>NC_090266.1:1209127762-1209752762 GCF_040414725.1 Anabrus simplex | reverse complement strand
TAATACTTTGACTTAAGTTCATTTCAAGTGTTAAATTCCTTTTTTGTGCTAACCCATTTATTTGATCTTCAATCACTGAGGTGATCATTTGTAATTTAATTAGGAATAATTTCTATTAGACAGCCAGATTATGAAAGAGCCAGAGTATGGAAGATTTGTGTTGCGTACGGAAGGTCATTAAAATACTAATAATAATAATGTTTATGAGTTGACAAAGGAAAGTAAAATAATAATAATAATAATAATAATATTTGGGCGTGTGCAAGTTAAAGTATAATAATAATAATGACGGTGCTTCGCGAGTTAGCCAGTGCAGATATAATAATCAATGTGGAGATGACATGTAGCGTTAAAGACTTTCATTCGCGTAGTCAGTTTGATTTTACGTAAATTTTTGATGTTACGTTTTTGGACTTTAATTTAACCATTAAAATTTTGTTTAAAAGCGATATAGGCACGTGAATTAGAAGGGTCACGATATGTTAAAAGCCCAGAATGATTTGAGCCCATATTTAGAGTTGGAAGTCATGAGGGACGAATATCCGGCGTGAAATAAGTTGAGCCGTATTGTTTGTAATGATGAAATAGATGAATCTCAAGGCCTAAGATGATATAAATGCATATGCCGGTGTTCTTAGTGGTAGAATCCACGCACCGAGGATTATTTTATGAATTAAATGTTTGAAGAGTTCCGATGAAAGGAAATGGACTTCAAATTTGAAGGAATAGTTTAGCAATCGCCGGCATTGGAGGTATTTGCCCAGCCGCGATGTGCCATAGGTTGTGAGATGTGTCTTGGGAGGACAGGTGTCCCCATATAAAATTAACGGCAGTACGAAGTTGAAGGTACGGTCCCGAATACCATGTTGTCCCGACTAATATAAAGCAGATCTTAGTGGTTCATAACGGGATTTAACATATGTGACTAAATTCTAAAGAGTGGATATTAAAAGAGCATCTTTCCATTTTTAATAATAATAATAACAATAATCATACTCCAAGTGAATCTTGTCTTAAATCAAGTGCTTAGTGCCAAGATAAATCGGAATTGTAAAAGGGGTTATGCGTTAAACATATTAAGAGTGAACTACCGTGTAACAGGCGAATTTAAGTTTTTTTAAAAATAATAATAATAATAATAATAATAAAAACTAAGCTACTTTTTTTTTGAAGAATAATTTTTTTTATATTTTGGACATAATAATGATGTTGGGAGATGAAATGAAAGATTTGAGATTTTTAACTAATAATAATAATTAAAATATTTGAAGAAGGAGAAGAAGAATAACCAATGAAGGTACTTTTTTTAAATTTTATTTTTTTGATGAATTTAATAAGAGCGAGAAGTTGAAGTATTATAGCGAGGTTGATTACGGGTTACGATAATCACGATTTCCACTATTAATAATAATAATAATAATAATAATAATAATAAAAATATTTATGAGGAAGCTGATCATTATATTGTGCGGATAATTTAGGAGGAAGAACTAACCTTCGTTTGAAACGTCGGCAAGGGTTGGCATATAATCATCCCGGATGACAAATGATAATAATCAAATACCGGATTATAATTGAAATTAATGATAATAATAAATTAATTGATGGTAGTCAAAGTATATGCTAATGATCAGACAGAGAATGGTAATGATATTATTTGATAATCATAGGAGGGTATGCTAGGGACAGTCATCCTGTGTCGAACTGCTCCGAACCACATGTTGGGTTTTCACGGGGAGATAGCGGTAGATCCGTAAATAACCCACGGACGGCACATGTTTGCAGGGTCAGAGCAGAGTAATGAACCTTTCCGTACGTCTTGTCGTATTGACAAGTGTAAATATTAAAGTAGCTTTTGAGTTAATGAACTCTACCTGGTGTGTTTGTGAATCTGGAAATAATAGGCTAGAGTTTGTCCGTATTATAAATTCCCGTTTTTTCGAGGCGATAACATTTTCTACGGTGGGTGTCCGGCTCACCAGAATGTACATACCGGAAGTGTCTCATGTCCAAACGGAACGAGGAGACGACAGTAAAAAGTTACTGTCGTGCCTTCGTCGCCGAAAGAATATCTCCAGCGGTGAAACGTCCAATCATACGGATGTGAATTCGATCCCCAGTAACCAATTGGGACGAATTCACCAGATGTTTTACACTACCAGAGTAGTGAGGTAAAATCCAAATATTATGTCATTTATTTTTCAGGATTAAAAGTGTCCCAATGTAAATTTGTCATCATGTGTAGTATGCAAAATAAGTGAATAAATTGCTCCTCATTGCAATTTCAATAGGAAACAGCTTCCATATCTTTTCATTGTAGTTAGTCCAGTATGCCCATGGAATTTAAGTTGTCACTTCCCAGTCCTATTGTGGAGTCAGAATTTTGTATCCATGAATGAGTCGTCCCCCGTAACCTTAAATTTTCATGCCCCGTTCATCCCTGTGTTCATTTGATGCGCCGATATATATTTTTTTGATTTTCTTTAGATAATTTTTTTCTTCGTTTTCGAACTGATCACCCCTGAGATAAATGCTAGTCTGGGACTCAGGAGGTGGACGGGTGCATAATGGCGCCCAACGTAAAAGGGCCTATTGCATCATGTTTGAGCAACGGGTGACTTTATAATTTTTTACGCAAAAAAAAAAAAAAAAAAAATCTGAACTTTTTGTTGTATTAGCGACGATATCATTAGCGAGCAGCTCAGTGCCCGATTTCATTATAAATAGGCCCAGTTGTTTAACTTCAATGTAAACCCAATCGGGATATTTAATTAAAATTTTGACCGCATCACGGTTAAGTTAATGGTTTTTGATATGTCAAGTAGTATTTCATGTTAAAGTAAGGTTAGTTTCGAACGGGGCTAGACTTGATAATTATACAATAGTATTTTATTGCTATAAAGACTCATTAAATTAATAATTCCCTATTCTATGAAATTAAAAGTTATTGTGATTTAGTGAGACTCCACATAAATGTAACTATCCATGGGCAGGAATCTTATATAGGCAAAATTTATTAGGAATACTGTATTTGGTAAAAATGTGACTGAGAACCAGATTCAAGTATTAATAAAAAGATAATGGAACTGTATAAGTTAAATTTAAATTGTTTCAAGACAGGTGACTTCAAGGTTTTCGTCATGGTATTATTGATTGTTGTTGTTGTTGCCATAGTCGGGAGTGACTTATGATATGAATTTCACTCATAATGAGCACGTGATGGCAATTAATATGCAAATTTGAATTACGTTATATAAATTATTCGCTATGTGAAAGCGAAAAATATCGTTTGGTTTTGAATTTGGAAATTTAAAAATTCTAGAAAATATTAACGAGGATATAACCGTATGATAGGGCCTAGACCCAAAATTGTCGTAATCGTGTGCGATAGGATGAGAGGCTGATCGGCCCTCTTTTCTCATTTGATATAATGTCAGACGAAGGTGGGGAGCGTCCCCAAGGTGAACAGTTAGAAGGACAGGGAGAGGTGAAAGCTCTCACTTTGGAAGACTTAATGCGAGTTATGGTTCTAAATAAACAAGAACTCACGGAACAGATGCAGGCCGCTAGTGTTTCTACTAAACAGGAACTGACATCTATAGTTCATGCCGCTAGTGGTGCGCTAGAAAATAAAGTGGACAGGGTTCAGGCCGCGAGTGTTTCACTAGAGCGTAAAATTGAGGCTAATAGACAGGAACTGACGGAACAAATAAATGCCGCTAATAGTTCATTAGAAATTAAAGTGGACAAGGTGCAGGCAGCTAGCGTTTCTTTGGAGAATAAAGTCGATATGATACAGGCCGCGTGTGAAATTAATAAAATGAAACTCACTGAACAAATAGCTGAGGTTCATGCCGCCAGTATTTCACTGGGACAGGAATTACGGGACCAAATGACCCAAGTCCAGGAGGCGTGTCATTTCGCTAAGGACGAATTGAAAGGGCATATCGACTCTTGTATTATTAGTGTCAATGAAAAGGTTGACCGATTCAGGGATGAGGCGTTACTAGAACGTAACGAAATTAAGGAGAAATTAAAGGCCAGTATTCAGGAGATTTCAGCTCAGAGGTTGGTCGACCGCGAAGATTTAAAGGCGCACATCGAAGAGGTGAGGGGTGAATGTCGCAAGGAAAACGATATCATCCGAAGCCACGTGGAAAGTAAAGGTGCACATACTGCAAATACTTTGGACAGGCACGAAAAGGGAATCGATGAGTTACGAGGTGAAACTGTTCGTACCCTAGTACTAGTAGCCGGTCTCAGAAATGAAATTCAGGATATAAAAACGAATTCGGAAGATCGTAGCCGTAGACTTACACAGTGTGAGGAGGCAAATATAGCATTGTTCAGAAAGACTGATGGGTTAGCGGAACAAAGCCAGACGATCGCTGACACAGAGGTCAGAATAGTGGAACAATTTAAGGTCCACACGGGGCAGAATTCAGTGTCCAAGCAAATGCCCGACAGTAATACCGAAAGGCTGGAAGAAATTAGAAAGGATCTGGAACAGGTCAAGGCCAGGTTGGAACAGCCAGGTTCACTTCAGGACTTCCATCTCCAGTACCGAGAGTTCGAGACCCCAGACAATCAGGGCTTTCATAAAAAGGAAGGCATGTCACAAGCCGATACGACCGGACTTAAGTTTGAAGTAGGAGACGGATCGTCATCATCATCAAATGCCCTTCCGACATCTGTGGTCCACGTCATCAAAATGTCAGACGACAAACCACCTAGATACGACGCTCGAGGACATATAACCCCTAAAGGCTTCATCCGCGAGATCACTAACTATATTAGTGAAAATAAAATTCCGGCGGAGCGGCAATTACGAACTGTAGAAAAGTTTTTGGACGGAGCACCTGCAATGTGGTTCAGGGCCTTCTTATACACATTCGAGGATTTCATGGGATTCCGACAGGCGTTTTTGCAAAAATTCTGGAGTATCCAAGAACAGCAAGATCTTAGGTTGGAGTTGTATTCTAGACGTTATTCAACATCGTCCCCAACTAAATATTCAGAGTATTTCGTATCCCAATTTCATAAGATGCGGGAATTAGATAATCCGGTCAGTGAGACAGAACTCATTAGCGCTATCGGGAAGCAGTTACCATTTGAGGTCCAGCGGATGATGATTGCGTCGAATATTCAGACTGCAGTACAAGCGGAAGCTCTTTTACGTCAATTAGATCAGACCACGTATCACTCTAACCAGAGGCAACCCAGGCCTAGAGAGCAACAGATAAATAACTTCGAGAGGCAGACGGAAACTAGAACCATCAGTACTAGAAGTCAAGGAACGAGTACCGATCCAGAACCCAAGAGGATGTATGATCCAGGATGGAGACCTCGACAATGGAATCACGGAGGAGGATTTGCGGAAAGCAACCGGCAAATGAATCATGTTAAATTCCATGACGAAACGGGATACCGTGGATATCGGAATGGAAGGAGCGAAACTCAGCCGTACCACCGAAGAAATCAGAATAACCGAAGGCCTTACACGGAGGAATACCGTAGAAATGGGGACGATCGACACCCAGAAACCCAGCAGTACCTCGATGAGCTGAAGAAGAGGAAATGGAAGGAGGCAATCCAAAATCATGACCGAAAGGATGACAAGCCATGTAGTGTTTGGGACCGAGACGATGGGAAACCATACATAGAGGCGACGATACAAACTATGGAGGAGCTACATCAGGAGACCAAGCAATATTTAGAAGACAAATGGAAGAAGGAGGCAAATGGTGGTCGCAACGGGGAAAGGAACGCGCCGTTGTCACATTCTCAATATAGTAGCCAGCTAAATCCAAACGCCCCTAGATTCGAGGACGAACGACAACTCGGAGCTAGGAGGAAAACGAGAGAATTTGAATAAGGCAGAGGACGACCAAGAAGAAGATGAGGACGAAGGAGAGGATGATGAAGAAGAAGATGGAAGAGATGAAGAAGTCCAACTGATCCATAGGCAAATAGAAGCAAGACCATGCCCAGAATGCGGAGAGATCGACAGTGATGTCCAAGATTTCGTTAACAGGATCCACCTGATTCAACGAGAGAATGAAGAATTGAGACTCAATAACCAGAATCTGCGGGACGAGATCAGTCACCATCAAAAAGGAACGAAAGCAGTAATCAAATCATGATGAAAGTATGATGCGGATATATAAAAAAATCTCATGATTATCACAAGATTTTTTTTTACCGAGCAACAGGAAAATGTACCCTGATGAGATATCCCCTAGTTTCATGATTTGATTTTGATATGAGAAATACAGATATATTGGAATATTAAATAAATACAGTGTCAGTTTTGTGTGGACGGGAGAATTTCCACATGATCGCGACAGTCCGGCGCCACGGTAAGCTTGTCATTAAGGGGAAGAAGGTTTCCTGGTCAAAAGATAAGAGGATTAAAATCTAGAGCTCACAACAACAGAATAATTACTACAAGGAAGTGAAAGAGTATATATTTCGGACCAAGGCCGAGCAGATGCATCGCCAATACCGAGAATATGACGTACCGGGTATTTTCACGCCCGAGGCATTTGGTGTGGCCACGTTTAACAGGGAGAGATTTAAAACTAACCAAAGCGGTGTTGACCAATGAGAAAATTTATCGTAGGCCGCAGATGAACCAACATAAGAAAAACTCAGAGTGAACTCCAGTTAGCTTCTCCGATAACAATAATTAAATTATTCCAACCACATGATTGAATAGAGGGGATTTTTGTGATATCGTTCCCATGTTGAATAATGGTAATCGTAATAAATTAAAGTAATGAATTCGTGGAAATGACCCACGCTATCTCGCCATTGGTCGAGATGAGCACGCCATCAGGGACGCCGAGTTAGCGCGCGAAAGGTGGAGGACAGAAATTAAGTGATATTTCCATGATCACCGAACGATATGAGTTCAGAATACGACACATGAATGTGTATCACCAGTGTATTAAGTAGGATAAAGCAAGAGATCCAACTCCGCCTGCATATGCCGATTTAGGATAACCAACCCCCTCTCCAGAAGTTGACCGCGGATGACCCCGGCGGGAAATCATATCGTCCATAAAAGTCCAGTAGCAGACCTCACATCACTCAGTTCTTACCAGCACTCAGTTCCTACCAGTACTCAGTCGTTTGAAGTCACCAGTTGTGACCGAGCGGACCTCACATCAGCTCAGTTCTTACCAGTCACCAGTCGTTATCGGTCACCAGTCGTGTCAGTCGTAATGAAGTAGTTGAGACTCTGACATGTTGACTCTGTAAGTCAGTACCTCGGGACGCATTCGAAGTCAGTTAGAGCTGAAAGTACGTGAATTATTAGGAAAATGAATACGAACAGTGAAATTATCCATAGTACCGAGTGTGTATAATCAGCACAATTGTATGTTGAATTTAATGAATGTCATGTGTTTAAATAATAAATAACTAACGGAACGCCGACAGTACCTTTGGAAGGCAGTGTGCGGAGCCTGAAGTAAACACCTCAAGATAGACGGTGAATAACTATCCGAGCAGGGAATTATAGGAGCTAGGCGATGATCAAGACGGCTTGAAATAAACCAGGAAGTGCCGGTTGAAGACGCGATACGCGCCGGTTCAAATGAACGACATTTCGCCGTAATGTGTCACGACGTGTGTTTCGGGCGTATATGAAGAGTATATTGTGCGAGTGTCAGGGGTCTAGGAGCACCTATAAGTGTTTTTTTTGTTATTAGTATTGTTGTGTAAAATAGTGTAATAAGGTATTAATCATGGGTAGTCACCCAGAAGTGTTTTATTGTGTAAAATTTGTATTGTGCGACATGATGGACGTGTAAATCACCATGGGGCCGTAAAGCCTATATCTCCTCCGCTACGAGACAATGGAATTCTACACAGGAATGAGTACACAATTTTGATATTTAGGGGATGTTATCGCGACTAAACGGGGTTCAGTGTAAATTAATTATGGTTACTTAACATGGTCCGCTTCCCGAGTCCATGATTTTATTTTTTTGTTAGACGGACGAACTAATTTATATTAACGTAATAATGGGTTAGATTAATTAATTTGAGTAATTGTTTGTTGTATATAATGTAAATATGGGATATATTTCTTTCAATTAATGCATGCTGTTTGTAATACTTTGACTTAAGTTCATTTCAAGTGTTAAATTCCTTTTTTGTGCTAACCCATTTATTTGATCTTCAATCACTGAGGTGATCATTTGTAATTTAATTAGGAATAATTTCTATTAGACAGCCAGATTATGAAAGAGCCAGAGTATGGAAGATTTGTGTTGCGTACGGAAGGTCATTAAAATACTAATAATAATAATGTTTATGAGTTGACAAAGGAAAGTAAAATAATAATAATAATAATAATAATATTTGGGCGTGTGCAAGTTAAAGTATAATAATAATAATGACGGTGCTTCGCGAGTTAGCCAGTGCAGATATAATAATCAATGTGGAGATGACATGTAGCGTTAAAGACTTTCATTCGCGTAGTCAGTTTGATTTTACGTAAATTTTTGATGTTACGTTTTTGGACTTTAATTTAACCATTAAAATTTTGTTTAAAAGCGATATAGGCACGTGAATTAGAAGGGTCACGATATGTTAAAAGCCCAGAATGATTTGAGCCCATATTTAGAGTTGGAAGTCATGAGGGACGAATATCCGGCGTGAAATAAGTTGAGCCGTATTGTTTGTAATGATGAAATAGATGAATCTCAAGGCCTAAGATGATATAAATGCATATGCCGGTGTTCTTAGTGGTAGAATCCACACACCGAGGATTATTTTATGAATTAAATGTTTGAAGAGTTCCGATGAAAGGAAATGGACTTCAAATTTGAAGGAATAGTTTAGCAATCGCCGGCATTGGAGGTATTTGCCCAGCCGCGATGTGCCATAGGTTGTGAGATGTGTCTTGGGAGGACAGGTGTCCCCATATAAAATTAACGGCAGTACGAAGTTGAAGGTACGGTCCCGAATACCATGTTGTCCCGACTAATATAAAGCAGATCTTAGTGGTTCATAACGGGATTTAACATATGTGACTAAATTCTAAAGAGTGGATATTAAAATAGCATCTTTCCATTTTTAATAATAATAATAACAATAATCATACTCCAAGTGAATCTTGTCTTAAATCAAGTGCTTAGTGCCAAGATAAATCGGAATTGTAAAAGGGGTTATGCGTTAAACATATTAAGAGTGAACTACCGTGTAACAGGCGAATTTAAGTTTTTTTTAAAATAATAATAATAATAATAATAAAAACTAAGCTACTTTTTTTTTAAGAATAAATTTTTTTATATTTTGGACATAATAATGATGTTGGGAGATGAAATGAAAGATTTGAGATTTTTAACTAATAATAATAATAAATAAAATATTTGAAGAAGGAGAAGAAGAATAACCAATGAAGGTACTTTTTTTAAATTTTATTTTTTTGATGAATTTAATAAGAGCGAGAAGTTGAAGTATTATAGCGAGGTTGATTACGGGTTACGATAATCACGATTTCCACTATTAATAATAATAATAATAATAATAATAATAATAAAAATATTTATGAGGAAGCTGATCATTATATTGTGCGGATAATTTAGGAGGAAGAACTAACCTTCGTTTGAAACGTCGGCAAGGGTTGGCATATAATCATCCCGGATGACAAATGATAATAATCAAATACCGGATTATAATTGAAATTAATGATAATAATAAATTAATTGATGGTAGTCAAAGTATATGCTAATGATCAGACAGAGAATGGTAATGATATTATTTGATAATCATAGGAGGGTATGCTAGGGACAGTCATCCTGTGTCGAACTGCTCCGAACCACATGTTGGGTTTTCACGGGGAGATAGCGGTAGATCCGTAAATAACCCACGGACGGCACATGTTTGCAGGGTCAGAGCAGAGTAATGAACCTTTCCGTACGTCTTGTCGTATTGACAAGTGTAAATATTAAAGTAGCTTTTGAGTTAATGAACTCTACCTGGTGTGTTTGTGAATCTGGAAATAATAGGCTAGAGTTTGTCCGTATTATAAATTCCCGTTTTTTCGAGGCGATAACATTTTCTACGGTGGGTGTCCGGCTCACCAGAATGTACATACCGGAAGTGTCTCATGTCCAAACGGAACGAGGAGACGACAGTAAAAAGTTACTGTCGTGCCTTCGTCGCCGAAAGAATATCTCCAGCGGTGAAACGTCCAATCATACGGATGTGAATTCGATCCCCAGTAACCAATTGGGACGAATTCACCAGATGTTTTACACTACCAGAGTAGTGAGGTAAAATCCAAATATTATGTCATTTATTTTTCAGGATTAAAAGTGTCCCAATGTAAATTTGTCATCATGTGTAGTATGCAAAATAAGTGAATAAATTGCTCCTCATTGCAATTTCAATAGGAAACAGCTTCCATATCTTTTCATTGTAGTTAGTCCAGTATGCCCATGGAATTTAAGTTGTCACTTCCCAGTCCTATTGTGGAGTCAGAATTTTGTATCCATGAATGAGTCGTCCCCCGTAACCTTAAATTTTCATGCCCCGTTCATCCCTGTGTTCATTTGATGCGCCGATATATATTTTTTTGATTTTCTTTAGATAATTTTTTTTTCTTCGTTTTCGAACTGATCACCCCTGAGATAAATGCTAGTCTGGGACTCAGGAGGTGGACGGGTGCAATATATATAAGAAAACATAAATGTCCAATAATACTGACTTGTGGGACCGCCCCCCCCCCCCCCCCCCCCCCGACTCATAATCATCACAGGATCAGATAACGCTTCACCTACTATAATTATCTGTGTTCTATTTTCTGGAAATGTTGCCACCCATTTAACCACTCTTTTGTCTAGTCCAATTGCCCTCAATCTTCCATGATCTACCCTATCAAAATTAATTGAGAGGTCAATAGCGAAACAGTCCATTTGACCACCAGAATCTAAAATATCTGTTATGTCTTGCTGGAATCTTACAAGTTGAGCTTCACTGGAATAACCTTTCCTAAACCCGAACTGCCTTCTATCAAACCAGTTAGTAATCTCGCCAGCGTGCCTAATATAATCAGAAGGAATGCTTTCCCAGAGCTTAAATAAAACACATGTCAAGCTGACTGGCCTGTAATTCCCCGCTTTCTGTTTGTCATTCTTTCCCTCTTTCCATTCATTGATATAGCTCTTTAATGCAAAAGGTAATCAAATAATTATTTCAGATATAGCACTACGTCCCAACCCATAGCCTGTAGTACATCCCTAGAAATCTTATCAATCCCAGCTGCCTTTCTAGCTTTCAACTTTTGTATATTTTTATAAATGATGTCTTTATTATACTATGTAAATTTCAGTATTTATCCAATATTAGTCGCCTCCTCCAGCAGGAAATTATGCTTATACCCATTGCAATGCAGCCCTCCACCCTACATCGCATGAAATTACGCATTCGTCGAAACAACCCTGGTTGTTGCCGCATTTCATCACAGGCATTGAACTCGGGTTCTCGTAGTTTACCCATATCATTTATGGGGACCGCGTACATTTTTTCAGGTTCTCAAAGCTAAAGGGTTAACTTCAGGCGAATGGTCAGGCCTAGGTATTGGCCCTCCCCTGCCAATCCATCACTCATTGAAAACCCGTGTTATGTGTCAACTAACCCTACGATGACAATTGGCCGATGTGGCATCATAATAAGACCATATCAAAACACGCTAGTAGATTTACGACCAATGTTTAAATGGGAATGTATTTCCGTCTTTGTTGCATACCACTCACCGCAAATTATTGGTTATTGTGATAATTGACAACAGTAGTAGCGGACCATATCGCCGAAGATATTGGGTTTGCGACTAATATTTACAGGACCTTCTTCCTTCGTTTATTGCGTGATATCTCCTCTATAAATATTGAAACCTTTTTGAGTACACCCTGCAGGCCTATATACATATATCTGACCTCATGGAGTCAAGAACAATACTAGCATATTTAAAATACCTGGTTATGTAAAAACTCTATGTATTCATGGAGTTACAAATAATGTTCATAGAAATGATAGCGATATGAATCACACTTCCCTTGATAATCAGGAAAACCTTGGCGTTAACTGCAATGATATTCTGAATTTATTCACAGTTAATCCCAGACGAATATAACTACCTAACTATACACTGTAAATTGTAACACATAGCAATTTCACTTTTCCTTGGGAATCATGAGAGCCAGTGGACTGACAGTCATCAATTATATCATATGTCATCGAATATCCCCCACCCCAATTTACTTCGATAAAGGGCAATTTCCACTATAATTTACGGCAGCTGAGTCACACGGATTTTATTTGAAACTGCATTTCATTTACGGCGGCTCTTCATCCATGCCTGTCTCATCTGTTTCGGAAATTGCGTGCTGCGCTAGCATGTGGTCTGGCAATTTAGTGGCTGTCAATAATATTAATTTTAACGCAATCAAGTGTGAATTGGAATTACTTCAACTGACTACCTATTATTAGCATACGATGGAAGTGAATTTAGAACAAAGTAAAATGTTCACATCCAGCTTTTGAGGTGTGATGGTGTCTAGCAGATTCTAACGAGGAACCTATTGAGTGTGAGGTCGGAAGGTCGATGTCTAGTTAGGATCATTCCAAAGCATAATAATGAAGAATAGTGATAGCAAAATATTACCTGTTTATGACTCAACATGTACTGTACATAGGAGGACAAAAAATGAATGTACAGGAATTTGCGTTAATTTTGCGAAGTTTACGAAATACTTTGCATTGGATCACTCCACACCCCCAGTATGTTCATTTCCTGCAGTTCTACTGTGCACATGGCGAGCCATTACCACCTAATATTTTGTTGACACCGTTGTTAGTACTGACATTTTCGAATGGTCTTAACTAGACATTGCACTTGAGACCTCGCACTCAAGTAGGTTCCTTGTGGGATGCGCATTCCGGAAGTTGGTTAGTAGCCGTGTAGCTCTAGTCTGAGTCTGGAATTCGTCCCGAGGGAAAACAGGAGTTGGAATCTCTCCTTCTGGTAATGGTGGGCATCCGGAGAAGCCAAGGCATCTGGTCGAGAGAAGGGAGGGTTGAATGAATTGGAACAACTCTCATCCACATTTATCAATAGCAGCACACCGAGCAATTTGTTAACGCCAGGCGGCTCAGGTGGGAGACTGCTTGTGTTCCGCTTTAAGCCAGGTCACTCAGAGAGAGGGAAGTCATTTTATTTACTGTATCCAATGGAGTTTAATCCATCTATGGCGAGGCTATTCAAACTCGCTTATCTATATTCGTTTTCATTTGAAGCACGTAGCTATAATCCACGTCATGAATTTAAACTAAGTCGGAATGTCTAGATATTAATAATGAAAACTGGCAAAGTTCTCACAAAAAACCCTCACTTAAATCGAATAGCAACAATTTATTTTAACTAAAGGAATTATTTTACATGAAACCAAAATGTGGCCTATGAAATTCAACGGTCCATTGCTGTTGAGGGTCAGCTACGCGCTTTAGGAGTAGAGAATCTGTGTCACACGAAGAGGCCTTGGGTTCGATTCCCGGCCGGTACAGGGATTTATACCTGGATCTCAGGGTCAATTCTATAACCACTTAGAGGCTACGTGACAAAAGAGCTATCTAACGGTGAGTTGTGGACCCAGTCTAAGAAAATCAATAATAATAATAAGAAGAAGAAGAAGAAGAAGAAGAATGGCGTGTGGATTACGGAGAGGCCTGGTGAAGGTCTTCCGATTTGTCGCCTGATGGGCGACCTCCTCGTCTGTGATGATGGGCCCCTACGTGTGGTGAATTCTACTGATGAACACGGCACACATATCCAGCCCCCGAATCATCAGAATTAAACAATGAAGGTTAAAGTGCACGACTCGGTCGGGAATCGAACTCGGGGCCTTTGGACCAAAGGCCATCACGCAATCCATTTAGCTATGAAGCCAGAAAAAACGTCAATAATTATGAGCGAAATAATTGACCGCTATAACCATGCGTCACCTCGTAATCTGCAGGCCTTTGAGCTAAGCAGCTGTCGGTTTGTAGACGTATGCTCGTCAGGGATATAACGCCATGGTTATCAGTCCTTTGTTTGGTTTTTATATGTTATGGTAGTTGACAGTAGTCTACAACTGTTGTGGAAGTAAGTCACTTCTGGAAGACAACTGTCATTTTTAAATGTGTGTCACTGGCTTCCAGCACATTGAAGAACACCTGAGGAACATAAATCCAAAACCCAGGTGTCCGTGATATATAAAGCAACCAAACGGACATTAAGAAAATATAATAATTACTAGACAATATTCCTTTCTTTCACCTCCGTTTTCCACAGTGTACCTTAATCTTTTGCTAAGAGATATAAAATGGGAGGTAGGGGTTCATCTAGGTGGAAATGTAGTTAACAGTTTGGTCTATGCTGACGACTTGATGTATATGGCCGACTGTGCTGAAAGCCTGCAGTCTAACACCTTGAAGTACGAAACGAGGGTGTGGCGAGTATAGTATATCCCAGATTTGAGTTGTGTCAGTAAGGAAGAAATCTAAGAGGAATGCTAGGTCGGAAATACAAAACTGGAACGGGTGGACCATTTCTGGTATTTACGATTAGTATTATCTGTGAATGGAAGTATATTAACTAAACCTGAAACATGGAGCACCAAAGCAGTTTTTTTTTTTTTTTTTTTTTTGTTATTTGCTTTACGTCGCACCGACACAGATAGGTCTTATGGCGACGATGAGGCAGGAAGGGGCTAGGAGTGGGAAGGAAGTGGCCGTGGCCTTAATTAAGGTACATCCCCAGCATTTGCCTGGTGCGAAAATGGGAAACCACGGAAAACCATCTTCAGGGCTGCCGACAGTGGGGTTCGAACCCACGATCTCCCGAATACTGGATACTGGCCGCACCTCAGCGACTGCAGCTATCGAGCTCGGTACCAAAGCAGTGAGAGGTAACACTTGCGATCAATGGGACAGTCAGAAAGACATGAAATCTCGGATTCAGATACGTTGTTCATGGGTTTGAAAGTAACAGACATGAAAGTAGCTGGAACAAACACGTGGGAACAACTGCAGGTCGGTATCCGGAATGGAGTTGTTAGGTATAAACTGGCTTCGGTTGTGAGACAGTGTGAGGAAATTTGTAGGATAGTATGGTAGGAGAAGTAATGCTCATAAACCGAAAATAATACAATTATATCGATATTTCAAAGAATACCAGCCCTACACACAACAGTACGATTTTTAGACTCAGTTCTTAATGATTTATTTGTAGGAGGTGTGGATCTAAACGAGGCCACCCAGTTATTTGTGAAGAGAGGACTGTGGAATCACTCAATTAATTCACAGGTTTTACGGACTGAACGCTCACAGCTACGCGCTCCTAACCGCACGGCCAACTCGCCCGGTGGCAAGGAACTAATATCAATGATAAAAGCCATATATGATAACTGTTTCGTAGGCTCAATGTGGATAAGAGTAGATGAGTAGAGGATGTAAAGAAGGAAAAGGAGCTACCAAAAGTGAAGACAAGGAACTGGAAATAATAGAACACTTCAAATACGTGGGCTGTGAACTGAGAGAAAACGGAAGACTGTATATTGAAATTATTAGAAAGATACAACTGGGGAGTGACTTTTACCACCAGGTACGGAGATGAATATGGAGTAAAGATGTACCAATGAAGGCTACAGAAGTAATGTACAAGGGATATTAGTTACCTATAATGACGTACGCAGCAGAATCCTGGACAATGACTCAGAGAGATGAGAGTGTGGTACATGTACCTGAAATGAAATTCCTGAGGAGTCTGGTACAGAAGACAAGGAGGGATAGATTGAGAAATGAAGACATACGAAAAGAGCTAAATGTGCAAAAAGTAAAATGTTTGGGCATATCAAACGGATGAATGAAGAAAAAATAGCATGACAAGCACTGGAACGACTTATAACAGGGAAGAAAGGAAGAGGGATACCAAGATTACGATGGAGGGACAACGAGAGTGTGTCGGCGACAGGGGAAAGCCTCGACCATCGTCGGAAGGCCCACCAGCTCAAGGTAATGGCAGACATATTTTAATCATGTGGGGACATGGACTGGAACACAGTGTTGGATGAGGAATGATTGAGAGGCAGGACGAAGTGGAGAGGAACCATATTTGCCCCCACCCTGTGTCAACTGGAAAAGGGGAACTAATAATGATGATGATGGTGATGATGATGATGATGATTATTATTAATATTATTATTATTATTCACCTGATAAGCTAGCATTATGTTATAAATAGCCTATACTAATCTGGAATAAACAAGCTGCTTTCCAACGGTGAAAGAATTGAGTAGTGAACCGTATAAAGTGGCTAGGTGCCAGAACATAACTTTTAGATAATAAAGAAAAACATTACCTAAGTATTATAAATACTTATTTCAATTTTTTGTTTGCTTAAGAAATGTTGTCTATATGTGTGCAAAATTCCTGCAAAGTTCAAACACTACAAGTGCAATCTTTCAATTACACATGAAATACTGAAATTTAAAAAATATAAATAATTAAAATATGAATATATTTTATTTACGAAGATGGTAACTGCAAACACACAATTTGCTCCATACCATTCCTAAGACAATATTATGATAACAAGGAAGTCTAAACTAAAAGGCACTACTGGGGAATAAATATTAATTATGTGATAAATTCATAAAGTCTTCAAAGATTTAATTTTTACATCAAGTCCGAACATATATTCCCGCAAAATATTCGGTTCCCGTCTTCAGGTCGATATTCCATCATGGAGATCAGATCGCGCTTCTTTTCAGGCTTTATTCTGTTCTTGAACCATTTGCCTGAATCTCAGCATTTCGCAGGTCATGCATAGTACTTGCTTTATTGAGAACAGAAATATGTTTCCATTCTCTCCCGTTATTGAATTCATTTCTGATGAAAACAGAGCCAGTGGACTTGGAATCTGCACGTACCTAGACTCTTGAGGAGATACGTACCTTCTTTGTGCTGATCAGTTTAACTGCCATAACCCGAAAGTTAAAAAAGTCACCTACTTCCATTTTTAAAACAGTGAATGGATTGCACAGCTTGGCACTTCTTACAACTTTGTCCAGTTCTTTGGGAATGTAGCTCTTCATGCACCACTTTCGTTTCTCTATTAGAGCAAAGTCTCTATCACAGTGCTTGATACTGTGCCCACTTACAAATAATGTTTGCTCTGTTTCATCAATCACTGGAAACAAACACGAGGGAAACAACACCCTGTCTTTGTTATGCTCGGTGCAGTTCCCATCCCAGAAACGCACCTTCCTTTCATGAACAAAGTCGACATTAATCACTTTTAAGGGGTATGGTGCAGTTTCATTGCCACCTCCGTCTCTCACCATGTTCTCTACCAGAGCTCTTCGCTCCCCTCTTTTTCCTGTGCGAGTCCATAATGTACACAACTAACCCCTCAACATTCACTACAAATATGCATAAGCACACCACAACTGCAGTTACAGCATACAAAGGAGGGAATTTCACGTGCGAAGTGTATTGTTACTTGACCCCTTTGTATGGAAATCGCTTAGTGATATATCTTTTGCGCCATTTCTTAGTAGTCATAGCAAGCAGTAGATGGAGAATACCACTTAGCGCTTTTGAAGGGTAATGTTTGATGTAATTTAGCACCATGGTACATTTCAAAAACTGGCGCTTAGCCTCTTTCTAAGGTTGAGTATTCAATTACTGAAATCGGTTGAGTAATTCTCGATATTAACACAGTATGCAAACACACAAACTTGAAATTTTTTGTATAGATCATCCACGCTACAAAAAGTTGCACAATGAATAAAGAATGAGAGAACGTTTACAAAATTAACACTTTGTTTCAACTTCATAAACCGAAAATTGTACCATTTTAATTGCATCGTTATTTCAAACAACACCATGTTTACGCTCAATATTTTCACCCATATCTGACCATGTATCGTACTTCATCAGATTATTTTGATATGACAACTGCGTAGTTATAAAAAAACCACTTGAGTGTAACTTACTTCAAATGAAACAAGTGTTTTGTCATCGAGCAGCCAAGGTATCCTGCTCTTCGGCGGGTGAAGGTTCTGTCTTCGGCCATACCGGTGCCCACAGCTCTGCATTCTGACCGGCCAACCGAGCAGAGTGAGCTTCGGCTAGCGGTGGCCTCCGTTCTACCGTGGCTCTACAGCTCTACATTCTGACCGGCCAACCGAGCAGAGTGAGCTTCGGCTTACCGGTGGCCTCGGTTCTACCGTGGCTCTACAGTTCTGCATTTGGGAGACGGAGAGTTGTTGGTCCCCGGTGTTGGCTGTCCTGAATATGGTTTCCCATGATTTTGCATTCTGCTGCGCTAAGGCGAATGACGATACAGTTTCTACCATAGGCTACCTCACCTTCTCCCAACGTTTCCTTCACCAAATTAAATTTCCAAGGACTGAAAGATGGCGTTACCCTCTAGAAGGCCCACCGTCCCCTTCACGGATGGAATGAAAACTTGTGTAGTAGTAATAGTAGTAGTAGTAGTTTTTGAACGAAGGAAAGCCTCCCAACAACTTGGCCGATGACTCACGCCAGGGAATCTGGTTCAGATCATGTTGGAGAGCCCGCTTGCCTGGAACACAGTAAAGGCAATGGCGACATGCATTATGGGGACGAAGGAGAAAGAAGAGAAAGGAAGAACTTAATCATAGCATACATCACTCCATTCTGATGTCATGCCGTCAAGCAGTTCCAGAATGGGCTGAGTGAAGAGGGCAGGGGTTTTTAGTTGGTGGAAATCCAACTCCCACACCGAGCGGTGTCTTTAAAATATTTTCCCCTGCCAGAACCAAAAAGTAGTAGTAGTAGTAGTAGTAGTAGTAGTAGTAGTAGTAGTAGTAGTAGTATCGTGAATAACACTTACTGGACTTATATTTCACCCTCTTCTTGCTCCCTCCCGAGTAATAGACGATGTCTTCACCACATTGCAATATGACGTAATTGATCTAAGGTGAGATGTTCCTTATGATTCAAGACCAAGTTAGATACGATTTTACAAAGAATCCCTAGACAAAATAACTCCATATGTTATCTGCAGAAGTTTATCCATATTCTTGTAAGAACAGCTTCTTCAATAATGAAAACGAACACGACGCGTTTGAGGCATCGACTTGGGGACATACACCATACAACAATCTTTCGGCTTTCATGCAGTTCAATAATGTGGGCCGTTCAAAAGTTAGGTTAGCTCATGTCCAGGCATATTTATTTTTTACAGCACTATCTGGCCATACAATGGGTACAATCGCTTAACGAGTTTCTGTGACAATAATGTTCGTAACAAGATATTTTCGTGTTTTTCCTTATTTTCTGCTGGCTAATTTACGAACGCTGCACGAGAAAACTTCCTTAGAAAGAGATAAATAGCGGGATCATCTTATATTTCACAAAATATTTTAGTTTGAATCTTTCAGAATTTCATGATATCCCCAAAACTCCTTTGATACAATTATCCGCCCCTTGGACCACCTCCAAATATGTGACTACGGGAAGTTATGGATGACTTGGTAGCTGAAGTAATATTTTAAGCAACCATGATCCGCTCTATGCGGACTGCGTTAGAAAGTGAAGACGAGACTTATCCAGATTGTTGCCTTGGGGAGCTGGCTTGTTTGTGCCACTAACCAAATTATCAAAATACAGGTATGTTAGATACAGATATACATTCACTCCAAATAATCTTGTTAAAATATTTTTCTCTCTTCCGTACCTCCATCTTAGCTTCAGCACAATTTTTGACAACACTAGCATCATCACTCGAATTTTGTGTACAACTAACTCGTACTATTTGTGGTTCTACACGAGCAAATATTTCATTTATGTTATCCAACGTGGCATCATTTGCTTGCTTTGTTACGAAACGTGGAACTTTACTACTACAGCCAGCCCTCACATGATCAGCCATTATGCAACTGAAGTAAACAAAACGTATTTCCTGTAGTCGCTTCTTCATACACAAAAGAGTAATTCAGCAATGTTGTAACTAGTTCCGAGGGTTCATAATGGATGGCAGAACTGTGTATTCAAGATTCATTGCCATCGCATTTATGCGATAGCAGTACCGCGAACGCATTTTCGAACACGCATATACGCGGTGATAGCCCGTTGTTGCGTTCGGGTGTGAATCGTGTACACGCGTGAAGAGCACTTGAAATGAGCTGCTCTAAAGCCCCTACACACGACCCAATCTGTTGGGGTCCGATCTGCAGGATCCCTGCAGATTGGTGGTGTATAGGCTTGTCGGGATCGATCGGGCCGACATAACTCATATCTGGTGGCTGGTCGGGGCGACCACACAATCTCCCAACTCAGTACTGCGACATTCTGCAAGTTGGATTGTGTATAGGGCGGTTGTGGAAGTCACACCGATTTGTAGATATCCATTTCTAAAATTGAGTGGTTGCAGTTCTTTAATAAGATTTGTATGATTAAATTATTTCCTCTTAATAACCACTATTTAGCCTAATTTTGTTTCTTTCTTATCGACATCAGTGACAACAAAGTCAATGAAGTTTGTTTCTTTCTTCTTTTTTTACACTTATAAAATGAAGGTGTCATGATCACACGTGTTTTCAGAGCAGAGCAAGCCAGCCAGCCAGACTACTATAGATCGGGCCTGCAGATTGTAACGTGTGGAGAGCAGCACCCAATTTACCGCGCCAACTTCCCAGCAGATCTGTAATGACCTTTACCCAGCATACACTGTGACATAATATTAAGAAAGCAACCAAGATTACACAACAATATCCCGTCGGTTTTGTTATAACACTTGCACCATACGCAGCTACCAAATAACAATGATTACTTTCTCAGTACGAAGAATAATAACCGCCCTTAATCTATCGGCCTGGATTTCGTACTTTAAAATGCATCGTATATAGCGTGAGTGAGATTAGCGGGACGGTTTCCTCCACCAACTAGGCCTAAACAAGGATTCTCCTGAAGTATATTCCGCCAAGATTTATCCACTTTCAAATCTACAAAGAAACAGTTTCCATTACAAATCTGGGGAAGTTTGTGAACAATTGGTTTACGTACAATCACACACCACTGTTCTGCTCTACTTTCTTAGAAACATGACGACGAAATATGTAGCAAAAGGATTGTATTGAAAATTTACACTTAAGTAGCGCTGGGACTGAACGAACACATTGCACACATTATTCAGTAACGTATTGAAGTCACAGAACAGCCACCTAGCAATCGGATCTTACCCCTCTATTGTCTATTTTCTGATGAAATAATGTCATTTCATGAAAGTCAACCAATGTATATCAGCTAGGGAAGCTAGCAGTAAGGTTTCGATTGCACTAAACACATCACTCGAGAAATGGCTGCGATGGATATTGAACCATTATATTAAATGTTGGCATCGATACATAGGAATAAAACACAGATATTAGTTACAAAGTAACGCAGGTTGTCCTCTTAGCTACAGAAAACATCTCCTAGCTGTACTCTTTTCAGTCTATCAGTACTCTGTCCTTATTCAGCGTTCTATTTATGGATCACATATGTATGTCTAGTGCCTGCTCTTTTTACTTCAGCGCTCTTTCTGGTAATTCCCAAAAGTAATGCAAATATTTTCTCTTTGTTCATCCTTTTTTCTGGATGATTAAATAAAATCTCTTCCTTCTATGTCACGCGAGGCCCTTCTTTATCCGAATGGTTTGTGAGTAAGTAAACTATGTCCCATGAGTATGACCGATGCTTCAGTGTCAGCTTTCTTCTTACTTCTCCTTTATAAAGTCCATTTCAAACATTACTATACCTACTACCAGCATCTGAATACATAATTTTGAACAGAGACACCTTTTCATTCGGTTTCCATATTGCTTTCACGCTGGTAGGATATAACATTTACGATTATACTGTCTTAGATCTTAAGATAAATAGGGGAATATCGTGATATTCACATATTGGCAGTATTCACATAATATGAGGAAGGAAACGTTGTTTATGCCAAATTTCGACACACCTACAGATAGGAATGGGTGAAAATAGTTTCATTCCTGACATTACTTCACACTTCAGTGCTTAAAGTGAGAGGCAAGGCTGCAGTTTGACTCCCTCCTTTTCAATGTTTATACAGAACAGGCAGTAAAGGAAATAAAAGAGGAATTTGGAAAGGAAATCACAATCGAAGGAGAGGAAATCAAAACTGTGAGATTGCCGATGATATTTTTATTTTACCTGAGACTGCAGAAGATCTAGAAATCGCTGAATGGTATTTACAGTCATGGATAAACAGTACAAGATGAAAAGAAAAATTCCAAAACGATAGTAATGGAGAGCAGTTGAACGGAGTTAGGTAAAGCGGGTAATATTAGATTAAGAAATTAAGTCTTAAAGGAAGTACAGTGGAAGCTTGGATTGCGAGCATAATTCGTTCCGGCAACATGCTTGTAATTCAATGCGCTCATATATCAAAGCAAGTTTTCCCATAAGAAACAATTGAAATGCGGATGATTCGTCCATAACACAAACATATCTATTCGCATACCATTTCTAAAACAAAATATGACGCAAAACAAATTAAAGTGCACATTTCCTTACAATAGAATCATTGTTGGTGTGAGAGAGACAAGAGATGACATGAGAAGGGTTACTGTGTAGCACGAATTTCACTGACGGAATCACTGCTATCTGTTCGCTCACTGGAATTATTTTCTTTTCGTGCTACTTTAACGAGGAACCTGTCCAATGACTGTTGCCTTTGCTTCTTTTTGAGGATTTCACGAAAATGTGACATTGCATTGTCATTGAACTGATTCATCACTCGCACTGCTACAGCCTTATTCGGGTGGTGTTTTTCTACAAACGTTTGCAACGTTTCCCGCATTTTGCACTTCTCCCGAATCTCAGTTGAAGTGAGAGGTTCCATTGAATTTTACTCCCCATCTTCCTCGGACAAGTTCTCCATAACCTCCTCCTGTTTTTCGCGATGCATGTCCATCAGTTCGTTGAAAGTCAGTACCTGGCTATGTTCTTCCAGCAGCTCTTGAATGTCTCTGTCATTCACTTCTAGCCCCATAGACTTCCCTAAGGACACAAATTCATCGACAATCGGCAGATCACTGTCACCAAAAATCCCCCTAAAAGTTACGTCCAAGAACACAGTCAGGCCACAGCTTTCCCCAAGCGGAAGTGAGAGTTCTCTTGGTGACTCTATCCCAGGCTTTATCGATGATCTTCAGGCACTTCTCGATGGGGAAATGATTTCTTCTATACTCTCGGAGGGTAAGGTATGTTTCTTCGGTCACTTCGAAGCATCGCTGAAATAGTGCTTTGGTGTATAGCTTCTGGAAGTTCAAAATGACTTGCTGATCCATAGGCTGGAGTAGTGGAGTAGTGTTGGGAGGAAGGAACTTGACATTAACGAACTCGAATTCCTCCAATAAGTCGTCCTCAAGGCCTCAAGGTCTGGAGGATGTGCAGGAGAATTTTCCATAACCAGCAAGATTTTGAGCGGCAGATTATTTTCTGAAATGTATTTCTTCACTACAGGACCAAAGACCTCGTTCATCCGTTCAACAAACGAACAGGGAAGGGGAAACTGTAGGCACACGTGACGCTCGTATTGCGGATCCTCACTCGCTTATCAAGTTACTATTTATGTAAAATGTTTGCTCATCTTGCAGAACACTCGTAGACAAAGTTACTCGTATTCCTAAGTTTCACTGTAGATGTATATTGTTACTTGCGTAGTGAAATAATTAACGATGGCAGAAATAATGATGACATTAAATGCGTACTAGCACAAACAAGGAAAGTCTTTCTTAAGAAAATAAATTTGCTGACTTCGAACATTCATATAAGAATTAGAAAGATGTTTTTGAAGATTTTCGTCTGGAGCGTCGCAGTGTATGGAAGTGAAACATGCACGACAACTAGCTCAGAAATAAAGAGAATAGAGGCATTTAAAATGTGGTGTTAGAAAAGAATGCTGAAGGTGAGAAGGACAGATCGAATCACGAATGAAGAGATACTGAATCGAATACACTGGGTAACATCATTTCCGCGCTTTACATGAAAATGGGTGTATTTAGATCGCTTTTTCGAGCTGTTTACAAATATGGTATCAGATTTCCTGTAACACCCACAGTTTTTATGTAATTAAGTAATTTTCCTTTGTTCTAAATTCGCACATAACAATGTGCACTGATCGATAAAATATGTACATTAGAGTAATCGAAAACGATTAATTGCGGTAAAATCGATAGTCTGATGTCTATGTTTACAGAGGAACACTGCAACCGGTTTAGTTTCGTTTGGAAACGTGCTCTAAATAGCTATTTAATACATATTACAAGTGCAAATCGGTCTATAAACGGCGAGTTCCTCAAGACGACAGTGTGTAAACAATCCCAAGTCCTTTTGTTTCATTTGCGGCTCATTGACTTTGAAATCGAGAAGAGGGAACATTACCTCATTCGTAAAGAAAGCTTACCTGGCATATTTCGGTGTCAAGTTAGGCGACCAAGATAAAAGGTTTGCGTCGTACAGCGTGTGTCATACGTGTGTTGCGGGATTAAGAAAATGGACTCGGGGGAAGAAGAAGTCGTTACCTTTTGGAATTCCGATTGTGTGGAGAGAGCAAACAAATCACACTGATGATTGTTATTTTTGTATGGTGAAAGTTGAAGGTCATAACAAGATCAGTATTAAAGGCATTGCATATCCAAACCTGTAATCAGCAAACAGACCAGTACCACACAGACCTGACACTCCTGTGCGTAACCCACCAGCAACCCTGCATTCATCATCATCATCATCATCATCATCATCATCATCATCGTCGTCTGCTTGTAGTGACAGCGATGAAATCTTGATAACCACAGAAGAGCTACAACCAGAGTAGTTTACTCAATGTGAACTAAACGACTTGGTAAGAGATCTCGGTCTCTTAAAGAAGTTGTCACAAATGCTGGGTTCTCGTTTAAAGGAGAAAAGACTGTTAGTTCCAGGTACAACATTTTCCTGGTATCGAACAAGAGAAGAAGAATTTCGTGAGTACTTCACTGAAGGGGGTCCTCTTGTTTGCTGTAAGAACATTGAGGGAGTAGTATCAAAATAAGGAATTACATACAACAAGAATGAATGGAGGTTATTTATTGATGGAACCATAAACAATTTCAAAGCTGTACTCTTACACATCCCCAATAAGTATGGTTCAATACCTGTAGCGTATTCTCACATCTTGAAGGAAAAATATGAAACCCTTGCAATGTTATTAACGGCAATTAAGTATTCAGAGCACGAATGGATTGCATGTGGTTATCTAAAAGATATAGGAATGTTTCTTGTACAACAGTCAGGTTACACAAAGTATCCACGTTTCCTCTGCCTGTGGGACAGCCGTAGACGTGATGCACACTGAGTTAGAAAGGAATGGCCATGTAGAACAACAATGGATCCAGAAGGCAAGAACATAATAAGATCATGTTTGGTGAAACGAGAAAGAATCATTCTGCCACCTCTCCATATTAAACTAGGGTTCATGAAACAGTTCGTAAAGGGACTGAATAAAGATGGTGACTGTTTTAAGTACATCTGTCAGAAATTATCCTTCCTGTCTGATGCGAAACTAAAAAGAAGGAATCTTTGTGGGACTACAGATACGGAGCCTTACGACAGATGAACAATTTGAGGCGTTGATGACCTTTGAGGAAAGATTGGCTTGGATAGGTTTCACGAATGTGATAAACGGTTTTTGGGGGGAACAGGAAGCACCCGGATTACAAGAAAATCGTAGAAGTTATGTTAATGGCTATGAAAAATTTAGGTTGCAATATGAGTATCAAACTACATTTCCTTCATAGTCACCTCGACTTCTCCCCTGAAAACTTAGGAGATTTTAGTGAAGAACATGGGGAGCGATTCCACCAGCACATGAAAGAGATATAACACATTATCAGGGCAGGTGGAATGCTGTGATGTTAGCTGACTATTGCTGGTCTATGAAGAGGGACAATCCAGAGTTGCAACACGTCAGACGATCACAAAGATCACACTTCCGCAGCAAAAGGAAGAGAGTTTAAGTCATGAAAATTGTATCCTGGACTTGCCATTTGTAGAATTTAATTTTATATGTTCACAAACAAGGTAAATAATAATTTTTTTCTGGATTCTTTTTATTTTTAGTTAGTTATAGTTACTTTAGTGGTGTTCAATTCCCAAACTTCGCTGTAAGTGATATTATAGATTAAGTAAATACTTAATTTGAATTTATGTAAAATCCTTACGTGATTCATAAAATTTTATTTCAGATTCATAAACAGGAGGTAATACTACATTACAATCACCCATCAAAACTAAAAGCCTTGAAAATAATTTCATTTTGTAACTCAGTGATATTGGTGAGAGGAGTTAGACTTGGCTAAATTTGACGAGCAGAAGAGATAGGACACATCTTAAGACACCCTGGACTTGTTCAGTTGGTTTCTTAAGGGAAGTGAAGGCGGTAAGAACGGTAGGGGTAGACCAAGGTATGGATATTTCAAGCAGATTAGAGCAGATGTAACATGCAGCACTTATGTAAAAATGAAAAGTTTAGCAGAGGATAGGGTGGAGAGCAGCGTCAAACCAGACTATGGACTGATGATTCAAACAAAACCAACAACAGCACATGACTAAAATGGGAGAATTTTGCAATACGATAGTTTGGATTTCTTCTTAGCTTCCTCCTTAAAATATTCGTACATTCGAAGATCAATCATCGGTACTATTTAATTTATGACGAAGTTCTTCGTTTAATAAATAGCTCCCATCCCATCAGTGAACTGCTTGCGGTGCAAATCAGTGTCCACTTCCTTTAGAGATATATTTGATGTAACTGTATGACTATTTAATATTATATGATTAATTGGCAAGATTGTTGATTGATTAGACGTATTCCATCGTTCAAACCTATTCTCTTCTCATCCCTGCTGCTTCTAATTTGTAACTGCCACTCAACTCCGAGTTCCTGAATATTCAACATCACTGTAATGATTTGTTACGACTAATTTTTCAATTTGATACATTATTTGTGAATCTCGAGTCGGTATCACATGTCACGCATGATAGATAACAGAGTGTCACGATTTTCTGCATGACAAATTTAGGAAGTTCATGCTGACTAATGCAGCATGTACGCTTCACGTGTCAAATTTCATGTAACGCTTTGGTAATATCTGCTCTGTAGTGTTACCTCCTACTGCGTTTACCTCGTTCCATGATGATGTTTCTACTTCATATAGCTTTTTATGTTCAACGCGTATATATAGGTCACTGCATGAACACTGTCGAATAGACGGTGCCGCAGATAATTTTTCACCAATGGAAACCAGTATAATTATGAATATTGTCAGAGGAAGTTTATAAGAGAAATTTCGGTTTTCTACCGCCTTTCCCTTTTTTATTGGTCTCAAAAGAAATTCTTACAAAATTCAACTTTTAACTGTAGATGGATAACTATAGTAATTTCAGAATACTTAACGGTGTATGTCATTTTAAAGAAACAGAACAACGCAACATTTCTAGGAAAATACAATGTTTAACATGATTAACGACAATAAAATAAATAAATGTAAATGAAAGAGCCAAATATGAACATGTGGCATCACTGTTGTGTAAGATGATAGGTTTAGTCTATCCGAATGGGACTCGGCTTTCCCCATACGTTTTCAGTTACGCAGGCGAACTTTACATCTTCCAAAACCGCAACGAAGCGGTATCACAGTGAACTGTGATACTCACAGTTCACTGTAGACGCAAGTACACGTGAATAGAGCGTACATGGAGCACGCATTTTACCGATCTGATGATAGTGTCCTTGCGGGAACTTGCCGTAAATTGAGTAGTGTTGTTACTAAGTTATAAAATTAAAACCTTGTACCGTACAAAAGCAAAGACTATATTCTCATAGCAATTATCCGAAAGCACGGCATTGACAGGAGTTAATAGAAGATTCCATTGACAAAAAGCTTACCTAAACAAGTTCAGTACAAGTCTTAAGAAAACTGGGTTTTCAATAACAATTTTACTGGTATTCTACTTCTAGTTTGGGCATACTCCTCAGGGAAGAGGTGCATCAAATATTAGTGACATAACTTCTGAAAATAGCATACTAAAAACTTACCTGGGTTTAAAGAAAATGCCAAAAATAACAACGTCCTTTGATTTAACATGCCAGATCTTATCATGCAGTTCTTAGCTGTGGCGGCAATTGGGCGGGAGAGGGGGGAGTGAGAGGAGCGACCGTAGGGGGGGGAGGAGGGTTCAGTTGCCATCTCCTCCCCCACTTTTAGGAGAGAACACTACATTTTTATTCCATTTTTACCTCCTGAAACTGGGAATTATCGGCTAACTTTTTCATTTAATTTATTTAACTATCAAGAAAAATACTTAGCGGAAATACGCACAAAAATTCGTTCGTTCGTTGCGACTAACCGATTAGTACACCTCCGCAGCACGTAGTGGAGACTCGCGCAGCAGCGTGTAGCATGTGCTGTGAGGAAGGGGAGCAGGGGTATATTTTTTCAAGGACATGGACACCGAGATATAATTCACTTGCTTGCCGCGCGAATTCATCAGTCTGGTAGTGTCATTCAGTCAATGTGCCTGTGTAGTTCTATCTAGTGTCTGTTACTTTCTTAGTTTGTAGTCAAATATTTTTAATTGTATAATCACACCGTATTTCTATTTAATTGTAATACATTTTATTTGGTGAAAGTTTCATTATATGGCGATAACAAAGTTAGCAGCCTATTTCCAGTCATTTGACCGGGTCAGGAATGGAATGAATGAAGCCTCTACCTAGCGGGGATGGTAGGGTTTTTTTTTTTTTTGCTAGTTGCTTTACGTCGCACCAACACAGATAGGTCTTATGGCGACGATGGGACAGGAAAGGGCTAGGAGTGGTAAGGAATCGGCCGTGGCCTTAATTAAGGTACAGCCCCAGCATTTGCCTGGTGTGAAAATGGAAAACCCCGGAAAACCATTTTCAGGGCTGCCGACATTGGAGTTCGAACCTACTATCTCCCGAATACTGGATGCTGGCCGCACTTAAGCGACTGCAGCTATCGAGCTCGGTAAGATAGGAATCGTGCCGGCTGCTGAAGCCTGTCGCCCTCCTCTGGAGCAATGATAAATGACTGACAGATGAAATGAAATGATATTGGAGAGTGTTGCTGGAATGAAATATGACAGGGAAAACCGGAGTAACCTGTCCAGCCTCCGCTTTGTCCAGCACAAATCTCACTTGGATTGACCGGGATTTGAACCACGAAACCCATCAGTGAGAGGCCGACGTGCTGCTATCTAAGCCAGGGAGGCTTCAGTTATATGGTATTGGATCAAAATCTCAGAGAGCTCTTATTACCCCAGTTAAGTTCGTAGATTGTGAACCTTTACCTCTCTGTCGAAATTCGCTGAGGGAGCATCAAAAACGTTACAATTTGGTAGCTATTCCTTTTTCAATTTTGGTGTTCTCTACACCCCCTCCCGCCGCCCGCTATATCCACCAAACCCGGTTACTTTTTATTGTCTTAAAAGTGTTTTGCCACCCCCCCCCACCCCCCACTTTTAATTCCCTATCATCGGTACATTTCTTTAGTGTGAATGTTGTTGAAGCAAAGGAAATTTCTGAATGAATTGAAACCGGCACTTCTTGGTGAATGAATGTTTTGTATAACAATCCACAATGAAGACATCGTTGTTCTAATGTAAATATCACATTTTAAACAACAATGTACTATAAGGAACATTTATGTAGAAACTGCACTGTTAGAAACAAACGTATTAATATTACAACGATGTAAAAGGTATTAAACTCTTCCCGACGTTAATAAGGTGACTTTATTTATTAGATTCACATATAAACATTTTACCGCCCAGCTGTAAGACTGAGACTGCACATAACTCCGCTATAGCAACTGCACTTGATGAGGTCACCATTCGCCTAGCATTTAGCACCTACCTTACACAACTTCAAATAATAACTCTGTAATTGTTGATGGCACTGCTTCATTTCAAGGTTACGGACATTGTGATCAGTAGGCAACCACCTTTCCAACCGGATAGAGCTGAAGGAAAGTCTTCCATGTGGACACCAAGAGAAGTGGACAATCTGAAAAGCCCTTAACAGACTCCATAGAGAAGTCAGCAGAACAGAAGTAAAAATGCGGAAGTGGGGTTTCTCAAGCGATTCATCACTTTGTCATTGCGGAGAGCTGCGGATGATCCAACATCTATGTCAGTGTGTTTTATGTCCTTCAATGTACACTATGAAAGACTTGACTGCAGCCTCCCCCAACGCTAGTGACGTCACCCAATACTGGGCAAGAATCATCTAGGTCTCGAATTGTTGCTTTATCTGTCATTGTTTGTATGAAAGACCTATATATTTGTATAGTAGGAATGTAGATATCATGGTTTTTTAAATATGTGTATGTAAAGTTGGTACTTCTGACACGAATAAGGAAAGTATGATAACCTATATTACTGAACTATCTGCGCCTCCTTGCGAATTTGTAATTAATCCTCGAACCGGAGGTCATTTATCCTGTAGTGACAGCGTTGTTTTACCGGCATGCAGACTCGAAGTATAAATTCTGCCAAAAATTATTCGCAAGTCATATATCCACAAATCAGTACATCATTTTATTCAGGAAATTACAATGAATAGGAAGTTGATATTACTAAAACAGTTATTTATATTCCAAAAATGTTAAGACCAAAAAGTTATTGATGTTGTATAATTTATTTACATTCACTGTATTTTAAATGTTTAAATTTAGAAGAAATTTTAAAATGAGATATATTAAAGGAGCACCGTTTTAGTAGCACATACATATAGTTCATGCACTGTTCTCAATTGGAACATGCATACCGGTAGTTCATAAACTAATTGTACACCACAACTTGTGCTTCACTTAGATCGGTCTTCTTTTTACGTTTACGGTTGTCGGGCCTCCAGGAGTGTACCAGTTTATGAGAAAAGCCCAGGTGAATCCCATCCCATCCCATCCCCGGTAGATTTCTTCACCTTTTTTCTTCCTTGCAGAGGACACACAGGCGACTGTTATTCTGTGGCAAATTTTGAAGGATATGAATTGGGCATCCTGCGTGACCTGCTGGACCCGCAACCGGTACAGGAATTGGTATGGGTTCATTTACCAATCGTCTAGCTATATTGACAATGAAGTCTTGTCTTGGTAAAAGTTTATCGGTGTTCTTCGTGTACAGGTTGTTGCATCAAATAATACCATATCTAGAAAATTCGAAAAAAGAAAATTTACTTCCAGCATCTTTTAGTCGGTGTGGAAGAGGTGGCAAGGTAAACGTACTTGTCCCTGTTATCCACGCTTCCCATAAAAGTACACATACTTGTGGATCAATAGTGAATTCAAACCTCTCATATCAACGTCAACAGTATTTCTTGCTAAAACTGACACCAAATTTACCTCGCCAGCCAGCAGATTCAGCCCGTCAGATAAACCAGGAAATTTTTCTATATTACCGGGCATTTCTTATGTGAGAGCATATCAAACACTTCAGTTTGACATCAGAAGGAAAACTAGCGATTGAATGTAGCTGGGATAGCTGAGATGGACATACGCCCGGCGGGTGATTCTGATAACCTAGATGCTAGCCCAAGATGGTAGATTATGAGCTTCTTTATCGTTTTAGTATTATGAGTACAACTAACACCTTTCAGTGACAAATAATTCGATGATCGTTATAAAATAAAGAGCATGTTCTGGTGTCCGGCGCTGCCACAGAAGGAACACCTTATATCAGGCGTTTTCCAGTTGCAGGGTTAACTAGGACTCAGGTTGGGAAGGAATCGTTCGTGGCCTGTACATAAGTTAAGATTCTTGGTTTGAAGTGTTCAGATACAACAATTTACTTCTAGTATGGCCTACATATTCTTACGGGGCGAGGTGTATTCCTTTCCTGAATTGGACTAGTCTTCTATTTGCGGTAGAATGGACGGTAAGTTATTCTACTAACCCTTAGACCACACAGGGGACCCAAAGGTAATTCTACGACTTCTGCGGTTCAAAAGCTTTTTAGCAATACCGCACTTAATTTATAATTTAGAAAATATATTCAAATTTTCAATGAACTGGTATTATTCAAACAACTAAACTAGCTTCCAATAGTTTGAGCATTATACCGAAAACATCTTATAAACTGAATGATCTCTTCTTGGTCAGAAAAAGGGTGACATTTTCTTCCCGCCACCTCAGGTTTCAGCAGTATTGATCGAGGCCAAAGTAACATTGACTTTTGGTCCTTTGGAACAAAAAATGAATTGTCTTGCCCAGAACGTCAATCACCTCAGTCTCTACCTCCGGAAAGAGACGAGAACGCTTTCATCCCGACGGAGATCACGAAGGAATTTAATCTGGTTATATTTTCTCTGTTGTTTCACTAAACCAGATAAGGATTTTAGAAAGCTAAATATTTTTATCTCAAGATTCATTCAAGAAACCAATATCTCAGTCAGCCGCCTGTGGTCAATTTAGATTAAGATTAATCTATGTTTCCCAGTTTTGCATCCTTCCATCATCTCTGTCAATCTACATATGTATCTGTACAATTAAAGTAACAATAATGATATATCTGAATTAGTCCTTAAAATGGACCTTAGAAAGCATGTAATGAATTATTCTCTCGTCATCTCTGCGAAGTTATTGTCATAAAAATTCATCGAATCAAGTTGATTTTACAGTAGTTGAAAATTCTTCATGCGTGAGTAGCTGTTGACAGCAAACATGTAACTGAAACGTCAATGTGAAGGTTTCTATGACCTAAGAGGGAAAGATAGATATCAACAAATGCTTCCTCACTTCCACAGATTACAATTATTTATCCCACCCTCTCTCTCGCTCCCGCGCCCTCTTTATCCACAATGTGTTTTCTTTGGAAACATTTTTCAGTAGGAAAAAGTGTAGTTGGAATTCATTGATAAGCATATCTAATTCTTCCACCCAGAATAGCATTCGATCTCACAACGGTAAATACCTTATAGAATACATATAATGGGGTTGGCCACTATTATATAGGTAACATTTCTTCAGATATCAGATTAATGCATTTCCTATTTTGCTAAAGTGAACTTCTGATTTCAGATGGAGTTTGATCAGTAACGTGGATGGCATTTGGAGTGCCTTTTGTGATGTAATTGCCTCTTACTTAGCCGATGTAATCTTCACATTATCGCCGCATGTCACATATGGGTAAACCTCCAGTCAATCAATCAATCTATCAATCAATCAATCAATCAATCAATCAATCAATCAATCAATCAATCAATCAATCAATCAATCAATCAATCAATCAATCAATCAATCAATCAATCGATCGATCAATCAATCAATCAATCAATCAATCAATCAATCAATCAATCAATCAATCAATCAATCAATCAATCAATCAATCAATCAATCAATCAATCAATCAATCAATCAATCAATCAATCAATCAATCAATCAATCAATCAATCAATCAATCAATCAATCAATCAATCAATCAATCAATCAATCAATCAATCAATCAATCACCACTGATCTGCATTCCATGCTGTTGCCCAGATGTCAGATTCCTTAGTTTACCTAGCCTTTTCTTAAGTGATATCAAAGAAGTTAGAAATTTATAGAACATCTTCCTTGGTAAATTATTCCAAACCCAAATTCGTTTTTCCTATAAACGAACATTTACCCAAATTTGTCCCTGAATTCCATAAACTTCGAATCATTCTCTTTCCTTCTTTTGAAACCACCACTCAAGCTTATTCTTCTACTAATGTCATTCCATGCATTCTCTCCACTGACAACTGGGAAAATACCACTTAGTCGAGCAGCTCATCTCCTTATTGCTAAGTATTCCCAGTACAAAGCTTGCAAGGTTTTCGTAATACTACACTTTTAACTGAAATCTCCCAAAACAAGTCATACTGCCTTCCTTTGGATCTTTCTCAGTTCTCGAGTCAATTAATCCTGGTGAGTGTCCCATACATTTGACGCGTGTTCTAATTCGAGTGTTCCCAGTAACTTATAAGCCCCATCCTTCATACCCATATTACAACTCATAAATATCATCATAATGATACGAAGTGATCTATAACCTTCATCTATAACCTCATTAATGAGATTACCCCAATGAAAATCTGTCTTTATATTAACACCTAGGTACTTACAATGATTGCTATGAGGTGAATCATCAAATGCCCAAGCATGACGTGTGTGGACCCACGTAAATGTTTCACTTTCCTAACTCGGACTCTTACCAGGAGTCCCCCAACTTGGCGGGTTCAATCCCAGCTCAGTCCGGTATATTTGAAAGTACTCAAGTACGACAGGAGAGTGTGTAGATTTACTAGCCTGTAAAAGAACACGCGTCGGACGAAATTCAGGCACATCGGTGTCTATAAAAGTAATTAAAGTTTAATAGGTAATTGAAACGTAAAATCATTGGCAATAACATTATCATTGCAAGGACACATACGGACAACTGTTGCTTTGCTTCAGACGTAAAATACAAACACGGTGTGCTGGTCTGTATCGTCGTATAGGTAAGTGTACACTGACTCATTCTTCTCACTGACATTCGGTGAACTTTGTCAAGTGTTGTGTATTGTAGCATTTGTTGAGAGAACAAGCCCGTGCTTCATCGGAACTATGTGGGGAGAATTCTGAGTATGCAGAGCGTCCTGTTAGAGCCAAGTCAGCTGCCTCAGGGTGACTGCGTTCTGTCAGAGCTGAGCTTAATGCTATTAAAGGTATACTAAATTACCTCATTTACGTTCTGACGTAATTTAAATGAAATGAATATTATCTGTATAGATACTACTACGATTTTCTCTATACATTATAAAATTTGGCCCATAATTTAGATATTTTAAACCCAGTTTAGGTAAAGAAAACTCGAAAATAGGTTGAGTTTAACTTTTGTCTGCCTGTGGATCTGATTGTTTGTTTGTTTCTTCACAATATTTCGTCTTTGCGCCTCGAAATACTGATATGCGACAATTTAGAGGTAAAAATAGTGGCCCGTAGCACATGTATCACATAGAGCGAAAATTCATTGATGTAGCTCATGTAATACTGAACTTTATATGATAGAACCTTTCTGATCAGAGTTCTAGGCTGAAACACTATCACATACCGTTTTCTCTAATCTCAACGACGTTGTGTTGCATAACGGGAAAATAGCTTAACAGAATTTCTTTGACCTAGATATTTATACTCAGGTAACTCCCGGTTGTGCAGCAATAATAATAATAATAATAATAATAATAATAATAATAATAATAATAATAATAATAATAATTTTATATATAACAGAAACTATTGAATTTACAAGAAATGGGGATCTTGAAAAATTAGAAAAAGTTGAAAGAAGAATTTTGAGAAATATACTAGTACCTAAAAGAAACACCAATGCCGAATTTAGACTACGATCAAGCAGAGAGCTATATTTAAAAGTTGAAAACTGACAACTGTAAGGCGGAAAAGAAGACTCCAGGTTTTGTACACATTTATAGAATGAATAACAATAGACTAACTAAACTAGTCTTCAACTTACATAACAGTTACAAATCCAAGCCAACGTGGTTCATTGAAGTTGAAAAGGATATGGAAAAACGCTGGAATTACAATAGATAAGATAGGAAAAAGAACACGTTTCAGAGAATTAACACGAAAGGCGGGATTTCAGGAGAGAAAGGGTTTAAGAGCTGGAAGAAAATGGACTCAAGAGGAAAGGGAACAACATTCTCAGAAAATGAAGGAAGTCTGGAAACAAAGAAAGTTAAATGCAAAGAAAAGTAACCAAAATTGATTTATCGTACCCTCAAAAAGAGTTATTCGAATAATAATAATAATAATAATAACAATAATAGTAATAATAATAATAATAATAATAATAATAATAATAATAATAATAATAATAATAATAATAATAATAATAATAATAATAATAATCCAGTAATCGGGGGATAGTGGGTTCGAGCCCCACTGTCGGCAGCCCTGAAGATGGTTTTACGTGGTTTCCCATCTTTACACCAGGCAAATTCCGGGGCTGTACCTTAATTAAGGCCACGGGCGCTTCCTTCCAATTCCTAGGCCTTCCCTACCCCATCGTCGCCATAAACATATCTGTGTCGGTGCGACGTAAAGCAAAAAAAAAATTATTAATAATAATAATTTTGATAACCCACTGTTAACCTCAGTTGTCATGCTGTTATCACACCTCTAACTCCACAATTATGCGCTGTAATTTCACAATGTTTATCAGACTGCAGGATTAAGTTATAAGTTATGATTCCTTTTCAACCACGAAAATCTATAAATTTATGCTTACACACTGTGTAAATACTGGCCGCATGGTCTTCCGAGTCAGAACACCATTAGTTTAAAACAGTGATAGTAATAATAATCATAATAATAATAATAATAATAATAATAATAATAATAATAATAATAATAATAATAATGGCATATGGTCTCCAGAGATGCCTGATGTAGGTCGTTTCCTAGTAGAAGGACTACAGGCGGCCTGGATGTCAGTAAGGATGGGGCCCTACGTATGATGATTTCTAATGATGAAGACGGCACACACACCCAGTCTCCGAGTAATCGAAATTAACTAAATAATGTTAAAATCCCAAACCCGGCCGGAAATCGAACCCGGGACCTCCTCGACCAATGACCAGCAACACGATAACCATTTAGCCAGTATACAGTGGAGTTCCGTTATTAAGAAAGAGAGACAAACATGAAATGTAATTTTTGTCCGACAAACGTTTTGTAAACTACTATTTCTGAAATTTTATGTTTGATACATTTTCACCATAGCGGAGGTATTCGTGATTATTACGCTTTTCACAAACATAACAACACCTCAGAAAGAATTAGGTCCTCAACAAACGTTTTGGAAAATACAGTCCCCAAACTTTCATATCCGATACAACTTTACTGCGCTAGACTTCCTAACGGAGATATTTACAGCGAGCACCACTGACGTGGAAATATTGATCACTCATCGTGGAAATTGCTTTCGCATGGTCATTAATCCCTGTTGATGAGAAACATAATGAAGCTTGAAAAGAAGAAACATGAAGAAACACAGTCACTCTAAGAAAGAGGGAAAATTGTGATTGTGCGGGGGGGGGGGGGTGTCAAAGCATAGGTCTCGATTGCTCTAATACTGTATGAGGGAAACAAAACATGAAGGCCTACAATAGTTCGTCGATCTGGAAAAGGCATTCAATAATGTTGATTGGGCCAAGCCACTCGAGATTCTGAAGTTGATCGAGGTCAGATACCGAGAAGGAATATTTAACTACAATCTGTACAAAAATCAGTCTGTAGTGGTAACAATCGAGTGCATTGAAAAAGAAGCAGAAATATAGAAAGTGGGGAAAGGCTGCAGTTTATACCCCTTATTTGTAATGCTTATACAGAACAGACGGTACAATAAATTAAAGAGGAATTTGGAAGGGGAATCGCAATCCAAAGACAGAAAATCAAAACCCTGAGATTTACCGGTGATGTTATTTCAACTGAGTCTCCAGAAAAATTGTAGAAATTCCTAAATGGTGTCGACAGAGTCTTGGAGAAAGAGTAAAAGCAAAGTCATCCCCGTACAGTCAATGACGGGGAAACAGTACAAGATGAAAATAAAGAAGTCGAAAACAAAAGTAATGGAGTGAAGTCGAACAAAGTCAGATGATGCAGGAAATATTAGACTAGGAAATTAATTCTTAAAAGAAGCAGATTAAAATTGTTACTTGGGTAGTGAAATAAGTATGGATGGTAGAAGTAAGGAGGACATGAAATGCAGACTAGCACAAGCAACGACGGCTCACTTCGAACATTGATTTTGGAAGTAGAATGATATTTTTGTAGAATTTTATCTAGAGCGTGGCATTGTATGGAAGCAAAACATCGACTATACTGAACCCATAATTCTACGATGAGAATTTTTTCCCAATATTTATTTCAAATAAAATTTACTTGTTTGAGAGCGGCCACGTTTACATTTCATGAGTCTGGCTGTCTCGTGGGAACGAGCTCCCCGTGTCGAGCCGACCGCAAGCTCGTGAAACGCCGGGACACTTCGGTGGACTTCGAATATTCAACAATTTTTTCAAATTCAAGGAATTCTTCGTAACGAGAGATTTTGGCAACACAGTTAATCCAGAAATAAAGAATCTGAATTATTCTTAAACCCTACGTGAAGACAGAACACCCAGGTTAAATATAAATGCATTTAAGCATAGAGACAAATCCGCGTCAGATCCGCGGACTAGCGACACGTGCCAAGATCGAGGGGTGAGTATGGGAAAATTATTAAATTAACACCGAAACAAATCGTAAGTCTGTCCGAAGTTATGAAACAAATTTCAGGAAAATCGGTCTATTGGATGCGGAATTAGCATATTACACAACCAAGCTTCATGGTGTGAGTAGCGTGATCCCATAGAGTATAAAAGAAATATCCCTCCGTATATTTGACAGTCCCTGTTTGGTTACTGGAGCGGCGGAGCCCGCTCACTCGTAAGCAGAAAAGTGTGAAAATTTGGTGTCCAAATAACTTATTACATGTTCGTGGCTATGGTTCAAATATACTGTTAGAAGCGGAAGATGATCGAAATTTTCTGAGTTGCCGCTAATGGAAACTTTGAAGGTTTAGAAGTAATTGAATTTCTCTGGGTATTCAGTGTGTGTCTGTTAAAGAGGAGTTTGAAGTTAGCTACTGTGTCTGGTTTCTTATCTGTTGGAACACCTGGCCGTAGTCGGGCGAGAAGGGGACAGTCTTGCGAACGCAGTGGACGTGATCATTTGAGAAGAATGATCGTCGCCTGGTAAACGATTTGAAAGTGCGTTGTAGAGTGTTGTGTAATTTAAGTTACCTGTGTAAACACAAGGAGAAATCCGAGATAACCATGGGAGGCTAAAATAAACGAGGTTTGCTGGTTATATGCAGCCAGAATCCAGGAGGATGGCTACGATCGCAGGTCTGTGAATATTTTGTATCATTGTTGTAGTTAGATTATGGTTTGTCCCTACCAATTTTCATTGCGTGTGTTGGGTTGATATTTTGTAATGATCGGGCGAGAGTATTATATTTCTGGTCAGTGTGTGAAAATCTTTAGTGTTGTAAAATGCACATCAAGAAACTATAAAATGCGACGTTTAAGTATTGTGTTAATATTCTTTGAGATATTATCCGAATTGAGGAAATTAAGGAAGGTGATAACGATAACGTAGTCGTGGCGAATGTCTTAATTTCGAATATCGTTGAAATCAGAAAATTTTTGTCGAAATAATAATAATAATAATAATAATAATAATAATAATAATAATAATGTCTACTGGGGGATAAATTTTCCTATGTTAAACGTGGATTTAACAAGTATGTTCTACGAGGTTTGCGGGTGTCTAGAAAATTCCAGTGAAATCCGATAAAGTTATGTTTTAATCATGGGAAGTAAAATTTTGTGACATCGTGTATGTCGATGATATGGAAAATCACGGTGTGTTGTTGTATTCTCGAGGTCCGAAAGTTGTAGTAACAATAAAATAAAGAGGTATATTTTTATAAAAGTTGTTTGTCACGAGAGGATCTTGAAATAAAAGAAATGGATTGAAAGCGAAGAATTTATATATGTAGAGATAAGAGTTGTAGAAATGTTGAAGGCAAAACGAGCCTGGATTTTACGTAATACCGCCACGAGAAGGCGATGAGAATGAATTTTTGAGACAGGCTATATTTGCCGAGGAAGAATTTTTGAGACAGACTGTATATTAAATGTGAGATTTATGTGGCAGGCTGTAGTGTATTCCACTAACAATCCGAAGGCTGGGACCTGGAGAAGGTTGGTTCGAGAATTATTGTGTTGGGCACAGTAAATTTCAAGTAAGATCCCAAGTGAAAAACGATTCTGGTGAAGATTGCAAATCTTGGTAGTAATAATCAAGTGACTAGTTACGTAAAGTCAGTATAATGAAAGTTAGAATAATATGACCTCGAGGATAGAAGAGCATTTTGAATACACGGTTGGTGTTATTTGACTGTAATGACAAGTTTCCAATCAGTAAAGTTCATAAATTACAAGGCGGTAATTTATCATTAAATGGGAAACATTGTGGGATGAGATATTGGACGTTTTCAAAGTAATATGTTTGGCTGTGTAAATTTATTGAATTTCGTTTCACTGGATAGTCATGGATATAGATATTTGGAAAATGACGGTAGGCGGTTTGAGGGCTTCACTCTAAAACTCCAGTATGGAATTTTGCGATGGTAATGATTATTGCTGGGTGATAGTCAAGTAGTGTCAGACGTGTGTTGGAAGTCATTATTCTTTTCTAAACTCATTGCGCATGCTGAGACCGTGTTTGAGTTGTGGATTGTTCGCCACGCGATATTTATATTTCAATTTCACGTTTCAGTAACAAGATAGGGACTCGTTGCATTTTCCCGACTTGCGTTCTTTCTGTGGCAAGATTTGTTTCGTTGTGTGTTATTAGTTTCGACCAGATTTACAGCTAAAAATATCAGAGTTTGAATTACGATTTCGCCTGATATGCTAGGGGAAGCGTGTACGACCCAGTTTCCGCTCGACAATAGATTTAGGACGTCACATGTTATCCTAGGAGTATACTGATGATGAGACGGCCTAGTTCACGCTCAACGATAGAATTAGGAAGGTATGTGTACAAAGAGGTTATTGTTAGGGTGTGTAGACATTACGTAGGCCCGACGATAGGTCTGGGATGTTAGCTGTACGTACTCAAGTCTTTGATTAGATGTTTTTGCGAAGTGACCTGAGCCATGGTAATGTCTGCAGTAGAATACGCAATGTGAAGAGGGTTAGCTCGGTAATAACGTGGCCAAGCCTGTGTTCAGCCCTCAACAGCTGGAAGGTGTTTACCTAAGGGTATGGAACTACTATCGGCATATGAGGGTTGTCCAATATTAGATACTGAGCTAGCGGTGATTGAATATTTACTGCAGTGTGCCATGCGTATTCGAGTTTAATTAACTTCAGTATTTTATTTTATTTTACGGACCTAATTGTTTTGTCGTTCTGACGTCCATTTTTGCTTTGGCAGCATGCTTGCTGACACTCAGCGTATGTGTGTGAGACTTGAGTTACGAATGCGGATTCGATTCGTCAGCCGGTAATATATTTTATTTTCAATCTTTGACGTTCTTTCATTTTTATACGTAGTTGAGTTCGATCAATTTATAACCTTGTAGGTAGTGTGTTGGGACAAACAATTAGTAGATAGATCTGTGATGGTAGTCATTGTTAAGTCGGAAAGAATTTTGTAATTTTGTTTTATTTTACCACGTGGACTTGTAATTTTATTAAGCGTAACGTAACCATTAATAACCTGAAAATCGGTTTTATAATAATATTTTTCAAGTAATTTACCACTTTTTAATTAACTTCAGTGTTCGGAATTTCTTCTAAATGCGTGATGAATAAGTGTTTCCTGCATTTCGCTGTTTTGTTCCTTCAGAACGACGTAACGTAAGATCCTCACGGATGGTGTTGTTGTTGGTTCCTTCTGAACAGCTGTTTGGGGTGATGCACGTTTAGCATCGGGATTATTTTATAACTTAAGAGTGTCAGGAAATGACAAATGTACGGTGGAATTTTGTTTCAATTGTGAATGCTGCTGTCAACTCGTAGTGAACACCATGCTTTCCAATAATATTTCGCAACCTATCCAAAGCAACTGATAGTCAATTGGGTTTGATTAAGAGTCCATTCGGCGGGTGCTCCTATCCGAAAGAGTATTCGACTGGTGGATAACCTTAATTAAGAGTAAATCAGGCGTTCTACTTGATGAAGGTCAGATTTTCCACGGATCGTGTGGATTAATTCTCAGTTATCGTTTTGATTAATAGGTGCCCGATTTTTCAAGTTTTCCTTTCACCTTTTTCCAGTTTCGCCGTCCACTAATTTATGAGATTCCTATTTTCTCCGAAGAAAATGCTTCGATATTATAATAAATGAATTAACGCAATGCAATGTGACTGCGTTTGAAACATTTAATAATTAATTTTTTATATAAATATTTTTTGTGCCATTAAGAATTTAATAAAAGTTAGTAAGCACATATTTGCTCCTCATTTCAAGTAGTTAGGCTCTCTTCTGAACCTCATCGTTTGGTTAAGATCGTGACCGAAACATTCCCGCAACGACACCAAGATTTAAGAGTTCAATATTGGTCTGCTGTAGCAGCTGTGACCGACCAACGATGGAATGGTAAGTCAAGGGTTCAGTAACTAGCTCAGAAATAAAGAGAGGTGGTGTTCCAGAAGAATGCTGAAAATGAGATGGGTTGATCGATTCACTGTATCGAATTGGTGAGAGGAGAACGATTTGGTAAAATTTGACGTGCAGAAGAGGGAGAATTATAGGACCCATGTTAAGACACCCAGGACATGTTCAGTTGGTTTTTGAGCGAAGTGTAGGCGTTAAGAACGGTAGGCAAAGGTGTGAATATGACAAGCAGATTAGAACAAGCAGATGTTGGATGTAATAGGGTACGTTGAAATGAAAATGTTAGCAGAGGATAGGGTGGCATGGACAGCTGCGTCAAACAACTCTAAGGACTGGTGGCCAAAAGAACGACGACAACAACAACTTTCTAAGTCGTTAAAACTTGTCAGCAAAACTACACTGACCTGTTATTGTTAGTTTTTATTGTTTTTGTTAGTTGTCGCTTCTCCTGCACTCACCTCCGCTAGATGACATGACTGCAGCAATTACAAAAACTAACCCGTTTAACAATGGGCAAACCGTAGTGACATGCATTGTTCGAACTTGAGGCGGGCAACGAAGACGGAGCAATATATGCCTTGCTGCATATGCAACCGCCATCACGCATGAGTGGAGCGTGTAAGCTAAAATGCCCGAGTTTGCTGCAATTCGTCCGAAAGGGCATGTTCGATGCTAAGTTTACCGACTAGCGAGGATGACCTTACTTGATTTACTGACATTGCAAGCAATGTGGTTTACATAAAGCAAAGGCCGGGAATTCGGAGTTTTGAAAGGATGATGGAATGGTTGGGTTAATCATGAGTTCTGAGCTGAAGCTCACCATGCCACGTGAATCGACCGACAGCGTTATGGATAAAATTCAAAGCAGTGAATATAAACTCATTAAGGGGTATGGGCTTAGTTCTGATGTTTGGAAGAAATTTCTGCTTGTGGTCACTGCAGACAATCAGCAGACAGGGTGTGTTTCCCGTGAATCGTGCAATGCACTGTTAACATGTAAATTCGGTACAACACATTAAAAAACACGTTTGTAAATTTAATGCTCGCTCTTCTCGCCAAGTATTGCTTGGCAATACAAAGCAAACCATAACTAGCGTGGATGATTTTCTGCGTGTCAAAGATTTCCGACCGTTTAACACTGTTGGCGGAGAAGGCATTAAATAAATAGGGCAAGAACTCATTAATATCTGTGCTAGTTCTGGCAAAGTATATATTTTTGTTATTTTGATATTTTTGAATACTTCTCCCATGCACGACAAATGTTGGCTTGGCTACTTTCGATATGTAGACTGACCATTCCATTATCTGACTCTTGACTATGCAGCGTATAGACAGAGAGTGGGAGCTGTTTAGTAATGTGACTTTTACTACAAAATTTCGAGATACAAAAAAATAAATGAAAGTATAGATGATGATGCTTGTTGTTTTAAGGGGCCTAACATCGAAGGTCTTCGGCCCAGATGATGAAAGTATAATTGAGGAAGTTTGCGAGTTAAACGTTCTACAGTATGGTTATAAAGACATGTCTTACCTAACAGATCAGGGTTCAAACATAAGGAAACCTTTTCAAAATCATAGACGTCTGCTGTTCACTGCACATGCGCACGTGTTTGATGAAATGGGATCTCTTGTGGAAGATGTTCCAGTACGTGCAAACCCATTGAACGCCGCATAGGCTATGCTAATAATTTCTTGTGGCTATTTCTAGCCGAGTGCAGCCCTTGTAAGTCAGGCCCTTCGATGAGGGTGGGCGGCATCTGCCATGCGTGGGTAACTTCGCGTTATTGTGGTGGAGGATAGTGTTGTGTGTGGTGTGTGAGTTGCAGCGATGTTGGGGACAACACCAAAACCCAGCCCCCGAGCCACTGGAATTAACCAATGAAGGTTAAAGTACCCGACCCGTCGGGGAATCGAACCCGGGACCCTCCGACGAAGGCCAGTACGCTGAACATTCAGATTACGAGTCGGACGAGGCTGTAGTTAGGTATCTGAACAAGGAAAGGGTCTTGTTGCCCAGCTTCGAAGAACGATACAGCAAGAAGTAATTACGAGGTGGAATAGTCTCTATACGATGCTACGGTCTGTTTATAAGCAGTATGACCAAACTGTTGCATTGTTGCGAAATCCTAAGGCCTTCCAAAAGTGAGATGGTTTCAGTTATGAGGTTGCATAACAAATGGTAGCTTTCCTTAAATCATTCACAAATGACCTAATACACCTGTGGTTCCATACACTGCGGTAGCAGAGCTCAGTCAGTGAATCAGACAGTGAGGTATTTATTAATGGCTGACTTCTGCAGTTTGTCACTTAAGTAATATGCACACCGTCATTACATTAATATTATGTTGAACATTGATTTTACTTTCAGGAAATAGGCAAGATAAAGAACAGAATTCACAAGCTCTTAAGTGAAAATGTACAAGCATCAACTGTACACAAAATAGCTAGTTTACTATGGTCTACGTTTCGCCACCTGAAAAGTAAGAAGATAAAAGGAAATCCGTAATGGACGAAGTCAGACGCATCTGTATAACAGATCTGTATATCAGGTTTGTAATACAATTTACGTCTGCCTCTCTGGTGTAGTGGTCAGTGTGATTAGCTGGGTTCGATTCCCGGCTCTGCCACGAAATCTGAAATGTTGTACGAGGGATGGAACGGGCCCCACTCAGCCTAAGGAGGTCAACTGATTAGCGGGGGTTCGATTCCCACCTCAGCCATCCTCGAAGTGGTTTTCCGTTGTTTTCCACTTCCCCTCCAGATAAATGCCAGGATGGTACCTAACTTAACGCCACGGCCGCCTCCTTTCCTCCTTATAGCCTATCTCTTCCATACTTCCCATCCTCCCACAAGGCCCCCTGTTCAGTAGAGCAGGTGAGGCCGCCTGGGCGAGGTACTGATCACCCTTCCCAGTTGTATCCTTGACCCAAAGTCTCAAGCACTAGGACACTGCCCTTGAGCCGTTAGAGGTGGGATCCCTCGCTCAATGCGAGGGAATAACCATCCCTGAAGAGTAAACGGATGAAGAAAGAAAGAAAGAAAGAAAGAAAGAAAGAAAGAAAGAAAGAAAGAAGGAAATAAAGAAGAAAGGAAAGAAAGAAAATATAATTTGCTGTGTGTATTTACTTCAGTAATTGTATCCCAACGTCCACCAAATACCTTTTTTAGTTAAAGTGAGAAATAAAGTAACTAAACAAGCTGTTTGGTCTTTCTGTAGATAATTCTTGTCGCACTGTGCATGCATCGACCAGTCTACAAGAGACTCCGAAGGAAAAGAACAATTTATTGAGTGAATAAGCGACAATCGAGCTTCTGGTGACGAAGTAGAGATGTACTGCGATATGAATTTTGGTGAATATGACGACGACCTACTTCGCTGGTAGAAGGAGCATGAAATAAGTCTGCCCACTCTGTCAGTAACAGTCAGACGTACGTTGTGCATTCCAGCAAGCAGTGAAAGACAGTAAGGCTGGAACGCTTTTTAGGAGTCGTAGGTGTCAGCTATACCCAGACCAAGTCAATGCCTTGTTATTAATTCATAATAATCATAACAATAAATAATTAATTTGCAATTCACTCCCAACTTTGAGCTCGAGCTCTATCCTTGGATAGAAAACCTTGAGCAAAGAGGACGTTTTTCCATTAATTTTGAGGTTTATATTTAACTTTATGTGTATAAGGACATAAATATGCACAACTTATACACAATGTCTTTGGTATGGCTCGTAGTAAAATATATGGCTTATGGGTTAATATTGTGTATATAGTTTCCGTACATAGAGCAGTAAAGTACGCTAGCCAGAAGGAATACACGAAGCAGCACATGAAATCCATTAACCATTTCTATCAGTAGAGTATAGAAAAGTAGCAGAAAAATACGACATTAAATATTGACAGTTTCGTGCGGAGTCATGAGTCCACCATTGACGCAAATGTTTCAAGACATGAAGGTACGGGAGATAAACTTAACAGAGTACGGCTAAGCAAGGACGGACCGGGCGAGTTGGCCGTGCGGTTAGGGACGCCAGCTGTGAGCTCACATCAGGGAGATAGTGAGTTCGAACCCAACTGTCGGCAGCCCTGAAGATGGATTTCCGTGGTTTCCCATTTTCACACCAGACTGTACCTTAATTAAAGCCACAGTAGGCTTCCTTCCTATTCCTAGGCCTTTCCTGCCCCATTGTCGCCATAAGACCTATCTGCGTCGGTGCGACGTAAAGCAAATAGCAAAAAGAAAAAGCAAGGACGGAGGGAGGAGAGCACTTCTACCTGTGACTCACCACGTGAAGGAGCGAGTTTCAAGGGGCAACGTCGAATGAACATGGCTCGCCTCGCCTTTGAAAAGCAAATTTGGTCGTAGCAATACTCGACAAATTTGAACCGAGCATAGAGCGTGATATGCACGACACTAGTAAACAGCACGTAGTACGATTATATGTTTATCAGCTTTAAATTATGCTGTTGTTGCGTTCTAGCAGACTGTCAGACCAACATAGAAATGGCACCGTTCACTAGACTATTGTGAATTCCGACTAAGTCCTAACCCCAGACAATTTTTCTCGCACAGAAGTAAATCAAGTCGTCGGAAGTTGGTTTCTATTGCAGTAAGTATACAAGGATGGTCACGGTGATATTCCTTCCCTCTAAATAAATTATATTAAGTTTGATACAGAAATAACGACGAAGAGGTAATTACAAATATTAGGTAGAGCACATCGTCGATGCGCCTAGAAAGAGCACTATGTGATGTATTTCAGCTTTAACTCTGACCAGAAAGGCTCTGTAATCTAAGGTTCAGTATTGTACGAACAACAGTATGACAACAAATACTCATTTATTTCTAACAATTCGATACATGTGCAGCGGGTCAGTATTTCTCCTACAACATTATCTTAACGGTATATCGAGGTAAGCCTACAAAGACGATATGGTGTGATGTGATGTATATAACTGCGTTGAAATGGGAGCCGGAGGAAATGCCACAATATCATATTCCATATATTTCAGCTATTTCCTATCATTAAGTTATGTTATGGTTCTACAGTCCTTGACCTCTTTTACTATTTTCCACAAGTTATCCCGTTCTTGTGCCAGTACTATCCATTTCCCGCACCGTACTTTCTGTACATCCCCCTCATTTCTATCTCATCACCTGGTTCTGGATCGTGCTTACCCTCTTTGTCCACGAGAATTTCTCCTGACTACCTTCCTTGTTATCTCTGTATCACTCATCCGTAAAACATATCCCGGCCATCCTCAGTCTTGTAGATTGTACTATTCCTGCTTCTTCACTAGACTGGAAAATGAGCTCAAAATAATTTAGAGGGACTGCTTACAGTAGAACTAACACTCGTATTCTCGGCTACCGTGCTTGCAGACCGTATGATTTGTCTCCATTTGGTCTGCCTGCGTTATATTTTCGATGTTCCAGCATGCCCTATCGGACGGAGTAGAAACTAGAACTCTGTCGAATGACCTGAATTTAATTTTGATTGGTAAACACCAAGTGTACCACTAGAGATATTTTATTCGCTGGCATCGTACGACATGGAGTGTGGAGTATGTTACTTCCCGGGTTGGATCTTGGGGATTTAGAGGCCGACACTCAACCACAGAACTTTCAATGGAACCTAAGAAAACAATACTTTTCTTAAACATACGCAATCACAATCTTACAGGTTCAGGATTCTTAGTGAAAGTCCTTTTCGTCGTATAACAACTTGTAGAACGTTATCTTTAAACTGTGAACATTATTTCATTCATTTACCCGCTGTGCGATGTCTTATAAGCGTACTGACGCACTCCTTCCCTCCTGAACTTCCTCCCATAATAGACATTCATTTATTTCACCTTCATGCTGTAATCTTCTTTAATTAATTTTCAATTTAATTCTACCGTATAATTTAGAGTTTGAATCGTTGAGAAAATCCACAGTTAAATATTTCCTCTCCTCTTCAGGCTCGTTCTTACAAGATCTCTTTTAAACTAAGGTAATTCTAGGTTACAGTATTTCTCTTTGGCAGTCAGGTGGCAGTAGTTTGTACATTCCCTATCCAAGGCTCCATTCTTCTCAAATATAGGACATTCGGGTATAAATCTAGCTAGCACTTAAATAATAATAATAATAATAATAATAATCGTATGGCCTCAGCTACCGTGTGCAGACATTTCGATTTGACGCCATCTGGCTGTCTGCTCGTCATTTTCGACGTTCCATTTCACTCTAGGTCCGCAAGATGGCAAACAGAGTAAACCGGATCTCTCTTGGGCGTCTATGGCTGAGATTTAATTAATTTTGTCGGGTAAATACCAAATGTATCACCAGAGATCTTTTACATGCCGACATCGTACAACATGGAGTGTCGAATGGACTTTTTTTCCGCCCTTCAAAAATCCGACTACCTCTGCCGGGTTTGAACCCGCTATCTTGGGACTCGGAGGCCGACACTCTACCACGGATCCACAGAGGCAGCTAGCACTTAAATGATGAATCACCTCACAATAAAGTCACGTTGGAATTTTAGCGCATACAGCAGTAATTATAGGAGGGACGTATCTCCAAAGAGCCGAACATTAAAACCTAAAACTTCCACAGTAGTACAGAGGTGGACAACTTATTGTGTTAAAGAGAAAATTTGATTTAAAAGGTAGACGGTTATGTGCGTACAATAAAATGATTCTTAAATTGCTCTATTATGCTTCAATGTGTCTGTCGTAATATTAGTAGTATTTTCACAAGGCATCAGTGAATGACCACAAGGATCTCAATTTTTACAATTTTTCATTAAAATTATTGTACAGAAAGGAAACACTAAACGGTTTATAATTTAAGAATAGTGTAAATGCTGATTTAAAATAATGAATTAATCTCTTAAAATGTCCACTATAATTTTACGAATTTTATAAATTGTACTAAATAAAATCAAACCCTTAATGATTCCAGTAAATTATAGTTCAATGGATTGTGCCACATTATCACATTCCATATATTTCAGCTATTTCTTATCATTAAGTTCATTAGGTTATGTTATGGTTCTACAGTACATGGCCTTTTTTACTGAACTATTGGTACCAGAGCCTCTAATAGTTTAAAACACAAGCATATTTATACTAATCTTTCGAATGTGAAACCAAACCAAACCAAACCCCATGGCACTACAGCCCTTGAAGGGCCTTGGCCTGCCAAGCGACCGCTGCTCGGCCCAAAGGCCTGCAGATTACGAGGTGTCGTGTGGTCAGCACGACGAATCCTCTCGGCCGTTATTCTTGGCTTTCTAGACTGGGGCCGCTATCTCACCGTAAGATAACCCCTCAATTCTAATCACGTAGGCTGAGTGGACCTCGTACCAGCCCTCAGGTCCAGGTAAACATCCCTGACCTGGCCGGGAATTGAGACCGGGGCCTCTGGTTAAAAGGCAGGCACGCTATCCCTACACCACGGGGCCGGCTTAGAATGTGAATATTCGAAAAATATTTACAGCTTCACCAATTGATTGATATTTAATGAAAAGGGTACACACTTTTGACAACATAACAACTATGAGTCGCACTGGGGCGAAACACTGATCATTTTTGACGATTGAGTTTCCTGAATTTTATTTAGCTCTTGTATCTCAATTCGAAGCCATAATTTTGGACATAATAATATTTTGGATGCTACATTGAAATTGTAGAGTTATGGAGTCACATTTTTATCGTATGTGAGTGTGCAAAATTCGATATGCCGGGCTGTGTAGCTCCAATGATAGAACGCTGGCCTTCTGAACCTACCTGGAAGGTTTCATCCTGTGTTAGTTTGGTGGTATTAAGGTGCTCATTACGTCAGCCTCCTGTAAGTAGATTTTCTGGCACATAGAAGGACTCCTGCGGCACGTCGGTGTCTCCGAAAACTATAAAAATATTTAGCGGGTCGTAAAACGAATAACATTATTATTAAGAATTCAATATGTATTAAGTGTAGTAGTTCACATGGTATGAGTATCTATAAGAGAAAGAGGTGAGTTGCGAAAATCTGTATTTAAAGGTTGCGTTACACTCACCCCGTTCTCAGAACAAGGCCACATATTTAAAAAGATGTGTTTTGCGAGTTCACAGGTTTAAAATAAGAGTTGTGTGTATGTTGGGTATTCAGCCCGAAGGCTGGTTTGATCCTCTGCAGCTCCGCCACCAGCGGCTATACATATCCTAGGCGTCACTGAAAAGGCGTACTACGGAAATGAGGAGTGAGGTAGTTTCCCCGTTGCTTTCCTCACCGAGCAAGCAGTTGCTATTACATATCAGTATGCCAAGCGCACTGAAATGCATGCACCAACTGACCCTATGAGCGATACTTTCACACCACTAATAACAGGGACTGGCTGCATAAGGAATGGTATTACTAGCATCATCCATACCTCAGTCACTTTCATATTGTCAAAGCCAAGGATAAGACTGAGACAGATAAATGAAAGTAACAAATTTCATATAGCCATACCAGAAGACTTAGTGCACGTAAACACTACATCTCGCCAGCAAAGGCGAAAGAAAATAAAATTCAAAATGTTATTTCCATTCACGGCTCTCCGGTCTTTATGAGCTTTTTCTTATACGATGTTGTTCAGTTCATGAAGTATCAAAAGGTTTGAAATTCCTTGTACAGTCATCAGTCAGAAGGAATAATCATCTGCGCTTCCTCAGTTTAACAATTGATGTTTGGTGTAAGCCATATAATTAATTATTCTACCCATATAGTTCTAATTGTTGTAAATCCACACAATTTCTTCCAAGTCATTTGTTGCAATGTACGCAGTAGAAGTTCATAGTGAATTCATGAGAAGGAAACCGCATGCTATTAGCGAGCGCACGTATTTTCACAGTTGCCATTGCATTAGGAAGATCCCTGTGGTTGATCCTCACTGTAGTTCTCCAAGACGATCCTCTGTCGGGAACAGGGGATTTTTTCGTCTCTTAACGAATGCATGATGTATCATCCTGATAAATGTGAAATGCTTTGACGAATAATGAGCTGCTGTGCTTCGCAGACCTTGCAACGGAGCATTATGAGAACATATATGAAATTCCGAATTATAATAAGACATAAATTAGTAATCCATAATTTAATCACTACATTATCTATACTCATATTATAGCCGAGCAAGTGGCTGCGCTGTTTGGGTCACGTAGCTATGACCTTGCATTTAGGAGATAGTTGCTTCGAAACCCTCAGTCGGCAGCCCTGAAAACGGTTTTCGTGGTTTCCCATTTTCAAACCAGGCAAATGGTCGGGCTGTACCTTGATTAAGGCCACGGCCACTTCCTTCCCACTCCTAGATCCCCACTCCCATCATCGTCATAAGACCTATCTGTAACGGTGTGTCGTAAAGCAAAATCGTAAAAAATGATCCAGGTTAAAATCACTGACCTCCCCCGGAATCGAATCGAGTTTCTGCGTGTAAGAGACAGGTACACTACCCCTATACCAAAGGGCAGACTCTCTGTCACTCATTATTTTTTAAAATTGAGGAGCCAGAATAAGGCAGATTTTTCACGAAACTGGTGATCACACAGGTATTTATGGAAGTATTCGAACCCCTTCTCGATTGCGAATAATTTACGGGGGTCAAGCAGACGTTTAACTCAGCCTTGGATAGTGCCTTACTGTAGTACGCTCCACCTTTTCCGGTACATCATGGACCTGTGACAGAACTCAACCGATCCTTACATAGCTGGCGTCAGTGCCAACTGGGAACATTTTTCCAGGCTTGGAATAACGCAAGATAGGCACTGAGTACAGGGCGTCCAGTAATGGGTAAAACGTGGGCTCATTCTACGACGACCAACGAACTGCTTCTTTTCCTCGGTGATTTGCGTAAGAAGCTTAAAAATGTTGGCGAAGCCGGCAATGAACCTCTGGCAGTAGGTGCAGAGGCCGAGAAAACTCCTCATCTCCCTCTTGTCTTTTGATGCAGGCCAGTCACGACTTGTAGCTATTCCGAGTCTGTGGCTGCTCCCTCCAGTGACACAATGTGGACTATGTAGCATACATTTCTGCTGTTATTTTTAGGGTTCCGATTTAGGTGAGTACCTCGTAGTCTTTCGAATATTTTGTGGAGGATATCCAGGGGCACCAGGAAAGTTCGTCCTACGACAAAGATGCCATCCAGGTGCAAGAGGCAGGCATTAACTTAAGCCCTCTCATCACTGGCGCCATCTGTCATTCTAATAATAATTAATGTTATTTGCTTTACGTCCCACTAACTACTTTTAAGGTCTTCGGAGACGCCGAGGTGCCGGAATTTAGTTCCGCAGGAGTTCTTTTACGTGCCAGTAAATCTACCGACATGAGGCTGTCGTATTTGAGCACCTTCAAATACCACCGGACTGAGCCAGGATCGAACCTGCCAAGTTGGAGTTAGAAGGCCAGCGCCTTAACCGTCTGAGCCACTCAGCCCGGCATCTGTCATTCTAATGTTGCAGTTGTGTTACACAGCTCGAAGGGCATAACGGTGACCTGCCGCAACCTCTTAGTGGTAAACAATGTAGTCATTTTCTAGTCCTCCCCGTGTACTGCCACCTTCGAATTTCCCGACGTCAGGTCCAGGGTTAAGAATTGCTGGGCTCCGGATAAACTGTGTAACTTGTCATCGATTTAGGGTAACGGAAGGCATTTCCTCTTGGAGATTACATGCAGATTCCGAAAATCGACAGAGATGTGGAACCCACTGTTCTTCTTCTTTGCCAGCACTGCAGTGGATGACCATGCACCGATGGATTCTTCGATCAACCCACGCTGCTTTATGTAGCTCAGCATCCGGTCGAAAGCTGTCTTCCTAGCCAAATGTACGTGAGGATTGTGGTCGACAAATAGGGGCCACGTTGCCGGAGTTAACGATGGAACACTTATTCGGTCCTCCCGCAGTAACATCTTGCTATCGTCAACATTCTCCAGACATCATTGTTTACTCACTTAATCTCCTCGGGCTGGTCTGCCTCGAGGTGTCTCTTGGATTCAATATCACCCTCTGGGGTTAATCACCCACCTCAAAGTTTCAGGCACTTGTGTGTCCACGATGTCTTCTGGTATGACGTACACGACCAGTTCACACGTACTGAGCTCAGTCCCATTGTGTTCCCGTAGGTTCTATGGTATAACATTGCGAATTCGAACCAGCACGCAGCTTCGCACATCCACTAGCGTCCTGGCTAGGTAAAGACCACGTTCAGTAGCTGTCAGTCCGGGTTCCACTACTGCTTGCGGGGCCCTTCCACTCGAGCTGTCACAACCACTTCAATATGGTCCAGTATCAATTCTTCGTTGGGTAACGTTATTCTCGCTACGTCGGGTTCGGTTCCGGGGTGTAGTAGGAAAAACTTCTAGGTAAAACGTCTTGACGACAGGACCATAACATACGTCATCCCACATAAAACGTCACTTCGTAATCCCGCAGCCCATCGAGTTCCGAGGCAACTTCTTCGGTGATATCTGCGACGATGGCCCAAACCCGTAGACTTCACAGCCCAAGCATCAAATCCAGTAGTGTCCCATTGAAAGAAGGAATGTTATCTCTCACAGGTCATTCGGCTCTCTCTCAATATGACTCTTGGAGATGTCTAGGCTAGCGATGGTAAATACCGCCCCAACGTCTATCATGATGCGGCACGGCCTGTCTTCGTGGCGTTCTTCCGTAATCTGTGTGAATCGCGGGTGTGTTAATGACGGTGCCGACGATCCCCAATTCCTGCCAGTTATTACTCGTTTCCCCGGGTGGCGTCTGACTTTTGCCGGTAGCCCTTCTTCAGATGGCCACACTCACTACATAGTCAACAGATTATTTCTCTGGAGCCTCGGTGCACCCCGGCGGCGAGCGTCTCTCCAGTGGTGACGAATGAACCTCCACGTTCTCTTATCCCCTACTGCCTAATTTCCTCGCCGATAACATGAACGTTGCTGTCGTGTCCGCCGGTTCAATCATCTGGGCGATGTTTAATGCGTCCTTGCAGCAAAGCTTCCCACTGAGCGTCAGGTGTTGGTGGGTCTCAGCGTCATGAACCCCGTCGACGAAGGCGTACGTAGACTCTCACTGTATGCGTTCCAGCAGTAAGTCACCTAACGCCTTATGGGCTAGCAGTTATACCTCCCCGGCCAATTCTTGCAGTGATTCGCAGGTGTCCTCATCTTCCACTGAATGCGGTAGGTAGCTGCCAGCAGGTGATTAGCGTAGTATCCCTTGACCCCCTCAAGTAATGAGCACCTCCACCGCTCAGCCATACATCCCGGTAAAAGAATGTCCAGTATTGCAACTGGACTGTGCCTTTCCAGGATATTACCAAAAATTCCTCATGATTTCTTCATGGACTCTACATTGACTTGTTCCGCTTTGTTCATTTACTTTCCCGCCCTTAAAATGCATTTAAACGTATGGAGTCGGTACGTAACAGAGATAATAGGTTTACAAAAACTACCCTTCAAATTCCCCTTCATTGTACCATTAAATTTAACAAATCCTTTGTTTGCACTTCATCACGTATATTTAAAGTCTTAAAATCTTCACCTTCCACAAATAACACTAACTGTACTCAACTAAAGCAGTCCTTAACATATATCTTCCTGGAGGAGTACGCAAGGGGTTGAGATCAGGCATTCTTGTGTCTAACAATCAGAAATATTTATATAACTAAGAAAATTGTTTCTCTCTTTTAGCTTTATATTCTTTTGAATCTAGTAGTCTGAAATAATAAATAGGCTTAATGATTTACTTTCTTACTTATTATATCAAGTATGTTTTAATGTTACGGGATTTGGTATCTGTATTTTAAATTTTTAAGTTTATTGTTTAATTTAATATTTTAATATCATGGAAATGTAGTTATTGTGTTCATAAACCTGTATTGTATTATACGAAGACGCTACATAAAAGAGCTTTTCAGGTTCAGTGGCATATAAATCATTAATAAGTTCAATTCAATTCAAATCAAATCAATTCATTCAGCGTGCAGTGCCCTATCTACACCAGTTCGTGTTTTTAGTCATTTTTATAGGATCTCTTCTTACATTCACATGCTGCCATTAGCTTCCATATCTTCCCCACATTTACCAATAATCTTCTCAGAGCCTTAAGTTATATTTCTAACTCTCGCATTGATATCGAACATTAGTACTATCATGTCCTTTATGTTGACCCTGACTTCGATGTTACACAGTGCATCATTTCAGCAAGATGTTCGCTTTTTTCTCGTCTTTACATACCGCTGTTCCTAGGCGTTCTCTTTCCGTTCCTACTACAGCTTCCCAGTATGCCTACCAATTATTTTCCAGATCCTGAACATGCTCTATATTTTTGCAACTTTTCAGTAATCTTGACCACGCACTACTGTGTAAAATCCTCGACCTGAATGTTTTCTTCGCTCGTCCGTCTGCAGACAGAGTTCACGCTCTCTATTCTAGGGTGCTGATACTTAACTCACTGCATATCAGATAGTGGTCTGCATCAAAATGTCCCCAATGAACCGGCATATTCTTAATAAATTTCTCTAATTTGAATTCAGTTATGATATAGTCTACATCGGGTCTGGTATTTTCTCATGTGTAACGGTGAATGGCCTTCATTTGAAGTATGAATTCGCAACTGCTATTCACATATGAGCACAAAAGTCCAGAAAATTATTCCCACTCCTATTAGCTTCCACACCAATTAACCGCCACCTCCTCATATCCTTCAGTTATATTTCCAACTCTCACATTGATATCGCCCATAATTACTTGGATATCCTTGCTGTTAACCCTGACTACGATTTCACTCAGTGTTCCATAAAACTTGTCAACTTATTCCTCATCGGCACCATCACGTGGCGAATAAACTCAGTCATTGTTCGTCGAAATTCCTCCACCCACTTATATCTGTCTCCATCATTCTCTCATTTATGTGCGGAGCATAAACCACATACTTTCTGTAGTGTCCTGATGAACAGTTGTACCCCACACTCTACACTTTCCCTTCCCGCAGAAAATGCCAATTAGTGAAGAAATAATCCCTTGTAGCGGACGACACCGATATGAGTGGAGAATCCTCTTAGTGTGCAGAGACCCTCCAGCACAAGACCTGATCCCTCCTCCGATGTGACACTTTATGAATGCGTTATTGAGGTAGTTCTAAGAAGAAATTAGGAAACAAAGTATTTTCTTTTGAATTATTTATGCGGGGGACATCTAATGTTTAATAAGCTTCTAAGTTTCAACATAATAAATAAATCGATTGAGATAGAAAATTATTGATGTTGCATTACAAGAACTAGACTGCTCGATTAATGTGTAACTCATAGCAGTACCCCCTCCCCCCACACACAGAAAACGAGAAAGAGATAGTATGTCTAATACTCCAATGTTTACACCTTCAAATCTTCTAACTGGTTGCAAGTAGCCTACTACACTTTGCCACTCTTATCTGGACAGAAAGTACCCTAGCACTTAGTTTGTTTTGCTAATGGCGTTTCGTAGCACCGACACAGAGAGGTCTTATGACGACGATGGGATAGGAAAGGCCTAGGAGTGGGAAGGAATCGGCCGTGGCCTTAATTAAGGCACAGTCCCAACATTTGCCTGGTGTGAACATGGGAAACCACGGAAAACCGTCTTCAGGGCTGCCGACAGTGGGATTCGAACCCACTATCTCCCTGATGCAAGCTCACAGCCGCGAACACTTAATTTACTCAGGATCCTGCGGAGACAGAGTTGACAAACTACTACACAAGAAATCAAATTCCGTAATTGGTATACTTTACACTGCCGGAAGAGGAGCACTTCGTACACCACGTACGCAAATTTTCCATCCCCTGAGGGGACTGCATAATTGATTCAGAGGAAGAAAGTCTAAACAGTATCTTATGTTCATATCCACATGGCTTGTAACCCTCAAGCCAAGCTGTGTGCCTCAGGAGGTAAAAGTGTTGGCCGTCTGAGGCCAAGTTTTACTGGTAGAAAAAGTAACTCCTGCGGGACAAATTACAACACCGTGGGTTTTCCGAAAACCTTAAACTTAGTTAGCGAGACATAAAACCAATTATTGATTGTTGTAGCCCTTAAGCTTTGGTAAAAATACTGGCCACTTGGATGACGGAGAAGCACCATATGGATGAAAGGCGCAAAGCACGCATGTTGTATAGCACGTCGCACCATCACAACTCATTTTGGTGCTGTCATTGGCTTTTGTGATTTTCCTCTAGCTGCATAGCCTTCGGTGGTGCTATTTGCCAACCAGGCCATGGGCTGATGACCTAACAGACTCATAGAATATCCGATATGTTATCTGGATATAGTAACCCGTCGGGTACTTTCTTACTCAACATAACACTCCTGCCCAAAACCTAAAACTGAAACATAAAAGCAGTTTTCTCTGAACGAAAACATGCGAAGTGTTAGGAGTGAAAATTGAAGTGTGGAAATTAAACTCTTGCGGATACTGATTGCAAATATATATATATATATTAATTTAGCATATGCTGCAATACAACATAAATAGAAAATTACACATATCCATAAGTACATCGACAAAAATGGTCTCACAAAACTGAAAGATTAGATTCGAACATCTAAACTCGTCATTCAATCCACCGTGTCAGGAGTTGCTGAATTCAGGTACTCCACACGTCCAGGTCAGGCACGGAGGACAATCCAACACATTGCTTGTGGAAGGAGAGCACAGTCGCAGTAATGGCTATCTGTCCAAACCCACTAATGAAGAACAGAAGCGGTTCTTCCCGAGCAGCATCTAATACAGTTGACCCTACTCCCGACACACCCAGTCATATTGAAGCCACTACATTTTACACTTGCGTTCTAAACTTCCAGGATGTCTGGTGGTATAGAAGAAATCCACTCGTTCCGCCAGTTGTGTTCGGGATAGAAGTGACTGTTTATAAATTCCAAGGCCAATTTACATGCCTGTGAATATTCGGCTTCGCAAAAGCATGCGAATCATGACCGGTACATTGCTTCCTACTCAGATCCTGTGGCTTTCAGTGTGAGTAACATCCTGCTTCCTCCGATCAGAAGAAAAAAACAACTTGCTCATCTTTGGTCAAGAATGCGCAAGAGTATAGATCTCCCAGTACATGAACTAGGAATCAACTAGGAACATCCAGAGGTTCTAGACTGAAGTCACGCAAACCGACAATATACAAGATAAAACTTGATGAAGTGCAGCAACAATTATCCGCCCTTGAGAGCATTTCTACGATGGAACACAAATCTACGAATTTGATAGTATGTGAACGTCAGTTAGAAGGATGCTGTTTGCACAAGACTAGTAGTATTGATAATAAATTGGCCAAAATAAACTGCGTATGACCTCCTGAGTAGCCTGGCATAGGTCTTTGGTGTTGATGCCCATGGGGAACGGGCACGCTAGGACATACCAAGGATGAGTTCTAATGTTGAAGATGGCACACAAACCCTGACCCCGAGCCAGCGATATTAACCAAAGAACGTTAAAATTCTTTACCTCCCCTCATATCGTACGCGCGAATCTTTTGACGAAATGTCAGCATGTTAAATCTTAGCGACCAATGAACAGTGGACCAAATGGGCAACTATCTCGGTGAGCGTACAATCGTTTTCACTACGTCAAACGCCATTCGGTTTGTCGCTAAGTGGAATGAACACCAGTGGGAGGATCATTTAATTAGAGTTGTTGCGAGAAGCTTTGAATACATCACTTGAAATGTAATTAATATCGACATGGTGTTCAATGAAGACCGAAACTGTAATCAGTACGAATTCACGGCATAGAGGGAAATGTCCGTGACAGCGGTTGTGCAATTTGTTTAATCTGCTTTTCATTCTCATATCACTCAAGAGTTTATATCCGGCTCGAGATGCCTTGTAAGAAGATTAAAAACCTGCTTTCAGGTAGTGGACTGCATGCTTCACAAACGTATTTCCATAGCACTACAGCGAAACTGCCCATCTGATATAGAATTTTTCTGCAGCGCAAATCTCGTAATCTGCTTAATATGTGAGATAAATTTTCTTGTTTTGCTTTCGGAACGCATTTTTGGGGTACAGGAGTATAAAATTGCGAACTTAGACCTAAAGTCACATACTACTGCCATCATGCTGATGTGTACTTCTTTGCCTATTTGAGCTGTTTGCATCATACGAAGAGCTCATATTTGTAGAGAAGAAGCATGCCACTAATCAGTATTATATAATTTTTCACTTATATACTCTTATTTTAAAAAATGGAATGCAGTAACATAATATACTTTGATACGTGTGCAGAAAGTGTACGGATACGTGTCATAGGGTACGTCCCTTCCGTTCGATAGGTGTTGTTTATAAAATTTGTATTGCGTGACATGTACAAAGCTACGAAAAACTGCTCATGGGTGCGACTCGACAGTCCATGGCTTTTAGCGATACAGGCTGGTGCCTCATATTTTACGAGTCAAAGGCAACTGGAATGCGTCACACTTGGCATACGTTTCTTCTTTTGCATGTTTGTCCACCTCTGAAAAATGTTGTGAAAATTATCATCGGGAAGTTAAATAGTTTTTTTCTTTAGAAGTTGCTTTGCGTGGCACTGACATACTGGTTTTATGGCGACGATGGGATAGGAAAGGGCTAGGAGTAGGAAGGAAGTGGCCTTGACATTAATAAAAGTACAGCCCCGGCATTTGCCTGGTGTAAAAAATGGGAAACCATGGAAAAATATCTTCAGGGCTGCCGACAATAGGGTTCAAACCCACTACCTACCGAATACAAGCTCACAGCTACGCCCCCTAATCGCTCGGTTGTTTTTCTTATCAATACTTATTTCTCAGAGAGACAGTGCTGGGCTGGTACGATATTGGAAGACTTCCAGAATATTGTCAAGCTACAAACTGCTCCAAGTATAGCACGGTGTATTCAAAACTATTAGTATTTAATGTTTTTTTTTTTTTGTTTTTTTTTTTGCTATTCGCTTTACGTCGCACCGACACAGATATGTCTTATGGCGACGATGGAATAGGAAAAGCCTAGGAAGTGGAAGGAAGCGGCCGTAGCCAATTAAGGTACAGCCCCGGCATTTGCCTGGTGTGAAAATGGGAAACCGCAGAAAACCATCTTCAGGGCTGCCGACAGTGGGGCTCGAACCCACTATCTCCCGATTACTGGATACTGGCCACACTTAATGGACTGCACCTATCGAGCTCGGTAATGTATTTTCCAAATGTATCCTATGCAGTTTCAGTTGCTAACTAGTTTGCGTTGTCATACCTGTACCACATCCTACGTTCCAATTCTCCCCCAACAACATCTAACCTTTTCTTCAATTCCCTTTACGTCGCACCGACACAGATAGCTCTTATGATCAGGATGGGATAGGTAAGGTCTTGGGTGGGAAGGAAGTAGCCGTGGCCTTAATTAAGGTACAGTCCCAGCATTTGCCTGGTGTTAAAATAAGGAAACCATGGAGAACCACCTTCAGGGCTGTCGACAGTGGGGTTCGGACGCACTGTCTCCCGAATATAAGCTGATAGCTACGTGACCCATACCGAACGGCTTCTTATTCGTTAACAGAACTGATTCATCGCAAGGGTTAAGTTGTTTACGACTAAGGTAGCCTCGTCCTATTCTCTGCCACTCCTGAAAATGGATGCCATAGCAATTAAAATTCACAAAGATGTTTTGACTTAAGTCCTTAATTCCGAATAAAGCAGTCTCGTTCAAATCTCAGCGACCACTGCCGAGGTCATTTAGCTTTCAGTGTTTGATCTGTAACAGAGTTGACTTACTGCTTTATACTTGTGCATTTGTAAAAAAAATTTGGCGTATAATTAATAATTTTTCGATCTTCCTGTACTTTCCATCATAAATAGCATTGGCAATTTTAGCTACTATTGAAAATTTAAGGAATTTACTGAAAAGTGAAGCCACATCCTTACCTCATGCAGTTATTTTCATTCCAGACCTTTGCATTCTTCTCACAGATAATGATATAGGTGGTATTCTCTTTGACAGCTGGCGTCAACACTTCAAGAATGTGTGTTCATGTACGAATGCATATGTTTTTACAAGTATATCGCACGCCAGTTGATTTGTAGCATCGATATTCCTACGAAAATATATACGGCTTAGCACTGAATGCTCGATTCCCGACTGTATCACGAGTTTCACAGTGATAATAATGTTATTGTTTCTACGTCACACTCATTTTGAAGGTTTTCGGAGAGCAGAGGTGTATGAATTTTGTCTCGCAAGAGTTCTTTTACGTGCCATTAAAACTACCAGCACGAGACTGAGGTATTTGAACACCTTCAAATACCACCGGAATGATCCAGGATCGAACATGTCAATTTGGTTTCAGAAGGTCAGCGCCTCAACAGTCTGATCAACAGTCTGGAGACTGGTTGTCTGGACTGGGAGGTTAACGAACATAGATAGACTTGGCACTGAGTCTGCATTTGCAATCAGGACAACGCAGTGGTTTTGGAACATTGAAAAGTGCATTATTTTATCCATATAATAATAAGAATAAATCGAAAGTAAATACCATATTTGAAATGAATATCACCATGTCTGTAAAGTGGCCCGTCCAGCGGTGTAGGGTTAGCTCGCCTGCCTCTTACCCGGAGGTTCCGGTGTCGATTCCTGGCCAGGACAAAGATTTTTTCTCGCATGTAAAGGATTGTTCGAGGTGCACTCAGTCCGCGTGATTACAGTTGAGGAGATAACTGGTGTTGAGATGGTGGCTCCGGTCTAGAAGGCCAGAATGACGACCGAGTGGATTCGTCTTGCTGACGACACGACACCTCGTAAGATTACAATGTGAGTTATAATCATACAGAAATATCTTCTACGCGGAGTAAGTTCACATTGGGGTTATTTCGTGCCTATATATATTTGACACATCACATGCGATGTATTGTATTTTGCCCTGAAACGTTACAGTATTAAAATCCCACTTATTCACATAGAATCAGGCCTTTGCGTTGAGCAGCGGTCGCTTGGTACGCCCTGGACCTTCGGGGCTTTTGCGTCATGGGGTTTAGTTTTCTTTCTTATCTGTAAAGTGAAAGAAAATTTGCCAATGCAAATTCCAATATGAATAAATGCTATTTGAATACCATTTTCGAGATAGATACGATCTGCGAATGAACTGTCATTAGTTCAAGTTATAGATAAAACATCGATTCCTAATCAAATCTACACTGAAACCTCTGCAGAGAAGAAGGACTCTATGTGCTGCTCCGAAAATCACAACGAATAGAGATGTAAGAGCTAAGGTCGGTGAATCTTCCCAACTAATCTCAAGTAAAGGTCCAGATGTCGCCTAATTAACGACCACATTACTGCGTCCTTCTCTTAACTAATCTTCTGACTCTATTACCGAGGAGTATAAATTTAAGACATTAAACCAGGACCCATTAAAACTTGCACTCTGTTGCCAGCAGACCGATCTCCTACGGGCACACAAAGAAAGATAAAGAAACAAATAAACCAGTGGAAGAGAAAGATTGGTTTGGGGAATGTAATGCTACTTGTACTCAGATTCACACAGACAACGACAATATTATTTGAGATGAGAGATTGTTCATCCTTACCAAATGAAAAAATGAATATTGAATACAGTGGAGTGAAAAATGTAATCATAATTAATGACTTCTACTAACCTAAACCTCATTTACAAAGCATCTTAGATAATATAACTCCATATAAAATATAATCCGGTCTGGAAAGCCAAGAATAACGGCCGAGGTGATTCGTCGTGCTGACCACATGACACCTGGTAAATTTCAGACCTTCGGGCTGAGCATCCGTCGTTTGGTAGACCAAGGCCCTTGAGGGCTGTAGTGCCATGGGGTTTGTTGGTTTGCTTTATAGGATATAATTCACATCAACCACGGTAATAAGGAACCCGAGAACAAAATATTGAGAAATGAACTACAGAAATACTGTAAGCTATAAGAATGTTATTGGAAAACAAGAAATTAAAATTTGATCTAATGAGGAAGAACAGCACCGTGGAAATTGAAAATGGTAACACAACATTCCTCAAACAAAACTGCTTTCTCTAATGACTGAAAATAGTGACAATTAGAAATCCCCAACTGAAGTAACTCAAAAGCCATTACTACATAAAAACAAAACTCAAAAACATGCCTAACACACATACATATTACGAAGCGCCTTCAAAAAGTAACTTACGTTAATGGGAGGTCAATGAACTTTTATTGAGTTGTGCAGTACAATACAAAGGAACACAGATACACTACAACACAATCACCCAGTCTCTGCAAACACCTGTCGGAACATTCTACAAATAGCTCAGTTCTCTGACGGTAGAAATCCGTTCCATGATCCTGAAACCATAGAAGAATAGCTGTCTAAACTTGCACTTCGCTGGCAAATCTTATTCCATCCGGACTGTACGTCAGACTCTGCCATAACTCCCATCGAAACTGTTGAATCAACAGCTCCACAAGCTTCCCAATAATAAAAAGGATGAAGTTGAAAACTAGAATAAGATTTTATACAGTTTTCACGGTTGTTAAGAGAGTGATGTTTCACAAAGGAAATAATTTTCTGAAGCAGGCATTAGTATTTTTCCCCCTAGGGGAGTTAAAATCATACAGAAATATCTCCTACTTGGAGTAAGTTCACACAGGAGTAATTTTGTGTCTATATATAAATTTGATATATCACATGAGATATATACTATTGTATTTTGCCACGTAACGTTATTAAAATGCCACTTATTCACATAGTGTGTGTTACATATTAATGCAGCTTGAAATTCTGAATCCTACTATACACAAAAAACGCAAAGTAAATTTTAAAATGTACACAGGATGTATTTTCAATCCAATGACGATATGAGGATGCCATCAAATAAAAACGTACAGAGGACGGTGAACATCACCACCGGAGGTTTTACTTTTCGAAGAGTTAAATGTATCACCTAGCTTGGAACTGTCACAACGAATGAGAACTAAATAATAGGATAAATCACCGGGCGGGTTGGTCGTGCGGTTTGGGGCGCGCAGCTGTGAGTTTGCATCCGAGACATAGTGGGTTCGAACCCCAATGTCGTCAGCCCTGAAGATAGTTTCCCGTGGTTTCCTAGTTTTACACCAGGCGAACGCTGTGGCTGTACCTTAATTAAGCCCACGACTGATTTCTTCCCATTCCTAGACCTTTCCTATTCCATCGTCGCCATAAGACCTATCTGTGTCGGTGCGACGTAAAGCAAATAGTGAATAGAAGAAATCAATAAATGCATGATGTCTAGGAGTTATGTCTCTTTTGACAAACTAAAAATGCTCAAATTGGTATTGATTCCCTAAATCCACTAGCTGAAGATTTATAACTACTGAAAGGATTTTGAGGTTCAGCTCGTTTCCAAACATATAGCTAGTTTCATACAGATACGTCAATATATGTATTTGGGGACATGAAATGAAGCGAAATAAACACAATTGGTGGCACCTTTTCGTGAGATTACTACATTTTTTCCACCTTTCCTTCCTTCCCTCCTATTACATACTTCAGCACCTCCACACAAACACACACACACAAACACACACACACAAACACACACACACACACAATTTTAACCAAGTTCTTAAGATAATCCGATTTTTCTGTTATTGAACAAATTTTGAAAATTTGTTTTAGCGGAAGTCAATAATAATCAGTAAGTAAATATTAAATATAATTCATGGGAACCACCAGTAATTCATACCCCAGCAACATAGAAGATGTTTGCCCAGTTGTACTTTCCCTTAAAACAATAAACACCTGTACCACTCCCAACAACAATAGTCAGCCTCAGAAGGAATGGCAACCTGCAGCTGTGAAACCAAATTAAAGATTAAACACTGATGCTGTAACAGTTTAAACTAATTTCAGTTAGTACTGGCATTAATTTAACTGTTCCACCTACCAAATGTGTACTCTCTTGTTGGCCATGTTAGTACTGTACCAGTCCGATCAAGAACGGTTTTTTAGAACACAAAATCATGTCGAAGGTTAAGAAGGAGAAGTTGTGTCCACTTTTAGAAGACGACAAGACGTAACTTATCGAAACTGATGGCATCATTCTGCGAAGCATCAAACAAACAGAATAAACAAACAAACATGTAAGGAACATTGCCTTCGTAAGTCGAAACGTAAGCAAACCACTCTGATACGCGCGTTCGTATCAGGATCTGTAAAGCAGTGATCATTACGTGAGTTCACTGCCATGGCATCAATCCCAGTCAGGAATTCCAGTCCTCAAGGTTAACGATCCTGCACTCAAATCATTTTCTAATAAGTACACTCAAAAGTCAATACCAGATGAGAGAACTCTGAGGAATGATTGCATACAGCAAATTTACTAGAAAGTCTTCGAGAAAATAAAAGAGGTGGTCTACAAACATGAAGTGGGATTCATATTAGATGAAACTACTGATGAGCTACAAAGATATATTTTGAATGTGTTGATATTTCCATTAACTGGTGAATGGGTGAAACCTATGCTTTTTTAAAGTACAAACCCGAGAAGACAGTAATGCAATCATTGAATAGCTCATGTATGAACCTGTGACCAGGAGGCATACAATACGAAAAGGTCAGGCTTGTGGTGATTGCGGTACCTGGAAAAGATGCGAAGATTTCTTGTCCGAAAACGTTCATAAATTCAAATGATTCATATGGGTCCTTGACTGAACGGACGCAACAGAAATCAAGCAGGCACAACAATTACTCAACAACAAAGTACATTTTGCAGCGCATGCCTTGGAAGCAGAAGGTGTGGAGAAGGGACAGTGGAAGAAGTTGATGAGCGTTACAGAAAATAATGATGGATTTGATAAAGAGAAATTCGAATTAAATTTCAAGAACAATCCAGGGGTGGAAACCTTTGCAAAATCGACTGAACTCTCTTTACGAGTGCAGACAAGTCATGCTCCATTGGTTTCTGTGGATGTCGAGCGGAGTTTTTCTATGTAAAAGGATCTATTGAGTCCAAAGCGCCAACGAATTACATCCAATATAACACGTTTATTAATTATGGGATGGAGAAAGTTCATGTAACTGATTTAAACCTTAATCAAGTGATTTCATCAACACCTTTCCTTGCGCCTCATATATAACCAAAACCTTTTTCCTCCCTTCTCTGACCAGACTTACCACCTTAAAATCCTTTCCCTATTTATAACTAGTAGTGGTGTATGGAGCAGAGTCAAGGGCCATGTCAGCCCTCCACGTGTTCGAGCGGAAAAACTCCAGAGGGATATACGGCTCTGTGAGGGAAGTGGTTAGCTAGAGAGTAAGTTATATCGAGGAATTAAATGAAATCATAACGGGGAACACATCTAACATTTATGAAATCTCGCCGACCGGCGCAGAGCGTATGAAGGAGGGAAGAACGGCAAGGAAATGCTACATGGAAGGACTACTAGAGCAAGAAAGAGAGAAAGACCAAGGAAGAAGTGTACTGAGGATGTGGGAGGAGACCTTAAATGAATTAAAGTATAAATGCAGTGGGAGTTAGCAAAAAGGAAAGAAGTATGGGCACTATTTTGAAGAATGACAGAACTCACTCAGGGTTTTGCGACAGGTAATGCTCTTTATTATTATTATTATTATTATTATTATTATTATTATTATTATTATTATTATTATTATTATTATTATTATTATTATTATTATTATTGTACCGGAGGTACACCCTCTCCGTTCAATTGAACTGCGCGCCTTCCAGAAGTATATCTAAACAAGTTTGGAACTTTAGTCTTCAGATGTCTTTACTACCGACTTACGTGCTCCCTCTGGCGGGAGGATGGACAATTACATTTCCAAGGGAAACTTCTAGTTTCAAGATTTGTACATCTGAAGTGTTCGTAGATCGTTTTAATTTGTGCTCAGGGTGTCAGCACTTCTACGGCTTCCTTCTTCCTTATGTTATGGACCAATCAAAATTTTTTGTATATATATTTTTGTAGCCAATCAAAATTGGGGGTGTGTACAGGCATTCTGCCTACAGAGTTCTGGAACTTTCCCCTCTGGTATATAAGCTGGGCGCTTTTGGGCCATATTGTCATCTTCGTCGCTCCAGTCTTAGAGTGCATACGGTGTAAGTGGAGGCAGAGGAAGCCTTGCCTGTCGTCGGAAGGCCACCAGCTCAAGGTAATGGCAGACATAGTTTAGATATGTGGTAGTTCCAGAAAGATAACTTGATGGGAAGGTCTCAAAAATTATATCTTAATGTAAATTTCTAAAGTTTAAAATCACCTTTGAAATGTAAATTTTCAGGCAAGTCTAAGGACTCTATTCAAATCCCTGCTGGGAAATATGTAACTTAGGGAATAAAGATTGTTCACCCTCTAATAATTCCCATTCAACTAAGTATGAGGGTGACTAAATTCTTCGAACCATTTTGGAACTTAACATTTCGCCACCTAGTCACCCTCTGTTTGTAACTTCGGGCCATAAGTCCATATAGGATTTTTAGTGTGTTTCAAAAGGAGTGCAGGAATTTCGCCTCCTGGCAGTTTGTTCATGGCCGATTTCTTAAACCTTTTCTTTTGTACACTAAGGCCATTTAGAATAGGCACTTATTGCCTCTGTTTAAATTGTCGTTAATTATGGACGAGTATGAAATAGACTGTCGAGTTGAAATGACAGTAAACACAATTTTGAAGTTAATCTAGTGTAAAATTCGGATAAGAAACTGTGCCTTTGAAAAGCTGGAATGTGTAAATTTTGGAGCTCAGTATTCCATGGTGTAACTGAGTGGAGTAAAATTGCTCTTTGTAATGGTGTACCTTTAGAGCTACCTAGCTCATTCATTTGTAAACTATTGTATCAAAAATCTTCTTCTTGGTCCCTGATTATTGACTTAAAGTCATTATTCCATTTAACTGTTATTTGTTGTTATTCACTGAGATTATCTATCAAATTTTAAAATCAAAGTTTAAGGAAAATAGGAAAGAAACAAAATTTCAAAATTTAGTGTTTTAAATTACGCTCTCATCTTTCTCTGTCTACCCATTCACTCCCGCACCTTCTTACACCTCAGGAAACCACAATATTTCCGTAAAAATTACTATTCACGAATTCCTTTCAAGGGAAAGTGTTAAATTCTTCTGTCTACATATAAAATTTAAGGCATTAAATTTGAGAATCAATTATTAAAATAAACCTGACTAAAAAAACCGAACCTTTTATGACAGACTGAAAGCAATACCACAAGAAGGAGAAACATGGACGGAAGATGTTCAATAACATCGTAGAACGTAATTCGTAACTCTAAGGATTTGTCCGTTTTCCTCTTCTTTGTACTTTTCTTACAATTTGCTTTACGTTGCACTGACACAGTAGGTTTCATAGCGACGATGGGGCAGGGAAGGGCTAGGAATGGAAAGGCAGTGGCCGTGGCCTTAATTAAGGTACTTCCCCAGCATTTGCCCGGTATGAAAATGGGAAACCATCTTCAGGGTTGTCGACAGTGGGGGTCGAACAAACTATGTCCCAGTACTGGATACTGGCCGCACTTAAGCGACTGCAGCTATCGAACTCGGTATTTGTACCATTCTTGCTTCGATAGAAGTTGAATATCAGTATGTAACTTTTACAATAACAGTAAATACACAAATCTTAATGCTCATTACCTATTCAGATGTGTAGTACAATTTATGTCATAGTACTGAATAATAATGCGCAGGACTGAAGTTCAGGACCATTAACATATTTACCAAAAAAATTAATTAGGCCTTTCCTGTCCCATCGTCGCCATAAGACCTGTGTGTGTCGGTGCGACGTAAAGCAAATAGTAAAAAAAAAGTTAAAATCAAACACGAATTTTATTTTTAATAGCAACGTGCTCTAAAATTTCTGTTGTTTGTAAAGTATAAGTAAAATACCCTTCTACAAGTCCAGCTACACAATGCATTCGTACTTCAATTAAATACTTTGTTTAACGTGACCAAATATTTCTCACTTTTCTCGAAATAATGTTATTGTCACTTCGTTCTGTTCAGTGTAAGACCATCTATTTTTCATTTCAGTTAATCAGGTTTAACTTTGACTGTAATGGCCGAGTTCCAGACTAGCCAAGGTTCACGAGTGTCACCGTGGAGATGTGTTGCTTGCTGTTTACTCTCAGTCTAGTAATTTACCCAACACAGAGAGTTGCTCCACGGTGTTCCGCTATGGATATCAAATTCTCTACCAACTGCGCTGATAGTTCCCTTAATCTGCGACTAAGTTAGTGTGCTTGCCGTATAATGTTATGTACATCCAGAGTCCACGAGGTCTACGTCACACAAATCATTACCATCATCATCATCAGCATCAGCAGCAGCAGCAGCATCAGTATTGTTGTGATTATTGTGCACCATATTTATATATTTATTCACCAAAAATCGCGATACAAATTTGGGGCACATTCTTGTTCCTATCTTCCTCAATAAACTGTGATTGAATTAAGTACTAAATACATTATTTACACGGTTAAAAATGTTTACAATCTTCTTCCTAGTCTTTTCCCTGATGCTTCGGATCGGCAACTTGTATGAGTTTAGCCCATTTTTGCGGCCAGATGCCTTTCTTGACGCCAACTCTACTTTACATGGTGGAATGCGTTAACTATAGCGCATTTCTGTGATGTTCTATAATGTGATTTTTTTGTATGCAGATGAAAATGTGTATTAAGACCAACAGAGACGCACAGTCTCCGAATCAGTGGAATCAACTATACGTAGTTAGGAACCACGACTCGCCGTGAATCGAACCCGGGGCTCCAGTGCGCTGACCTTTCAGCCTAAGAGCCTGATGATATAAATAGTATTTAAATGAAATTTATATCACTCGTAAATTCTCTTTCTCATATGCTCTGTCTCTCTCTCACACACACTCCCTCTTTCACACAAAAACTGACACCCGCCGCGCATATTCCAAATCATTCAACAAAAAACGTTACCTTTTCACTCCATTAGTTCTCCTATCACAGAGTCTTCACTTTTTGAAGAACTCTGGTAGCGCCATTTGCCAGTTGTTAAAATTCAGAAGAAAGACTGTTCCAAAACCGAGCAAACCAGCAGTAACATTCTGGAAAGTATGTAAGTATTATGTTGTTGTTAGAAGAAAGAGTTACATATTGCCACTTGTGTATAGAGCGGTGAGATGACTTCTTCTTCTTACCTTCTCCTGCTCTTCTTCTTTTTCTTGGTCTTCCTTCCCAACTATCTAGAGTCAACTCTTATGTACTGTGAGCCTAGTTTTGCGGCCAGATGTTCTTCCCGACGCATTCCTTCATGTCTCGATACAATTTTCTGATATATGATTGTTCATGTGGAACTTCAAGCAGTGGTTGTAAACGTGCTTGGCTGAGCGAGTTGGCTGTGCGGTTAGAGTCGCGCAGCTGTGAACTTGGTTTCGATCCCCATTGTGAGCAGTCCTGAAAATTGTTTTTAATGGTTTCCCATTTTCGCACCAGGCAAATGCCGGGGCTGTACCTTAATTAAGGTCACGGCCGCTTCCTTCCACTTCCTAGGCCTTTCCTATCCCATCGTCGGCATACGACCTATCTGTGTCGGTGCGACGTAAAGCAAATAGCAAAAATAGTATTTCCATATTGCCCTTCTTAGAGTAATAGAAAGTAAACAATACCTTTATTAAATCCTGGTTAAAAGCTGTGGCAGACTTTTATGATATAGGCCCTACTATGCATATGACTAATAGGAGTTACTACGTGTAGTAGTAAATTGAACATAGCTGAAACACATGTTGCTGTGACCAAAATATTCCCAGTATACATGTTATGCTTTTTATACAGCAACGTAATCTTTTGATCAGAGTTCAGCTAAAGTAAAACACTAAATAAGTAAATATCAGGGCAAAAGGGGGATACTAAAATCAATATACGGGACAGAAGTGAGGAACACGTTCATTGAGGTACATGGCAAGCCTCTCCGGAGTAAATTACAGTTTTTCATTACAGGAAAGATGTTGAAGTTCGTCAGCTGCTTCGGAACGGCTTGTGTGCATAGCGTGGAGGGGTAGGGTGGGTTGGGTGGGGGATGGGAGTAAGGGAGAGAGGAAACGGAGGTGGTACAGGAGGGTGATTACGGGGGATGGAGGGAAAAAGCAGAAGAACGAAAAACCTAGCTCCACATTCAATACAAAAGCTTTGAGACTTACTTTGTAACCAAATGCTTCCGTGGTCTACAAAAAAACTTCAATTCGTTTGTGCTTTACAGTCAACTTTCTCAGTAGGAGTGTCTCGACAGCTATTTCTAGAATTCTCTAAGCAATACGGTACTTGTGAGGAGGTAAAAGTAAATAATGTGCTTTGAGATAAACTGAATAAGGGCAGGGAAATTATCATTCTGCGTGCCGGGCTATGAATAGACCTCGCATTCTTTTACAATATTGTTTTATGCTCTATGGTTTTATAAAGCATCAACATTTTTATTACATGCAGTGCAACGAAACGTCGGTTCCTTAGTTTGTGACACACTTAGGAAATGATTTTGTATTAAAAAGTCCATCTTAAAAAATCTGATTTACGTCACACCGACACAGACAGAACTTATGGTGATGATGGGGGGAGGAAAGGGCTAGGAGGGCGAAGGAAGCGACCGTTGCCTTAATTAAGGTACAACCCCAGCATTAGCCTTGTGTGAAAATGGGAAACCACGGGAAACCATATTCAGGGCTACCGACAGTCGGGTTAGAACCCACCATCTCCCGAATGCAAGCTCGGTTTAAACAGTCAATGATAAGGAAATAATGACATTGGAAATTAAGCTGTTTTTATTATTTGATTCGCCAAAGCTGCAGATATATCAAACCGTGCGATGTTTTCCTTTCGTCACACGGGTACCATGACATAATTCAGGATGATCGTACCCAGAACCATTCTTTATAAAGCATGGTTCCTTCACATCCCTGGCTAAAGTTATATATCTTGAGCAGACACCAGTCACAGTTCCATGAAATGCAGATTATAATACATTTTCCTAGAAGATAACTGTCTTTCACTCGTATTTCGAACATTAGCAGGTTATTATGGGGAATCACGACTACTATTTCAGCTATATTCGTCCAATATTTATTTTGCTATTTTATGGTTAAAATTTCTTCCACTTTCAAGAAAATAAATTTATTTCAACCTACAACTGTTTTAATAGCTCCCAGGAGGTTGTTATGTGATTGTGGGGATTTTTCCCACCGTCTTCCTTTTTTAAGGACAGATTAAGTATGCTTCACAGTTTTATCGAACATGAATTTAAACACACAGCTGAGATTATGTCGATTATTACTGCCAAATACTCTCTACGGTTTGAGATACTGAAATAGCTGCTATGTAATGAATTCAAGGACTATATATATCATGTTATTTGCTTTACGCCCCACTGACTAATTTTACAGTTTCCAGAGAGGCCGAGGTGCCAAAATTTAGTCCGACAGGAGTTTTTACGTGCCAGTAAATCTACCGACACGGGGCTGACGTCCTTAAGCGCCTTCAAATGCCACAGAACTGAGCCAGGACCGAACCTGCCAAGTTGGGGTCAGAAGGCCAGCGCTAAAACCGTCTGAGCCACTAAGCCCGGCAGACCATATATATTATTGTCTGGAAAATCATATTTTTTACAGTCTGATTTATGTCACACCGACACAGATAGGTCTTATACTGGCGATGGGCAGGAAAGGGCTAGGAGTAGGAAGTAAGGAAGCGACCGTGGCCTTAATTACGGCACAGGCTCAGCATTTGCCCTGTATGAAAATGGGAAACCACCCATACCCATCGTCAGGGCTGCCGAAAGTGGGGTTAGAACCCGCTATCTCCCGAATGCAAGCTGACAGCTATATGACCGAAACCACATAGCCACTTGCTCATTAAATTTTAAAAAAATGTTCATGTTACTTTACCTGTCATAAAAATGTCGTATAATATTTCCTTCAGCTTTTCATATTCAGTAATATACAGAGTGTCCCACCCAACTCTGCGACCCCAAATATCTCCGAAATGAAACAAAATATGAAAATTCCAATTGGCCAGGAACGTACCCATGTCAGGGGCTCACACAATGAGAAGGCACGCACAATCCACAAAGGCAAACAAATAAAACCTCCAACACCAAGTTGCGCTTTTTTAAATGGGACGTGTATGTTTATTCTAGCAAAATGGCAACTAGAGCAACAGCTAGTGATAACACACTTGGTTCCGCTTTTCTAAACACATTTACTAGTGGCCTATAGCCCTCAGAAACTTCATTGCTGTGCAGTACATCTGGCATGGAAAATGCACCCACAAATCACCAGTAGCTTCCTGTCCGATGAAACCGTGTCACTTCAACAGATGTTCGAAGTGCTCTCCGTTTGCATCAATAGACTTTTAGAATCTGGTAACAAGAGAGTGTTGCACGGATTGCAGTGTTTCTACAGATATTGCCGCACACGCCGCAGTAATACGATGTTGCATATCCTCTACTGTCGTTGGTGGTTCTTGATACACTCTATGTTTCACTGTGCCCTAGAGAAAGACGTCTAATGGCGTCAAGTCTGGGGTCCGAGGTGGCCATCGCACAGGACCTCCCCGTCCTATCCACCTATTTGAAAAAGTCGCATCCACAAAGTCTCTGGAAAGTCTTGCAGAATGTGCGGGGCATCCATCATGCTGGAACCACATTGATAGACGCGTTTCCAATTCCACATCCTCCATGAGGAGGGGTAGAGTGTGTTGCAGAAATGATGAATATCGCTGTCCGTTTAATGTTCCCTGATAAAAATAGAGACCTAAAATACGGTTACCAATGGTACCGCACCAAACATTGACCCTCCACAGTCGTTGATGAGCAACTTGGCGAATCCAGTGGGGATTTTGCTCGGACCAGTAGTCCATGTTCCGCAGATTCACATGATCATGATTTGTAAATGAAGCTTCGTCCGTAAACAACGTATTACGTAGGAATGCTGGATTAACTTTCAATGCTGAAGTGCATAACGACAGAATACAATGCGGGATTCAAAGTCCGTCCCGTACAGTTCCAGGTGCAGTGAGATATGGAACGGATGAAACCGATGCCTTTGCAAAAATATGCTCACACTACTGCGGCTGATTCCAGAACCTGGTGCAATCTGTCGGACACTCACCTGAGGATTGTGCGCTACAGCAGCCAGAACAGCAATTTCGTTTCAAGTGCCAGTCCCTGTCATCGTACGTTGTCCCTTTGTGGGAGCCCAGCTTCCTGTTCCCTCAGTTTCGTGCAGATGTTGGCAATGGTACGAGGCGAAGGACACCGTCGATCTGGGTAGCGTTCAGCGTACTGCCACAGCCGCGGTTGCATTTCTGCGACATTCGCCGTAAATTAAAATAATATCCAGATATTCTTCGTTACTGAAGGCCGGCATATCGACTAGATGAGGACAATTGTTACACGCCACACGATAACACGGTTTAATGTGTTAATAGTGGAAGCAATATCCGATACGAACGTGAATTACGGTACAGTATGATAGCAGACCAGACAGGAGACACTAGTACACTGAAGCCAGAACGTGCGGAGCTGGTATCGGTTTGTTTACAGCAGGCTACAGGCCAGTGCAAGCAACCCCTGCTCTGAGCACAAAAGTACATGCGTTGCATTACGTCAGAAACGGTAGCGCCATTGCCATCCCCTAACAGCAACGTATTTAAGAACGTATGAGGTTTAGAAACGTGACACCAAGTGTGTTAGCACCAATTGCAGCTCTAGTTTTCATTTTGCTAGAACAAGCATACATGTCCCAATAACAAAACGCAACTTGGCGTTGGAAGTTTTACTTGTTCACCTTCATGGATTGTGAACACCTTCTCATTGTGTAAGCCCCTGACATGGGTACGTTCCTGGTCAATGGGAATTTTTATATTTTTTTCATTTCGGAGATATTTGGGGTCGCAGAGTTGAGTGGGACACCCTGTATATCGCACCTCTTAGCATTTGTCATTATATACTGCTATTTTTGCCTTCAGTGGTGTGAAGATAGCTTCTGCTTGTTTACAATATTCATATATAGTGTGCCGCATATTGTATTCTTGTGCCAATGCGATATTTTATGTGTAACTGTATTCGTACGTTAATGTGATTAATTGCACCACGATGAAGAATACATGTTCTGTAAGGTCCTTCCACGTTAAGAAAACAGAATTGCTGTTTTGACAGCAATTTTGCCATATCAAAGAGCTCTGCTCAACAGCATCACGGGGAAACGGCGACACATATTGGTGGAACTCAGCTATTAATTTCAAGATAAAAGTGGAAAGAAACTAAGCTGGAAATTATTTTTATAAAATCTGGGTACAGGGTTTGTAGAGAGGGCTTATTTAGGATTCTTGTAGAGGGGAATTATTTGGGTTTGTACAGCAAAAAGGTTATAAACTACTGCACACACAAAACTTCAGTATTCAAGTTCAAGGCAAACTGGAGGAGAAAATAGTCAAAAGACAATTTTATAGGCTCGGGAATGGGGGTGGGTGGGTGAAGGATGCAGGTAACTGAATTTAATAAATTTTTCCAGGCAACACCTTGTAGTACTGTGCCGTGCCGTCCTATCGCCCCACGAAAAGAACGGTAAAAATTAAGTGCGCTTTTCAAATGTGGTAAAAAGTGGTAAAAATAAAATGTGCTTAAGAAACAGGAGCTGAATAAGAAAACCATGAACATATAAAAATCATAGAAAATTTCTGTATCAATGCTAGTCATGCCGTCATGTATAGCTTCACACCACAGCACTGAAAACTTCATAACAACTGCTGCACAATACGAGAATATTAGATCACAAACAAATAAATAGATGATTTCTCTTCAACAGTGATAAGCTGCCGGCGTTTCACAGCGTAACGGATTACATGTTACATGTACCAGAGAAACTCAGAAGGAAAATGAAGAAAGGCAACAAAGCGATGACTGTTTCTGTCATCGAACTTCCTCCCTGAGAGTGTATTTATGGAACAGAGAATATGAAGTATATTTATTTTAATAATTCACAGGCAAAAATTACCTCATCCTTTTTCTTCCTTTCGTGATAAAGTATGAATTACATTATACTATTCCTTAATCACGAGGGATAACGGGTACCTACCTAGGAGGGGTGTGTTCACTCCTTGTAAGTCCATAAGAGCAATACTCTTTTCTTAACATGGAATGATCTATAGCAACAGCTTTAAACGTCTAAAGAAAAGCTCAACTATTTTAGGTAAGACATGAGCGAGGAGACAACATTCAAAACAGTGTTCAGAAGCAACACAGGTCATTTATCAGCTGATTCTTCCCTTGTAAGTGATATAAGATTGAAGGATACTACTTCTACTCGCATTAATGTTTGAGCTATCACAGTCGGTGAACGAAATTCACAGTCGTGACAACTATATGTGCCTAGGAGTAATGATATTCAGGTGAGCATAACAACAGTAATTGAACTTTTGTCAACAGTAGTGCAAGGGAGATCTTGTAAACGGCCTGTTATGCGGGATATAAATACAATTAGTAAAATTAAAACAGCGTATGTCAGCACACATTATGATAATTTAATCCATAAGCGATTTTCGGAATTTTCGCCCCATCACCAGTGGGTCATTAAAATTAAAGTATTAAAATTCACATGATCGCGTCCTTGATTTTAAAACGTAGGCTACAATGAAGATATCAAGATATAAGAACAATAATTCCCATAACCTCAGTAACCATAATCTATCTTTTCTGAAGGACAAGCATTTTTCACTGCAAACTAAGGAACTACCGAAGTGAAGAGATAACCTTTCGTTTTGAACCACACTGTCGGAAACACTAAGGTGATTTTTGTGGTTTCCCATTTCACATCAGGCAATTGCTGGGGCTGTACCTTAATTAAGGCCACGGTCACTTCCTTCCCAGTCCTAGCCCTTTCCTATCCCACCGTCGCCGCAAGACTTACCTCTTCCGGTGAAGAGCAAAATTGTATATATATCTACTACTTTCTGTTGTAACTGTCAAATCTCTCATATAAAACACAGCTATTTATGACTTCTCATTTATATCGACTCTGAAATTGATTATACTTCCTAGGAAAGAAACAATTACAAACTGAAAATCCACAGCCTGTTTCCAGTCATGCGACCGGGTCAGGAATGGAATGAATGAAGCCCGATCTAGCGGCGAGGACGGGAATTGTGCCGGCTGCCGAAGCCTGTCGCACTCCTCTGGGGCAATGATTAATGAATGACGGATGAAATAAAAAGATAGTGGAGAGTGTCGCTGGAGTGAAAGATGAAAGGGCAAACGTGAGTACCCGGTGACAAACCTGTCCCGCCTCCGCTTTGTCCAGCACAAATCACACATGGAGTGACCGGGATTTGAACCACGGAACCCAGCGGTGCGAGGCCGGTGCGCTGCCACCTGAGCCACGGAGACTCCAAAGAAACAATTAAAGTTATTCAAAAAACTTGGCAACAGAAACTCCTGATTTTTATTACAGCAGTAGATATAGGTAAACAAAAGAAGGACCAACCTCCTGCGCAAGCTAAAAGAGGAGAAAAAATTCCCGCGAATGAGTTCGAGTATGAAAACTATAACTGAGTAAACGAAGTTTGAAAATTAAGAGCTTGTTGGGGACAAGTCACATGTTCATGAACTTCACGACGACTGTGCACTTCCTCTAGGTCTTTCTATTCATCCTTCTTATGAAACTGTGATCCCTGTTTGGGGTTCTACTGTGATATCTGCATCCGAAGGATTTAAGTGTCATTTAATCCATTATTGAAGTGAAGTTTTGGAAGAAATTACATATTTCTTAAGAAAGTTCCTCACGTCCCAATTTTTTGTTATCGTTATATGAAATATTCGTTGTATGTCAAAATCAATTTCCCCCAAGGAATCTCAAACGTGATATTAGGTTCAAGTTAGATTTCTTAGGTAAGTTCGTAATTATTCCGCCTTGTTAAATATTTACACAATAGCAAGTTATTTCGTTACTTTGGTGGAGTTACATTCAAATTTATCTTCCTTTGTACTTTCTGCAGTAGCAAAGTGCCTTTGTCAGCGTGAGAAATTTGTTTCATGATGGTTTTTCCGGGCTGTCTTATCCTCGAGTTGGGGAGACGTTACAACGGCAATTTCGTCTGATATATTACCTTCATCAGTATAAGACAACATTGGGCGTATCTGCCAGAGGCTGTCGGGCAGTTTACTCCTCTTATGGGATGTAGTGTAACAAGATATGGTGCGTGGGCGACGCAAGTAGTGAAATACGAACCGCATTGACTTCTCACAGGACGTTGTAGGTGGTTTGGAGCTTCACGTAATATGATGCGAGATTCATTTCATTAGTGGTCCTACTGTTACAAGATTAAAATAACTACAATAAGATATTTCGTCCTATGATACTCGAGGTAATTTCATACTGTAGAAAATATTCAAAACCTATGAAAAATCTATTTTACAAAGTTCAGAGAAATCTGGTTTATTCTAATGGTTATGCAGCTTTACTGCTAGACAACCTTAAACGGATACTTCATAACGTAAGAAATTATATCCAAGAGGACTGTATCATTACCATTCAATAGTATTAGTGCAAAACATATTTTAGGCCGAAACTTCGCATTTGTTCCATTTCAAATGAGCACAATGTTGTGAAATAAACTAGTCTCTGTTTATGTTAAAGAAATTCCATATTCATCAGTCTAGTGGGACAAGCACGTGAAGTAATGCCCTATGCATGAAGAATTACATCGAAAGAGGATAGCTATATAATTCAAGTGTGTGGGGAAAAGAAAACAGAAACGCTGAAGATTTTGCAAAGGAGAGGAAAAATTAGTTCACTGAATAATGGCTTTTTCAACAATTTTGGATTAAAGATACTCATGGTCTGATGAAAGCAGAAATCATAATAATCTAAAAACAAGGTAACAGAAATGATTGTGGCTGCCAAGGAGGTGTACCTCGTTAGAATATTACAGTCTTTGTGGGAAGGGAGGAATGACCTAAGGGTAAGTATGAGATAGTTTCAGACAAATAAAAGGGCTGTATGCGCCAGATTGTAATGTTATGGGGAAGTAATTCAGAAATTTTTTGACAGGAATGCATACTGAAGCTTTCTCTTCACTGTTCAAGGAAAAGTATATGGGCGAGAGTTCTTTGAAGATATGTGAATCGTTCGAACAGGTTATGGTAATGGCCAGTTTTTGCAAATCATTAATAAAGGGTTGCAGTGCGAGGTGTTCACATTATGAAGAGATGGAGACCATTGACCTGCCCCCTGCGGTTATTATAATTATTATTATTACTATTATTACTATCACCGATAGACGAAGGTCAAAGTGATCACGTTAGGACATTTACGCCGTGAGATAAGTTGTAAGGAATGGACGATTTGCCCTCAGCGACAAAGGGAAAGAATATTCGACGGAAATCAGGAAGATAAAGACTTGTAGCTAATACAATTTAACATGATGTGTTTCACACACTTTAAAAAAATAGTAAAAATAGAAATCCTGAAACATATGTAAAAAATAATACGATTTACAGATTCATGATGGCGATTTATTTATGGACAACATCCCAGCCCCATAAGCAATGCATGGTTCAACAATTTCTATTTACGGAAGGAGAAAAATTGTTGCAGTACGTGGAAGAATTGCGAAAATGTTAGGGGGGTCTCTAGTAATGTATTGAGATATGAATTATGTTAACAGGTTCCTTCCGCGATACGTACAGATATTTAAGGCACTAATAATAATAATAATAATAATAATTTCGTGTGGCTATTTCTAGCCGAGTGCAGCCCTTGTAAGGCAGACCCTCCGATGAGGGTGGGCGGCATCTGCCATGCGTAGGTAACTGCGTGTTATTGTGGTGGAGGACAGTGTTAAATGTGGTGTGTGAGTTGCAGGGATGTTGGGGACAGCACAAACACCCAGACCCCGGGCCATTGGAATTAACCAATGAAGGTTAAAATCCCCGACCCGGCCGGGAATCGAACCCGGGACCCTCTGAACCGAAGGCCAGTACGCTGACCATTCAGCCAACGAGTCGGACATTTAAGGCACTGATATATGTTTGGGTGAAAAGTAGCATGCCAAAATTCATTGTATAGCACGGATTCATATTAAGATTGAGTTTGATTTTTAATAACATAATTTTCTTAGAAAATCATAAAATATATCAAAACGTACGTTAAAATTTTGCTGACTCATATTGATGACCATTTCTCAAATCATCCTTTTTCACAAGATTAAGATTAATGATCGCAAAATCTAGTGCATCAATCAACTTTGAATTATTACATTATGATGTAGGTTGTTGTTCATCAGTCCGATGAACAATTATAACAGTAATTTTCGAAGAACGCGAGAAAAATATCAATAACTTACAACTTTTTCTCAATAATAACACTTAATTTGAAGGAAACCATCGAACACGAGACCAAGAACATTTTGTTCAGTTGTAATGACTGCTCCATTTGAAATCGTATACTTGCTTGATTAGCTCATAAACGTACCTTATATAGAACTTTGAAGCAAAGGCATTGGGACCGGCATTATTACGCACTGTATCCTGCAAAGTGAGCCCAATTTCCTCTGTGTATACATTTTAATTACAGTTGAATCAGTAGTACTGATGGTAGGAGCGTGATATTGAAGCAGGGACAATCCCATACGTAGGTCTGTTAGTGCTACCGTAAGATCAACATCACGTGCACTAATTTTAAATAAGCATCATTTTCTGAACATTTCCGAGGGTGTTTCATGACATTCAGGTTAAGAATACGGAAGTATGACCTCACTTCTCAGTTTCATTAGATCTCACATCGAGAAGAGATCTACTTTATCTTCATTCTAGTGCGAGGATGTCGACTTCCGTGTTAACAGCAAGTCCATTCCGCTGAAAGTCAACTTCTCCTCTTGTTGCCTCCTCCTCCTACTCCTCCTACTCCTCCTCAGCAACGCTATATTCCGCTTTGCTGTGTAACTGTCTTTCCGGTGTGATTGGTTGCAACCTGTCGTATCTATGCCGATGATTGTGTGACTGCTGGTGCGCCGTAGTCAAGGGAAGGAGGTTGGTGAAGGGGGCGTGCTGCGGGACATAGTGATACTCATACCAGCAATAAGTGGAACTCTTTACAATTATTTTGTCCAGGACGTGCGGAAAAATATAAAATACTAAATCTAATTTTGCCTTTATGCAATGTAAAATGATAAGATAAACACCGTACTGCCCTATACGGTTATTATTATTATTATTATTATTATTATTATTATTATTATTATAAATATTGTGAGAATAGCACGGCCTCTCGCTGAGTTAGGCAAATATCTGGTGATGAAGAAGTTAAACTGGACTATGACCACGTAATTTACTGGTGTATCACTGTTGTGTTTTCTAAGTTCAGTATTGTATCTCCATTAGGTCGCCCAGCGTAGGCGATTATCTTTTGCCTTTAAGTTTCCATTACTATAATGATCGACCAACCAGATTACTGCCTTATGACGTCATTATCAACCAATCAGACTACCTAATTACATCATTTTCTAAATCGGCATCCAGCCCGTCCCTTTATATACAGCGAGTTTGCGCTTAACCTGACTGTTTTGATCTGAACGTCGGGAGTGCAACATAAAGTGAGGTCTCCTTCCGGGGGAAAAGAAGCAAGGGCATCTTACCACCGGACATGCAATAAAGTCTAGTCCAGACTTTAATTCTCCCTGACCTCGACTCCTGTGACGTAATCCATGTTGACACAACTAAGGAACAAACGATTACACTGCAACGAGCTTTGAGCTGTTGCCCCAGATTCATTTTTAACTGGAGCATATCGTTTCCTAGAATCAAGTACTTCACTGGCTAAAACCTAACAAAAGGCGTAAATATTACATACTTGTATTAATACACGAACTCCTACATTGCACGTCGCCACAGTACATTTTCCTCTAGATTTCACTTTCTCTCCTAGTTTCATAATTTTAACACTCGCGCTGGCGCTAAACTTGCTATTCCTCTTCACCATTCATCTGCCTATAAAAATTCTTTTACTGTGACCTTTTCCAGACTTTGGAATTTCTTACCAACGAGTGTCACGGAGAGTGATTCATTAATTAAATTCGAAAGATCTTCGCGAGCCGAGATTACCTGTTGAAATCAATTGACTTTCATGTGCAAAGTACAGCTGAGTATGTGAATGGTGAAGGGCTGTGAATGTGTGTCTTGCACAGACATATATAGAATTAGACTGGCAATACCGAGCTTGATAGCTGCAGTCGCTTAAGTGCGGCCAGTATCCAGTATTCGGGAGATGGTTCGAACCCCACTGTCGGTATCCCTGAAGATGGTTTTCCGTGGTTTCCCATTTTCACACCAGGCAAATGTACCTTAATTAAGGCCACGGACGCTTCCTTACCATTCCTAGCCCTTTTCCGTCCCATCATCTCTATAAGACATATCTGTGTCGGTGCGACGTAAAGCAACTTGCAAAAAAATTAAACTGGCAATGAGCAGCAAGATTCAGAAACCGGAAGCGCGCGGCCGCTGCCATCTTACGTCACAGCACTATCCCGATGCATTAATGTAAAATAGTAGCCGAAACAGGAAAATATGAATCTGATAATTAAAATAATCAAAAGCACATCGAAATTATAATAATGATCACATTAATAAAAATAATAAAAATAATAATAATTAATTAGACCTATTAGCTCCTGTATTTGACTGTTAAACAAAAAGAAATATTGGTATATGAATTTACAAATGCTTACAAATAGCCAACATCCTTAGACGGATCTATGGTCAGATCTGTTTCTATTCAACTCTCTTACAACACCTTTCACACGTTTATTCAAGAACAGTGATGTAATTATGCTAATAAGGCGATAAACATGCGTGTCCATTGGGTTTAGATCTAAAGCATGTGAGCTTAAATTTGAAAACGAATTTCTTTCATACAAATGAGCTGTGGCTTCATTACGTATGTTCCCTTTCATGACTGAGCTTAAACCATTACATACATTCTCTCTAAAATGCATGTCAGTAAGCTTTCATACATGAACAACATCTTTCGTAGGAACATAGATCTTAACCCTATTGTTCAAAGAAGGGAATGGATAAGGATTTTCTCCTTGTATACCTGCTTCCTTACATGTATCACATTGTAGAGAATTGACTAACATCTTTATCACAAATGCTGAGAAATATTCAACAATATTCTGTGATAATAAAACTAGCTCCTATCGATTTATGCAAGCTTACTAATCCTTCCACTCTAATTTTAACAGCAATTTTCACATCCTTACAATATATCCTTAAAGAATAATAAGTTATCTATGTCTCCTACATAATTAGGCGTCTTTAATAGTAAATTTAATAGCATTAATAACTAGACTAGGCAACAAGTGCACATGAGCACATGTGAGCCACTTCCCGGTGTACTGAAACTCCTGTTCCTTCTTTCTGATTTCTTCATGAATAGGAAAAACCACACCCAAACACTACGCAGGTATTCAGCATTCTACCACACAGTAGTCTGCCGAAAATAAAACTGAAATGTGCATAAAAACAATATAAACCTAAACAGCACGTAACACAGTAACATATACATATTCTCAGTTGATCTGTAGTGACGAAGGATGGCGGCGGTCGCAAGTTTCCGACTTCACTAGCACCAATGCAACGAGATACAGCGCTGCCTCTCTATTTACTATATGTCTGATGTCTTGTGCTACATATCTAGACCTAGTCGATAGTTGTGTAATACATGTATTTATATGTTTGTGTGAGTGTGTTTGAGAAATATTATTTCATATTGATGCACGGTATACTCTTCTAATTCTTTAATACACGTGACTGTCTGAGAGGAGATTGTATATTAATGTATCTGCATATAAGTGTTGTAAATATGGTTAAGTGTAAGAGAAGACCAGGCACGCAAAATTCACCACTTCAAAGAAATCAAATAAATAAATAAATAAATAAATAAATAAATAAATAAATAAATAAATAAATAAATAAATAAATAAATAAATAAAAGTGATTTATATGAGTATTGTATTTTGTTTTTGTGATACTTCGTCACTGTTCATAAAGTATAAATAAAAGTTCACAATGATTCCCTGTGAACTCGGTCAACCATATAGTGTCTCCTTAAACCTCTACTGCGGCTGTGAGCTTGCATCCGGGAGATAGTAGGTTCGAATCCCACTATCGGCAGCCCTGAAGATGGTTTTCCGTGGTTTCCCATTTTCACACCAGGCAAATGCTGGGGCTGTGCCTTAATTAAGGCCACGGCCACCTCCTTCCAACTCCTAGGCCTTTCCTATCCCATCGTCGCCATAAGACCTATCTGTGTCGGTGCGACGTAAAGCCCCTAGCAAAAAAAAAAAAAAACTCTACTGAAAGAATTATTTTTCATTTGCGTTTGGGGAAAAATTTCAAGCTCTAAATTTGAACCGGCGTTCAGTGTCATAAATTCACCCACAATAGTTAACTGAGGATAATATCTTAACACAATCGTATGTGATGTGGTTTGCCAAGATGGAATATATACCAGGTAGCTCCCGAACGCCGTACTTTCTACTTACAAAATGTCCCGCATGCACAAATGATGAATGGGATATCTACCAACTGATTTCCACAGTCGCACTACTGCCAGCATGTAGGTTACGTCAGAATATGAAGAGATAAGAATCCGGGTGTCGCTCGCAGCATGTTACTCATCGCTTTAAGTGTATTAAGTGTAGGATTTTTGAAAAATGTCCACACTGAATCTAATGAGGGCTTAAGTGAAACAATGCATTGACTCACATCAGCGCTCGTTGTGGTAGAAAAAGGCAAACTGCTAATCTAATAGACTGGATAAGGATGATTAAGAAATGGATTGTAAGTTTTAGGAATAAATAAAGAATATATTCTCATACTTTATTATATTTCATTTACGTAAAATTCGTAGCTCATAACCCTAGGAACTTTTCAACATTGCATTGCTTGCCTAAAGGGCTAAAACTGTGGATTTTTTCCTCACATTATTACCATGTGCCAAAGCATTGCCTTCCATATGGCACCGTGTTTTAAACGAGTTTCCACTGTCTTTGACTGGTGTTTCGTCTAGGTCACAGCAAAGTCCCTTACACACGGTAATGTCACTGAAGGCAATCGTTCTTCGTGATCTATGTGTATTAGGTCAGTAGCTACAGTATATTGCTACCAGAACGCAACCTTATTTCTTCACAAAAATAATTGAACCTCTACACTCCTGTAATTTAGTACAGACACTCGCACTACACGGAAAAGCATAGAATTGTCTATAAGAACTCGATTTCTCATCTTGTAAGCAGAAAAACATATCCATGAATCATCTCTTCTGTGTAATGGAGAATTATTTTTCCTTGAGTGCCACTGATGACAAAGCCTGCCAAACCATTTTGAAGAGATCATTATTATACAAAAATAACGTAAAATAAACAAGGTTAGAAATCAAAATTATACATATAAATGGATCATTTGAGGTTCATAAAGGGTATGTCAAACCAAACCAAACCAAAACCTAATTACGCTACAGTCCTGATAGGCCTTGATCTATCATATAACCACTGCTCAGCCCGAAGGCCTACAGATTACAAGGTGACGAGTGGTCAGCCCAATAAATCCTCTCTGCTGTTATTCTTGGCTTTCTAGACCGGGACAAATCATGATCTGAAATTGAAAATTTTGAGTAGAACACAAAGTCATCTCTGTACAGGCCATGACGGCCCTTGGAGAAGTGGTTTGCTCTATGCCTAGCCACTTAGGCTGCCTCTCCATTAGAGGAAATCCATTTCTAAATTTCTCACTTTCCTAACAGTGAATCAAACCCACGTCCTTTTAGGTGAACTGAGTATAATCTTAAACATAACCATGTTTTTATGTAGACCTCACTTGTCCGTGACTGTGAATTAATTCTTTATGAATGATTAAAATTGTTACTGGTAACAGTTTACCTTTACAGCCTGGTTAGGCAGCCATAGTACAGATTGCAGAAAGCCAGGCTGAGTAGCTCAGACGGTTAAGGTGCTGGCTTTCTGAACCCAAGTTGGCAGGTTCGATCCTGGCTCAGTTTGGTGGTGTTAGAAGGTGCTTAAGATACTTCAGCCAGCTCCATGTCTGTAGCTTTACTGGCATGCGAAAGAACTCTGCAGGACAAAATTCTGGCATATCATCATCTCCAAAAACTGTAAAAGTAGTTGGTGGGACGTAAAACCAGTAACATTATTATTGTTGTTTTTGTTGTTATATCTCTTAATTAAGGTACAGCCCTAGCACTTGCCTGGTGTGAAAATGGGATACTACGGAAAACCATCTTCAGGCCTGCCGAAAGTAGGACTGAAACCATTATCTCCCGCGTGCAAGCTCACAGCTGCGCGCCGCTAACCCCACGGCCTGCTCGTCCGGTGCAATTAAATAGAACTACGGCATGATTATGCTATTAAAATCATTTAGTATTTGAATACACACTAAGAAACGAACAGACACTAAGCGAGACTGGAAGACTGACGGATGATCGCGGCAGGCCGGTGGATAATAACTCAGTGTCCACGACCTTGTCAAAAAATATGTACCCCTATTGCCCTTCCTCACAGCACATGCAAAGTCTCCACTACTTACCGCAGCGCTATACAAATCAGTTAGTCTCAACGAACGGCATTTTGTGCGTATTTCCGACAGTAATTATGTTAATAAGTAAAAAATAAAGGAAATAATTAGCAGTTAAGACAACAAGGCTTGTACAAATAGCTCCTTTAAAATAATTCCTAGTTCCAGCTGGCTAAAGTGGGAAAAAATGTAATGTTTTCTCCAAAAAGTTGGGGGAGGGTGCCACTGTCCCTCCTCGCCCCACACCCTAATCACCGCTACTGTTTGTAAACAGGCCAAAGATGCAGAAAAGGAAATTTAATAACATATGAATGTATACACGTGTAGACATTTCCCTCGTTAATAGAGTTGCGTGTATGAAACAAAAACTAATAATGTTCGGTGAAATACGTGTGTAGGGGCATTGGCCTACGTCTGTTTGGAGCTTCGGCTGCATTCCGACCAGGTTGTCCAGATTAAAATAATGTCTGTGTATTTGTCGCTGCTGAACACACTAGCCATTGCCGATATGCAGACAGCAAGTATAGTGCGGCTGTACCATACACCAACCTAGAAATATGCGGTGGAATATTATGTTTACTATTGCAAGGGGTGCATTAGAACCGTAGCGATGAGTAACATGCTGCGAGCGACACCCGGATTCTTATCTCTTCATATTCTGACGTAACCTACATGCTGGCAGTAGTGCGCCTGTGGAAATCAGTTGGTAGATATCCCATTCATCATTTGTGCATGCGGGACATTGTAAGTAGAAAGTATGGCGTTCTTGGGCCTCCTGGTATATATACTCGTATATACGACTTTTCGCGATCTTACGTTAAGCTTTTAACACTTAAAAATCGATCGTTCCTGCCTACTCGCCATGGGTTCGCATTGCAAGGTGCGCGTATATTTGCACGATCTTAGGCTGATAATGTCTTTGAGGTTGAGCCAGAGGTACCCCTGAAGCATTTGGCAATATGATGGAGACGGCCCAGGGAACATAAACGATGGTTGATCGGGTGGAAAGAGTAGCTTTGGTTGTAGGTCTGTTTGGCCGTCTATTATTAAAAATGTAACAAAAAACAAGGCTTCACTGGCATGTGTTTGATTAACTGTACAGTTGAGGGTGTGCCAAAAACTACCTCTGTCCACAATCCGTATTCACTTTCATGGATGGAAAGTGATATGTTGCCTCATGACAGCACTATGCGGTAAAGGATGAAATGATGTGTTGGTTTTAATATTGTGAGTTAAAGCTGCTTCAAAATTTTGCATATCGTGTTTGGGCTGAAGCGTAGAGACGGTTGAGATTATGATCTGACAGTTGGCAGGCTCGAATCTGAAGTTTCAAATATATATACAGGTATTCATTAATGAAACAAGTGTTCAAGGCCAATATGATGACGCAGCATGTACAAAGAACATTGTATACAGAGCAATACATTTATAGAAGGACATAACCTACTAGATTGCTTTGCTCATTTTATTCAAGAACAAATCTTAATAAATTGGTTCCCACTGCACTAGGGTATATTCAAAATTATCAACACCCCAAAAGAGAGTGTTTCATTATCTGATTATTTTAATTCTAGCCGTACTATTGGAGTGAATTACGACCTCCAGCTCTTTATGGACCAATTGATAGTGTAATTGGTCCTAACCTGTTGAGCTCCCACAACCCAGTTCGGAGTATATCCCAGATGTTCACATCCATCCTCTAGTAATTGGTGTAACAGTAGTTACGACCACTTACGAGGGTACTAAGCCGTTTCCCATGGTCTACACATAAGACGTAACGTGTCTACATGAGAACGTCACGATCCGTCACTCTTACCAACAGGTGAAGGCAGTAAACAGGAAAATCAAACTACAACACTTGATTACATACTAATATAGTTCCTGAATTTAGGAAATATTGGCTCATTAATCATAAATGATGTTGCAAGATCAGAAAATAAAATTATAAGTGACTGGATCAGCAAAAATATATTTAAATTACATGAGGTCTAGTCGGCTATTTTATTCCCTTATAACGTTACTGACACACGAGGCATGTTCAAAAATTAACCGAACTTAAAATTACATGAGGTCTAGTCGGCTATTTGATTCCCTTATGACGTTACTGACACACGAGGCATGTTCAAAAGTTAACCGAACTTTGAAAGTAACTCTCTAGGAGCCTACCTGCAGCCGAGTAATTATTTTATCCCGTTCTTTGTTAACACACTGCTCCGAACGTTGTTTTCACTTATGGAAGGCAATTTTATCGCACGCAGTTCAACATTCTATTTCAGTTTGATCTTTTCAGTTGACTGAAAATATCATCCTTTCGGGGCAGATTTAATTAAGGAGAATAGGAAAATATTTGCCTGGGGCTAGGTCAGGTGAGTACGAAGGATTAAAAAAGCACAGTTGTCTTAGTGTTCGTCGAAAATAGAGGAATCTACATCGATGCATGAATTGGTGGATTGTCATGTCGGAGGCCCGAAGAGATTTTTCTACAAGTCTGTCCTATATACAATATTTCTCCAAGCATTCTCTCTCAAAAGTCTCAAGATTTCGAGATAATACCAGCAGTTCACCGTTTGATTTTTGGGTAGGAATTAAAGGTGGTTAACAACGCCAGGAATTAAAAAATCACTATCAACACTTTGATATTCCACCCCACCTGCTGCACGTTCTTTAACCTCGGAGAGTCTTCGTTAACATTTCCCATGTTTGAAGCAGAAGGATTATAAAGGTACTCGACAATCTTAACACTTACTTTGCAAGCTCAAAAACTAACAGCTGCTGAGTGTCAGAAATGCAGGAGAAATTGCTAGTTGCTTAGGAAGGACCTTTATCACCACATACCGCAAACCACTGAACTTCGCATTAGTACAGGACATTAAAAGTTCAGTCATTTTTCGAGCAGGCGGTATTACGAGTACATCCGTCCTGATGAACGTTTTACCATTCCATTCATTTTCACTCTATTGAATGCAAGCCCGTTTCAGGATCACAGCTGATTACCCTGGTGATCCCTCAAAGGAGTCGAATCATCACATCCAATTGTTCTTTACGAAGGAATAATTTCGTTCTGGGTCTGTAAAATTGTTCCTCATGAAAGTTAATATCCGACACATCACTGGTACGACATTTCAGACAAAAGCAATGTTTATATACATTTATTGAGAAATTCAACGACTTTCTTGACATTCTGGTTCGCCTGGATTACACGTTAAAAAATTGAATAATTAATAACACAATATGCAACCTATGGAATTAAACATTGGGGAATACAGAAAAGAACAATACTTTTACGATATTAAAGGGAACTACTGTGAATACATATGTGATTGATACAATTGGTAAAGATCCTCGTAAAGTGGCGATTACCAAAACATTGAGTGTCGACTTCTGTAAACCGAATCTGTTGCAGAAATTCATAAAAACTACTTATAGTGCCACGTGCCTCTACCATTAAAGCAAATATTTCCAGTTCATCTAATTAGTACTTTCCTCTTTAAAATTTGATTGTAGGTGTGTAGGTGTTACTCTCTTCAGCGTTAACCTCCCTACGCTGCCCTTTGTGATTCTCCGTTCTAAGGTTGATGTTATTTGCTTTACGTCCCACTAACTACTTTTTAAGGTCTTCGGAGACGCTGAGGTGCCGGAATTTAGTCCCGCAGGAGTTCTTTTACGTGCCAGTAAATCTACCGACATAGGGCTGTCGTATTTGAGCACCTTCAAATACCATCGGACTGAGACAGGATCGAACCTACCAAGTTGGGGTCAGAAGGCCAGCGCCTTAACCGTCTGAGCCACTCAGCCCGGCGATTCTCCATTCTGACTGTGGGATCGATTATATAACCTTTCTTGCTGTCATGTTTGAACCCTCTCATGTCAATTCTCCTCGTGATCGCGTTTGTCAACCCGCCGTGAACCTCTTCGTAAAAGGCATAACGCCGTCCACAAAGCTCTTCAACAATGATGGCGAGCGTTTCTTAATATTAGGGCAGTTTCCCAAGACGTGACACAGTGTTTCGTTCTCTCTGCCACATCTGCGACAGAGGCTGTCGTCTTGAGATCTCCCGTGGATTGTGTGTGTTACAACCTGCTTGCTGAGGGTGAGTCCCACACGGGTTGCAGCCCTTCCCGCACGGAGAGTGCCGTTAGATGAGAGTGCAGTCGCCGTTGAACCGTTCTCATTCACCCGTAGCTAACCGTCAACTTCAGTGAATTGATAATCTGACTGAAAGGGAGATGGAGAAAACAATAAAACTTAGCCCATTACAGAGCTCGCCAAGCGTTGTAGCATATGATAATATTCCTGTTCACTTTCTGCAATTCATCCTCTAAAATATTCAAAATTTCGGTGCGAATTCCATGAGAAAATCTACAGCACATGAAAATATGCTGTACAACGCTTAATTTATGAATCTATGAGACACACTAAACCGATCAATTGCTGTTGTATAAGAAAGTACCACGCTCTACGGAACCTTATCGCAAGCTAGCTCAGGGAGCTACATGGGCCTGGCGACTATTCATTATCAACTCGCCCAGACACGGCACAGGAAACAACCGGCAACTGGCTGAATCTCGCACTGCATTACGAAAATAAGAAATTGAAACTCCCATAACAGGGAATGGAAGGAACAAATAGTGGGAGAGCGATATGAACACTCTCAGAAAGCTAAGGGTACACTTAGTACTTAGCCTGTAGGTCATAGCATCCCCAGAAACTCTACCACCGACTCTCATAGAGATCCTAGACTAAACTAATGAGGTGTGCAAGGGAAAAGGGGAATGAGATGTTTCCACTTGCTTTCCTAAATGGGCAACACACAATAGCCTACCAAGTCTACACACACCGACCCTATGAGCTACACTTTCACACAATTTACAACAGGGATTGGCTGCGTGAGCAGTGTCACTTGCCTCAGCCATCTGCATGTTGTCAAAGACTGAGACATGTTAATAAAAGTAATAATTTGTTCTAACCTATACGCGATGTCATAGTGCGTATTAAAAACTACATCTCACCAGAAATAAATCTTAGCTTTAGATGCAACTCGGAGGTGAAGTAAATGCTTGTTGGAATGAATATACCTCGAATGATAAATAAAATTCAGGAAACTCAATCGTCAAAAATAACCAGTGTTTCGCCCCAGTGCGCATGGGCTCATCAGTTGGATACCGCACATTCCCAAGACACTGGCCGGTATTGACAACACTGCAAGCTATGATGTGATAAGCACGTGCTAGGGGAAAATTGCATCTCCACGTGCTGTATATGCCCTTCCGGTTTGGCATGACCAAAAATATGGCTTCCGATTTAGATAGCTGATGATATATATTGTGTCTGCGCTTGATTGTACGTTGAACAGTAATTTTCACTACAGAGAGACAAGGACGTTCGTCGGCACGGATACTTCGATAGTGGTCGTAAACTCAGTCAGGTCGTTTCCAGATTTCATAAACGTGTTCTATGAACACAGAAAATTTACTGAGTAGTGGTTTGTGACAGATAGCCAACGAGAAATAAATATTTTCGACAAAATGTTCATTTCACATTTTTCACTTCCAAGTCGTAGGAATGTTCTTATCATCTGAATCTTAACGCATACACACATATCTTTGAAATTCCAATATAAACATATTTCGTTTCACATTACACCGATCTAAGTCTATTTCCTCATATTCATCGCATTTGAAATAATGCGCTCAGATGTCGGCTATCAGAAAGTTCTTATAGAATCGCACTATAGTGCAAGATGTACGTAATTTAGAGTTACGAGTGGAAAACGTGTATATTGTATTGTACTTGAATCCAAGTCGGTGAGACCTCTTAATCACCAGCAGTACAGGTATCATTTCATTACCAAAATTAACAATTCCGTAAAAATATATTGTCGCTTAAGAAACAGTACCCTGTTTGACAATGCTCCAGTATATTCCTTAAGACGGGTCACGTCTCCCAGTCCCATATGTATAAGCAGTCTATCAGAACAACTTTCGTGTTCATTTTTCTATACGCACGTGTAAAGGAAATCAACCTTACCGTACCTTACTGTAGGGATGTGTGTCTGCATGACGTATTTACGCACTTTTATATTTAAGTTTCATTTTCCTTTATATACAAGCATACGAAAATGAACACAACGAAAATTCTTTTGGTGGGCGCATATCCATATGTAGTTGGGAGACGTGACGAGTCTGAAGGAACATAATAGATAGGAAGAGTGTTGCCAGGTACGCAGTATTGTTTCTTATGCGACGATATTCATTGCAACGGTGTGTGAGGTCCCAATTCTACAGATAAGCTAGTTCTTGATCTGCGTCAATTTCACTCTCCGTATTCTTGGATTCCCAATTTTTCACAATTCATTTGAGTCGTAGGTAATTGCCTGTTCCTTCAGTGGATGACCCTGCCCATATTCTTTCAAAGTAACGATCTATTGGTACCAACTGTTCCTGCGAAAACTGACATGGTAACGACCCATCGTTACCAGCCTTTGTTGTTATTATTTCGTTATTTACATGCCAGATAGCAGCATTTTGCACGGAGTAAGAAGAGCACAGTGTTTACTCACGTTATACACCGCGGGAACTGCCGACTATCCGTATTTATCGATATTCTTAGAGTTTGAAACTTTGCTCACTGCAATTCGGTGTCTTGTTTACGTCGTGGTTGGCGGCAAACATGCATGAATGCAGTTTTTTATTATGATACTGATTATATAGTGAAATGAAGCAGTATCATGTGCATTATATTTAGTTTAATTGCTAGTTCATTAATTAAATAGTTTTCTTAGTTAATTAGGTGCATACTGTAAGCGAAGTTTTAGATATAGGCTAGTCGGATGTGGTTCATTTAGGTTAGGCCCAGTTATTTATCGTGTGCGACATGGCGAAGCGAGTTCATTTAGCTGGCGATATCACTGAATATCTTGACAATTATGCAGGTGATAATGTTTCTTTATCCAAATCAGAAAGTGTAGATGGCGATGATGATAATCCACAACCTCCAGTAAGAAATGTGTATTTTATACAAAATGGCTGACTTTCTTCAGTGATGCATCATTTTACACAATTTAATCTATCCTTCGATTTAATGCACATATAATCTTGATACTTACCATGCTAGTAAACAATAATATGAACTTTCTACTAACGTCAATCACAAATGTGTGCACAAAACACCATTTCTCAGAATCACTTCAAACTTTTCAAAATCTCAAATCTTTGTTTCCGCACTTCTTATTTTTTAAAATTGATCTCGTCTGGTTTAGGGACATGACATACATACAGTTATATGTGATATATACTCTCAAAGTTTACAAACGTTCATGTTGATATCTTTATTGATGTGCCTTCTTTGTAATTTTAAAACAAATTTGTGCGCAGTAGGCTAAATACAGCTGACAGTTTTCACACATCCATCAGCTGAGAGCTTGAAAGCGAAACGGTTAAGAAACAGTACCACTGTTTGTCAGTGCTCTTTCTATCCAGTACATTCCTTAAGACAGGTCACGCCTCCCAGTCCCATATGCATATGCAGTCTATCAGAAGAATTTTCGTTGTTCATTTTCCTATACTTACGTGTAAAGGAAAATCAACCTTGCCGTACCTTACTGTACGGATGTATGTTTGCATTTACGTATTTGTATTTACGTACTTCTACATTTAAGTTTCATTTTACTTGATACACGAGCACACGAAAATGAACACAACGAAAATACTTTTGGTGGACTGCATATCCACATGTGGTTGGGAGACGTGACAAGTCTGATGGAACATAATGGATAGGAAGAGTATTACAAGTTATGAGGGGCTGCCTGGCCGAGGCGGTAAAGTCGTGCTCGGTTCGCCCGGAAAGACGTGGGTTCCAATCCCTGTCAGGAAGTCGTAAAATTTTAGAAACGAGATTTCCACTTCCGGAGGTGCATATGGCCCTGAGGTTCACTCAGCCTACACCAAAAATGAGTACTAGGTTAATTTCTGGGGGCAAAGGCGGCCGGGCGTAGAGCTAACCACTCTACCCCATCACGTGCTGCGGTTAACAATGGTGGAAGCCTTTACCTTCCACTCCTCCAAGGGCCTTCATGGCCTGTACGGAGGTGATTTTGTCTTTTGTCTTTGTCTTTATTACATGTTATGAGTCTCATTATGATGGCCGTATTGGAGTACAGAATGTAAAAAGTTTCAAACAAATATATTAAAAACCACTATTCCAATACTTTACAATCTTTCAAACAACCAACAATGCTAGACACCTCTCTGTCAACACTAGGGTTTTCATCACGCGCCACATTACGAATTCTCCCGCATCTAAGGCTTTATTGAACACCCTATTTGTTCAATCTACGCTAGACAGCTCATGACTACAATCTATTACATAGATTATTCTAGAAGGAGACACAACAGTTCTAGACTGATGATTCAAGCGCCTTTTGACCTTATCACGTAACCACTTGGCGTCAATAACTCTACTGTAATTCTACGTACCTGATTCGCATTCGACAACGTTCGAAATTTATTTTTAGATATTTTAATTAATCCACGCTTCATTGATATCAAATAATTTGTACAATCCAATTGGATGTCAGATCATTATGACTATGTCTCTTTCTACAAATAACGAACTTGGTACCTTTTTAGACAAACACTAGTATTCATTCCATGTACATATAACACTATGACAAGTTTATTATTGAATTTTAGTTACATTTAAGCATCGCTTTCTCCACAGACTAGATTTTATGACCGTTTTATCTTGTATTAAAGCATATATTATACTTTAATGAGGAACCCAGTTCAGGACTTTGACTTAGCTTTAGATTAAGTGTGGCTGAAGATGCTTCCAAGCTTAAGCGAAACATGTCCCATTTTAACATCTATGTAATATTTGTATCTTGAGCTCAAAGATTGTAAAGTATTGGAATTGTGGTTTTTAATAATTCTTTTGAAACTTTTTACATAGGAAGAGTTTTGTTTCATATTCGACGATATTCATTTCAACCGTGTATGAGGTCACAATTCCACAGATAAACCAGTTCTTTATTTGCATCAATTTCACTCTCAGTATTCTTAGATTGCCCCTTTATCACAATTCCGTTGAGTAGCAGATAATTCCCTTTTACTTCAGTGGATAACCCTATGGTGGAGCGTCGCTACTACTGGCGGCGGTAGTATAATGTTTCTGATTAACAGAGAATTTTATGTACTTTCTTCACTTTAAATTGGCAGATAATTTCATGAGCGTTAACTCGTCTTGCATGTGATTGGCAGTCTGCAGAGCACGTTGCTCCCTAAAATCTCATCAGCAATGTAAAGTTGATTAGAGCACGCGATCTGCGCCAAATGAGCCAGTAACTAGCCAGGCGTCTAATGAGCACAGGTGGTGGTGTGGTAGCTTTTCACTCCTACTTCCGAGTAGCCAGGATCAAATAGCAATTTACACTCTAACACGGAGAATTGCTGAAATTTCATGTACATTATGAAACGAAACAAAGGGATTATTTGTGATATAGAGGACATGAAGGTCATACTTCCCTCCTAATTTCTAATTACATAATTTTGAAACATCCACTGGCATTGGAATCAAATTTAGCTTTCAACTCGCTGCATCACGCCGCCTTCTTAATCACTTCAATTCTCTACTTATGATGGAATATTGATTGTAGTACAGCTTCTCGAGGTACGTTGCTCTAGATTCTTCACGTTTGGGGTTCCGGCATGACCAATACACATCGTAAGGCATAAGATGTGCTGACTCTACGTGCTCAGGGTGGAGTTCTGTTACCGTACAAAATATAAAACAAACGTTGGGTGACAGGGATGCAGACTTTCAAGTAAATATAAATGAAAATCCATAGCTTGTTTCCAGTCATTCTTCCGGATCAGGAATGGAATGGATGAAGCCCTCAATTTAGCGGTGAGGATAGGAATTGTGCCGACTGCCGAAGCCTGTCGCACTCCTCTGGGGCAAAGATTAATGACTGAGAGATGAAATGAAATGATATTGGAGAATGTTGCTGGAACGAAATATGACAGGGAAAACTGGAGTACCCGGAGAAAAACCTGCCCCACCTCCGCTTTATTCAGCCCAAATCTCACATGAAGTGACCGGAATTTGAACCACGGAACCCAGCGGTGAGAGGCCGGCGCGCTGTCGCCTGAGCCACGGAGGCTGCTTCAAATAAATGTAAATACAAAAATATAATAAAATTAGTCACAACTCAAGCTATCAGCTCCAATTGTGGTAGACATTTCCTTACCCAGACCAGAAATAAAGACTAAAGAAGTATCTAAGGTAGAATTAATACAACAAAGTGACTTCATTTTAAGCATGACATTATTTTATATGTCACTGGAATAACACGAGCCTCGATGACAACATTTGCCAAATATTGACAGTGAGTAACTATAAACTAATAGCCTTGATTAGTGTTAAACTGCAACGGCCGAGTTGCAACAGAACTGGAACTTGATGGCCGTTCCTCCAGTCGACGATCTAGTTATTTACTGAGAATAAAAGATACGTTAAACACACGTAATTATTGAACACGTACAACTTACAAGTGGTCGAAATTGTGGCCTTTCATACAAAGCAGGAGACGTGATAATAAACTAGAACTTGGTCAGGGATACTTCTACAACTTGGGATGAGAACCGAACTCTTACTTCTCACTACGCATGATGTGGCTGAGTAACTCAATGAGGATTGTTCATATGACACATGTACTAAAACTACGAAAAAAAAGACGATGGCTTTCAATTTGCCTACACATGAACAGCATGATTTGGGCTCACTGTACATTCTATAAGACGTAAACGGGACGCCTCTCATTCCAGCATGTTCTCCATAACCGAAGCCATGCTCCAACACCGTCCCATGAAATTCCAGTAGAGTCCATGCTCCATTTCGTTAGAAAAGAGGATGTATATAAATTCCACCCATCCTTACTCAGCACTTCCTGTCCTTGCTCTTTACAACAAACCAAGCTACTGAACAACACCATTTTTAAATTACACTATTACAATATATCAATAATGTTAGAGGCATTTGGCCTCCAGAGAGACCTGATGCAGGTAACACCTTATAGATGGCCAGCGTGCCGGTGAGGATGGTGCCATTCCTAAGACCAACCTAAGATGGCGCAAGAAACCATCCCCCCAGCAAGAAATATTAAACAGTGAAGGTTGAAATCTCATCATGCTAACCATTCAGCCATGGACCGTTCACGAGGAATACTCTAAATCACCGCTTTCCCTACGGTTGGGCCGGTCACCGTAAGCATGTTCGCTCCAGAGTTAAAGTCCCTTATCGGTGCTATTTTGCATGCGAAAGCCACAGCTTGCTTCCTTCCAAAGAGATCATGCCGCACTACAGACGTATAAGGGTCTATGCTCCGCTATATCGAGCTCCTACTTCCAAATTTCACGAAGAGATTTAAGTATTCAATGGTAATTCATCATGTGATTGATTGAAAAGTTGCCACATAAAAAAGCTAATGAATCATGTACCGTACTTGGTTGGGATATGCATTTACCTGTTTTCAAACTAGGCGATCATGGATTAATGGTTGTTGATATTTTTATGGCAAATTTTAAAGAAATACCCGATAAATTTACTGATGTAACTTTCTTGTTAATAATTCCAGCGTTTCCTGAAAACCCAATAACTTTGGAAGAGTGTTCAGTATATGAAGAGTAAATAGTAAGATATGGATGCTCTCTACATCCCTTATGACAACTAGCAAGTTAAGAGCCCCTCTCTTCGCCTGAGTGAGCGTGCATCCGGGAGATTGTGAGTTCGAACCACACTGTCGGCAGCCTTGAAGATGGTTTTACATTTTCAAACCAGAAAAATGGTGGGTCAGTACCATAATTAAAGCCACGGTTGATTCTTTCCCACTCCTAAGACTTATCTGTGTCAGTGTGACATAAAGCAAATTGTAAGGGAAAAAAGGAATCGCCTGAGTAATGAATTTGGTTATACGTTCGTCTTTTGCGTTCAATCTTGGCGCTGTTAGGTAAAATTAATGAGTACCTCAATGTGAGAAACTGCGTCAATACATTTGCTTCAACGCTAAAGAACTCTCTTTGAGGCTGAACTTGGCACTATGATGTTCTTCTAGACCAATGGTACTGTAAATGAGAGAACTCTAAGCATGAAGACTTGTTCTTACATTTATTGAGAAATATTTCTGCTAAAGATGTATTTGAATTTTTTAAGTTGTATTATTGAGAGTTTCGCAAGTTCCTCCTACCTCGAAATTAAAGTTAGAATTAACACATAAAATGAGGCAAGCCTGGAGATTTACGTGACGATTTATCACATGTAATAAACCAGGTGACCTACATTTCAAAAGAATACCAAGTACTACATGTGATTTTCCAATTTGAGAGTCAGAGTTACATTGATCAGGAATAGAACTATGGTCAATCTGGTGAGGTGTTAGCGAAGAAATCTCTCGGCAGCCACACCAATATAGGACCAAACAGTACAAGTGTCACATCGTTCTTTGCTACAACGGGGAATACGCCCAAATATAGATATTTTGTTTCCTTGTATCCTTCCAGACCGACATTAGGTCATACTTTTCTCCATATATTCTGACGATAATGGCGTATGACCTCCGCAGAGGCTTGGTGCTGGTTTTTACCTAGTGGACGGCCTGTCTGTGAGGTTGGGGGCCTGCCTAAAGCGATTTCTAATTGAATACATCACAAACACTCAGCGCCCGCTCCAGTTCAGGATTAAGTCACCTATCCTTTCGGTAATCGAACCCGCGAACCCTTGGACCAAAGGCCAATATACAATGGAGCTCAGCTACATTTTGACGAAGGAACATTGGACTATAATATAATGCACAAAACTCAAGAAAAATAAGTAAGATTTTCAAAGGGTGGATATATTTTCCTTGACTTTCGAAGGGAAACATATGATTTTAGTGAACTCCAAATGTACGAATGTGTAGTGTTCATCAATTGGAGCACTTCAACTCGCTGAACTTCCCGTTTTACAGTTATAAGGTTGTCACTTCATTTCAAATTATAAATAGTTAAGTACATGATCCCATGAACAGAACTCACAATTTAAATGACAACAATGGAACGAAATATCAATATAGATAGAAATTCAAATATGTCCGACTCGTTGTCTGGATGGTCAGCGTACTGGCCTTTGGTTCAGACTGTCCCGGGTTCTATTCCCGCCCGGGTCGGGGATTTTAATCGCTACTGATTAATTCTTCTGGCTCGGGGACTGGGTGTTTGTGTCCGTTCCAACACTCTCCTCTTCATATTCAGGCAACATACCACACTATCAATCACCACAGAAACACGCAATAGTGATTACATCCCTCCTGATCTGGTTGACGTCAGGATGGGCATTCGGCCGTAGAACAGGGCCAAATCCACATGTGCGAAGCAGTTCGCACCCGCGACCCCACAGGTGTGGGAAAAGCGGTAGGAAATGAAGAAGAAGAATGAGGTAGAAATACAAATATGCATAGGCCTAATCAGTAAGATGTTATTTAGTTATTTAGTATTGCTAGCGTTACGAACTGTGGAATCTCGAAATATAGCTTTCCTTACGACGCATTTCCCTTAGACATTATTTGGATAAAACGGAGTAAAATAAAGTTTTTCCGTAAGAGCGAATGTTACTTTACTTTTTGAAGGTACCTTGTACTTCGAGGTGCCGCGTGATGCTGATGCATCTTACGAAATGTCCGACTCGTTGGCTGAACGGTCAGAGTACTGGCCTTCGGTTCAGAGGGTCCCGGGTTCGATGCCAGGCCGGGTCGGGGATTTTAACCTCAATTGGTTAATTCCAATGGCACGGGGGCTGAGTGTATGTGTTGTCTTCATCATCATCTCATCCTCATCATGACGCGCAGGTCGCCTACGGGAGTCAAATAGAAAGACCTGCACCTGGCGAGCCGAACCCGTCCTGGGATATCCTGGCACTAAAAGCCATACGACATTTCAATGTCAATTTTACGAAATGTCTTATTTCTGTTTACTGTACTAAGGAGAACAGTAATACAGTTATGTGTCGTGCAGATGAGAAATCTGAACTGATGCAAATTGTAAATTCTAAAACGTTTGCGTCTAAGCATTCACATCATTAACCAGTGGTATAGTGAATCAGAAGTGTTCAAGAGAGTTCATGTTATTTATTATATTATTTAAACTGTAAATTCAACACAAATCCACATTAAATATACTAAAAAGTAGCATTATAATACTTTCTCTTTCCTTTGTATTTGGTATGTATGTGAAAAGTTGCTAAATCCATGGACTGAACTGATGTTGACGGAGTTTCTGTTGTGCTGTATGCCCAACTATTGTCCCGTTTATCTGTGCAGTCGGGTACGAAGTCAGATGCCCAATATCATCAACCTCATCTGAGGAGTTAATGAGATGAAATGAATGCCGTGATGTATGATAGAAGGAAGGGAGGGAGTGAAACCCGGTGCCGGCACATAGCCTACTTCTGGCGAATAGCACCAAGGGGTCTACTGAAGGCTTAATGTCTCCATACAACAGATGAATTCCCATCAGCAGCGTCATACGTCCTCACTCCGTATGAACACTGCGGAGAGGTTTGTAATTGAATGCGTGCTTTTGGTACGCAAACTAGTGATTTAGAAATTGTATCCTGCCGACCAACATCCTGATGACGGGACTCGAACCGGGTAACCATGGTGTGAGCCCTCGTATTTCAATCAGAAGCATCGAAATATTTCAGTCATATAGCTATTATTGTTTCTAATTAGATGTAAAAGGCACGTGCACCATTAGAATTGAGCAAAGAGTGTAGCCTTGCCTGTACGTTCTTTATTCTTGTCCTGAAAGGGTTTAAAATTGGTCTGAGCGAGCTTTGAAATCATACTTTCCAATTCTTATTGTAGCCACCTGTTCTCCTCCAGTCGGAGTGTGGGTGAGATATATTTCGCTGTCACGTAAAGCTGTAGTAGCAAGGAAGATGTTATTTAATGTCTGTCACCAACACCTGCAATCGCTCTGGTCACGAGAACTTTGGCCGAGCATCTCAATAAAACACCATAGCTGACAATAGAAACTCTGTGACATCAGTGACACGAAAATGGTTTCACTAGTGAATACCAACAAGTATAACCACAAAATTATTGCTATAATTCCTCTAATAACTGCGAGAATCTGTAACGGCCAAGGAGAAAAATTAATAAATGATATCATTAGCTTTACGTCCCACTGACTACTTTTACGGTTTTCGGAGACGGCGCGGTGCTGGAATTTAGTCCCGTAAGATTTCTTTAACGTGCCAGTAAATCTACCGACACGAAGCTGTCATATTTGAGCACCTCCAAATACCACCGGACTGAGCTAGGTTAAAAACCTGCCAAATAGTGGTCAGAAGGCCAGCGCCTCAACCGTTTGAGCTACTCATCCCGGCTGTAGCAGAACTTAATCCGGTCACTGTTTTAATGACAGGAGTTAAAAAGCATGAAAAATAAAATGATGATTGTAAATACTGTAATGATAAATCTCTCATAATTATCTACATAACAATGGACGAAAGTGAGGTTTTACAAATGAGTTGAGATGTTTCGAAATATATAACTTACACACAAGTTCAATGTAAGTATTACACTATAACATACCTGTAAAAAAAACTCACTAGGCCTATTGAACAAGGAACAAAAATGCACACTGTTAAACTATGATAATAGATGATTTGTATTACTTATTCAATAGTGTGCTTCTTTTTACAGGTGTGTTTTAGTGTATTATCTATACTGAATTCGTGAGTTCGACAGTCTGGAACACTTTCAAGCTACATTTAGCTAAGTCGACACCGGAAAAGTATGGCTTCCTTCTTAACAAAAATATAGAGGCAGATAGACAGACTGACGTTTTTTCCGTGGTCGGAGGGTAGCGTGCCTGCGTCGTATCTAGAGGACCTGGATTCGATCCCTGATTTGGACAGAAACGTTTCCCTGGGTCTGAAGGCTGGTATGAGGTTCAGTCAATCTACGTGATAATATTTAACGAGCTATCTGGCGGTGCGATAGCAGCTCCTGTCGAGACCGCCAAGAATAACGGCCGAGAGGTTTCATCGCGCTGACCATGCATCGCCTCGTAATCTGCAGGTATCCGGGCTGAGGAGTGGTCTCCCGTCGGGGCTGTAGCACCATTGGTTTGAATTTGTTTACTAAAACAAATTAGGGAGAACAAATTAAGATCTGTGACCAGGGTCCACCATGCAGTCAATCTTTCTAGCTCACGTGAAGTAGTGGCGCTATCTGGTTTCTAAGTAACTGTTTAACGCGCAGTGAAAAGAGAAACTGTTCTGATGGCATGTTTATATGTTGGTAGAAGTTGAATGCCGTGAGCAACTACAGTATCGTAAAGTTCTACTTTTTATATTACAGTAGTTTGAAGGAATTATACGTGCGATATTGGACATAGTACAGAATGAAAATTATTATTATTATGCTATTTGCTTTACGTCGCACTGACACAGTTATGTATTATGGCGACGATGGGATAGGAAAGGCCTAGAAATTGGAAGGAAGCGGCTGTGCCCTTAATTAAGGTACAGCCCCGGCATTTGCCTGGTGTGAAAATGGTAAACCACGGGAAACCATCTTCAGGGCTGCCGACAGTGGGGCTCGAACCCACTATCTCCCGGTTACTGGATACTGGCCTCACTTAAGCGACTGCAGCTATCGAGCTCGGTGGAATTAAAATTAATTTACGGAATGTACTGAGGAACTCTACGAATATATGACTAACTAATTAAATATTTTTGAGTGCAGAAACTATAAGTGCAGATGATCTCAATTACAATTAATCTGAATCAATGTCTTGTACTACTAATAAAGTCCATAAAACGCGAAAAAATAAATACATTTTATTTTATGATGTATTTTTTTTTAATGGAAACCACGAAGCAACCTGATTGAAATTTTTGAAATGGAAAAGACATTGGTGGTGACGATGGTGTTGTTCAAGTAATGAATTTTCCATTCTTAAGAAGTATTAAGTAGTACTTATTCAATATTTAATTAATTGTAAAAGATTCAAACATGTACACAGAGAAAAAACCCTGGCAAATTACTAAAACGTAAAACAATTTTATGTGCAGACTTTCTCATTAAGATTTCCAGCCAATCAAAATGAAAAGCAATACTGATAGCAATATACAGAAGATGAAACTGGGTAAAATTGTTGTTAATAAATGAAACTCGAGTGTGCGTGCTGTAACTACCTCCGACGCGTCAGAATGAAGAGGCAAAGTCAACAATATACAAACAGAAGAACGGAAGATAGTGGGAGATAGAAACTGAAGTAAGGACCATCTTACATAAATATACCTTAAGGGCAGTCGAGTATATGCATGAATGCAATACAAATCAACTGCAACAGCAAACGTCTCATGATAAGGATGAACAACGGAAAGAACAACATAAATTTGCCTGTACACTTCAATTATTTCCTCAGAGTTCGTTTTTAGCTCGGAATACGTGTACAAAAGGCGAAAACTATTTCAGTTCAATTTTTTCTGTCTGTTTGTTATGACGTCTTGGACAAACGGCTCTGCATAATATTTCTTGAAACACGTTTCTAAATATATAAATAACGGCGTGTGGCCTCCAGAGAGGCCTGATGCAGGTTTGTCGAGTTGACATCTGTGAGAATGTGGCACTACCTTAGATAAATTCTAATGTTGAAGACGGTACATTCACCCAGCCCCCTGCATCATCGGAATTAACCAATGTATGTATTGAACCCATAACCTTTATTGCTTAAAGGGTTCAGTAAGTCTACCCCGTTAGTCCCGTTCTTGATACTGGGTAAAGGAATAGATGAATTAATATGCTATGTTTTTACGGCCGGACGCCATTCCTGTTGCCTTCAGAATTAACCAATTAAGGTTAAAATCTATGACCCGGCCGGGAATCGAAATAAGGTCCTCTTGAAACAAAGGCCAGCGCGATAACGATTTAGCCATGGAACCGGACACTCGGTACTTATTTTCCAGGATAGCCGAACTGTGCACTAGGCTAACTATATGTAGTTTGGTTAGTATACAGTTGTGTAGCAATATTAAGGGACCCCAAACAGGAAGCATCAAACTTCTCTATTTATATTAGATGCATGAGAAAATTGTAAACACTAAAAGTTGTTTCATATATCATTACCAATCGTTTACGCCTCATTATTGGCCTCACAGTCTAGAAATATCGAGCCTGCCTCTTAATGGGAGCAAATGGTTCCATTCCTGGCCATGTGAGGGATTTCCACCCCGATCTGAGGACTAGCTCAAGGTTCACTCAGTCTACGTGAGAGCAATTCATGAGCAATGTGACGGCGACATGTCACCTCTGGACCAGAAAACCAAGAATAACGGCCCAGAGGATTTGTTGCTCTGACCACGCGTGACCGCATAATCTATAGCCTTGGGGCTATGCAGCGGTCGCCTGGTAGTCCAATGCCTTCAAGGCTTTAGCGTTCCAGGATTGTTTTTTCATTTCTTATGTTAGGAGGAACATTAACGGAGATAAATTTCACAAACTTTCAGGTATATTCGGATATATTAATTCTACTTAAATTGTGTAAATGGTAATTATAGAAAATCGAATAACCAATATGTTATATCGGATGGATTTTAAAAATAATGTTATTGGTTTTACGTCCCACTAACCACTTTTCAAGGTTTTCGGAGAAGCCAAGGTGTCGGAATTTTGCTCTGCAGGATTGCTTTTACGTACCATCAAATCTATCTGACACGAGGCTAACGTATTAGAGTACCTTCAAATACCACCTGACTGAGCCAGAATCGAACCTGCCACGTTGGGGTCAGAAGTCCAGCGCCTCAACTGTTTTAGCTACTCCGCCCAGCGGATACAAATTTTTTTTTGCAAGTTGCTTTACGTCGCACCGACACAGATAGGTCTTATGGCGAGGATGGGATAGGAAAGGCCTAGGAAGTGGAAGGAAGCGGCCGTGGCCTTAAATAAGGTACAGCCCCCAGCATTTGCCTGGTGTGAATTTGGGAAACCACGGAAAACTATCTTTAGGGCTGCCGAGAATAGGTTCGAACCTACTATCTCCCGAATACTGGATACTGGCTGCACTTTAACGACTGCAGCTATCGAGCTCAGTAAATATATATATTTCTTTATTTTTCTGCTATTTGCTTTGGGCCCTTCAATGGCTGAAGTGCGATGGTGTTTGGTTTTGGCTATCGAGCTCGGTAAATATATATATTTTGCTATTTGCTTTACGTCTCACCGACACAGATATGTCTTATGGCGAGGATGGGATAGGAAAGGCCTAGGAAGTGGAAGAAAGCGGCCGTGGCCTTAATTAAGGTACAGCTCCGGCATTTGCCTGGTGTGAAAATGGGAAACCACGGAAAACCATCTTCAGGGCTGCCGACAGTGGGGTTCGAACCCACTATCTCCCGATTACTGGATACTGGCCGCACTTAAGCGACTGAAGCTTTCGAGCTCTGCTCCTTATATTCAAAAGCCTTATAGATCAGAATAAGGGAGTACGACATTACCTGGGCCTCGAAGTCCCAAAATCGCCAAGCAGGAAGAAAACAAATTATGTGGTCTACAATATCCCTAATCCTTTAATCTTATCAACAATAAAATTAAGTTAACTGAGTATTTTTGTTACTTGAAACGGGCTGATGTCACCCCCACTCCCACTATGTGGAATTACTCGTACTGTTACAAAACTTTACCCATCAACTAATGGTACGTGACAGATAGTTCAAGTATAAAATTTCAATTCTCAGCTTTGATGATTTAACAGTGATCCTTTACAAACGCTAACTATGTCCACAGACGTGTATCATATTCCATGTGGAATGATATGACCGACAGTACAAACACGACAAACAGCAACATATCATTTCAGCGTGTAAAAGGGCACTTCACCACTTGTGCTGTTCGATAGAAATATCCGATGTTATTTGTAGGTCCCTCAGGTTCGATTTACAACAATAGATCTAACCACTTCAAGCGTTATTGATCCTCCTAATAAACCGAAAACTGTAATGCAAGCCTTAATCAAAAGATTTGCATTGTTTTCCTGCAGTGAGGGGATAACAAATGAACAGAACTATCAATATAGTTACACGACACATCACTGGGTCATGATGTCCTAAACCAGTGCAAGTTTTACAATTGACTTTTTTAACGATTTGCTTCACGTTGCACTGACACTCATAGGTCTTATGGTGACGATGGGATAGGAAGGGGCTAGTAGTGGAGTGGAGTGGAAGTGACCTTGGCGTTAATTGAGGTACAACCCCAGCATTTGCCTGCTGTGAAGCTGGGAAATCACGGACAACCATCTTCGGGGCTGCTGACAGTGAGAACATAGGATCCATCAGGTACTGAAACATCAAACTACCTGCAGATCTTCCAGGTAAAGTGGAAAATCAAACATGAAAATGACACTCGTAAGAGTCTCACAAAAGCCCTCAATTCTGAATGTATTCGTATATATTGTTGTTAGAAATCTTGACTGTGATTACGTGAATAATTTATATGCTAAAATAGAGCACCAGCTCGTCTATGCTGCACAGCTGGATAATAATCAGCCCGGAAACAACTTCGATCAAAACAAACTTCTAGAAGGTAAAATGAAATAATTCGTGAACAGTACGATCAGTATGCTTGTCAAGCTAGATATATTTCAGCAATGTCAACTGCTTGGATGTAGTAACTTACATCTGCCAAATATTAGACGATTCTGCGTCGTTAATTTATGCCCTGATAGGTCAGAAGGGGGAGAGCGATATAACCTGGGCCTCAAAGTCCCCACATCACCAAACAGAAAGAAAAAATTGTGGTATACAATATCCGTAATCTTAATCCCAAACCAGTGCAAGTTTTACAATTTACTTTTTTAACGATTTGCTTCACGTTGCACTGACACTCATAGGTCTTATGGTGACGATGGGATAGGAAGGGGCTAGGAGTGGAGTGGAGTGGAAGTGACCTTGGCGTTAATTGAGGTACAACCCCAGCATTTGCCTGCTGTGAAGCTGGGAAATCACGGACAACCATCTTCGGGGCTGCTGACAGTGAGATTCCAACGCATTACTGTATCTCCAGAATGCAAGCGGTTAGCTACGTGAACCAAAACCCGCAGCCACTTCTTGGTAGATTCATACACAATTAATTTTATGTTGAGGATGTAGACATTGCATTGCTCATTAATAGTCACATTAAAGTTAATAAAATTGGAACCTGAAGCACTACCCTATATTGTAATAATGCACATCGTTAACCAGTCTTATGAGTACCTGTCATCTTGAAACACTTATGTCCAACCATGTTCAAAACGCAGACATGAGCTCATGAAGGTGATGCCGCAAATCTCAATCACACGTTCAAATATGTAAAGTACGAGAAGGAAATATAAAATGCTCACGACATCAAGGGTACTCCATTCGCAACATTAAAATCATCTCCATCGGATATCATTAGTTAATATCACATGGTGAATTAAAACAGCTAAAGAGGACAAGGAATTCCCGGTGATCACTTCAGTCTTTAAATACGGAAAAGGTAAAATCTATCTTTCAGTAAATATCTGTACTCGATTATAACTCGAGAAACACTGGACAGATTTTAAGTGATTTTCTCTGTTGCCCACAAGAGTTCGCAAGGAATATTTCAATCCATTAACTATTACATTGTGGTGAAGGGAAGGCGATCGGTAACGGTTTCTGCGAAACAAATCCTTTTTATCTGCTATTTGTTTTACGTCGCACCGACACAGATAGGTCTTATGGCGGCGATGGGGTAGGAAAGGCCTAGGAATGGGAAGGAAGCGGCCGTGGCCTTAATTAAGGTACAGCCCCAGCATTTGCCTGGTGTGAAAACGGGAAACCACGGAAAACCATCTTCATGGCTGCCGACACTGCGGTTCGAATCCATTATCTCCCGCATGCAAGCTCACAGCTGCGCGCTCCTAACCGCACAGCCAACTCGCCCGGAAGATGATGACATGCATACAGCTTCCCGGCTTACGCTACCCATACCAGGAAAGGTATCCACAATGCTAATTTTAGAGGACAAGATGTTCCAAAGAACAGTCCGGGAGACCACATTCTATCTTTAAAAAGTTACCCATGATAACAGTTATTACGTAGCATGTATTAGTAAAAGAACTAGTTCTTGTGATGCACAAAGCAGTAATTTTATTTTTCTCCAATCAGCTGAATACAGTTGTAACCAAATACGAAACGTAAAGGAACATTTGCTTGAATTTGCAAAACCTGATCGACACCGACGGAGCTGCGGAAAATGCTAGGTTGAGAAAATGCAGAAAAGAACGTAGAAGGAATTATCTCTTAAGAAACCTAGCCCTGATGACGTAGGTCAATAGGTTATGTGCACACTGAGTAAAATGTTTGCTTAAATAGCAGGCATTAGAAGTGTGGTTCCTTAAAGTGAATGCATATAATTTTACACAGCCCTCGTATCTGCATTTTGTAGATAAACTATGGCTAAGGCGCAAGAAAAAGGACTAAGTAACTGGGTTATATTATAAGTTAACATCATTGCATTGTGTTCTGATTGATACACTACAGGTACTGCTTGTGTCATTAAAAGTGAAGGAAATTAGTCATAGATCATAACGATACCGAAGCAATTAATTACGTGGACTACGTCCATGCCCTAAGTAATAATGAAAGTACTTGGAACTCTGGGATTTAATGAGAAGTCCCTGTAATAAAGTGACAGCAGCATACTATTACACTAGGTTCAGAAGTGTGCGTTTATAACTAATTAACTCTCTCTACCTCGCATACGCGTTCGGCAGTACTGAGGAAGTAAAAGAATAGGACTGAGAAGTTAGTAGTAGAAGCCGTAATCTTAATTAAGGTACAGTCTGGTGCGAGTGTGACGCAACGGGAAACAATCTTCAAGGCTGTCAACGATAGAATTCAAAGCAATCATTTACGTCGCACCGACACAGATAGGTCTTACGGTGACCATTGGATAGGAAAGTGATAGGGATGGGAAGGAAGTGACCGTGGCCATAATTGAGGTACAGCCCCAGCATTTGCCTGGTGTGAAAGTGGGAAACCACAAAATCCACCTTTAAGGCTGCCCACAGTGAGGTTCGAACCCACTATATTCCGAATTTAAGTTGATAGCTACGTGACCCAAACCGCGCGGCCACTTGCTCGGTATTCGTTACTCAAGCTGAATATTTTAAAAATATGTGTCCTGTATAAACTGTCTCTGCGCATATTCTATAAATTATAGTTTAGAAAGACAGAAAATTCAATAGGATTCCCCTATACACTGCCCAGTTAGGGGAAATGATTTTAGGGAATAGGTTCACTTGTTTTCTGTCAAATGCATTTACTATCCGGAAAATGTAGCGTGGAAACCAGTAAATTAAATCCACGGTGTAGCAAATTGTCCTTCGGTGACTTGGAATGACGTTCGTGGAAATATTCTGCTAGGTAATTCTAGCATACATGGTGGGCAACATACAAAACATTTACCTGAATGGCGTCCAGTTCAATTAGAAATATAACATCTGTGTACGCTGGTGAAAGCGTTATTAAAAACTATCCAGAAACATTATTTTACTCGTATTTTTCTTGCCTGTTAACTTCTTCTTTTATATGCTTCACCAGAACATTATTGAAAATTATGCAGAAACATTATTTTACTCGTATTTTTCATGCCTGTTGACTTCTTCCATTATAATCTTCAGCAGAGCAAGATGTCTGTCCACCTTCTCACAACAGAAGTCTTAATGATGAACACGTGGACTACATATACTGCAAGGCGAAATACTCAGAGTGAACTCCCTTCCTCCTTCCTTCCCTGCCTACCCCTGACTAAAGTAGCTCTTAGTCAGTTTGTGTCGGGGGCATGAATATACATTCTAAAGGATGGTGAAACTGTCATTAAAAAGCGGTCAAGTTAATAGTTTTTTAAAGAGGTTGTTCGAGTACAGTGTAATATGCTAAAATTACGAATCTGATAGCTGAATGATAATATGATTGCAGGAAAAAGCAAAGGAAATTTTGAAGTGCAAGTAAAGAACTGGGAAGAGGTGTTCAAGAGGTATGAACTTCGCCTAAACATCAGAAGGAGAGGAAGGCATAGTACCTTGTCCATCAAACGATAGAGGAAACGTCCAAATTGATATTGAAGACCTGGTCAAAGTACATTGTTCCGATACTTGGGCTTCATGAATCCAGTCTGAGAGATTCCTGCAGGAAGAGGTACGGAATAGATGGTCGAAATTGATATAGGCTATCTCACTGGCGTACTCCACGATAAGGCAATGCGAACAAAACTCAAATCCAAGGTGTATCACACTGTTGTGAGACCAATAATGATCAGACAAAGACACGTGAGCTGGAGTTATGGAACAGGTGGCGTGCTGTGATGCAGAAGGCCACGGAAAAACACTGCATTATGTATTTCCCAGGATAATCACCATGGCATAAATTTTACGTACGGCGCCGAGTACGCGGAATCCTTGAATTAGGCAGGAGTGATAAGAATATCCCGGTCAGTCAGAAGGATATGTGCTTGGACTGATCGTTGTACAGTATATTAAAGGAGGCAAAAACCAAAATACCATTTACAGAATATGATCCAGCACGATATTGGTATCATGAGAATCCGCGACATGTGAAGGCCATGTACCGGACAGCGCAGCATGGTGGAACAAAGTGTGCACTACGTTGGGAATGGTGACCAGCAGCACAGGAATGGGGTAGAAGTAATCATGAAAAAGGGGCTTGGCATGTTGCCCCTTTAACAAGGGGAGGGCCTGACATGCGTCTTAACGATTTTGATAAAAAAATTCTGGGACATTCTATATTGAAAGTAAGGAGACGAGTGTTTCGGCGTCTACTAGTTCTGAAAAAATCGAGGTCAAAGTTGATGACAGAGATTCGTACTTTCAATGCTATACATAGAAAGATAGTAAAAACATGTTTTATTTACATAATGTAGGGTCCAAAGTTAATAATTTTAGAGTTAGTAACATTTTGGTGTTTTCGCGCTGTACCAAAGAGGGGTCGGTGTCAGCCTACCAAATTAATTATTGCTTTACTTGTCAGTTCCTTCAACCTCATGGAATACAGGTATACAATACTTCTGATATATCAATATCCATGAAACATGGATTGTATAATTTACATAATATCATCTCATTAAGGGTTTCACAGGAGGCATATCGCAAAAGTATTGAACATTACATGAATATTGTTAATCATATCTCCCGATGTTTACCTTCAAACAAAAGGCGAAGAAAAGTATTCTGCTTATCAGAATATTATCAGATTCACCGAAACAATTTCGAATGAAAACGAAAACACAAAAATGTCATACCCAGTAATCGAACACGGACCACCGGTTTGCCAGTCTGACACCGACCTCTCTCTGCTACAGCATCAAAACACAAAAACGATAATAACTCTAATATTATTAACTTTGGATCCAATATTATGCAAATAAAAGAAAATTTTAGACGATCGTTCGATGAAATGATGGAACACATTGAAAAGATTTTCCGTCATCAACTTTGACCTCGATTGTTTCAAAAAACTAGGGAGTGTCTAGCAAAACGCCTAAACATGGGTCTTTATATTTTCAACGTAGAACGTCCCTGAAAATTTTTATCAAAATCGGTGAGGCACATGTCAGACCCTCTTCTTGTAAGACAGAGTGCTGTTGAAGAAGCTACACTCCAGCTCTTTGAAATCAGCATCGTCCTGATGTACGCACCAACAATGGACAAGCCCTACGAGCAGGTTGAAACGTTTTATGATGTAGTGGGGTAAGGCCTCCAACCCCAAAAACGTACGAGATGACTATCATCATGGGGGATTGCACAACAAAGACGGCAGAAAATGGGTAGAAGGCATCGTTGATGAGTATGGCATTGAAGAGAGAAACGAGTGTACAGGAGGCGTCTTCTTACTGCTCTTCGTAAAGAAGATGATTTTGCTGTCATGAACCTTCAGACAATGATAAATACCCAGTCAGAAATCAAATCATTTCATCTTGATCAACAAAAGGATCATAACCTACACAAGAGCAGATGGACTTTCTGACCAAACCTTGTAAATGGCTACGTTCACATGAAAATGAGAAAGATTACTAAGAACATGCGGACATACGGCTTTGCTCTAAATGCCCTAAAGGACATAACAGTATGGGAGGAAGTATGTGCAACAATGGAGGAGGGCCTGACCGGTGCCACAGAGTAGAGATGGAAAACATTAACAGTGCGGTCAAGCTGGCAAGTAGAAACCATCTGGAGAAGGGGAAACAGAAGACTAAGAAAGAAGAATTCGACGGGGGACGAAATTCTGCAGTGATGGTCCTGAGTAGGTCATTCTAGAACAGAGATAAAGGGAAGTATGATAAGTCAGGTGAGAGGATCAAAAACGAAGTAAGAGCTGTCAAGGTGGAATGGATGAATATGAAATCTACTAGTTTCAGGACAAACCCGACCATTTCAATGTTCATCGTAAAATCAGGGAAATAATGAGCAAGCAAAAACAGAAGCCTACGAAAACTGATCATCTGGAAGGTGTAGATTGAAGAATTATACTGCGATGCAAGAGGAGAGATAACCCAAACACGAGTGGAAAATTAGGAACCCCTATACTCGTGAGTGAAGTGATAATGGCTCGTGATAAATCTAAAAGCGGAAGGGCAACGGGCCCTGATGAAATCGCCGTAAAAATGCTGAAGGTGGTGGGCGAAAGGAGCATGATAGAGGTGAAATTCAGTTTGGTTTCCGCAATTCACTAGGCATCTTGGACACCTCTTCCCGTTTAGAGATCCAGGGATGTGACCTGTAACATTTTCGCCTGTTTCGTCGTTTACACCCAGGCTGCCACCACTAAAATATAATAATTTTAATTTCGTGTGGATATTTCTAGCCGGGGCAGCCCTTGTGAGGCAGACCCTCCTATGAGGATGGGCGGCATCTGCCATATGTAGGTAAATGCGTGTTATTGTGGTGGAGGATAGTGTTATGTGTGGTGTGTGAGTTGCAGGGATGTTTGTGACGGCACAAACACACATCCCCCGAGCCACTGGAGTTAACCAATGAAGGTTAAAATCGCCCACCCAGCTGGGAATCGAACCCGGGACCCTCTGAACCTAAGGCCAGTGCGCTGACCATTGAACCAACGAGTCTGACCACTAAAAGATGATCCAGGCCCTTCGTAAGGTAGGTGTAGATGGAAAGGATATCCGACCCCTGCTGGTACTAGCACACGAAAATCAAAGTGGAAGACGAGGTAAAAGAGTTAGTAGAAATTCGTAGGAGCGTCAGGAAAGGTTTTGTATTTTCCCCTACTCCATTCAATATTTACTCCGGGGAGATCTCCGCAGAAGCTATGCCTGGCATCCGAATCAAGGGGCAGTACCTAAACCTACGGTACACGTAAGACACGGTCCTGCTAGTCACCAACCTGAGGGATCTCGAGTTATTGGTGGACCGAGTGAAAACTGCGAGCGAACTCCAGGATTAGAAGTAAATACTAAGAAGAAAAACCAAGTTCATGGTGATAAGCCGTACAGAATGAGCAGGCGCGCAGTTGGCCGGAATAGAAGAAATTGAGAGAGTTGAAGAATTCGTCCACCTGGGAAGCAGTCTCAATGCACAGTGGGACCCCGATGTAGAAACCGAAGCCGGGAGTGAAATCGCCAGCTAGAACTTAGCCTAAAATGAGACCTTTGCTTTACTCCATAGATCTGAGCGTATCGACCAAACTGTGCATCGCCAAGTGTCATGACCACCCTGTTCTGGTGTACGGAGTCGAGGCGTGGATACTAAAGCAAGCAACTAAGAGGGCAAAAGTAGCGTTGGAAATGTGGATCTATAAACTATTTTGGATGGACCACGTAACCAACATTGTAGCGGATCGTCCACGATAAATGCCTGACGAAAATGTTGATGGGGAAAAACTGTATACTTCGGACACATCATGCGCAACTAGGGAGAAATATCGAATGCTCTAACTCATTATGCAAGGCAAGATAGTCGCGAACAGAGGCTCTGGACGCCGTCGGATCACGTGGCTGAAAGACCTCGGTCAGAGGGTTGAACTGCCAATTGCCGAGCAGTTCCGAAGTTTATTTTTGTTAGTTGTGGTGTAGTCTGTCCCCTCTGCTGCCACTCATCTCAGCCACGTGACAGAATTTAAGAAGCTAACCCTTCAACTGACAGGTACGCCAGAGCTAGTTAAAATATATTAAGAAATATTTTTGCAAAGATCATACTTTGTTAAGAAGGAAGCCATACTTTCCAGTGTCGACTTAGTCAAATAGGACATAAAATCTTTCCACTCTATCAAACACACAAAATTTCAATAAAAATTGTAACACTATAAACATACCCGTAAAAAGTACACACTATTACACAAAGAATGACATGTTTCGTTCTACAAGAACATTCTCAGATTCTATCAAATTACTTAAGTTATGCGTAAATATGTACAGTATTGTATACGTTGCGTAAACTTGTCAATGATAGAGAGTTAGGTGATAATATGAACAAGTATTAACGAATGATGATTTTATAAGTTCGAATTATCATCATGCTTTTATAAGTACGAATCATCATTTGTTAATGCTTGTTCATATTATCACCTAACTCTCTGTCATTGACAAGTTTACGCAACGTAAATAATACTGTACATATTTACGCATAACTTAAGTAATTTGATAGAATCTGAGAATGTTCTTGTAGAACGAAACATGTCATTCTTTGTGTAATAGTGTGTATTGTTTTACAGGTGATATAATGTTTATTGAAATTTTGTGTTTTTATAATATATTGCCAACAACGGTGTCCAACAATTCATAACAGTCACTGCTCTTCTCAATCACCAAATCAACCTCGAAAAGTGATAAAATAGTATTATAACTAAACAATGCGAAATTCAAGGATGGCGATTTTAATCAACAGTCCATTGCGGTAATGCATTCAGTCCCTTGAAGAAAAATGTTCTGGTTACCTTCTTATTTCGTACTAGCAGTACCCACAGCTCTGTCCCGTATTGAAGCAAAATTAGACGCCAAAGTTCAACATTGTTGATAACAATATTGAAGAATTCATTCATAACCTACTCCTGATCAATATCTCTACCACCTATCATCTTTCTCCCCGGTAGTGCATCATTATACACAGCCTGGGAACATACTTATAATTCTGACAGATCAGAAAATGTATTCTTTTTAAAGGTTCTCGGAAGTTTGTTCCGTATTTTCTTTTATTGTTTCACGTCTTCTATCTTAAAAATATTTCTATCACAGCGTGAAAATGGTAAACTGATTGTTAGATGTACACTACTAATAACGACTTCACCCTAATCCTCCCAGCTGTTCCAGACGTACGAGCACTGCGGGCCGTATATACAACATACTCCTTTAACATGCAAATGTGCAATTATCGGCATGAGTGTTCTTTTTTGTGTGTACGACTAACAGTTTACCCATTAGTTTGGTTTTTATCGGGTAATGTATGCACCAAAGCAGAAAAAGGCATTTTCCTTTGAAAAAATAATTACAGTTTGGAGGAAAATGGCTGTACAGGGTTTTGAAGAATATTAAATTATGAATAGACTTGGTGGACTCTGCCTTTACGCAACGTAGTAATATTTAAGCTTCGCAGAAGCAAAATTGTCCAGCTTACTCTACTCTTCTTAAAAATAAAGAATAACTAAATACAAGCCATAGCAGTCTGTAACAGATATGCTTTGAAATAGTGAAGGAATTAATGAAATCGGTTCGATGCATTCCGAGATCAACCTCCAGGTACGAAACTTATGAAGTTTCTTGTATAACATTAATATAGATGCGTCACTTTTAATAACATAATGCCATTTTCTAAGTTTTCTCAAACACTTGCAGATAAGTACTTAGAAACTTCCTTGCACTTTAATTTAACAAGTGATATGTAGGCCTACCTAGACTATTGCTAAGTGTTTTTCTCCTCACGGTGATTTAATAATGCCAGGGTACAATGAATAAATCTTGTTGAAAAATATTTGATTTCTGAGGGGACGGTAAACACTGCATAACGTGGCCACAGTCCCGAATGGCTAGCGCACAAAATACAGATAAATCACCAGCAGTGGCTGCAAGTGTCAATGTGGTCATGGTGTCATTATCGCTCATCCATTATCCGGACATGTTTCGCGGTACACAGGGAGACTTCTCACCGCATTGCAATGGGAGCATCAAAACAACACTCCACGTTTAGCGAGGGAAAGACAATTTACACCTGTCACTAATATGACAACACACATATGACCGCAATACATGAAGAATGCTTGATTCTCGGCCACGATCGTTCTTCATATCCGATATTTACCCAATAACTGCTAGTGTGATAAACTCTTTCAGTGCTACCCTGCTTTTTCAGGATTAAGTTGATGGTCGCAAAGGACATGTATTAAGTAGGAAATACATTCCTAATGAAGGATTAAGAGGTAAAATGACGGATATGTTGGAATGAAATGATAAAGTAACCACTATGGAATAAAGAGAAGCACTCTATTAATCCATTCGGGCACGCATTATCAGGCAACTTATCCTCAGGATTCACCCTCTTATTGAAAATTTAAGATAATCACGCAGTATAACAAAGATTAAACATCTCTTCAAATTATTCACCGGAATCAAACCAGATGTTTCATACTTTAAGAAAATGTGTTACCATTTACCCGTCCGTTTTCGAGGAGTCTTTGAGGTGAGGATTTTCTACCACTAAGCAACTCTCTTGGCCATCCGACCCGAACTGTAGGACATAGTTTTCACTAAAATGACCATTATCACTATATTATATTTAGTATCATCTCGATCATTCACAAAACCTTCATTTCTACTCCTACTTAAAGATTCTGTACCACATTCGTACTATATATTGAACTGAGTGCTGACGTAGCCAAGAATAGCTCATGTTTTTCGGTCCTATTTTGTAAGTGCTCTCACCCTGACTAAGGAAGGCAGAAATGTCACTGCAAACATTTCATCTTGGGGGATAAGGAGCCCATATGTCCAACACTTCAATTTTCAGAAGAACAGAGAAGTGTGAGGAGATTAAGATAGGTTGGGCATTATTTTAGCATGCTATGGTAGCCATTTATACTGAAGGAATCGTTCTTATTTCGAATGAATAAAAAAATCACACGTGAGAAATACACGTACAAATTTCTTTTAAAAACTAGATCAATATCTGTATATTTTTCAAAGTTTCCGTAAAAGCAGAAAACACAGTAAAAGTCAATTTCTCAAACAGTGATATAACAGTAGGAAGGGCAATTTTGTGCAGGGCTTCACATAATGTATGCATCACTGCATCTAAGTTATACGACGTATTGTATGTGAGAAAATAATGTTTTGGTTGACTTGATTCTCCCACATCACTATTGAGAAATGAAGATGTCATTCTTAAATACACTTTAAACAGAAATAATATAATAATTGTGACTGAACTATGTGGTTATTTATACGACATTCTTAAAAAGAAAATGACATCATAATGGAAAGAAGATGAAAATTTAATTATAATTTCCCATTATCACCATGTCATTCAACTGCTTTGAACCTAAAAATATCATTACCAAACATGGATTTATTTCCACTATTTATATTGTGAAAATCAGTAGACTACTGATCATTTAATTCATTTTTGTGTTTTACATATCCTCTTTAGTGATAACGTAAAGAATTATAAAATGGCCATATCGGACAGAGCTCCCTCAACCTACCGTTCAGTAACAATACAACCTACTTGGTGCTCGTGAGCTGAATTTCGGTTTATTCGCTCCCACAGAGCGTTATTTGTGAAGTGCGGATGAAAAAATTGGCCCGGCTCCTCCCCTCTCCTGTCACACAGCTTAGTCTCTGTCCCATAGAGTGTGAGATTCAACATAGACTAACCACATGTGTATAGTGCTACTGAATTATGCGAATGCGTTCGCTCCACAATATTAAAATACACTCACCAAGATGACTTACATGAAATGAATCTTACAAAAAACATAAGTTTTTATTGGTTCTATGCAGACTGTAACTGTTTAGTTGTGACAAAACCACTCGCAGGGATATGCTCAGCGGTTAGGATATTACTTGCGCAGGAGTTGTTAAACTTGTTAACTGCACCCCTCTCTTCTTCTGTTTCATAATGCACTTAAACAAACCAAACCCCATGGCACAACATCCCCAAAGTGCCATGGCCTATCAAGTGACCGCTGCTCAGTCTAAAGGCCTGGAGATTATGAGGTGGCGTGTGGTCAGTACGATGAATCCTTTCGGCCGTTATTCTTGGCTTCCTGGACCGGGACCGCCATCTCACCGTCAGGTAGCTCCTCAATTGTAATCACGTAAGCTGAGTGGGCCTCGAAACAGTCCTCAGATGCAGGTAAATATTCCTTACGTCCCCTGGAATCGAGCCCGGGATCTCCGGATCGGAGGTAGGTACGCTACCCCTACACCGCGGTGCTGGCTCCGTAATGCAGCTACTGTAAGTAATTTCTTCAAGAACTTTGTTTGAATTAAAACATTACCATTATTAATAAAAACGAGAACACATATTCTTCATATATTAATTACACAAGTGTAGACCTCCGTATCTTAAAGTTTTGGTTAGTGCTACGTGAATTTTAATTGTAAAAACACATTTGTGAATACCTGAGTTCATAAAATCTGCACTAGTGGCTACTTACTCCAGAGCTAAACACTACTAGAGGTAATCTTTGTAACTTTGAGATGGCTGATAGACACAACGTACATTCTTCTTCTACTACATTTTCCACATTCTAGCGGGGTCGCGGGTGAGAGTTGTGTCGCGTACCTGTCATAGCCCTGTTCTGTGGCCGGATGCCGTTGCTGACGCCAACACTAATTGGATGAATGTTGGTGGTTTGTAGTGTGCTTCGTTGTGTGTTTATGAAGAAGAAAGTGTTGGAACGAACACGAACACCCAGAGTAGATGTAGGTATAAGGTAAATATCCAAGGTCAAGGTCATCACCCACCACTGCGGTGGCATTAGAACCATCAATAAACATCTACAGTGAGGTTCCCTCATATGTTGGCCGGCAGGCGGGCCCAGCTTATTTGTCTCACGTCGACTTACCACTTCCCGTTACACAGAGTAGCGACAGCACGGGAATGCCCGCACTTCGCAGTTCAGGTCCGTGCTTAGAACGTGTATTAAGTGTTGGTCTGTCGCTCCAACTGTTGTAGAGTTGTGAAGAGTTACTTCGGGGTATAATTCTCATAATGCCTCCACACGTGTACACGGTAGAGGAAAGGGTACTTATGTACGATAATTATGTGAAACCAGAGGCTTGCAGGAAGTCGTTAGGAGATTTGTGACACAATTTCCAGGTGTACGCCCTCCACATAGAGGGACCGCGCGGAAACTCGTAAACAAATTGAGTGGAGCTTGTTCTTTACTCGATAAGAAGCGAAGTGTTTAAGAAACGTGTAAATAACGAGTACAAAGTAAATGAAATCGCAGAAAGATTAGAAAATACGCCTACCAAATCCCCAAGGCAACTTGGACAAGAAGCCGGTGTCTCGAAGAGCTCAGCATCGCGGGCTATGAAAATGTTAACATTGATATAGCCTCAATTACGGAAGACGAACTTATGCGTGTGAGCCGGAGTTTCCTAAGACGATGCCAGAAATGTGTGGATGCAGGAGAAGAACTTTTCCAACATCTCCTGTCATAAGGCACGAACTTATTTTCTTAATTCTTGGTTAGTAATGTTCTTAATTCTGTCTTAATTTTAATTTTTATCTCATGTCTTGCACAGCTAAAGTGAGCAAAGTTCTGTCCTTGGTGCTATGCCGACGTATGGGTAGTGGTGAGTCAACGGAGGGCAGATAACCTGGGCCCGCCTACTGGCCAACCGATGAGAGAAACTCACTGTACTATCCGATCCCAGAGTCAGAGGAATTAACCGGACACAATTTAAATCACTGAACTCTGCGGGAATCGAACCCGAGACCCGCTAAAACGAATGCCCCTACACTGACCATTGATATTGTAAATCAATGTAAACATCGGTACTACTACGTTCAACGTCTTTCACAACGGTCCTGAGAAATGAACAGGTTATCCTTCCTAATGTTAAAACTGACTAATGTACAGTACACCATTATCTGATAAAAAGAGACTGCACAATAAGTTTTCACTTAACCTGGTCTCGAGTCGAAAAATATATTCTTCTTACTGTTTAATTGGTTAGCTTGCTGGCTTTTGGGTCGAGTCCTAGGCTCATTTCCTGACAGGATCGGGAATTTTAACCTTCAATGGCTAATTTTCCTGCCACGGGGACTACGTAGCTGTGCCGCATTCAAGATTAAATTTCATCATAGATATGACCCCATCTTCCAGAGACGTAGACCACCCAAGGGTGTTAACTCAATGGACCTGCATGAGGCGTCTCCGGACCACATGCTATTATTATTATTATTATTATTATTATTATTATTATTATTATTATTATTATTATTATTATTATTATTATTATTATACTAGCTTAACGTCTCACTAACACATCAAAGGTCTTCGGCGACGGAAGATTGGCAAAGGGCTAGTAAAAGGAATGTAGCGGCAGTAGCCTTAATTAAGGTGAATGAAACCACCGAAAACCATCTTCACGGCTACCGGCGGTGGAATTCGAACCTACTACCTCCCGAATGCAAGCTCACAGCTTTGTGACTCTAACTGCATGGCCAACTCACTCGGTTTATTATTATTATTAAATAAATTATTACATAAATAAAAAGATTATTGTTATTAGTATTAGTATTTTGGCACTTAATTTATAATTTTTTAGCATAAACGTTATGTATATCAGTGAATACGAACCCTTTATTTCAGTTCACCATATTTTATGATCTCCGTGATACAAAGTAGTTACAAAGAGAATGGACCATTCCCAGCTGATTCCCACAAGCCTGATTACTATATCTTCAGCATCTTTTTCATGACAACGTTCGAGAGCATGGCGCAAACGTGGGACACGTAATCGTAACTTCATCAGTGGTCGCTACATGTAGCTTAACGCGTATAGGCTTAGCAGCTTAGAGTGAGCTGGCTACACGGTTTGATTCACGTAGTTGTCAGCTTGCATTCGTGATATAGTGAATTCGATGACTTGAAAGTGATTTTTATTGGTTTCCCGTTTTTCTTTTTACCTTTACGCGAGACTGTTCATTAATAAAAGCCACGATCGCATTCCTGTCCGAAAATAATTAATAGGATTTATGGTTTTTCTTACTTATTATATAATGTGTGATTTAATTTTACTGGATTCGGTAAATGTATATTAATTCATGTTTTAAGTTTAAAGTTTAATTTTATATTATAATAATTCAATTAGTGTGTTCATAAACCTGTTTAGTATTATATGAATACGGTGCATAAAGATGCTTTTCAGCTTTTCAGTGGCATGGAAATTATTAATAGATTCAATTCAAATCAATTCAGTTCAGTTCTCTCGTATATAAAATTGTCACGCTGCATTACTATACCGGGTCTGCAGTTATTACTTTTGGAGATACGCAAACCAAAGAACTTGTATACCATAGCCAACCTACTCCCTGTGACAATAAAGTTCGGTGGATAGTCCTGTACTATCAACATAGATGAACAATGCACGACAGTTGCCTTGCTGTCCTTCGAAATAGTCCCAGTCCCTTCCCATATTATGCACTGCTGAGATCGGCGATATATGTCCTGGAAACTTTACAAGAAGGTCCTTTGGGATGGTGTCCAAAGGTCTCGTCACGTTTCGTTGGATGTCAGGAATATCGTCAAATCTCTTTTCTTTCAAAGCGAATTTAGTGGGTGACTTTTCGGTTTAAACCTTTCTCTGATGAGGGGGATCCCGTAGAAGGCCATTCCATGCTTTGACGTTTCGTTTCTGGGTCATGCCTGAGACACCAGGTCCTGAGTGACAATACTGTTCAAGAAATTTGATGTCGCATCCACCGTTTTGAAAAAAATCCTGTGAAGCCTCTAAACGTGCCTGCTTCTGATCGTCAGTCAAGTGATGTGGCACAGGGCGAGAACACGTTTTCTTCTTCCCTAACTTCTGGGTAACGACTTTTCGCATGGATTCACGGTTAATCTGCAGTTCGTCCGCTATCATTCGCACAGTTAATCGCCAATCGTTCGTGATTAATGTCCTCAGCTTCTCAATATTTTCGTCACTGACGGCAGTCGCTGGTCTTCCGCTACGGGGGTAGTCAGAAACACTTTCCCGGCCTCCTCGAAAACGTGTGAACCACTCGTACACACACTTAAAGGACAGTGATTTATCTTCATAAACACGTACCATCAACGCATGCGTTTCCAGCGCTGTCTTGCCAAGCTTAAAACAAAACTGTACATTGATCTTTTGTTCGTTCATGTTCTTGGTCGCAGTTCAGAACCAACGCACTAAACACTCACAGCATCAAACAGGTCTTACACGGCACACACACGATGCTAAATTGAATAACAATGGAAGCAGGTGGTCTTGTTTGAACTTGTTTGTTGGCAGCTTGGCTCCACATCAACAATATATATCCACGTTAGCTACGGAGAGCCGTGTTCTATGACTGGCAGGTATGGAATCTGTTCGTAGTCTTTATAATAAGTTACACTTCCTGCGCAAACGTAAGGCAGTGTTATTCGCAGTAGTGGTTTTAAACGTTTCTTATAGCTTACTTCATTGAAATAGCATTGGAACTAACAAGTTCATCTATATTTTCGAACATCAGCTCAACGGTTCAGTTACTCAGGTGCAGCGTTGTGTGTCGCCAGTGTTGCCGAATCGACCGTTCTTACTTCATTCAACGAACATTATTGTCACAGGTTGTATAACAAAAGGTACCCGATCCTACCTTGCCTTAGTACAACTGAACCGTTGAGCTGATGTTCGAAAATATAGATGAACTTATTAGTTCCAATGTTATTTCAATGAAGTAAGCTATAAGGAATGTTTAAAACCATTACTGCGAATAACACTGCATTACGTTTACCCAGGAAGTGTAACTTATTATAAGGACTACGAACAGATGCCATACCTGCCAGTCATAGACCACGGCTCTCCGTGGCTAAGATGGATATATATTGTTGATGTGGAGCCAAGCTGCCAACAAACAAGTTCAGTTCTCATTTTGGTACTTTTTATTCCCTTTACACAGTTTACAGTGGCCATATTCCTACTTGTTCCAGCGAGTGAATTGTTATTTGGTCCTGAAAAGGACCGTTTTTATCGGATGTTACTTAGCCAGATTGCACAACTAGATGATGATCAGTACCCTGCTTATTTAGCGTAATATGTGCTCTAAATGTTGACCAGATTGGTTTATACTGATTTCATCACGACACTGTAAAGACATTCTTGCCCGTTGTAACATATGACGTGTAACAGTTTGGCATGCTTGCATGCCGAAAGTTACCAGAATGTTCAGGTTCCTGTGCTGTAAAAGTGAATCTACAGGAAGAAGTGAAGTGTTGGAAGACTGGTGGTTTCGGATGACTACTGATCCACGAACTGGGGCCCCATCCTTTCGAAAGCATATTAGTACTTGATCGGTCGAACAGTTGCACGTTCACTATCAACTTCGGTAGTTCATTTTGAAGAAAATGAAGGTGTCATGTTCCCGACAGACGGCCTTCGAAATATGTTCGGAATAGGTGCTCGCCCAAACTCCCACACCAGTAATTTACTCACCACTGCTCTTGAAATGTGTCCTGCTTTTACCCCGTGGGGATTCCCCGCATTCCAGTAGTGCATATTGTCCTGATTTACAGTGCCATTGTTGTGAAATCGTGATTCATCTGAAAAAAAAAAAAAGACTCTTGAAAGAAGGATGCATCACTGGGCACACTGCGTAATGCCTATTGAAAAAATGTTACCCGGACCTTCAAATCACATCCGAGGAGCTGTGTAACTGCACGTGGAAAGAGTGAAATGTACTGATATTCAATATTCGCATAACAGATGATCGGGTGATGCAGGTTTGTCATGCAAGTGTCTGTGTACTAATATGAGGATTATTCCTAACAGGAGTTATCATTCAAAGTCTCCCAGTTCACCGCAATATTCCTTCAAGGTTTCAGAATGTATTGCTAGTCGATAGTCTTCTGCCAGGAAGCCAATCATGATACAGGTGTTGCGATTCGAATGCTTTCCACTTTTTTCTACATAAATTTTCAACATATCAACGTACTCGTGTCTGGAATGCACCGTGAGTGAAGCAATAAGAGCTGTGATGTGACCTGGTAGGTGAGGGTAAATATGTGTCCCCGTTACAATCGGGCACGATCTGTCGTTCAATAAATGCGCAAGGTCAGCTTCAAACCACCGATAAACATATACCGCAGACGAATGGCATGTTACCGACTCAGCCACGAAATCAACATACATGATATTTGCTAGAAGTGTTGTACTAAACTACGACCCTCCCACCTTCCGTGCCAGAGTTTTCAATCATGGATTACAGCTTTCATTTAACTTTCTACTGTTACAGATCACGTGACATAACCTATTAATTAGATCGTATTACGGGTACATGTGTTATTTCAGGGAGAAATAAATCTCCTGTTTTTACAATGGTCCGTAATCCTGGGCGGGGATATTATGCATTGTCGTTTTTCCTGACTTTCGAACTCCGTGATGTGCATTTTGAAAAAATGAGTGCGATATTGTGTTTGGCAGCTGCGGCCATCCACTGTAGTCTACATGGATACAGGCAACCTACCGTGACTGACAAACACATGAAATGAAATGATATTGGAGAGTGTTGCTGGAATGAAATATGACAGGGAAAAGCGGAGTACCTAGAGAAAAACCTGTCCCACCTCCGGTTTGTCCAGTATAAATCTCACATGGAGTGACCGGGATTTGAACCACGGAACTGAGCGGTGAGAGACCGGCGCGCTGCAGCCTGAGCCACGGAGGCTTACGTGTTAGTGAAATAAAATTTATATATGATTTCAAGACATACAAAATAATGAAGATAGCTGACAATGGGGCAAAAGATAAGTAATTGCTTGCTATCACAAGATTTCCTTCATATAACTTTCCCATCATGTAATTTCTTGCATTGCATATTTTTTACTGTCAGAAAATGTTTCATCACTGTGGAATCTTTGTAAAAAGAATTGAAAGCATATAAAAGTTACAGACAAAAATAATTGTAGACTTTAATTTGCTATTTATTTTATGATGCAAATAGAAATGTATTACATCAATTTTTCTCTGTAGGTGTTTTTAGACAGTCAGTCCTTGCGAAGAGATATATTTTGACATCATTCCATGCTTCTATCGTCATTATAATATATTACAGTAAAATTAGATGCGAGATTGTTACGTTTTGCATTAACCACATTCTCCCCGAAAATGTCATATGTTTTGGTATACCGATAGCATTTGGAAGAATTCTTGCATCTGCCGTGATTACCAAAGCGAACATTTACACAACTAGGCAGGCTAAAAACAAAAGGACATAACTAAAGAAAGAATATCGAAAATAATGAACAGGGCATAGGAAAACACAAACACAGGGAACATTAATGAACTAAAAAAGTACAACAATGGAGTGGACTTCTTATTCCCACTCCTTCTATCGTGAGGTAGAGGAATGCATTTAATCGTCTTCTTCCTTCTCTTTTTTCCTTCCTTGAGGTAGGTTCGAGTAAGAGCGGAAATAGTCCTGGCTCACGGTTGCTGTTTCATGGGAAAGAGGGCCATAGTTTGCAATGCGATGCCCTTGGGAGCAGGATGATAGTTGAACATTCGCTAAGAGCCTGCGCACGTAAAATACAATTCTTCCAAATGTTATAGCGTATTATACGCAAGTTCTTACATCTTGTAGTGGAAACTTTCTTCTTCTTATCCTTCCAGGCCTGAAACTAATTTTCTTATCTCGGCATTTCGAACGAATTTAGCACATGTTTACGACCGGATGCTTTTCCTGACACCAAACCAATGTGGATTGATATATTCACTATTGTGTTTCACTGTGGTGGTATATAGTGTATTATGTTGTATGCACACGAAAATGTGTATTTAGACGAACACGACACACAGTCCCCGAGGTAGAGGAATTAACCAGGCAAAGTTAAAAAGCCCGACTCGGCCGGGGATCTAACCTAGAGACCTCTGGACACTACGCTGACCCTTCCGCCAAAGAGCAGAACTTGCAGAGGAACTGTACAAATGGGAAAATTGCGCTCTTCTATTGCCTATTATTCTTTGAATTAACGGAAAAATGTAAACAAAGTCACGCTACGTCTGAGAATATTAATAATTGATGATTGTGGATGGATGACACCTCTGGCATTGTTCTCTTGGTTTGCATTGCTACGTGGTTGTAGTTCTTGGTCTATAACCAGTTTGTAATATTTCAGTTTCAAAACTTTCTTTTCTTTTCTTGCTAGTGGTTTAACGTCGCACTAATACATCAAAGATTTTCGGCGACGTCAAGATGGAAAAGTGGCCCTGGCCTTAATTAAAATATAGCACAAGCATCAACTTTGCATATAAATGGGTAACCACGGAAAACCATCTTCAGGGCTGCCGACTGTGGGATTTGAACCCACCATCTCCCGAATGCATGTTCACAGCTACGCGACTCTAAACGCATCGTCAGCTCGCTCGGTATTTAACTTTTTATAGGCTGAGAATTTTGAGATACTCTGCCTATTTCTTGAACGACACAATGCGCAGTTTTACGTTACGTGGCAGCCTAGGACGACGAAATTCAAGTCACCAGTTTGAGCAAAATTAGACGTGCAGTTTATATGAAACCTCTCGTATCGGGATGGTATCGCCAACCAAAGGTATGTCCTGCGGTTTGTTCATTCGATGTGAGCTTTAGTAATCAATTTAACCATATTCACCAGTTTAACCACGTTTTACTTTGAATACATTAATATTGAGTTCTCCTCATAATTGAAGATTGCCTAAACTGATAAAGCATACAAACGTGTTCATTTATTTCATAATCTAGTATTTACACAAATGGAGTATTTCTGTAGTATAACAATTATTATTATCAAAATCTGCGCGTGGCTTAACACCAGCTTGAGAGCACCAATCGAAAAATGCCTTTGCCAGGGAAGGGATTTGTGCACTGACAAGATGGCGCCATAGCAATTACTCTACGGCGACACTGGCTGGAATGGAGGTGTGTTTGTGTTTGACGCTGACTTATTTACGGAAATGTTCGTTAAGTTATTATACGGCATGTGTTCATTCGACTTGGATTCACGTTGAAACGCAAGGCTTCTTCGATTAGTGCTCTCAATGCTGGTCTTGAGCCACGTACAGATTTATCAACACCGACTTTCAGAGCCAATTTGAATTCACCCGCGAAGCTATCTGATTGGCTAATTTCAGCAGCTGGTAAAATGACAACGGTGAGAGGTATCTAATTATTTTTTGAAAATTATTTATCACCATGACCAACCCTCACACGCTCATATACCCAGTTCACGCTGTTTCCGACCATCCTAAATAGTTTCTTCCTAAAGATACTTTGGGAGCCTATGAGAGCGTATAAACACACTTCATTTATCAAAGTGTGGCTCAGGCCAAACTTCTTACCAAAGTCGACAAACCTCAAGGGTATTGTCCCTCTATCAGCGTTCTTCAAACCTATTACTTCGATGAATGTTAGTCTAGACTTCTTGTTATGAAAGAAATGATCACTTCCTGTACATCTGCGTGCTGGCGTTCGTTTTTGCCCATTCTGATGGTAGGATCAATAATGAAACCATTAGTTGAGCCCTCCTGGATAGCGATAATATCAATTCGCCCAGAAGACCCGTTCTCTGCCAAACCGTGAAACTCTTCTTACACCTGGTAGATTCTATTCGGCGGGGCTGATGGCACTGTTGAACAAATCCTGTGACAGGAGTTTCTTAATACTTCTCTGTAGGGACAGGCCCCCAGAATGTGTGCAAGGGTTTCCTTCTCAATCCGGCAGTGTGTTACATTCGAAAACCTGCCAGAAAGAGCACGTTCAGGGCAAAAGTTGGCTGTCTTCTTAGTAGCATCCTTCCATTCGCTGCTTGTCAGGCCATCAGGTTTTGCGAGCCACTTATTGCATGGAGTGTACTCTTCTCTCCTTTCTGAGATAGAGAACACCATCATTTAAACTCCTTTCCTCGAAGGTGCTTTTGTATGGAAGGTACGCTTACACAATGAGGAGGGTTAACAGGAGTTAGTCCAAGCTTTTCCATGCCCTTCTGAACATCACTCCTCAAGTCAGGCGTGTTACACACATGTATGCTATTGGATTTGATGAGAGATTTACACGCTTTGATGAACTGTAGAAATGCTTACCAGCTTGCTTTCTAGATTCCAAGACCATTATATTTTTAGGAAAAGTAAAACATATTGTCGTGTGTGTCACGGGGAAGGTCTAATATTTCCTTAGTTTTGGTTTAGATTAGTATGTCAGCATCGGAGAGAAATTTAGAAGGTGTTCTTTTCAAAGGTGCAGTTTTAAAACAGTAAGTAAGTGACGGGGTGATGAATGCGGAGGTCACAGTGAACTTCCGATAAGCTTGTGGAAGAGGTGAAGTTGCTATGGCTTCTACTTTCAATTTGAGTTTGCCCATTGTAGTGCGAGGATCGAAAACCTTTGTAGAATGACAATTTACACCGAAGTTACCAATGATATCATTAGGAACCAAGGATGGTATTAGCCGTCCCGAATTCAAGGTTGAATACTTATGTTAAATTGCGCCTTCTTTTAAGGACAAGCAGATGGATTTATTTAAATTAATTTTCAAGCTAATCTCTTCGAACATCAAAATAGCTGTGTTCGTGAGTTTCTTGGTAGAATCTACATCCTTGCGCGCAATGCCAGTGTCATCTGCGAAGACCATTACACTCATATTGGGAAGAACTTCCATTATAGCGGAGCCAAAATCATCTAAGTATTCTTAAGACGATAATTCTCTCAAAATTTTTTAGTAGCCAAGTTGTATAACGAGGGATAAAGGGGAGAACCCTGCAGGACACTCATGATAGTGATATTGTCTTCTGCTGTTTAGTTTCAGTATGGGTCAAAATAAGTACACATTTTCCAAAAAGGTAAATTGAAGATTATATAGCGGAATTACTCATGGAGTAACCCTTTATCAGAGTTTCAGGTTTATCCTATTGGAAAATAAAGTTAACGTAGATTTCGAATCTTTAAAGAGTTTCCTGCGCACGAATCTTTATGAAGTGTCCTTAATAATTTTTTTATATCTCATTAATTTTATCAAGAGTGCAGTTTTTCATATATGAAGGGAACATTAAAAATACCACGGAATGGAGCATTTGAAATACGTTAAAGAAATAATTGGAAGTTTTATGTCTCACTGGTGTAAACGGAGCTGGAATTAAAAACAATGAAATCAATGGAGAGTGGCAGATGGATGGAAGGAAAGCGGAGTATATGATCGAAAAAGTCCCAGAGTTCTACAAACTGTTGTTGGTTACATCGGATCCACCAACAAATTAATACATGTAGTTTCCCTAATACAAAGCCCAAATCGCATTCCCAGCCGCTTCTTCAGGATTTGCAGCACAGTCGAAGGCGCCAGCCCTGTATCGTTGGTCATTTCACGAATTGTGTTGTTCCGATCCGCCTGCACTAACGCGTTCACATTCTCCATATCGTCATCTCTTACTGCAAGGACGACCACTCCGTGGCATGTCTGTTACATTTTGTCGTCCGTCATGCCCGTCAATTTCGACGTTCCGCTTTACCCTGGGCAGAGTAAACTGGATCTCCGTTGGACGTCTATAGCTGAGTGTTTTAAGAATGTTGTAGGGTAAACACCAAATGTGTCATTAGAGATCTTTTAAATGCCGACATCGTACGGCATGGAGTGTCGAATGGAATTTTTTCTCTCCATCAAAAATCCGACACCATTTGCCGGCTTTGAACTCACTACCTTGTGATCTGGAGGCCGGCACTCTACCACTGATCCACTCCTGTGGGAGATTAAATGTTGGGCGCACTCTGTCTTAAGTCATGAAAGAAGCAAAAACGGTAATGTGACATAAACAGCTGGAACCAATGATAGGGAAGTTCTCGAAATTAAGATACGAAAGTTATTTTAGTGCTGAATTTATATTCAGGAGATCACATGGCCCACATCACGATTGACCTCTCTAAGGTATTTGATAGGGTGGATCATGTGAGACTACTGGCAAAAATGAGTGCAACTGGAATAGACAAAAGAGTGACTGAATGTGTGGATGTATTTCTAGAAAATAGAACTCAAAGAATTAGAGTAGGCGAAGCATTATCTTATGCTGTAATAATCAAGAGGAGAATTCCTCAAGGCAGTAATGTTCGACCTTTATATTTTCTTATATATATAAATGATTTGAGTAAAGAATTGGAATCAAAGACAAGGCTTTTAGCGCATGATGTTATTCTGCATAGAATAATAAACAAGTTACAAAATTGTGAGCAACTGAAAAATGACCTCGATAATGTTGTAAGATGGAGAGTAGGCAATGGTATGATGATAAATGGGGTTAAAAGTCAGGTTGTGAGTTTCACAAATAGTAAAAGTTCTCTCAGTTTGAATTACTGTGTTAATGGGGGTGAAAGTTCCTTATGGGGATCATTGTTGGTGTTAATATAAGGAAAGATCTTGGGGTAATCACATAAATGGGATTGCATATGAAGGGTACAGATCTCTGCGCATGGTTATGAGGGTATTTAGAGGTTGTAGTAAGGATGTAAAACAGAGGGTATATAAGTTTCTTGCAAGACCCCAACCAGTGTGTGAGACCCTCACCAGGATTACTTGATTGAAGAACTAGCAAAAAAATTAGGAAAAGCAGCACGGTTTGTTCTGAGTGATTTCCGACAAAAGAGTAGCGTTACAAAAATGTTGCGTAGTTTGGGCTTGAAAGACTTGGGAGAAAGGAGACGAGCTGCTCGACTATGTGTTCTGTTCCAAGCTTTCAGTGGAGAGATGGCGTGAAATGACATTAGTAGACGAATAAGTTCGAGTGGTGTCTTTAAAAGTAGGAAAGATCACAATATGAAGGTAAAGTTGGAATTCAAGACGACAAATTGGGGCAAATATTCGTTTATAGGAAGGGGAGCTAGGGACTGAAATAACTTACCAATTTCCAATTTATTGCAATCGTTTAAGAAAAGGCTAGGAAAACAACAGATAGGGAATCTTCCACCTGGGTGACTGCCCTAAATGCAGATCAATAGTGATTGATTGATTGATTGATTGATTGATTGATTGATTGATTGATTGATTGATTGATTGATTGATTGATTGATTGATTGATTGATTGATTGATTGATTGATTGATTGATTGATTGATTGATTGATTGATTGATTGATTGATTGATTGATTGATTGATTCATTCATTCATTTATTTATTTATTTATTTATTTATTTCGAAGGATGAAGCAGAGTGTATGAACCGGATTTTTTTTATAGTTGCTTTACGTCGCACCGACACAGATAGGTCTTATGGCGACGATGTGACAGGAAAGGACTAGGAGTGGGAAGGAAGCGGCCGTGGCCCTAATTAAGGTACAGCCCCAGCATTTGTGTGGTGTGAAAATGGGGTACCACGGAAAATCATCTTCAGGGCTGCCGACAATGCGGTTCGAACCTACTATCTCCCGTATACTGGATACTGGCCGCACTTAAGCGACTACAGCTATCGAGCTCGGTCGGATTTTGTTTAGGGGCCATGTTACGCGAATAGGGAGGGTAAGTTACCTAGAACAACGATTAACTCGATTATGGGATTAGCCGTGATCTTCTAATATACGACAGACTCACTGTCCCTACACCTCGGAGCTGGAAGGAAAAGGCAAAATATTTCTTTATATCAGTAGATGACTTCAACACTGCAGCAAAGTTTAAATTAAAGTTTTGACATCCCTTAGTGACAGAAGTGGAACTGTCTTTATAGCGCGGAAATTTCATACATCGACATTTTTTACGGACTGCTCTGTTCTCAGGTCGTTGTTCTACTCCGTGAGGAGTGAAAGGTGGGAAGATTTGTGATATTTTATTCGTATGCTGGAGGTAGGCGGCGAAAATGTTCGTTGGTATAAACATGTGACAGGGCGTTCGCAGTGAAATAAACGAGGAAAGACTGCCTTATACGGAACAGTGCGTATAAACGAGCTGCAATGGTGGAGACCCTTGAAGTGAATTGGACGGAAGGTTGTTTGAAGAAGAACTGACGCGACTACAGAGAGAAAGATGGAGGAGACCTAGGATGTGATTGTAAGACTTGTTGTTAATGAATTGCAGGGTCGAGATATATAAGTAATTGAGGACGCACATACAGTGGCCACAGAAAGTATTCGTACACCTATGGAATGTGATGCAACATCATTACGGCTTACGAACAGAAGCCAGATTTATAAACGGCATAACGATAGACATCAGATATACAAGCTGAACATACAGATCATTTAAAATGTAACATGATCGGCTCGATACTGTATACAAACTGCAGATCGTACCGCCAAGAAAGTATTCGTACAGTGCTGATGTACTGTCTTTGTAAATAGTAAAATAAGTTGTCGCACAGGTTTAGGCCCCTGTGTCTGCAGGAGGGGTTGTTATCTCTACAGTCATCATTGTGCTGTCATTGTCGCAAGGTTATTTAGTATGGGGCGAAAGAAGACGGAACTTTCATTGAGTCAACGAGAGAATATAGTGTTACTGTATGAACAAGGTAAAAGTTATCGTTACGTTGGAAAACCGCTCGGCATTAGCTCTACTACGGTGAGTTCAATAGTTAATAAATACAAGCACAGCGAAAAAACAGGAAAACAACCCAGATCTGGTCGTGCAAAAGTGCTGACAGCACGGGAGCGACGCAATATTGCGTATTCGGCACGAAAGGAACCGTTCCGAAGTGCTGCACCCATCGCTATAGAACTCGCTTCAAGGTCCAACAAAACGGTGAGTGTGCAATCTATAAGGAATGTATTGCACAGTACGAACCTGCGCAGTAGATGTCCACGAAGGAAGCCACTTATAAGTGAAGGAAATAGGCAGGAACGCTTCCAGTTCGGGAAAGAGTATTGTGAAAAGACAATGGACTTTTGGAACACCATTCTTTTTTCTGATGAAGCGAGGATTATACAGTTTTGAACTGGTAGGAGCAGCAAGGTATGGCGGAAGCCAAACCCCGAACTTAAACCTCAGCATATAATCCCCACAATAAACACGGAGGAGCGAATGCATGGTTTGGGGCTGCATGGCTGTGAATAGTGTGGGAAATCTGGCATTTATTGATGGTATTATGGATGTCAGGAAGTACATAGATGTGTTGCGCCATAATTTGAGCAGCAGTTGACACAAGATTCATCTGGAAGGAGTATTCCCCTTACAACAGGACAATGATCCTAAGCATTGTGCCATGATAACCCGTGAATGGTTGTTGTACAATGCATGCTAATCCACCGCAGAGTCCAGATCCCAATCCCATAGAGAACCTGAGGGATATTCTTGGCAAAGAAGTGCAAAAACGCCATCCTACTAGTAAAGAACATCTTAAAGTGGTTCTCTCAGATGCATGGTCCAACATATCTGAAGAGTACACCAAACGTTTAGTTAACTCAGTGCCAAGACGTCTGGAACAGGTCATCAAAGCTAAAGGCATTCATACAAAGTATTAAGACTGTGTTTGAACAAAGACAGTATCTAGTAGTGTACGAATACTTTTTATTGTGTTAAAAGTCGAGTTTATTTGTTTATTACGTTGAGCGCTGTGTATCTCGTACCAATTGTACAGCAACGTGTCTTCTCTGTATACTTTCTTCTCACTGGATGTGTTTATATTAGTTCATGGTATTTAGTATGCAAGGTATATTTTAAAATGTTGGTGTACGATTACTTTCTGTGGGTAGTGAAGTTCGTTCACAGAGTGTTGAGGACTGGATGATGAAAGGCAAAACTGTCTCCAATAAACATGTATGTAGGATGAAGTTAGTTTTGAGATAATTTCCTGTTCATGAACCAGATCCAGTAGGAGAAAATGGACCACAGTATCATGGTAATATACAACACATTTTATTTTCATTTCAAGTTGTTTCTTCTAGTGGGGTCTACATCATCCTTGACGAAAAGAATTTATCATTATAGTCTACTGGTCAATGATATTGCTTTGAAGAAAACTTATTTGATAACCTGCCTAAAATGTACTGGATAACGCTTGTCATAATAAAAATTATGGAGAAAATGTACGGATGGATCAGATCCCATTGATTTCGTGACAACGTTGCGCAGCGCAAATCTGACTGGGTGAAATGAGATTCATCTAGGAGAATCAATACAATATAGTTCCATATGCAAATGAACAAGCATATGTTATATTACTTACTGTGAAACAATCAATCTGGCTGGTCGCATACTGACACGAAAGACTAGTTACCGTACCACTCAGTATCAGTCGGCGCTTACACAAATCTAAGTTGTATGATTCACTGCAGTTATAATTCGTGACGTCGAAATTTGAGAAGGGTTTGTTTGTTTGTTTTTCAATTGCTTTTACGTCGCAGCGATACAGAGAGGTCTTTTGGCGACGATGGGACAAGAAAGGACTAGGAGTGTGAAGGAAGTGGCCATGGCATTTGTACCGGTTGGTGCACCTCTACGCCGCACATTTGAATTTTCCGCCTTTAAGTACTCCTCTGCAGGAGAAACTCTGAACTTTAACAACTGTATCAACTCATAGGTTTTCTCAGAAGATGTCACTACCGTAAATTTTGTGATTATGAAGTTGTCAGTACTGTGTGGAGTTCAACTTGTTTTGTCTTCTATCGATCAAGAAGTGTGAACATTCTCTGATAGATGTCTCTACAAAAAACTATGACCATGCAACCTGGTGTGAAGTGGAAGAACTTTATTTGAAGAAATTTTTGTATTCATAACTTTCTTCTTCACTAAATTTCGCTCTTTCATTTGTGGGTTGGCAATATAAATATTTTCTTTCCGCCAGTTTTGAACTTAGCCAATCCAGAATTTCTGTAATTAATTTTTGACCAATCGTGTCTTTCTTCTTCGGTTTGGATGTGTAACTGTAAGCTACCTAATAAACGCATGTGGGTGTGTCTTAATTATTCATGAAAGGTCTCGAATCTTCCCCGAGAGTATAAAAACTGCTGATTTTCCTGTCTCTGGGCCACTCGAACAACATCTAGCCTAGTGTATGGAAGTGTAGCAGGAGGCGGGAAGCGCCTCTTTCATCCGGCAGCAGCTCTTCAACAAGGTAATGGCCACTTAACATCTTTATTTTTCGCTAGCTCAGCAGTCTAAACCGCGGGGAAGGTCCTAAACCTTTACTATGTAACTATCTTGAAACATGTAATTTGCCGTAGCTTTTGTAAAACTTCACATATCTTTAACTGTAAAACGGGGATAGAGAGTGCTTTACCCTCTTGAGCTCTCTTTCATTTTTGGTTTGAGGTAACTACGTTTTGTAACTGTTTCTTCTCTTCTGTAATGTCTTAAAGATTTTTCATACGAGTCACCTCCATAGTTTGGGAATAGCCCCTGTTTCATCGGCCTAGTGCCCCTTAGGTTTTAAAGGGTTTCATGTAGGAGTGCAAGCAACGCCTACATTAATCTTGGTATTTTGGGCCATTTATTTAATGTGTTCTTTTCCACTGAGGCCCAGTAGGTTGGGTACGAGGTACCCCCGTTTTATTTGATGTAAGCGGTGCCTTGATGGCAATTTAGTGTAAAAGTCTGGTATTGCCTTTAATAGGCTTGAAATATTGAGAGCGGGTCAGCTCTTTCTTGTGGTTGAAAAGTGCCTCTGGGAGGCTTGAGGTTAAAAGTTGGGAGCAAGTGCTCCTTGAATGAAGGGGTTTCCTTCCCTTTGAACAAATGTATGCCTGGGTAAAGTTGGGCTAGTAGCTCAAGGATTGTAAATTGGGGCTCGAACCCCAGAACTGGTTAAGATCCCTGAACTTGTGCTTTAGTTTGTAAAAAGTATATCTTGTACCTGATTTTTGTTATTTCACATAGTAAAAATTTGTTAAATCTTGTTGTCTATTGAAAATATAACCTTCGGTTAAATTTTAAGTTTTGGTTTCATATTGTGGATAGACCCATTCCAGCCTGCACCTTCTTTCACCTCTGCATTCCACGGGTAACCCCGTAACAGCATTAATTAAGGTATTAAGGCATTAATTAAGCATCTGCCTAGTGTCAAAATAGGAAACCATGGAAAACCATCTTGAGGGCTGCCGACTCACTGTTTGCCGAATGTAAGCTCACAGCTGCTCGTCCCTAACCGCACGGCCATCTCGCTCGATGAGAAGGGTTATGGTGGCATGATTCAGTTCTATTGGAGTCCCTCTTTCCGATAATATTAAACACGGTAATATTTCAAAATATTAAATACCGGTACTTTCGAAATGTAATAAACTTTGTAACTTTAGCTCCAATTATTTTAATACTAAAAGAATGGTACCTTACGTCGGACGTAAGATTTACTGTTCAATGATAGACACATCATGAGTTGGATTTTACTATGAGAAGTCGATGTGAAACATATGAAGAAATTCTCACGTTCCCAATCCCCGCACTGGTGGTAGTGGTGATTATTGTTTTAAGGGGAAATACAACTTGTCAACTATTCTCTATTCACACCAATCAGGGGATAAAATGACGAGGTCCTACCCTTTGAAATATGAAGTTATCGAAAAAAGGAGGAGAAAGGACACGAAGGGCGTGAAAATGAAAGACTCCATAGGTCTTGCGAAACCCAATACCGTCGGCGTCGTATAAGAGAAAGAGTTGACCAAGATAGGTCGGATAGAAAAGTTGGAAGTGAGGAAACGAATACAAGTAAATTAGCTAGCGGAATCGTCGTAGCGAACCCATATTTCTAATTTCGGAGCCCCTGAGTGGCGGTTTACGAAAGGCAAGGTATACCTTGAATATATTCAAACTAACCATCCTCGTGTGTTAATCCCCGCATTACTTAGTCCATATTGGTTGTAGGGCAACAATTATGGTACCGTCATGTTGGGCTGAGAGAGAGGTTTCTGATGGAATTTCACATGATGGGTCGTAATTGATATTATACTGTCAAATCACTGATATTTTAAGAAAATTGCAATTTCAAATTTTGGACCTCATCCTTACTGTGTTCTTCTTTTTTGATTTGGATCATTTTTATGTCAATATAAGGCATCGAAATACTCTACCTTTAGACGATGTAAACACCTTCGAAGGCGATGTATTTTGATTCTGGAATTATTAATCGCAAACCAAAGCATGTACCTCAAAATCGTCTCTCTTCTAAAAGCTCATCCTCGCATATTTAACTAAAGAAGAGCGAGTGTCAGATTTTCTCTCATGTTACATATTTCCAGTGTAACGGTGCCTGAACCTTTCAGATATGATCTTTAGTTTCGGAACTAAAAGCCGGAAGATGAGTACATGATTTTGTTACATTAAGGTTCGAATGTATAGACCTTACCATATCAAACAACGTAATACGATATGTATAAACCATATATACTGTAATATCATCTCCAGAAAGCCAGATTATCGTTCGCGACAAAAATATAATTTTAGAGCAGACGAGAAAAATTGTTTCGTCATATTTTTTAATATTATTAATACGATATATTAATATGATAATGTGGTACGTAACCACATACCATGCTTTTTCGACTGCTTGTCAAAGAGCTCCTTTTCCTTGAGAATATGTGATGAATTCAAATATGATAATTGTCGCTTACGGCAGAATGGTCTTCCTCTGTTGAAACAGCTTCGAATGACCATGGTAGATTCGTTCAAATGTTCGACCGGTGCGATATTTTGTAGCTAGTCTGAGAAGACACTGATTAGAGAACTAGAAAAATCTTGCTCCATTTTTCCACAAAATATTTAACATACATCAATTATGTGTTGAAAATGACTTCTACAATTAATATTGAATGTACTCTGTCATAAACATTTCACAGATGAATTATACGATTTAGGTAATGGTAAATGATTCACTTAAATGTTCTCAATATTAAATCAATAAAGAGAAAATGGGACATAACTAATTCACCATGACAATCAAAATCGCTAACCGAGCTTCTCCAATTTGTGCACTGCTGGTGGTAGCTGCTACAGTAAAGTACAATGTTAATTTACTTGCTTGAACCTATTGTACACAGCTGAAGGAGTTTGTACCCTCCAGATGGCTTGTTTATTTTCATATTATGCAGAAACATGTCACACCAGGAAACTGCCTGCAATCGGCTAAATGAGGTGTTCACCGTCATCAATCACTAGTAATCAACCTGGTTGATTGTTGTTCGTATTTCATCTTTCCAAAGCTGTACAAGACGCTTACGATTACTCTAAATTTTCGCTTAAAATGGGCCAGAGTGTAATATGGTAATTTGGTACGTTAAAAATAAACCATGGTAGTTACGTCAATTTCAGTTTTTGCCTTAAGACATCACCTGTCACTTGTGCTGCATTACCAATATGTTCAAATGACTAATTGATGCATTAATAGCCTAGTCTCAATTTCACCAAAATTGTCACTTACGATCATCTGGCTACCTAGGGATAATATAATATAATATAATATAATATAATATAATATAATATAATATAATATAATATAATATAATATAATATAATATAATATAATATAATATAATATAATATAATATAATATAATATAATATAATATAAACTCTGCAGATAACTTCATCCATTGTGGATGCGGTTAACCACCAATACGTACACCAGGTGAACCTGACCCCTTCAGAGCGCGTCCCCAGGTGGCGTCCCTGATGCATGCACTGTGCATGATGCAAAAGACGACTTCGCTTGGTTGACCAGAGTGCAGACCGCCACTCCTCGATTTGGAGCAATAGCGCTGTCTCGCTCTTTCCCTACGCCTGTCTCGCTCGCTCCGCCTGTCTCCCTTTTCCTCACTTCCTCCGTAGCGCTCCAAATCCTAGCCAAGTTGAGCCCAGTTGAGCCGAACTTAGCCGAGTAGCCCAGAGACGAAGCGTTGCTCCGAGCCGAGCGGGACCGATGCACTGTGCACAGGACCTCTGCGCCGTTGTTTGCACGCGTGAGATTTTAGGCGTTTGAGAGGCCCTGCCCTATAGGGATGATCTTCGGATCCGCGGACCAACAGGTATCTCAATTCCTGGGGGCTTTACAATGCTGGGACACCCTCCCTCCAGGGGTCATAAATATGGAGGGCCCAACTCTGGATTATGAGTGATGTCCATAACGGTAACTACCGTGGAGAAGCTGAAATGCAGAACAGCGTGGTTGGCGGAAGGAGCGTCCTATTACTCGGGATCTATAACAGTAAAAGCCTAAACCCACTAGTGCCTGTCCTGGCATCCAACGGCTAATGGTCAGCGTCTGTTCACCAAGTCATCTCCAGCGGAGACCACAATCATCTTCAACTTGAATAAATCATGATGGAACAACAGGAAAGATATCCACTGCCCCAGGACCCAGTAAATATAATGGACTTTCCTGGTAATCGGATTCTGGAGGACCAGGAACATCATGAAAATGAGAAGAGTAAGAGCTTCTCAAAAATCTCTTCGCAAACACTACATTGGCACACTCAACACGAATACGCTGGTCAAACTAGGCAGACATAAACAGCTGAGAGATGTACTAGAAAAACTACAAATCAAAATCCTTGCTATACAAGAAACACGTTTCACAGATGAAAACCACTTCAACACAGAAATTTACCGTATATATATATATATAAAGGAAAACCTGCTCGCAGACGAGAAATGCCGACAATGTTTCGCACAGGATTTGCAGTGCATAAATCAGTCATTGAAAACATCTTAGATGTCAATTCAATTTTCCATTTCAGTTCTACAATAACCTTCAAATTAGGAAATAAAATATATACAATCGTCAATGCACATGCACTGACAAATGAGCTCAATAGAAAGAAACCACAAGTAGTGTAATACTTTTGGAAGGATATGGAAAAAATAACAAACAAGATACCAGAAAGGCATGTTAAAATTATTGTCTTAGGAGACTTCAATGCACAAATAGACACAGAGAAAAAGTACAAACAAATTACGGGCCCATACACAGCACGAAAAAGAATGGAGAACAGCTAATAAGGTATTGTCAAAATTTTGACAAAAATATTATGTCAACATAATTTCAAAAACCGAGAGGAAAGCTCACAACATGGAAAACGCCCAAAAATATATGGGTAAAATTACAAATAGATCACGTAGCCATGTCAAACAAAAATGCAAGAGAAATTTTGAACGTAAGAACACGCAAAGGATTCTTCGAGTCCGAACCATCACTTGCTACAAGAAAAGATTAGGCCAATCCCAAGGAGCGGAAAGACAACATTGAATAAAATTATAAGACCGGTCCCAGAATACTTGAACATAAATACAGACAAAATTATTGAAGAAATGTCCGACTCGTTGGCTGAACGGTCAGCGTACTGGCCTTCGGTTCAGAGGGTCCTGGGTTCGATTCCCGGCCGGGTCGGGGATTTTAACCTTAATTGGTTAATTCAAATTGCACGGGGGAAGGGTATATGTGTTGTCTTCATCATCATTTAATCCTCATCCCGACCCGCAGGTCACCTACGGGAGTCAAATCAAAAGACCTGCACCTGGTGAGCCGAACCCGTCCTGGGATCTCCCGGCACTAAAAGCCATACGCCATTTCATTTCATTTCATTGAAGAAATTATTCAAAAAGCAACAGAAAGTTGGACAGACCTAGCAAAGACTGTTCAGAAGTCAATGCTTTGGGGTCAGCCTCCTACGCAACTTGTGATCAAGCAATTAAACGAAGAATCCAGGCATGGAAGAAATTTATCAGCAATAGAACAACTGAAGCATAGCAGAATTTCCACAATCTTCAGAAAAGAAACATCGAAAGGTATTAGAGCAGTGAAAAGGACATACTACAAAAATAGACTAAATGAAATTGAGTAAGACTTCAATAGAAACAATACGAGAAATTTCTACAAAATATTTAGGGGAATATAAAAGGTTATCAGCCTCCAAATATTCGCTTCCAAAGACAGGATGAATCTTTCGAAACAAATACTAAAGGGAACTGCAAAATTCTTTTAAAAATACTTTGATTAACTACTCAACAGCGAGAAACCTAGAGAAAAGTTCAACATTTCAAAAACCATATCAAACCCAGACTCGAAACCAGCCACAATCACAGAGGTAGAGGAGATCATAAATAGACAGGAGAAGATGGGATTATCGCTGAGATCTGGAAACTTGAAGGCCTAACTATCGGAAAGGAAATCCATGAATTATCTCGGGAATATGGATTCCAGACAAAATCACACAGGAATGGAAACGCGCATTGATCCATCCACTGCGACAAGTCAGATTCTAATAATTACAGAGATCTCTCATTTTTGCCGGTCATTTATAAAATTCTCTCCAAGGCATTAATTAAGAGACTAGAATCACAAGTTGATAAGAAGATAGATGAATACTAAGCAGGATTCAGGAAATTAAGGTCTTGTATGGAACAGATCTGGAACCAACGAACAATCCTGAAGATCAGACAGACGAACAGCACTGTAGTCACATTCGTGGACTTTAAGAAGGCCTACAATTCAATAGACAGGTAGGCTCTCTTTGACACTCTGGAATAATATGGAGTAGACAAAAAAACTAGGGCACTCACACAGGAGACATTCACAGACACCCATTTCAAAATAAAATTTAAGGGTGAAATCTCAGAATCATTGGAGATACGTACTGGGGTCAGACAAGGAGATGGGTTCTCACCGCTTTTATTCAACTTGATCTCGGACAAGGTTGTCAAAAATGGGAAGAAAAAGTAAAAGGAATTCAATTAGGAAGGACGAGTGCAAGCAGAACAATCACGAAATGTTTGGCATTTTGTAGATTACCTGGCGAAACTTAGTAACAATAGACAAGAAGCACTGAAATACTTACATGAAATTTCTATCAAAACAGGCCAACTGATATCATATTACAGAACACAGTCCATGGAAAAAATATAACAATGCAAAGGCCATGCACACAAAATATGGAAAGACCACAAGAGTAGAAAAATTCAAGTATATATGGAAATATATACAAACAGGAGAATCAAATTAGACATCCAACACAGAAAGAACAGACAAACGTAAAAAAGCGTATAAATTCACATGGATACACTACAATAAAAGAAACATATCAAGACAGGCCAAAATCAGGCAATACAATAGAGTTGTACTACCAGAAGCCTTTCACGCTTCAGAAACAACCACAATTGGAAAATCAGGTATCATAGAGACAGAAAACGTAAAACGTAAAATCCTCACAAAGGTTTTTGGAGCAATACCCAGAGATGGTATATGGATGAAGAGAAAATCTAAAGAACTATACGAATACACAGACAGACTCACAAACATGATCAGAAAACGCCGACTAGTGTTCTATGGGCACCTACACAGAATGGACAGCAGCAGACTCACAAAGATGATTTCTGATGTATCTAATAGCTCAATAAAGAAAAACAATACCGGGCGAGATGACCGTGCGGTTAGGGGCGCGCAGCTGTGAGCTTGCATCCGGGAGATAGTGGGTTCGTACCCCACTGTCGGCAGCCATGGAGATGGTTTTCGGTGGTTTCCCATTTTCACACCAAGAAAATGCTTGGACTGTACCTTAAGTAAGGCCACGGCAGCATCCTTCCCATTTCTAGACCTTTCCTATCGCATAGTCGCCATAAGACCTGTCTGTCTCGGTGCAATGTAAAACAAATAGCAAAATAAGACCGATTAACTGACTGAAATAGACGATGTACAGCGAGCACGCATCGACAAGGCAATGATAAATGAAAGAAGAATAGTCAGAAATAAAATCATGAATGCAAAATTTTAAGTAAAAGAGAGTAAGAAACAGCGAAAGTATGAACGGAACAAAGGAAACAAGAACACAGTCAAAGAAGGAAGAGATTTTTGAAAGGTGGAATTGAAAAGAAAATTGAATAATCATGTAACATTCAAGTTCAAGTACTGTCTTAATAATAATAATAATAATAATAATAATAATAATAATAATAATAATAATAATAATAATAATAATAATAATAATAATAATAATAATAAAAATAATAATAGTAGTAGTAGTAGTAATAATATCAATGCCATCATATGTCCGTATGTTAAGTGGGAATGTATTTACTAGTAGCCTACAGATCTCTGGCGGAGTGACTTCGCTTGTTGCTATTATGACAACACGGGATGTGTCGCTAGTTTTAACATGCTCTCCATCTGTTACTAGATATATTGCCTGTCACTTCCCTCCCTCCTAACCAACATTCCTTTCCAGAAACGCTCAACTATTATCTGTGGACAGTCATGGAATTTTGCATTTACCAGTTATTTGTACCACTTGTGACAGTTATAACACTCAAAGGACTCTGTCTTGGTACAGATATGAAATTCTATTGTATTCCACAAATATTGTAATTAACTTTTCGGAGAATTAAATGCTTTTTTTGACGGGAAACTATTCATAATGAGCCCTAATGGGAGTCCAAGACTGGTTGAGCAAGTCATTCCACAGCGTGAATCTTAAACATAATCCACCTTGAGTAACGCCCGAGCTTAAAGTGAAAGTAACCGAGGAAACCATCGCAGACCACCCAGTCTTCGGTTTCGATACTCCACTTATGTACATATGAATGTATGATGGTGTATCGAGAAGAAACGCACATTTCTAAGGAAATATTTAATGAGTAACGAAAATAAAATTATTGCACAAAAACTACAGGTTTCACCCATTTATCAACATATGAACCAGGTCTTCCGAAGCAGTTCTCTGAACACGACACGTTGTTGAATATGGCTTGTTCCTGAGACTATAGCCGCGTGCACATGACCGATTTCACTTATTCATTTGAATGAAGTGTTGAGCTCCTAAGAATTAAGTTAGTGGTCCGAAGAGATTAAAATCGGATGGTGGATGATCGGGACTGTATGGTGGATACATAAATGCATACGCTGGTGTACAAAACATAAGACAACAAGTGCAAAATAAAAACACACAACATTTTTTGTTTACAAGCTGCTTTACGATACACCGACACGGATATGCCATATTGCGACGATGGTATAGGAAAGGGCTAAAAGTGGATATGAAGCGGCCGTGGCCTTAAATTAAGGAACAACCCCACCATTTTGCCTACCATGAAGATGGGAACCAACGGAAAACCATCTTCAGTGCTGCCGATAGTGGGGTTCGAACCCGCTGTCTCCCGATTGCAAGTACAAAATCACACAACATTTTTTATAACAATTATTTTAAGGGCACTGGTCTCTTTAATAACCAACATGTCTAGATAACAGAAAGTGACAATGTTAACGGAGTGTAGTAATAATAATTTCGTGTGGCTATTTCTAGCCGAGTGCAGCCCTTATAAGGCAGACCCTCCGATGAGGGTGGGCGGCATCTGCCATGTGTGGGTAACTGCGTGTTATTGTGGTGGAGGATAGTGTTATGTGCGGTGTGAGAGTTGCAGGGATGTTGGGGACAGCACAAACACCCAGCCCCCGGGCCATTGGAATTAACCAATTAAGGTTAAAATCTCCGACCCGGCCGGGAATCGAACCCGGGACCCTCTGAACCGAAGGCCAGGACACTGACCATTCAGCCAACAAGTCGGACACGGAGTGTAATGGGAACTATTCATCCTCCTTGTACCAATTGGCGGCAACATTTGACTCCTCCTCCAATAGCAGGGAAGCAGCATCATACTGACGTTTGCTTGTCTACTCCATGTGCAGTGAGCTCAGCATTGCAATAATTCGGTCACAAGGTTCTGCGATCGCTACCTTGTCTCTGCAATCTAATCCTCACTGAGATCGTCTGGATGCGTATACAGCCTGAAGTACTGATCAAGATGCCGCGCGCCTTGGGTCACGTAGCTGTCAGCTTGCAAAGGAGTAGCACACAACTCTCAAAAATTTCCAATAATTTTATTTTGAAAATGTCGAGGCAAGTTCGAGTCACGCTCGTCTCATCTTTTTTCCTCACATTTCCTTTTCCGCTTTTCTCGTGTTGCGAATGAGAGTAGCAGTTAGTCACTGTCTGACCGCGTTGTGTCGTGTAACGGTTGTATGCGATGTAACCAGACGTGCTCATCATCATAAGTTCGATCGGCATGGAGATCTCACTTGTTGAATTATGTTTGAATGAAAGTATTTTTGAATGTGAAGCTACGCAAATTGCAAACGAGATTCCGGGAGAGCAAGAAATAAATAAACAGTTGAAAAGGGCCATGGCTTACGTCGAACACCTTCTATATATCAGTCGCTTACTGGATCCCGGCGACTCTGTAGAGAATAAAGAAGAGGCCGAATTACTGGGATATAAAATGTTGAAATCTATTTTGACAATAATAGAAGCAAATAAAATTTAATAGTTGAAAAAGAGGGGGAAATGGGGGTAACATCCTCGTAAAGCGTGACTCGAACTCGCCCTCTTCATAACTGATACGGAGAACGTTAACCACCTAACCACCGCGCCACGGTGTTTCGCTTGATGGTACCTGGCATGCTAAACCTCTCTTAACAGTTTTCGACATTTTCAAAATCGCTTTTTTCGGAAATATTTGAAAGTTGCGCGCTACTACTTTGCCAGTGTGTTTTTGTGATGTAGCACTACCAACCTGCAAAGTTTGAACAAAATCGGTGATGTGGACATCGTGACATCCCCTTGCGAGATTCTGGCTGTTAACTGTAGCCAGAACGCTACACAGACATGGACGGTTTGCCCGATGACCCGTGCGATTAGTCCATTAACACCTCGGCCACCACAAACCTCATTTACTGTGGAGCAGAGGAATTAGGACTGCAAAGTAGATAAACGGATTAATGTTATCCATACCAAGCACAGAAGATTTAGTCTGAGTAGCGACTCCAGACGTGATTTAATCTGATGGAAATTTTGGACAAGTTATTGTCCTGTAAATATTACTAAATGGGATAGACATAGTTCTCTATGTGCTCTCGCTTCGGGCGGCATTATGTTGGATGGAACTGAATAGCGTCAAATATTGGAACGTATTACTCTGACTGCCGAACTCTACCGGAATTAAACCACTCATCCCCATGTGCATCTATTCTGAAATTCTGTTGGCCCTCGATTTTTTGCTATTAGACCAGTATACTAGGGCACACCGTACTGCAGTTGTTGACGAACTGTTCTTAGGCAGAGATATTTGATGGATGAGTTGATCATCCCGGTGTATAACATAAGTGGGACGTCGTGAGAAGATGACTAGCGGCATGTCAACACCCAACGGAAAGATTGCAAGAGTTCCAGACGACGGTGAGAGAGGAATGGGATATGTCATCATAACAACCCTTGAAACTCCTTGTTCGAGGTATGCAGAAATGAGACCATAGCCGTTAGAGGTGATCATGTCTCCTGATGACAGCTGCGTCCCTTCTTTACATTTCTAGCAGAAGTACATCTGTATTGTGTCAGTTAGCATTTCCGAATACAATGAATAACCGTTTTCTTTCTTTTGGATATCATTTACCACTTCTGCATTTATTTATTTATTTATTTATTTATTTATTTATTTATTTATTTATTTACTGCGCTCTAACATATCGAAGGTTTTCGGTGATGTAAAGATGGGAAAAGGCCAGGCTTAGGAATAGCGGTTGTGGCCTTAATTGAGGTTCAGCCCCAGAATTTTCCTGATGTGACCATGGAAAACTATCTTCAAGGCTGCCGACGGTGAGATTTCAACTCAATATCTCCCAAGTGCAAGCTCACAGCTACGCGAAAAACCGCGCGGCTATCTCACTCGGTGCTCTGCAGTTACGAAGTAGCTCACACATAGTATGATTTTCTCACGGATACACGCCTCCTATAAGGCAATCGTGTTGAAGTCCTCTTTTACCCTTAATTTTGTACACCAATGCGCATATATGCAATATTTACTGTTATTGTAAGTCTAATGTTAGAAGCAGGAGAAACATAGGCCTACTACATTGTAACCTACCGAAATAACTCTGGTTAATTGGGTCATAAACACATCAGTAGTGCATGTTTCATTTCTTGCGCTTATTACTTAGGTTAACTTCAAGTACTGGTAGTTTGTAGGAATATCAAGATGCAGGAATTTTATGCCGAAGGCGCACATCATTGTTAGATTCAGGCGCTCTGATCATCGTTGAGATTGATGTATTTTATTGTGGAAGTGATGTAAATGAATATTGAAAGACGGAAGTTACTTTAATAAATCCCTTTGAAAGTAGAGTATTAGTAAAATTCTCATAAGCGCATGTGGAAATGAGACACTTATATGTTCAATTTCATGCAAATTTATTTGGACCAGGCTGAGTGCCTCAGGCAATTGTGAATCCTCGAACTAACGATCCTATCGTTGGTCGTCTGCCTCGGCTGCTTCGGTTCAGCAATATCGTACTCTTGGATCTTGGGGTCGTTGCGAGTTATTTCTGTCACTTCATCGACCAAACGATAGGGTTCAGAGGAGAACATAACTACTTCAAATGAGGAACAAAAATATGCTTACTACAATATTTATACAATCTAAATCACTTAACATTTTCACAACATATTTTAACGCAGTCACAATGCATAACGTGAATGGTAAAGTTTTAGTGAAATTGTTTATTATTGTATTTCAAAGAATGAAAATGTAGTGGAACATTCGTGGACAGCAAAACCCGGAAAACGAGAATAAAACATGAAAATCGGGCACCACTGACCCTAACGATAACTGAGAGTTAATCCATACGATCCGTGGAAAATCTGACCTTCAACATGTAGAATTCCAGATTTGCATTTAATTAAGTTTATACGCCAGCCTACTGTCCTATGTGGTATATTGGAACATACCCCGAATGGATCCTGAATCAAACCTAATCGACTGTCAGTTGCTTTGGGTAGGTTGTGAACTATTACTTGAAAGCATGGTGTTCATTACAAGGTAACAGCAATTGTCACAATCAAAAATAAAAATCCACCATGTACTGTCATCTGGTTACACACTTAAGTTACAGATAAATCCCGATGCTGAAGCATACATCACCACAAACAGATGTTCAGAAGGAGCCAACAACGCTCGACCCGATGGGATCTTAGTGTACATCGTTCTGAAGGAACAAAACTGCCAAATGCAGGAAAACATTAATTCATAACGCATTTAGAAGAAATGCCAAACACTGAAATTATAGAAAAGTGATAAATCGCTTGAAAATGTTCTTACTAAACCAACTTTCAGGTTAGAAATCAATAACGTCGTTAAGTCTGTTAAAATACAATTTCAAAAAAAGCACGAATTTTTCTATTTTCCAATTTTCTATAACTACGACTACAATTACAAATCTGTCTACATACACTTGTCCCATTAAACTAAACTACAAGTGATCGGTAGATCAACGTACCACATAAATAATGTGAATAACGATAAATGTAAATAAAATATATTAACAGCTGACGAATGGAAACTGTATTCGTAGTGAAAATCGTACAAAATCAACTAAGTGTCAACACATGGCATTGTCATCATATATCGGACACCCGAACAATAAATCTTAAAACAAAGACAATCAAATAGAAAATAGTTGTTCATCGAACTTGAACACGCGCGGCTAAGCAGTAAGGATCAGTCTCCATTAGCTAGGTTTCCACGTGACACAACCCTTACATTCATGCCACTACTGAAGCAACGCTATTATGGGACCACCTTCTGGCTAGAAAGAATTATGCCGTAACATGGCCTAAATAGTACATGCTAATACCTTTCACATTCGTATCCACGTCTGCAAACACTAATATCGTTCAAGTCGATTCGCAAAAATGTCTAACCTATGACTTAGCTATGTATAGACGACGCCTTAATCCTGTCGATCAGCCAACGTTACTGTGTCTACTCATCCTTAAGTTAAATAATACACGCGGCATGCTAAATCTATCGTTGAGCGAACGTTATGGTGTCTACACATCATTCATACTGCCAGGCGAAATCGGGACTTTTAATACAAATGTCCGGATATTTAAATCTGATCCTCGTTGAAACTCTAACACATGAAGTGAAATTTGCTACAAAAGAATGAACTCGAACATGGAAATATTACTGTGGCCATTTCATACAATAAAACGTGAAGTCGAAATTAATCGACATGTCCGAATAGTTTAATCTATTCCTCAATACAATCTCAACACCTGCAGTGAAGTTCCGTAAAGAAAATCTAACTCAACTCTTGTTTAACATTATGTAATATCACTGAAAACCATAATCACTACCATCACAATATTCACAGTATAATCCAAGTGTGAGGCTCCAGCTGACCTACCATGTCAATATTCCAAACATGTATCGTCGTGAACTGTCCATTGAAGTAATTTCCCATCGATCTACGTAAGCTAAACTCTCAGTCTAACAAAATTCATTTTTCACACCCGCAATATTTCTAGTCGGCGATAGTTTCGTCTCATAAAGATGCAGAATAGAATTCAATTTACAATAATAATGTATTTTCTCGACCGTAGGTCAGAATGTATTTTGTTCGTGAGGTCGGCTATCTCAAAATGCTCTTCGCTGGTATCAAATAGAACCGTCACTTAAACTGAACTGCCGTTACTTACGGTCTTACATAAAATAGTAATCATGGGAGAACATCAACTTGTACTTAAAATGGTCGTTACAATGCGCTCACTTTGATTTGACAACCTTTATATTCATCTATCGTTCGGAATTGCTATAGGAGTTCGTTCATCTTATACAGCCTGTCTCAGAAATATTACATCTAAACCTATACACCATGTCACAAAAATTCCTCTCCGTTGAAATACAGGGCCTCTTATCCTCAGCATTCTTCTTATTCTACATCACTCATGAAATACAGGCTTACTCTGCCTTTAACACCTTCCTAACTATTCTCATAATATTTCATTTCCATTACAATCCATTTCCTCTTGTTTGACACCTTTTTAAAACACAAGCGATCCCATGACCAAACAACTTTATAATGATCTCACAATGATATTCTCGAACTTTTTTTTCTGACTTCCGAAGCAAAATAGCATACCGTAATTTTCTGTACCACAAACACACGGTGTCAAAAATTTTCAGTTCCACAAAAATGCCGACTTATAATTTTCTTCACTGGATTTCGATATAAACCTCAAATCTCGCTTGACATTACTGCTGAACGCATAATTATCATCTTAAATTTATTCTGACGTGATTATTATTATTATTATTATTATTATTATTATTATTATTATTATTATTATTATTATTATTATATAATTTGATATTTGACTTTAGCGCATTCATAACGGGTATTCTGTCGTTATCATTGTTGTAACTTTTATCGGCCCGAACATTATTTCATTGATTTTCATTGCAATATTTAACTTCACCTTTAAATTTCTTAAAGAAATTTCTTAAAGAAATTTAAACACATTTTATAATCTCGCGTACTGACATAAATAATAGACAATTCGCCTCCAAACTAGAATGACGACAAGACACTTCCTCATCATCACAATATACTTGATTACACACGCCTCATATACAACGCGATGTTATGATTAATTAATTAATTAATTAATTTAAAGGGACAAGCATTTACATTTCTAACTACAAAAACATAACATTTAAATTAGGCAGACCCTTTAGTTGTAGTCTTTGGCGTCATCTTATGCCAGCCACCTCAGACTTAGCCACTCAAAATTGCACATTCCTTTCTTAAACATTTCCTTATAAATACACAGTTTCTACACTTGGCTTGAAGCAACACACATTTATAACACTTTTGTATTGAAAACAATTGACAATAAGTTGTATTATATATATTTGTAAAACGGTTAAACCGCTCCGCTTCGTGTCAAAAACTCAACTAATGCAGTTCGCAGAATCTTCCCAGCTCCTTCCTATCCAGATATTTCATAGGTGTGATTGATCAAGAGACACAAGCTTATTTCCGACAGACTATCGTCCTCCCTTACCGACTATAAAAAATAACATGGTCTGCAGTAATTCACAAAAGCTATCTATGAATATGCTGTATCCCTATGAGAAGTTCAGGAATCCTATAATTATTAAAGATATTATTTTCTTCACTGGTCGGGATGGATATCAATGTTATGAATATCTAATTTGTCTCCGTTCACCATTTACCACTTGGTGATACGTATATTCCTCCCTCGAGCTAACTGGCTTTACAGATTTTACAAGTCAATTTAGCCCATATTTTTTTGCTAGTTGCTTTATGTCGCACCGACACAGACAGGTCTTATGGCGACGATGGGGTAGGAAAGGCCTAGGAGTTGAAAGGACGCGGCCGTGGCCTTAATTAATGTACAACCCCAGCATTTTCCTTGTGTAAAAATGGGAAACCACGCAAAACCACCTTCAGTTAGCCCACTTTAAGCCGTCGCCTGGGGCAGATCCATAACCTCGGACTGTAGAATGATGACCGACGCTCCTGGTTGAGGAGGAAGTATTTATGTATTTTGTTGGACGCTATGCTTGGCGTTATATACTGTGGTGCAATCATTCCGATTGAAGATCACTGGACCGATTTCTTCGAGACTCACTCCAGAGGTTCGACCTACATTTCCAGTCATGGTGGAGTTGTTTGCTGATTTTTCCTGTTTCTTTAACGGGCGTTATTAATTAATTTTGTGCAGGAGAATTCCCACGCATTTTGCCTGCACGTCCGTGACACGTATCACTACTCTGCCAGTATGGGTGCCAACATCTCAACAGGCCTTTAGCTTCATCAGACATTTCCCAAAAGTCTTAATCATTTATTTATTTGTTTATGACAGTGCCGAAATCTCTCGCAATGCGCGTTATTATCCAGAATTTCATTATTAATTACCCGAGGTTTTCCGAAATGTTCCGACCTCGTTCGAAATTCTTGGCTGCTCCCAACTGTGAGTTGTCACACCACAGAACGCGAGATGAGCTTGCAATAAAAAATATGGTTGCAGTCCAACTTGTAGTCGCAATTTTTTAGCAAGGTAGAATTATGGGTTCAGTAGTGCACTAAATTCCCAAGTTCACGGATTTGATACCGGTTTTGTTTGATGCCACTCAATAACGCCAACCTCGTGACGGTAGATTTTCCGGTACGTCAATGAAATCATGCGGGAGGAATTTCAGCACTTCGATGCTTTAGAAAGGGTAAAAGTAATTAGAGACCCGTAAAACCAGCAAAATAACTATTGCATTGTTTGGAATAGCTAGGATAGAAGACAGAGAGAGCGAGGGAGAGAGAATTCACTGCTCTTCCTCCCCCAGCTTAGTCGATCTCGTTGGGAATAATGTTCACAAACAGGCCGTTTCCAAATGTACGATATCGGTATTCGTAGGCCTATTTTTCGTGAATCAGCAGACGTTGTAGCAACAATATGTGGAAATGGGAGAGTTTAAAACCGGGCCCAGACAGAAACCATTACACTGCATACTGATTTATTTTTACCTTACTCTCACGAATTGCTGTATTCGGAGCTGGTACGGCTAGAAGGCCAACGGAGACACTTTGCAAGAATTCATAATAGAGAATATGCCTGACTTGTCATTGAGGGATTCGTGATGGATTCTCTCCCTCAATACACTTCGCCAATCATTGAATATCTCTGCACGGTATTCCGCGCTATTTATGCTGAAATAGAATCGGAAGGGAAAAAATCCCACTTTTATACATTGAATCGTACCGTCAAAATAACATAGATCTTCGACTGTCTGCTTGCGGTATTTAGATGTTTATTGAGAGACGCAGACAAAAATTATCTCTTAAGTTGTATGCAAAGATATTGTCAGAAGCAACGGTTCTCATGGCGCTTAAAATGAACAGGCTTCAAGGAAAATTTTCACATATTCTCTCGTACTGGACATCAATATCTCGATGCATATGTTGCTATGAAATATTTTCACTTAAAGAATGCGAGGTCGTTGCAAGGACGTTGTGTTTGAAATACATGTCTCGCGCCTTTACCACAGAGGTTTCGTAATTATTAATAATACATATTTTCATTTACTCCAAGTAACTGATAATGGAGTTTACACACAGTGGAGGTCACTTAAGGGGAGAACTTACCGATTTTGTAAACCAAAATAGTCCAAAAACCGAAACTCACACTTTTGCACTAAAATTTACCCCATTCCTCGGGGCAAATGTGGATGTAATTTTAGTCCCTTGTAGCCATTTTAAATGTCCTTCTGAGGTATTTTGAAGTCACTTCGTAGGGCAACGCCCACTTCCTCGACAAATACTTTCCGAATTTCACTGTATTTCATACTTCCGCGTTTGAATTTCCGGTGATTACTGGCGTACTGGTCTGTGTTGTTTTTGTGATCAGTTTCTGTTGTTACGTACGTAGATGAACATTTAGAAACTGTAAATTTAACTCATTCCCTGTTACGGAAAATAATCTCGAGAAGAAAATGTCCACCGCATATGCCTTGTATTTTTGTTTACGTTTCCTGAAGAATGTTTAAATTTTCAAAATTCAGTTTGGCTTCAGTTGTGTTATACTTACCAGTAATTGTTAACTCGAGGTAATACCTCGAGGTAATGTCCTTCTGAGGTATTTTGAAGTCACTTCGTAGGGCAACGCCCACTTCCTCGACAAATACTTTCCGTATATGATGTGGCTTAGCACAAATTCTAGTGAAAAATATTCTAATCGTTCAACATTCAATGATCGATCATTACTTCTACGGGTACGTACATTTATCTATAACGGCTTAATAAGTAGAGTGTCCGACTCGTTGGCTGAATGGTCAGCGTACTGGCCTTCGGTTCAGAGGCTCCCGAGTTCGATTCCTGGCCGGGTAGGGGATTTTAACCTTCATTGGTTAATTCCAATGGCTCGGGGGCTGGGTGATTGTGCTGTCGCCAACATCCCTGCAACTCACACACCACACATAACACTATCCTCCACCACAATAACACGCAGTTACCTACACATGGCAGATGCTACCCTCCCTCATCGGAGGGTCTGCCTTACAAGGGCTGCACCCGGCTAGAAATAGCCACACTAAATTATTATTATAATATGTAGAGTAGAATGTTAAAAACTGTTGCTGAGAAGACGAAAATGGCCAAGTAAGGAGAAATATAATATGATGCTGGGATGATCTGATGCAGTTCCTGTAATTATATTCAATGTTAGCTTTTTCTCAATACTTGATTTTCAGTATTCAAAATGATGTTAGTGCAAACGTTTTTGCCTGATTCTCTTCAAACTTCGCTTGACTATACTACCATGTGAGTTGCATGAAACTTGATAACTATTTTGAAAAATGATGTCTGACAGAGATATGTTGAGTTAAATGTGAAAATTTGAGAATTTCGAAGAAGAATGCTAAAGGATAAGAGAAGAAGTACTCGAATAACAACAATAACGCAATTATTCACGTAAGAATGCCAAATATTATTCACATGCCCCTAAGAACTACCGTGAAAAAGTTTCAAAGTAAAAACTAAAAAATGGTAACCTAGGTATATTCTGAAATGACTGAAATTATTATTTTTACACAATGTGTTGTAAATTTGAAAATATGACACGAAATGTTCCAAATTATAGCATAATCTTAGTTTTGACAGCGTAAATGAACTCACAAAATATGGTGAATATCAGAGTAAAATAGAAAAACTTAATAAATCAGTAAAGTCGCCCCATAAAAATAATTCAAATACTCCCTTTTTTTATCCTAAGACGTAGGCTATGAAACTCAGTGCGGCCTACCAACTGAAATTAGCAATAGCTCTAACTGTTCATAAAATAAAGTAAGCATTATGATAAGCTACATTATGTTAATACGATTGGGTCCTAAACAGAACTAGAGATATTTGCAAGACAGGCGGCGTGAGTTACGTTCTACCAAGTTCAGATTGTTCTGAAATATCCACTTCAAGCTCAGGTTCAGAAGAATTTCTAGCTCAGGTATAGGATTTCCATGTCCTTCAAAGCAATATGAATAAAATATAAGGATAGGGCGGAGCTTAGAAGAGCACTCGTAACTTGTCACTTACTTGGACAAACTTACTCTATTTACTTTCATTTATCATGGGATTTACACTTCTTCGAATTCTCTATAAAAACGTGGGATAGGTTGTGTCGGGTAACAGGTTCTGGTTTCATTTAACGTGAATATGTCGTATTAACGGAGATAATTACTCATATTCCATCTCACTTCAGACAACCCTCGCACTGACAATATTTCCAACGACGGTGGAGGCAAGGAGCTACTTATCAGAAGGAACACATCACAGGAACTCATATCTATGTATAAATTCACAAGGGTGGGGGGGGGGGATAAATACAAATTCGTGTCCTCGTCCTGAGGGGACGCAGCTCTTTTCGGACACAATCCCAATGGAAGTGCGCCGCATATACCATTTTAACTACACTACATACCGAACTTCTCGTCAGTCTTAAATTTCTGACAGAATGAGGCCCTCTCAGAACAGCAGCTCACGGCGCTAACCATTAAGCTACGGAGGTTTCCACTGGTGAATGACTGTAGGTAACGCACGCAGGTAAAATGTCGAGAGGCGTATTCGTGTTTATGTTTCCTCCTCTTCCTGTAGAGTATGTTCCGTTCAACACTGGTAAGAGGCCGAGAGGCGACTTCGTGCTTATGTTTGTTCCTCTTCCCGTAGAGCCTGTTCCGTTCAACACTGGTAAAAGGCCGAGAGATGTCTTCGTGCTTATGTTTCTTCCTCTTCCTGTAGTGCCTGTTCCGCTCAACACTAGCAAAAGCCGAGAGGCGTCTCTGTGCTTATGTTTATTCCTCTTCTTGTAGAGCCTGTTCTGTTTACTACTTGTAAGATGCCGAAATGCGTCTTCGTGCTTTTCTTCCTCTTCCTGTAGAGCCTGCTCTGTTCAACACTGGAAAGTGGCCGAGAGGCGTCTTCGTGCTTATGTTTCTTCCTCTTCCTGTAGATCCTGTTCCGTTCAACACTGGTAAGAGGCCGAGAGGCGTCTTCGTGCTTATGTTTCTTCCTTTTCCTGTAGATCCTGTTCCGTTCAACACTGGTAAAATGCGAGAGGTGTCTTCGTGCTTATGTTTCTTCCTCATCCTGGAGAATCTGTTCCGTTCAACACTGGTAAGGGGCCGAGGGGCATCTTCGTGCTTATGTTTCTTCCTCTTCCTGTAGAGCCTGATCCATTCAACACTGGTAAAATGCCGAAAGCCATCTTCGTGCTTATGTTTCTTCCTCTTCTTGTAGGACCTGTTACGTTCACTACTGGTAAGAGGCCGAGAGGCGTCTTCGTGTTTATATTTCTTCCTCTTCCCGTAGAGTCTGTGTCGTTAAACACTGGTAAGATGCCGAAATGCGTCTTCGCGCTTATGTTTCCCTCTTCCTGTAGAGTCTGTTACGTTCAACACTGGTAAGTGGCCGAGAGGCACCTTCGTGCTTATGTTTCTTCCTCTTTCTGCAGAGCCTGTTCCGTTCGACACTGGCCAGTGGCACCTTTCTCAGAATCTCCAAGAACTGCTCTTTCTTATGAATGTCGTTTCCTGAAATTTCGCTGGTGTAAATTCGCCACATGCTTGAACATTGTCATATTTCTTTAATATGTTTTGAAATTTCGTTTCATAGTTGTTATAGTGTCGTAGTGTTATAACGCTTAAAAACATCATTTATGTAGTTCATGATATTCTGTGTTTAGTACACCTCTTGAAAAGCAGAATGCCCCCAGAAACAGAATGCTCAGGAAGCTCGTCGATTCCTCGTCGTCACCTTCAATAATTCCAAAAACCTTTCTTATTAGCGGACGGTAAACTCTTGCCGTACGTAGGTGGCTACGCAACTCGACTGTACTCTGGGTTGTTCATTTTTTATTCATATTCTTACATTTATTTATTTATTTATTTATTTATTTATTTATTTATTTATTTATTTACTTATTTATTTATTTATTTATTTCCAGAGCTGAGATTCTAACCCACCTTCTCGCGATTGATAGCTGACTGCTACGCGACGCTAGACGCATGGCCAACTCGGTCGCTTGGGCAGTTCACATTTTAGGTTTCAGATTCTTTCCTATATACGTCTCCCTTAATTTTTCAAATTGGCATCCCAAAATGTGGGAAAAATTGAAGTTAAAAACACTTTCCATAATAAAGCACGCAGGACAATTTTATTTTTCAATACCGATAAATGTTTTATTGTCGAATAGCCGAATTTCTACAGCATGTTTTGTAATTTCGTTTCATAGTTATTATAGCGTCATAGTGTTCTAACACCAAAAAACGTACTTTATGTACTTCAAGATATAACACGTAAATCCAATAACATTAATTTTGATGTTATGAAATAACGGGCAGGATTTTTACTTTAGCTATCAGTGAAAAGTTAATGTATTAGCACTTTAGCTATTAGTGAAAAGTTAATGTATACCGCTTGGCTGAGAAAACTTTAGCCGGGCTAAGAGGCTAGACGGTTGAGGCGCTGGCCTTCTGAAACTATCTTGGCTAAGTGACAGCTAAATTGCAAATCCTCCTCTTTAGTTTGCTGGCCCCGTGGTGTAGGGGTAGCGTGCCTGTGTTTGACCCGGAGGCCTCGGATTCGATTCCCGGCAAGGTCAGGGATTTTTACCTGGACCTGAGGGCTGGTTCGAGGTCCACTCAGCCTACGTGATTAGAATTGAGGAGCTATCTGACGGTGAGATGGCGGCCCCGGTCTAGAAAGCCAAGAGTAACGGCCGAGAGGAATCGTCGTGCTAACCATACGACACCTCGCAATCTGCAGGCCTTCGGGCTGAGCAGCGGTCGCTTGGTAGGCCAAGGCCTTCAAGGTCTGTAGTGCCATGGGGGGGCTCTTTAGTTTATAACATCATAACTAATGCTATTGGCTTTACGTCCCACTAACTACTTTTACGATTTTCGGTGACACCGAGGTGCTGGAATTTAGTCCTGCAGGAGTTCTTTTACGTGCCAGTAAATTTACCGACACGAGGCCGACGTATTTGAGCACTTCAAATATCACCGGACTGAGCCAGGATCGAATCTGCCAAGTTGGTGTCAGAAGGCCAGCGCCTCAACCGTCTGAGCCGCTTTGCCTGACTTATGTTTTCTCAGCCATGCACTAATACATTATCTTTTCACTGATAGCTAAAGTACAAATCCTGCTCTTTAGTTCATAAAAACTAATGTGGATACTCACCAAAAAAATACAACAGAATTCACTGTTTTACTCAGACTATGTATAAAATACAGTATTTGATAAAACCTTTCTAGGAAGTTGTGACCTATATCAATTCCCTTAACGTAGCATTTGACGAAAATAAATCATTTTTAGCCAAGACAGCCAGCACAAGCTTATACAGTCTTAAGCACTGTCGGGTAACGTCGGAAGAAATGGAAGGTATTTTACTTAAATTGTATTTTAGACGACATATGCGAAATGAGAGAAAACACTTCCTGATACGGCCAGGAAACTGGCCTTGTCCATGAACAATGTCAGAATCCGTACATGTACTGGTTTGATAAGGCTCTACAATTAAATAATAGTATTTTTAAAATTTCAAGATACAGCGCATAAATTGCGCAAAGAGTTGAGAACAAACTAGAATTATCATGTACACTGTCATCACTCACTTTTACAAAAGATCGCAATAGAAGTTCTTCGATTTGTACGAGTGGGTACATGGTATCGGCTGCATTGCACACCGCATAATTAACATACCCAGTATTCGCCTGAATCATGGAAGAACTCGATATAACACACCTTATGGTGGTATCCAAGTACCGCCATGCAGTTCACAAAGTGCCGCAGGTCTTGGTAAGTGTTTGTCCATGCCCTATTCATCATGGCCTCCGTTGAATAAATGTCGATCCAGATTTCGTCCCTTTTCTTCACTTCTTCCGGCATTAGTTTCTTCCAGGCGTCTGTCCGGAGATCTTCGATGAAGGAGGTCATCTTGGCAAGTTCATTTGCTAATCGAGATTTTGCGTATTTTGATATCCCCAGGGTAGCTTTCAGAAAACGCGACTTGACTGCTTCCGCCATGGTCAGCTTTCCCTAGATGATTTCCTGCCCGTATGTGGCGATGGGAGCTATTTTCGCTTCAAATAATCTCATAGCTGTTCCAAATGAAAGCTTCGTGGTTATTTTAATTTCATAGGTGGCTTTGGTTGCCGCTGTTGCTCGAGACTTTATGTTGGGTCTTTAGACTCTAGCTGTTGTTTTTAATGGCAATCCTAGATATGTGAATGTATTTACTGACTTCAGGGTGGTTGATCCTCGGTAAATATTGTCACTATCTGCTTCTCTACCTCCTTTCCGAAGCGGCTGCTCGTTCGGTCTATTTACGAGAGCAGTGGACGTACTTTGATGCGGATTTTATCGTTATGTGTATTGCTCGTTCATGAAGGTAGAAGTCTATGAAACTTGAACCTAATGAGGTAGAACATCAAAGGGAGAGCAGCCATCTTAGCATTTTCCTGCCTGGACCATCATCTCAGAACTGTCTGACGTCTTCTATATTTCACATTTTAAATAAGAATATGCCAAATGATTCTCACCTCTGCGGAAGATTTGATAGAGCCCAACATCTTAAGTTTTACGTTTTGTGCATTGAGTTAGGCCTTCGATTATTTCTAAAATATACGAAATAAAAAATAAAAGGTTTTACAAGAGAGATGAAGAACGCCAAGACTGTAAAATTTCAACTAGAAATGAATTTTAGCACTTTTATTATTATTGTTATTATTATTATTATTATTATTATTATTATTATTATCACATAGAAAAATGCATTACTATACAATGCATTTCAGTTTAACATTTTGCAGTTTAAGAAATATTCAAGAATAAAAGATGCATCACGTACATTTTTTGCACTGAAATTCTAAATACCTCCATCTGAAAGTCATACATTTCACTGCAGTCATCGGAAAACTGAGTGTATTTAAATATACAACGATCAAAATGAAATTAACAGTGAAGGCACAGATTAGTTAAATTATATTAATTGAAATCGTCGAACACAACAGCGTAAATTATACAAAGGGTTCTTATTCTGCAGGCCACGTACCACGGATATGGTTCCTCATTGGCCGCATGAATACGATGTCGTTTGGCCTATTCACCAGAAGGCACTCGGTGCTTATTGATATCAAAAGCGTCTTTGTAAACGCGCTCTTTGACATGCATTAGGGTCGTTTTGACTATTTCCTTCTCTTTCATACTATGGAGCTTCCTACCGACGTATGTTTTCCAACATCATCGCATTTTTTTGGTTCTGGTACCTTTTGGAAATAAGCCTATCATTTCTGATGAATTTGAACATTTATAATGATATTTTATGAGATGCAAGCAGGATTTCTGCGCCAATGTCATCTAAGTCGCACAAGTAAGAGAGGTAGGAGTGCATGATTTGTTGAAATTTTAAGGAGAATCTCTTACTAAGTCATAGCAATCACGTTTTTTGGAAACAAAAAAAAAGGCTGTTACTCCCCAGATTTCGAGAAAAATGGCCAGACACTCTGCTACTCTACGATTCATTTCCTAAAGATTAATTATTCGAACGGGAAGTTCGCCTAGGGAAGGGAAGAATACCATACCAGTCCAACGTGTCGGTGCACGCCTTTTTGTAATGTTGAACACACGAAAACAAGTTGTAGGTATTCTACACATATTAATGCATTTGGAAGCTTCAAATAACTACCAAGACACTTATCTATCCGTTACCTATGGTAATACCAACAAATACCATCAGCCGAACCCTTTCCCGTAAGTGCGGCAATCTCGCGCTCTCTCCACGTTAAAATTGTCTTCATATTTATTAAGTAATTAAGTCCCATTATTCGTAACTGCACGCAGTAGGTCGTCCTGCACATGCATAGCGAAGGAATCTGCATTCACCGTTCGTCAACGAGACATAAAAGTGACCTCATGGATGTCATACGTTAAGATCACCATTTTCTTACAGGAGACCTGTGCCTCCTTATCGTTCCATACTCATACAGCCCGATTCACAACTTAGGTAGAGCTTTATTCTCTGCTAAGAAAACGTAATATCATTAAAAAGGAATAGAGATGATGCAAATGATGGAATTTCATTGCAATAGCCAGGGACAAATCAGCGGGCTCCAAGAAGTATTTTTACGCAGTAGTCCCCATTGCTTGAGCAGCAACTAGTATTTCCATTCGCTGACATATAATAGGATATGACATCATTCCCAGCAATCAAGAGAAAGACATTCCGTGGCCATCCCGTGCAAAATTAAAAGACAAGTACACACAACCCGTAAAGGAAATATGTAAAAAAACTCTGGATTTTCGGTCTCGAGGCTCTTCCTACCCAGACCAGTTTATAATTTTGTCAACGCTATCCAACATAGAATGCACTACCATCGCCGTACATAATTCTAGACGCCTAAATCATGGTAGTAATTTTGCGTAGCGCAAGGTAGAGCTTTGCCTTGTTTTTCTATACATGACTTTGCATATTGGGAATGAATGCCTTCCGATGTGAAATACATAGAAGGATCATAGTTTGTAGTTCGTTCGACTCGTTGGATGAATGGTCAGCGTACTGCCCTTCGGTTCAGAGGGTCGCAGGTTCGATTCCCGGCCGGGACGGGGATTTTAATCGCTTCCGATCAATTCTTCTGACTCGGGGATTTGGTGTTCGTGTATGCACCAAAACTCTCCTCTTCATATTCATACAACGCACCATACCACCAGCCAGCACAGAAACACGCAGTAGCAATTACATCCCTCCATATAGGAATGGCGTCAGGAATGGCATCCGGCCGTAAAAACAGAGCCAAATCCACACTGCGACGTAATTCGCACCCACCACCCCACATGTTTGGGATTAGCGGTAGACAAAGATGAAGAAGAAGAAAAATATGGAGAGGATCATAATTTGTAGTTGGCGCTAGCAATGCCAGTAGAAAAGGTTCGGAAATATTCGTGGAAGGTTTTGCAAGTAAATACTTCACATGATGCCTGCGGAGAGAAGCGCTCATTTGGACAGGTTCCACTTCAGTATTGAAGAGAAGGTAGCTTCTTCAAGGATAGTGTGAGTTTCCAAGTCCCCTGAGAGTAGATTAGTCATAAGTGAATAATTAGTGGAGATTAATGTTGCAACAGTGCATATCAATGAGATGGAATTCTATCCTCTATTACCATAACCTGGATCAATGATGCTGAAGCGCCAAGTCTTAGAAATTATGACTTAAACCTGTAAAACAGTACAAGATTCAAGCATATCACACAGTTGACACGATGGAAATACAAGAAGACCAAGATCACTCTCGGTCAGTACCAAGTCCACAGATAAGTAGGCCATTTCTTTAATTTTAATAATACAAATACACCTTGCACATTTAACGTGTTCTTTTGAATCACCGCCAGATGGTGATGACAGACGATGTTCATCCACTGAAATGCATAAGAATACAAGTAGTCCACCTCCAATGAAACATGGTGAAGCAAATTATAATTCTGTTTATAATGTGCATGCTAAGGGGGAAGAAGACAATGATAAAGACTCATAAAAAATTATTTCGAAAAGAAGCTCTGATTGTTTAACACTGTAAAATGTCAGGAATTCAGGACAATCACCTTCCGAAAAATAAATCCTTTGCAGTTGGAGTATCTGTACACTCGTAATGAAGAGGGACCATTTGATGTTCTTGACCTGCAGCAAAGGCAGGATCGTGGTCTAAAGAACGTAGCTTCGAATGTACGATATCCAAATGGACATCCTATCAAGGAGGATGATCTGAGCATTAAAAGTCTGGCTCCATAAATGAATGGTCAGCATACTGCTCTTCGGTTCAGAGGGCTCCATGTTCGATACTGCGTATGATTCATTCCTCCGGCTTGGGGACTGGGTGTTTATGCTCATCTCAATAATACCATCTCATCTATATACAATAACTACAAACCATCAGAGAAACATTCAATAATGAATCCATCCATCCACATAGGGTTGGAGTCAGGAAAGGCAAACAGTTCGAAAACTAGGCTTAAATCAGCATCAAGTGCTGACGTAAGTAAATTGGGGAAAAGGCCAGGTTGAAGAAAGATAAGAAGGAGAAGAAGGAGAGGAAGAATAATAACAACCTGAGGATAAAAAGTAAGCAAGTCTTTCATTTTTATCTTGCCGACACTTTTTAGAAATTACTGTGAAGAGACTTTTAAGTCCATTCCTCTCAAAACTCCAGTAATGTCACTTTATCTACGTGTATTTTGAGCGCTGAAATGCGTTTAATATCAAAGATAAAGACAGAATTGTACATCAAATGAGAATACTAATTTTACCCATCATACACAGTTTGTAACCTGAGTGCAACAATGTTATTTTGCTCCTAAGACAGAGAGCATTATCCTGTCTGAGGTGTATGGCATTTCAGGGTGTTCAAATGTGACGAATCCGTCTCGTGAATGTATCCATTATATAAACTGTAAATATGCATCAGATTTTAAAAATTGGAAATTAGATTTGCTATATTTCTCGTTATGTGGACTATTCAGACATAACTAATATTTCCACAGAAACTTTAAAAAAATGTGATCAATCGCGAATACATCCGTTATTCTTCCTTATATTTTTAACAAAACTCTTGACATTTTAAAAATGCTATTATTTTTATACAACATTTACTCTATCCAATTTTTCGATGCAGTTAATTTTAGCGGATCAATTTTGGTATTACTTGCCTTGGCCCTCTTGATATTACTACACGACTGAATGCTTATAAAATAATACAATACATATAGCTTGATGCACAAACCTGTTATCCCTGAACTTAAACATCGAGTTCCGATAAATTCTGCTTAGTCATTTGGCCATGATGTCGTAACAAACACACAACAAGATCGAGCAGCCTGAACTGAACCTAGTTTCGACTTTTCAACACGTACCGACGGAAAATGAACAAAATTATAGTGGATTTCTTTCTTTTTTTTTTTTTTTTTTTTTTTTTTTACAATTTGCTTTACGTCGCTCCGACAGAGATTGGTCTTATGCCGACGAAGGGCTACGAGTGGAAAGGAATTTGCCGTGGCTTAAATTAAGGTACAGCCTCAGCATTTGCCTGGTGATAAATGGGAAAACACAGAAGATGGTCTTCAGGGCTGCTGGCAGTGAGTTCCAACTCTCTATCTCCCGAATGCAAGCTCACAACTGCCTGACCCTAACCACAGGCCAACTCGTTCGGTAGTGTAATATTTATAAATTCAGCCCCAGCTGCAAATATTTGAGCACATGACGGACAATAGGATAATACAAGTTAGTGGGCCTACTTAACGATAATAATAACCCTTAAATGCGCAATTTGTTATTATTTAAAATATTATTTTTTACATATTAGTAGTACCAGGTATATGCATAATTCTTTTCCGGTTTCACTTAGAGATGGCGCCAGCGAACAGTACGCAGCGTATGTATTTGACACATATATCAGTTCGTTCGTCTGACATTAACCTACCAACACACACAAGCACTAGCGTCTGTATTGTGATCGCGTCGACGTTTGTGCCTGAAAAAGAACACTTACATCAAGCATTGCTTTTCTTATTAATCAAAAGAAAGAAGGCTGTGTATAGTCAAACCATATGATGAAATGCTCCATCGATTAGAACATATGAGACATGGTTTCGCCAAATCGCTGTGTCTGGTGGGACCAGAGCGGTGATGTGTGTTATGAACTATTGAAGCCCGGCGAAACCGTTAATGCACAACGCTATTGCCAACAAATGATTCATTTAAATCAAGCATAGATCGAGGGACGACCGGAATGGGCCAGAAGACATGGCAAAAGTGAGTTTGTTACACGATAATGCGCCGTCTCACACAGCAAAACCATTGAAAGACACCTTGAAATCTCTTGGATGGGACCTCCTCCCGCACCCGCCGTACTGTCCCAACCTGGCGCTTGGCGTTGTGGATTATTTGCCAGTTAGACACAAAGGCAAACGGTATGTTTCTTCCTTCACCTATACACCCCAAGCATGGCTTCTAAATTTACTGGTGAAGTATTCCCCTATTATTCTGACTGTTTTGTAGAAAGCCTTGGTAGACGAAAACTGGTGCTAAATTGATGGTGTTTACTTTCCGAACTTGTGATGTTTCCTAAAGTATTTTATTTTATAAATGCCATTGACTTTTTATTAATTAACTAAGAATAGTATTCAGGCGAGTATATTTCAAGAAATTTATACAAATTACTTGCCTTCCAGAGATTGCGGGAGGAAGACATTTTGCACTACCTGCATGGCTTGCCAGATGATCCAACTTCTTCTGATGTCTAAGGAGATGATTGGGACGATTCTGAATGTAATGAAACCCTATCAAGTTGCAATTCTTCCCTGCTGCATGCAAGTGGTTCCGTTGTTTCATTGATTTCTATTCATCCAGGAAGAAAAGGGGAGTAAAATCCCAGTTTATGGTATGCAAAAAGCTTGTTCATGTAGGGGTTCCTGATGAAGTTCGTCTCCAAAATGTGGGCAGCCATGCTCCCAAGCAATCTGAGACAAGAAGGAGGTGCAGAATGTGCGCGGTCAAATACATTTATTGAGGGAAGATAATATTATTTCGAATAGCAGACCAATTGTTGAATTAAATTATTTGATGATTAAATCACATGATGGTCTCGAAAGGCATTTTAATTTATCATGGTATATAGAATCACAGTGACTGTGCGGCAGTTAAAAATTATGAATCCTTAGCTGGCAGTGTTTACTTCTTTCAAAAAAAACCAACGCCTGGACCAAACATGGTATCCGTGCACCACGCATGCGTCATGAAAATTCTAAAAACCATTGACAAACTGGACTGAAGTACAAGTAGGCGCGACAGAACTTCTGGCGGATACTTAAGTACAGCACTTTCCGATTTCCGTTCCCACATTTATTATTAATATTCGTAAAATTCTGTAATTCTTCATACAAAAGTCATCATAATTCAAAAATTCCCGTAAAACTTCGGTACAACGCTCGAAAGAACTTCATCTCCTCCTCAATTGTCTCAGTTTCGAACTAGGATCGCCCTGGAAATCGTCACACAACGCCACCACATTTCACGGTACCGGGCGAGTTGGCCGTGCGGTTAGGAGCGCGCAGCTGTAAGCTCGCATCCGGGAGATAGTGGGTTCGAACTACACTATCGGCAGCCCTGAAGATGGTTATCCGTGGCTTCCCATTTTCACCAGGAAAATGCTGGGGCTGTACGTTAATTAAGGACGGCCGCTTCTTTCCCATTCCTAGGCCTTTCCTGTCCCATCGTCGCCATAAGACCTAACCTGTGCTACCGCGACGTAAAGCAAATAACATTTCACCGTTGCGAATCAGTCGTAGGAACTGATGTTGCTAGAAACATTTACTCAATCATGTCCGGAATTGGTGTTCCTCGCTTGGAAATCCGTTTTCCAATTTTATAAATTGTATGTGCACGATCAGTTTGATTCTTTACTTTTGTTGATTTTTTTTACAATTTTCTTTACGTCACACTGGCACCGATAGTTCTTATGGCGGCGTTGAGCTAAGAAAGGGCTATGAGTGTGAATGGAGCGAGTATGGTCCTAATTAAGGTACAAACTCAGCATTCGCCTGGTGTGAAAATAGGAAATCACGAAAAACCATCTTCAGGGCTGCTGACAGTGGCAAACTGATAGCTACGCGACCAAAACCACGCGGCCACTTGGTTGGTGGTTGAATTTCTTACCATTTGCTTGCTTAGATTAATTTTCAGTACTTGGATTACAAGATCCAGGTATTTACCACTACTGTGTAAAACCGGATCGTAAAACAATGGAAATCACTATCTTTTGGATTTTATTTTAGTGTAACTATATTCAATTTGGAGAATATATAACAGGCAAGTTATTTCCCCCTTGTGCGTATGCAATGCTGCGCATTTACGGGATAGTATTATCAGCCGGTTCGGACATTCGAGCACTTGGATTAGGGTTGCATGCTCCCGTGTAGTTAATTAAAATGGTGCCACTACATTCCAGATAACTCTGATTTCACTTGAAATGTCACGTCGAGTACATCTATCACATTTTGCACAAATAAAGAATCTCCACACAGTTCTTGAATTTCAATGCACAGGTCCTCTCACTTGGTAGTGACAAACACATCAACGAAATGCAACCATGTCATTTGAAATATTTCGTAAATGAACAAATTTTGTGTCATAATCACATATCTGTATAAATTTTGCATGGCTTCATTCCCTCATGCTTAGTTTTATCTTCGAATAGATATGTTGAAAGTGCTTTCAATTCGATTTCTATTTGTCTGTCTGTCTGGATGTCTGTCCGTTACGACAACGTGGTGAAACTGCTTAAAATAATACATAGAAACTTTCATTTAAATTAAACGGTAGACGGATTGTACTCTAGGCTATATAATATTGTATTATAACACAGTGGCGTATACTTGTATAAAGGGGCCAAAACACGAAATGTCATTTGTTGCCATTAATATCACCCTATCAAAAATAGGTATATAATAAAATTATGCCGAATGTTTTATGTGTTTTATATCTTTTATATTTCATGCCATTTTGCCGTACTAGGAATAGCGTAGATTATTGTCAAAACAATTTATATCTCGGTGGGACATATGAGGAATACTTCCGTATATCTTTCATAGACTCTTTTGGATCTATCTAGAACACATGAAGCTTCATACTGGAAGACTTCTATAATGATGACACATGGAAGTTGTATACGAACATTCACTGTAGATCATGGTGGCAGCGCCTGACATCTGTGAAACAGCTGATTCAACAGAGTATGGAGGCTACAAAAATCTGTTTTGGCACAAATTGGTTATTATCTGGCGTTCATCATGTATGAAGTGAGCATATTCTATATCACTGTGTTGAATAATGTTTCTGAAGTAAACAGAACCAGAGTCTGACAATCAAGTGTTATAAAAATAATTTCAATGGCACTTTTTCAACTGTTCCTTCTGTGGATCACTAACCTCAATGTGAATGGACTTCTTTCCCTAACCTCAAAATTCGTACTTTAATTGAGCAAATATCATCGCAAAACTTCTTCATTTAGTAAACATATGTTAATTTTGTTGATATATTTATGCATACAAATCAAGTAGTATTTATACTCATTCATGAATGTAACAAATAAGTACTATAGTGACTTGGTAGACGAAAACAGGTGCTAACTTGATGGTGTTTACTTTCTGAACTTGCGATGTCTCCTAATGTATTTTATTTTTAAAATGCCATTGGCTTATTATTAATTAACTAAGAATAGTATTCAGGTGAGTATATTTCAAGAAATTTATACAAATTGCTTGCCTTCCAGAGATTGCGGAAGACATTTTGCGCTACCTGCATGGCTTGCCAGATGTTCCAACTTCTTCTGATGTCGAAGGAGATGATTGGGACGATTCTGAATATAATGAAACCCTATCAAGTGGCAATTCTTCCCTGTTGCATGCAAGTGGTTTCGTTGTGTCATTGATGGCTATTCATCCAGGAAGAAAAGGGGAGTAAAATCCCAGTTTATGGTACGCAAAAAGGTTGTTCATGTAGAGGTTCCTGGTGACGTTCGACTCCAAAATGTGGGCAACCATGCTTCCAAGCTATTTGAAACAAGAAGGAGGTACAGAATGTGCAGCACAAAGGAGAAACAGAAGAAAACTAAAATATTATGCAAAGCCTGCAATGTACCCTCGTGTGCCAGTCCATGCTTTACACATTTTTAAATCAGTAAGATGCCTCACTATCAACTTTCAACTTTGCTAGCCTATTTAAGAAGAAAAGTGCTTTGTAACTTTGCAATTGTGTACTCTGTATTTCAAGTATAAGGGTATTTTATAGCAATGTTCCATTTGCTAGACAAATTTTGCTTCACATCCTTGTTTACAAATTGAAGTCAGTTTTATTTGATGGTACTTAGTATTTTTGTGATTTTCTTTCCTATTTTACACCTTTTTACTGGTTAATAACTTCATTTTGAAAGTATATCTTACATTGTTTATTAGAAAACTATTCCCAAAATATTTAGAACTCGTAAAATACAACCATGCCTATGTCACGTATGGTGGGACATATGTGTCCCACTTCAAATATTTGTTGGAATTGACCATCCAAAATTCTGAAAACCATGTTTTGTCAAACAACTGTCTTCTAAGGAGCTAAAAACTGCAAAAATATTTAATTACATGTTTAAGGGTTATTTCACTTTTCAGAAACGTCCCTTTACCTACACAACATCTCCGTCCATGAACTCATGATGGGAGCTCGAGTTACATTCCCTAAATCTCTTGTACAGTTACGGGTATCTCTCGGTCTCAACCGGGCACGACTTCACGAGATCTCTATCGATACCCATACTCCGCAATCATCTATACAGCATTTGACGAACCGTATATCATGCCACATTCCAAATTTATTCCCGAGCATTGTGATTATCGTTATCTCTCTCTGGCACACTAGCAAATTCACAAATGACTTAGAAGGCATAATGTTGTGTAGTCGATATACTTTGTCTTTGTGTCAGCCTCCTCATGGGAGAAGTTACATTAATAATTATAAAAGTACTATCTAACACCCGAAGTTTTAGACAATGCATTTACTGATACCTTATATCCCCTTACACTGTGCTGAATTTTTACTATAGGAGCTATGTTGACGGTGAAGTTCGTAGAATATTCAATAACCCATCAGAGAAGCGTAATGGGGGTAGTTAATGAAACATAAATTATTGAAATTAAATTTTAAGATCACTTTCCTTCAGATAGTATCTAATAAGATCGTAGACTATGTTAACAGTTCTCTATACTAAAAATTACAGAAGTAACTTATGAAGCCGCAAGTTAGCTGTGGTTGGGTGCGGTAATGTGTGTACTTGGTAAATGGCATGTTTTGGTGTATTCACTACGCTGATGAAGTACAGCTGAGTTGTGAAGCTTCCATGATTAAACCTCGCTCGAATAACGGATGTAATGTAACGTTTTGAGAAGGCCTAACAAGAATATCGTGTAGAATTCTGCTGTACCATGGAGTAACGTTTTCTCTGTGACTATTGAATGCTTACCAAATCTTTAACACATTTCTGTGGGGCTACGGGAATGGTCTTTGTTCTATAGGATCTCAGGATCAATTCCTGGCTAGACTGTAATATTTTGATGTGACGTTTTAATTCCTTTTACCCTACATACTTTTTCCTGTAGGAACTGCCCCAAGAACACTTTATACTAACCTGCACCACATTAGCACGCAGCTAGTGTCACAAGAGAGACACCATTCACCCCAACCAACGCTCCATCACGATAAAAATTGTGACGTAAAATTATTACAAAAGCCCGTTTGGACATGGTTGCAGTTTAATCCCTGGAGTTACTTCGAGTATACACAAGCTGGCGAGATCTACATGCGTGATAATTAGGAGGCCAGCGGTTATCTACATAAAGTTCACGCTGCAACTAAGTCGTTGTGTTCGAACGTTTTTAGTGATGCGGTATGGGATATGATGGGTTTCTGTAATAAAATGGCTGTTACTTATAAGAAAATGATACTGGATATTGGAATAGGGACTTGAAGCAGAATATGTTGAGCTTCATAACCACTGGGTCAGGAAAATACACAATCCACGCCGACCGATGTGATTGGTGTACCACTGGTGTGAATTGGAACGCAGGATGGCCAATTAGGCCACGAAATTGAAGAGATGAGATTTTATGACTGATTATTACCCTACTTCGCTTGTACTGATGCTACAGTGTAGGATAATATGTGAAACATTGTAACCTTTGATTCAGCGAAAACCGTTCAAGTGTTTCTGTTAGTTGTAAGGTTTTGAGGGCATGGGTTACAGTAAGATACTAATCAGAAACGATATGTTTAGATGCTTTTCTGTACCATTAGTAGACTTTATTTTCATTTCTCACAGCTAAATACAGACACTCCTTTAGTGAATAAAACTTGAGTTACCACTGAAAAAGAATGTAACTTATTTTCGTAGTCCAAATTTAATCGCAGTAGAACGCGATAAAGTAATAATTACACGGGTGGGTGTTCTACCCCATATACTCGAGTCGGTATGCGTTGGTTATTGACACAGTTTCCCTATTTAGGAACACCCTTGCGGTCCAAGTGAAATGAAAATCGTACATGAAAATATACAATATTTAGGCAAGTATTCCTTGGAGTTTCCATTGCTTCCGAAGTGTCGAAAACTAATGACAAGATGACCTACGGCTGAATTTTTGCTTGATAATCTGATAATACGCTTAATTTTCAAAACGTTGCAGTACGTAAATTGAACAGTACAGCCGTTTTTTTTTTCCTTGGGAATTATCATACATGTATCAGTTGTGAGATATTATCTCCCGATCTATTTAAATACCGTTCATTCTGCTCAGGGCTCAATGTCTTAATTGGCAATGACAGTAGGTTTAGACAGATAATCACTCTATTTCCAAAGTTTTATGGACATTCAACATTCCACTGTGTATATTGGGAAGTACTCGAGGATCAGTGCATCAAAGTTTGTGACTTGCGGCAATGATTTATCAATATCTATGGTAACAGACAATAAAGAGTGATTGAAATTACATTCTACAATCAATATAAGAAATATCAGACACCAACAGGGCAGTGTGGAATTAATTTTTACCTGCGTAAATATCTGGGAGCAGAATGACTATCAAAGTGCCTACACAAGGTTGGCAGGGTAATTTACTCGTTACAAGCCGCATATTTTTGACAGGACATTTTGATGTGCACTGGTTCTACAACACAGAATGGGATGTTATAGTTACAGAAAGCTGTGGAGTTATCCATTCTATCATACATATATTTTAACTGTCGTTTAGCCATGGAAATCTCAGAATTGTTTGTTTTTTAATTTTGACTGTGGGAACAGTCTCATTTCACGGAACCCTGGGAACGTAGCTACTGAGTTATTAGTTTTCCTGTCAACTAGAGTATAACAATGAAATCCGGCTGTTGCCGTGCGAATATGAAGGCTAGGAGGATTAAAACTCAAAATGTAACAATGTTACACGGGCGCAATACTGGCATGAGCTAACGGTGATGGGTGAATTGCACTTTATAAAATTCCCTTTTCTTTAGAGATAAACCGATCCCGTTCCTTTCTCCGGATTGCAGAGGAGCTCTCAAAACGCCGCGAAATGCAGAAAATCTCCTGGTTCCTTTTCTGAAATGAAAGGTTCCTTCTTGCTTACTGCCTGATCAGATGGACTCAATTACGAGGGTGATCAATGCTTCCATTGAACCTCTTCTTCGTTTTCACAGTCATACTGTGAATGCAATCGCATTCCATACGAAATGGCCGCGGACAAGGAATTTATGATGATGATGATTATGATGATTCTTGTTGTTTAAAGGCGTCTAACATCTAGGTCATCGGCCCCTAACGGTACGAAATGAGGCGAAATATAATGAAAAATTAAAAGTCCAAAATCCTCCACTGACCAGATATCAAAACGCGAGGACGAAGAATGAATGGATGGATATGAATTTAAAACAATCAGTGGATCCGACCGGAAATGCCTCACATTCACAGAAACTGACGTAAAACAATAGTATTACTGACCAAGGGACTGCTTATACACCATAATATTGAACTGATGATGCTCATAGTCTAAAGTTGTCCAAAATCCAAGTCATCGGTCCCTCATAATGTTACTTATCGCTAGGAAAGTAGAACCATGGTATTTGTCATGTTGCGATACTAATCAAAAGTAGCGTAGACTCGCGGTAATCCACACATGATGGTACGACTCACAGGTAATGAAATTTGCACATGTAATACAGACCTATGGTGTTTCGCACATTGCGGCGCCATTTACAGGCAACGCAAACGTATGGTGTTCATGACTTACGTATACTAACCACAGGGACCCGCACCATCCCGTGGTGTTCCTCATATAGTGTCCACTAATCATAGGCAAGCCAGAACCATGGTGTCACTCACCTATGGTGTCGCTCCTAAAGTGGTACTAATCACAGGTACTGTAAGAGCCGGCAACGCACTCTGTTGCTACTAATCACTAACCTATTGTGTACCTAACATAGTGGTACTACGCGCAAATATAAGCGACCCATGTTGTTCTTCGCGTGATGGTACCAATCAGAAGTAGTTGCATGGTTCTAATACAATCACCCCTTGGTCGCCCCTTTTAGTAGCCTCTTACAACGGGCAGGGGATACCGTGGGTGTATTCTTCGTCTGTGTCCCACACACACAGGAGGATGTGAGTTTGGTCCGCGAGAGGTATTTTGCTTCCCTCAAGTCCGCCGGCAAGCTGGTTAGGACCCTCTATCCGCCACCTGGGACGCACTACGTGAGAATATCACCTCTCCCCCTGCTACGCCAGCGTACTAAGTTCGTGGCAAGGAATTCATGATTAATCGTCTGCAGTGTTTCAGAATCTTGCAAAGCCATCGTACACTGGTTTTGGTTTGACAACTGCATGTGTACCAAAACTTGATTATAGGTTTTGCATCCGGCTTCAAATTGTTGGCAAGGAATTCATAAAGATAGGAGCTGAAATCATTTGTGACCATCTAGGCGATTGCCTCATGGCACATGAAACGATGGATCTAACCTTCGTCTCAAACGTAAATAATGAAATTGAATGTCCAGAGTTGTCTCTTACGAAATGCATCAGAATATTGCAAGGGCTGAGTGGGCAAACGTGTTAAATATAAGAAAATATTGCCTTCCTTTCTGGGTTATAGTGAAGGATTTTCATTGGCCGATGTCATTTCTTACGCTCATTCTGCTTCCCTCTGGTGATCCTGGACTTGTTATTTTATGTGTCCCATTTCTTTCCTTCCCCTTGTCTCTCGAGGGCCAGTCCAAGCTTGCCATAAGTTTGACACACGTTTTGTAGGGTTTATTTATTGACAGTTTCACGTCATGGTATCAAGATCACCTAACCGTTCCATCGTTGGTCGTCTACGTCGGCTGCTTCAGTAGATCAACATCTAACGCTTAGATCTTGGTGTCGTTTCGAGTTTCTTTTCTGTCACCTAATCGACCAAACGATAGGCTTCAGAAGAGAGCCTAACTACTTTAAATGAAGAGCAAATATGTGCTTACTAATATATTTATTTAAATTAAACGACGACAAAAATAATTATTAAATTTGGCAGGAAAAACACTTAAAATTTTTACAACATTTTATCGAAGTCACAATACATAACGTGAGTCTTATCTTTTTATTATTGTTTAACATTATGCTTAACCCTTTCGCACTCAGCGCGCCGATCTATCGGCGCGAGAGGTTATGGGGAAAACGCTCACGGTGCCGATACATCGGCTCTGTCTTATTTACGGATTTTGGTCATTTGCGTAGCTGTTAAAACGTAACAGTTGATCGTGACGGTACCTTAAAGCGTTGGATTTGCATTTAACTCAACAGATATATCTACCAGCCCTACAAAATATTTTTATTTTCGACAAATGAAATCTGTTGACCGTGAATGTTTATGTTGTGGTTATTTGAAGTTGTTATTTCGTGGATCTGTTTTGATTGGCTTATGAATACAACAAGTTGATCGTGCTATGAGTTTTGTTTATAGTTTATTTCGTTTCTTTGGTATATCGTGTGTTCGATGTACTTCGTAAACGACAATTTTACTCCTTTTCATAACTCCGTTGTTGCACGTGCTTGTGTCATCTTTTTATCGTAATGGCTAGGCCATATTCAGGGCCAAATGAGGCCGATATCCTTGAATTTTCAGATGATTTAGACAGTAGTAATGACCTTCTTTTGCCGAAAGTGATTCCCATTATGTGGGAAGTGACACAGTCGTAACTGCTCACCGTGCATCGGACCACGAGGACCTGACGTCGATGACCGTTACATGTACACTGAATAACTTTGTGCAATGCTTCATGAGTGAATTGCAGCACACACATCATATTGATATCAAATTATTCAGAATTAAATGTTCTTTCATTCAAGTCTAAGAGTAAAGAAGGAAGGCGCAACGATGTCTAATATTTCTGTCATTGAAAACAATAATTTATTTTTAAAAATTTATTTTCGAAATTTAATAATTTTTTGGGGCTTAACCAATACCAATACATCCAAAGTATATTCATTTCTGAAATGCTCATAGTTTCCTGTATTAGTGTGATTAATTTTATTTTAATGTGTATTAAACTCTTTACGTGTTGATTTTTTGCAATTTGCTTTGGAAAATCACAAAAATTAGTCTGAGTGTCTTCGAGCAAACACCTGCATATAGGCTGATTGCCAAAGGGTTAAAAGAATGCAAATGTAGTGCAAAATTCGTGGACAGCAAAAACCAGAATACGAGAATAAAACCTGAAAATCGGGCACCATTGATCTAAACGATAACTGAGAGTTAATCCTTACGATCCATGGAAAATCTGATCTTCAAAAAGTAGAATTCCAGATTTATATTTAATTAAGGTTATCCACGAGTCTGGTATCCTATCGGATATTGGAACATCCCCGAATGGACCCTTAATCGAACCAAATTGACAATCAGTTGCTTTGGATAGGTTGCAAAATATTACTGGAAAGCATGGTGTTCATTACAAGTTAACAGCAATGGTCACAATCAAAAATAAAATTCCACCATGTATTGTCATCTCATGCAACCCTAAGTTAGAGGATAATCCCGATGCTGAAATATGCATCATCCAAACAGACGTTCAGAAGAAACCAACAACATCTTGATCTGAGGGGATATTACGTTACATCACCCTGAAGGAACAAAATTGCGAATTGCAGGAAATCATTAATTCACCATGCATTTAGAAGAAATGTCAAACACTGAAGTTAAAGAAAAGTGATAAGTCACTTGAAAATATTCTTACTAAATCGACTTTCAAGTCGCAAAATAATAATGTCGTTAAGTCCACACTACAAAACAACTGTCAGAAATATTTCCAATTCTCTGTAACTAAGACTACCATTACAAATCTGTCTACCTACACTTATTCCATTAAACCAAACTACAAATAATCGGTATACCAATGTCTCATTTAATATATAATGAAATAACGAAAATTGAACATAAAATATATATATATTAACAGCTGACGCGTTCACTTTGTTTAGACCACCTTTAAATTTGTCAACTGTTCTGGATTGGTTACAGGACATCATCTTACACAGCCTGTCTCAGAAATATTACATCCTAACATACACCATGTCACAAAAATTCCTCTCCCTCGAAAAACAGGGCATCCTACTCTCAGCCTCCTGATCATTTTACATCACTCATAAAATACAGCCATACTCTGCCTTTGACATCTTCCTAGCTATTCTCATAATATTTCATTTCCATTACAATCCATTTCTTCCCGTTTAAAACTTTTTCAAAAACAAGCAATTCCATGACTAAACAACTTTATAAGGATCTCACAATTAACTCCTATAAATTTTCATGATCTCAAGAGCAAAATAGCATACCGTGATTTTTTGTATCACAAATACACGGTGACCCAAACTTACGTTTCCCAAAAATGAATGCCAACTTTATCAGACTTCACTGGATTTCGGTATAAATAGCAAATCTCGCTTGACATTACTGCTGAACACATTCATTATCATCTCACATTTTATCTTGACGTGATTATTACTATAATTATTATTATTATTATTATTGTTGTTGTTGTTGAACCGGGAGGTACACCTGAACCCCGTGCATTTAAATGAAGCTCCATGAAGAAAGCCAGCACATAAAAATTCAAACAACTATTGCAAGAAGTTGGGACATTGATCAACAGATGTCACTACTAAAGTGACAGAGTAATGTGTTACTTTAAGGTTTCCTAAAGTGACTGGATGTCTTTGTTTTGGTGTATCACTGTTTACAACTATTTCAAGAACTTGGGACTTTTCTTCATAGATGTCTCTGTTAAGGAAATGGTGCAAAGTGGAATAACTAGAAATTTAAAGAAATTTTGTGTTCATAGGTTTTCTGAATTGAATTGACTTTCCATGTTTTTGAGAGTTCAAGGTTTGCAACACTTCTTCCTTATCCCGCCAACTTGGGATCTCAACCAATATAAAATTCTGTGTATTCATTTTTCTGCCAATCATAGGCTTCTTGTAACTTTCCGACGGTCCAATAAATATGAAAGGGTGTGTCTGGTTTTAGTCCAGAGCCTTCTCGAACCTTTCTCTCGGGTATAAAGCTGACGCCTTTACGAGCTAACTTGTCTTATTGATCGTCGTATTATTGCGTCTGTGTGCTAAGAGAGGAGGTGTGGGCCGCATTCATCGCGGGCAGAACATCAGCTAAGGTAATGGCCAGAATTTTTCTATCTATGTAGTTAACTCCGCAAGCTGATTAAAGGGGAAGTTTCATATCTTTCTATGTAATAGTCAATTTCCTAAAGTGTAAAAGTTCTTTCTTCTCGTGTAAAAGCTCAAGTATGTCAACATTACTTAACTGAAAACCGGGGATAGAGAGTGCGTTACCCGCTCGAATTCCTTTCAATTAATCTTGAAGTAAATACGATTCTGTAACTGTTTTTCACTTGTAAATTGTAAATTAACTTGTCCTTATAGTCCCCTGAGTTGTGTGGGATTAGCCTCTGCATCGTAGGGCCATAAGTCCAAGTAGGGTTTAAATCTTTGATTTCAAGGAGCGCAAGTATTTTAACCTGTTCTTTTTCATGAAGGTCCGGTAGTATGGGTACTCGATAACCCTGTATTATGTCTTAAAATACAACTGCGACAGTCTGGTCAAATATAGGTTGTGCCTAGAGAGGCCAGAAATTGTAAAGGTTATTGAGCAAATGTAAAAGTTAAAGGTAGACTTCAGTAGGCTGTACGGAGTTGGGAGAGCAGTCTCCTTGGTAGAATTTGTAGAGCATATTAGGCCCTTCCTTTTAAAGTGAACTGGGTGCCTTTGGAAGGCCGGAACGTGTAATATTTTCGAGCAAATGTGCTCTTGATTATGGTGTAATTTAACTGTAAAAGTAAATTGTGGGATCTTTCTCCTTGAATGAACTGAGCCACAGTGCCCTTGTCAAATTTTCAATTTACTGAGCGACAAGCGCAGTTTCCTAATGGCTATGTTTTCGATGTTATCTACTTTGTACTTGATCTAACTAAGCTGTTCTGTAACCGTATTTTCGCAAAGCGAATTGTTTGTTAAAAGTTTTACTTCTGAAAAGAAATCAAAATAAATATAAGCTTTGTTTTCAAAGTTTTAAATGAGTCTTCTGACTGTCAAAGATAGACTCATTCAAGCCCGTACCTTCTTTCACCTCTACGTTCCACAGAATACCCCGGAACAATTATTATTATTATTATTATTATTATTATTATTATTATTATTATTATTATTATTATTATTATTATTATCATCATTATTATTATTATTTGATATTTGACTTTATCACGCTCATAACTGTTATTTATCATTATCATTATTGTGACTTTTACCGGCCTGAACATTATTTAATTGATTTTCATTACAATATTTGAAAATTCGCCTATTACATTTTTCTAAAGAAATTTAAATAAATTTTAAAGGTTCGTGCACTGACAAGAATAATAGAGAGTTCGCCTCAACATTGCATACACTTTTTTTTGCACACTTCTATATAGTAATTTAACGGGAAACGCATGAACTTTCTAACTACAAAATATGATATTTAAATTGGATAGACCTGTGACCGGAGTTAATCTTGGCTCCATTTTGTGCCAGCTCGTCTCAAACATAGCCACACATGATTGAAGAGCACTTTCTTCTCTTATGCATTACTTATAATTACACAGATTCTACACGTTAATTGATTCAACACAAGTAAATAATAAATTACTCTAGACACACACAATATGTTACGAGGATCCAACTCTCGTCCTTGAGAACCTCCAACTTCCCCATAGGCCAGTTGTTTCAACGATATGAAACCCGAAGCTTATCTCTGCCAATCTACAGTTCCCTTTACCGATTAGGAAAATACACCGTGTCACAGTAATTCACGAAAGCTATAATTATATGAATTCGCTGTTTCCATTTGAGAAGTTCAGGAATCCTATACTAATTCAACTAATAATTTTCTTTTGAGATTTACCACTTAGTAAAAAGAGTCTATCTCGAGCCAACTAACTGTATAAATCTCACAAGTCCACTTGAAGTTAAGACGACACAGTCCACCCTCGCGAACTAAGACAATGTAAGTGAAGCTCCTGTCTCAGGTGGGGGTATTTAAAAACTTTCTTAGGGACGCTTTACTTCTTGTGATGTATTGTTGTGTAATCATACAATTTGATAACCACTGGACCGATTCCTTCGAGGCTCACCCCAAAAATTCCCCCTAATTTTCAAGTCATGATGTTGTTTGCTGATTTTCCCGCTCCTTTTACGGACGTAATTAATTAATTTCGTGCAGGCGATTTCGTGCGCATTTTGATTACGTGCCCTTGACACGCGCTTCCCTCACGGCCAACATAGATGCCAATTTATCTCCAGGCTTAATTAAACACATTTCAACTCTGTGGACTTTAGCTTCGTTAAATATTTCTAAAAATTCTTCATTAGTTATGTCTTTGTTAATGACAGTGCCGAAATCTCTCGCAATGAGGGTTATTTTCTAGAAACTCATTATTAATTACCCGAAGTCTACCTAAGTGTTCCGACCACGTTCGAATTGGTGGATCGCTTCCCACGGTGAGTTGTCACGCCACGAATCGTGAGATGAGCTTGCAATAAAGAATTACGGTTGCACCCGTAGTTGCATCTTGTAGTTGCAATTTTCTAGTTACAATATTTAGCAAGGTAGAATTATGGGTTTCGTACATCGCATCAAAAATAGGCCGGATGACAGGTTCAACTTTATATTATTTTCTGTAGTCCTGGTCAATCTGAGAAAGTGTAAAGTACGATGGGAAATAATTCTTGGAAAAATCCTTTGTGATGTGGTGGCTTTCGTACGCTGGTATACGTTCCAAAATATACGTAAATATTCCAAATATTCAGTCGAAATCTTTGATGTTTGTAGGCACCTCGGCCGTGTTAATGAACAATCCGTTTTATGCTGGAAAGTTTCTCATTCAACAAAGTTCCGTGGAATCTCGGAGATACTTTACATATCTTTACGAATAGCGCCTACAAACAGTCTTTATGTCCACGTGTTCTTCAACATGGTAGGTTACTGTCATTTGCCTTCAATAGACTGATTCTTTCCTAGCTTTAATGCTAACAAAATCATTTTTTTTGCGGTGAAGGACCTAAGAGTCACACATATGCTACATTGAGAAAACTGACCACCTACGAGCAAGGCAATGCGGAAAAAGACCTGTGACAGTAGCTAAAAGCAGGACAACGGAGAAATGTGAATTAGCAATGAACGATGTGACCATACTGTGCCAGTATGCTGGTCTCCGCTAGTTAAATATGGGCCAGAGTGTCACTGGGCTAGCTTTGTCGACATGGCGCGTGTGTCCTTCAACCAGGTGGTGAACGGTTCCTTACCTGAAGGGGGAGCTTAGTTGACTCGGGAAATGAAAAAAGATATAAACGTGGCCGAGAGATGAAAATAGCTAGAATATGTTCGTCTGCAGTCACACCGGATTTATAGCAAAGGATATATTTATGATATCTTCGATGGCGTGATGTGTACAAGGTGTACAATTATGATATATGACTGGACAGTGTTAATGACTTCACATGTGAATTGTAACAATTAGTACTGAATTTTTATTTAATTTGAATGATATTTCAGCAGAAATTAAGGTGAATTTATTTAATGAAACAAATAAGAATTCAGTACTTGAATTGACTTTACTTCCTACAACGAGTGTAGATCTACGGTACTTAAAGCTAGTCATACGTATACAAGCTCTCACATACTTCTAACTCATTTCTGTCACTTCGTTCGCTTCGCCAGTTTTATTTCATCGCAGAACGTCAGTGGGGATACTGTCATCGACAGGGATATTGGACTCATTTCTTGTGTTCATCTCGTACTTCAGATTATGCCAGCCTACGACTCTAATTAGTGTAACCAACAGATGTCTAAAATATCAGGTAACTCATAAATTTACGTGTCTTTTCACAATAATTTGCAGGATTGTGCTCAGCATTTTTCTTCATTCATTTGGTACAATTTTCAGAAATCATCTGAGAGTGCTAACGTGGAAGAGGACCTCTACATTGTTCATCGCCAGAAGATGGAGTTCGTGCCAGAGACCACTCACATTCCATTATGAATTTCTAAGTCTATAGACTGGCGTCAACAAAGGAGAAATGCAAGGATTTCAGCCCTAGAATGTATGATTGAGTTCAGCATGAAGACTACAATACAAGTTAAGTCGACAACGTCTTACTTATATCTGTTCTCTGTAGCTCTTTATTTCTATTTTTATTCTTTCTTTGTAGTCTGTAGTTAATTTTAATTTTCACGATATTTCATTGATTATTTCTTTATATGTGAGAGAGGACTTGAAACTTAATTCGTGTACTTGTTTGATTCCTGACCACTTGTTGTTGGGTTCGGAAATGACAGATCAGTTGAAGTTATCCATGTGTTATCAGAACCATTCTTTCTTATTGTACGAATTTCATTATAATAGTGAGCTAATCTGTGTCAGATGAATTTATCGAGGTAATATTTTCCCAATTTTTAAACATTTTCATGATAATTGAACTTATACTCGTGCCTCGTGGTAATGATAGCATGTCATCGGGATATTAATTCCGAATCGAAATTATGGATTTATTAAGAGTACATGCGCTGTGATATATGATTATTAATGGATTATTTAGTCATCGAGACAAATTTAATTGGAATAAGACTTGTTTTGGGACGATAACAGATTCTTATAATTTTTCTGACTACACATTGTGTGATAAGTGGTTATGATGAATAGTAGTCGTCATTACAATGTTGTTGCTGTACGTGGAATTCATGTGGAATTAGTACATGTGATATGAGTCTTTGTGATATTGAATTGTCACGTGTTAATGTGGCGATATTTTTATACAAGATGTTGATCATGGTAGAAGGGAGATAATTAATCTTCGAGATTATACGAGGTGTAGTCACTGTAGTAATGTCTTCAGATGATGATAAGAATAAGTCCACGTCAATCGATGTGCTCCATAATTCAGCTTTAATATTTTGGAATAAGCTTATCCTGATATAGCTCATGAAAGTCAGCAATTCGAAGTTTTAATGTATGTGTAAATCTTACTGGAGGATCTTAAGTCTGGAAAATAGATCTTCAATTTAATATCCTAATAATATTATAGTTCGATACACGCTTTGTACGAGGAGAATAATGCTTTTAGTAGTGTTCAGTGTGGCATGAAGTATAGGACATAACGCACTTCACACACCCGAAATTTCAATTTCATACAGAATACACAAACAAATAACTTCGTAACCGATCACGATATGACATAACGCGCTAAACACGCACAAGGATAGTGGTCTTCCCTCTTTAATATCGCTGTTAGTATTACTCAGGTTACACAGCGCACTTTTTCAATGCCTTTTTTCTTATTTTCTGCCACAAATAGCAAAGACCACCGCTTAAAAAAGCACTTTTTAGTTTTATTCCTGTTTTCCTCTAGTTATCTTTACGCACAGTACATTACGTACTTAGGATATTTTATTTGTTTTCACCCAAGTATTAGAATTATTTGTTTACCGCAATTCTGAATCGAAATGTGGAAATCTTGTGAAAATAGATGATCTACACGTACATAAAATTTGTTTCCCGGAACTAAGCTAAAAATTGGGCATTGTTTAATATAATTATATAGTTTAAAATGTACAGAAATTATAGTATGGAAAAACGCACCATACCTAATTTTTATTACGCATTCGTTATTTCAAACAACAGTAGGCTAATAACCTACTCATTTACTTACTTGTGTGCTCGCATACATCCTTTCACTCTACCTGTCCGTCGTTCACCCGTTCTCTCACAAAATCACAGATAAGTGGAGTAACATTTTTAAAATACAGTTTTTCTTTATGTATAATTGGAATTTTGAGAGATGAAAATTCTTAACATCCCCTGACAGCGAGCTCCGTAGCTTTGCTGAGTGCCAAGGAAATCCCTTCTTGAAGGCAGAGATATGCTTAAAGGTCGGAAAGACGGGTAACTATCCCTAATGTTGAGCAGTGAGTAGGCCCTAAGTGACATGCGGTGTAAGGGATATGTACAGAGAGAGAGAGAGAGAGAGAGAGAGAGAGAGAGAGAGTTGAGGGAGGGATTTCCAGAGAAATTTCAAGTCAATTTGTTTGTCTGTAGTCTCAATAGAAGAGAATCTTGATGGATGGTATGTGGAATGGCGGTTAATTAGCTTTCCCATGCTGCGCTGTAGACTACTGTCTGCAATTTGCTTGTGTTCTCCATTGTTACGGGATTCCAAACTGGTAGGGCACACATGAGAAAGGGCTTGCTATGCAAAGATATCCTGACCGTATAGCTTTTAGACTGAGGTATTTTAAAACCTTTATACAGGAACCCCAGCATTTCCGTTATCTTGCACCATACCTCTTCACCTTTTAAGTTACATGCCATCGTGTACTACAATTTTTCTTATACGCACCCAACCATATGCATTTGTTCTTAATACTGCAAAGGGCACAGTACATCATGTGAAGACGTAGAGTATGTGGTATGGTCCAACTGTTTACGGGAATGGTTTCCAAACTTTTTCAGTTCACTGCACCCTTGCTACATTAATGGCAGCTAGATCAAAACCTACCTAATAACTACACCTTCCTACTTAGGTAAGTTACAGAAAAATAACGAAAACACTTATTTAACTCTACAAAACAGTCATGTGATCAACAGCATCATTCAATAAATGCAATTGATCATATTTCTTTTGGGACACGTGAGCCTGTTCGTCACTGCCCATTTTCTCGAAATTATTATATCAAACTGAATATATTCAACGTTAATTTTAACTCGATACTTACTTTTTGACACAATGGACACCCGGGTCGAATAAAGGATGGTTGGCCATTTTACTCACTCTTAAAACAGTAATCGCCACCACAAGCAGCCCCATCATCACCACCACTACCACCACCTGAATCCAAGCTTCGCAAAAATATGAAGTCGTGAATGGAATTAAAATTTCGTTGATATTTACTACCTACCTAGAAAAGAATATTCGTCGGTTATTGGTGTAGAAGCAAAGTTTCGTCATATTTATGCTATCTAGGATTCTTCACACTGTTCAGACTGATTTTTGGTGAAACTTCATTATTTCAGTGACACAACAGTTATTACTGTTCAAAAATTATTTTATATATGCAACGCACCGATAATTTTCCGTAAGCTTCTAAAACAAATTCCCGAAACATAAATAAGTTTGAAGAAGTCTTAGCAAAGTCAGTTACTAGTTGAGATGCTGGGGTGCACTAGGTCATTTAGACGTCGCACCCTATTGCATAGATTTGGAAATTTTAAATCAGTGAAGTGAAGCTTTTGTACTGCTGTATTTCGTTGCGCCTCATAGAGGAAGTCGCAGTTTCACAGGCGTCACGGTGCACACGTTAATAATCATGGGCTTCAGGTATAATTCGTTCTAGGCTGATAGTAGATTTCATATATGGTACATACTCTATGAGTCGAAGACCTTACTAATTCACAAGGCACTTTTGAATATAGTATGTGATGGGAAAATGTTGAATCCTCTGGTCCTACCAAACGTATTACTGACAATTAACCGTCACGTTTTATAGTTTGCTGAACATTTAAAGTCTTCCCGGGTTCAAGTACTACCATACTATTGTTGAATCCACCATGGCATTTGACTCAAGTTCAGATGACCAGCTTATGATGCATTCTGAACGGTTCTAATGAATAATACAACCACAAACTTCAGGCATACATATGAGTTCAATTCAGACTAAATGCTGAATGTGAGTCACGATCTAACATCTTTCGTTTATTCGTAAACAATTCTTATTACTGATGTAATCACAAAGTTCACCATAAATAAATGCCATCAATCATTCATTAGGGTAATGTTCTTTCGCGACACTCGTCTTCTGAAACTTGACATGTTTTTCTTTTAAAGCTTGAATATTAGAAAATGCCATCGAAGCTGCGATTGTATTGGGGAAGAGTATATACTGTTTATTTTGCTGGTGACATTTCTTTCAAATCTACTGAATAAATGTAACAATTATTCAAAACACTTAAAATACTTACGATTATTCTAGAGTCACAGTAAAATAGAATTATATTTTAAATGCAGAAAGTTATCAGACCTACTTCCGTCGCAGAAAACAAAATATTTTCTTTCAGGATGGTAAGAGGAAATTGCTTCGTGTTTACTGATTGATGACATTAGGACTGCGGTCACTCAATATCCGGGAATAATTTCTCCACGGAAATGGAATAAAGATTTAGAATATTTTGGAAAGTAATGAATATAACTGTAGGAGCTTCTAAGAGAATAGGAATATTGTTGCAGATTACTGAAAACATCAGAATTTAGTGACCGTGTATTATGTATTCAAATTCCGTATCATTTATCACAACACGATATAGAGTCATGATAAAAGACCAATAATTCCTATTTACATTTAGATTTTCTAAAATGAGGGTAACGGAATATGACATCGCGGCATGCAAGAAGGATGACGTGTGAGTCCTGTATCCTAAAAATGACACACCAGTTCACTAAAATGCCATATAGAACAAATAGCAAAAATAAGGCAGGGAGGTGATCCTTCATAGCCACATTACTGGTTAGAAGTCTAGGTAAAGGAGACTAAACAAGTATGTAATAAAAATGAACGATACTCTTCAATTCAATGAGTACACTAATAGAGGAAAACATTTTCGCACAAAGAAGGAATTGTAGGATTCAAACGACATTTCAAATGTATATCATTATATCCGGATAAATGTTTGCCCACCTGCGGCGTATAATTGTTAACCGATTCCTAAATGAATGACTTCATGTGTGAATACATGCGTTAATGCAAACGGTCATGGAATCGTACAGATGGCGCATGTTATCTTGCACAGATTTGTTACGAATTCTTCCACACCATAAGCGTTTCGAAACGAAGGAATCTGGCTTTTCACCCAGGACCATAAATATCCAAAGGACGACATATCAGGAGACCAGACAGGCCAAATAATTTTTCAAAAATATTTTTAAACGCCCCTGAGAATCACAACCTGTGCGCAAGCGAGTACTCTATCGATGAAAATGACTCCTGGGCAATCATGCAGGGAAAGAGCTCATGGATACTGTTTCACAATTAACATCCTTTATATTACTACCAGTGATGAATGACGGTTCCTGGGATAGTCCTTCATACCATCACTCCAGTAGTAGGGTAAGTGTGAGACTGTGAAGTTTGAGAGGAATTGTAGCGTTCTCCATACTGTGGAGCGGCGGTCATGAGCGAGAATGGCGCCAGTACCATGTTGAGAAAACAACTGTAAACGAAAGAGCATATATCGGTTGAAGGCAGATAACGTGAAGGTTATTTTCAAGATCACAGAGTTTCCTGCGCATATACGTATCTGTAATTACCCCTGTTAGAAATAAGACGTCCTTGCCAAGCTGTTATACATCTCTGAATCGTACAAAAGATAGCCGATTAGCCTGTGGCATTTCAGTGTCGTCCATTACAGCCAACAGGATCTCCCAGAGAATTCCAAGCAGCACAAAAGGTCCACGGACTATCAAATTTCTCGCAGTCTTACTACGGTATACAGTCTGTCAGTTATTCTTACTTAATGATGCTCGGGTAAGGGGAGATAAGGAGGAAGAAGTGTGGGATTATGAGATGTTCTTAACAGGGGTCGACAGGGGAGGGCAGGAATGTTCGTCAGGAATAACATAGCACGCAGTCGAGTTTATTTGGTAAGTAAAGGAACGAATGATGCGGGTAGACATAGCGGTTGGAAGAATCAGGGCGAGTAATTTCTCATTGTTTTGTAATGGTCACTTACATTCGCCTTGACTGCACTGATTATTCTACGAATCTCAAGATTCTCGGCTGGTATCTACAATGGACTCTAGATTATTCCATTTGTCTCACACTATTCAGATCTGTCCTGGATACCTCCCCATTTTTACTAAACGTGTGTTGTGCTTCCGACTTCCCACTACGCTTTTGTGCATGCTTGCTCGTATCACGTGGTAATCCACGTCACCGCCTTCTTCTATAGATGATTCCTTCGCTTCCAATCATCACGAGTATGAAATGAGCTCTGGACAGTGGCCCAGTGTTCACTATTTCGTTTGCTGCTGTCACAGGACCTCCGCAGCTGGTCTGCACTTTTTAATGAAGACCAGCACAATGGTAGGCGGAAGAAAGATGAACATTTCTATGTTTCAGACTTTCAGAGAATTCTAGAAATTGTGCTGTTAGGCTGATTCACCATCTGGTAAAGTCAAAAATGAAAGGTGCCAGAACTTTGTAGGAATTATTATGAGGCTGTAAACTGGATATTTTCATCACTACCTCATTTCAGTTAACACATTTTGTGAAGGCGTTTTACGGGATTGATGAGTGCGGTACCGCGTTATGCCTAGACTGGGCCAGTGAACTTATCTATGTAGTTTATTCGTACTCTCTGAAACTGTAAGGATTTTAATCCTAATCTGAAGCTCCCCTTTGACGGTGTTAAGTTTGCGGAAAGAACATATCAGGCAGTGATTTGAGCCTTTTTCACTGTGATTATAATTTGCGCTCCTGGAAAGACGTGATATTTTTCTGACCATGAGCTGCAGTCTGATTTTCCCTCCTGAATTTTAATGAGAATTTCGGGAGTTTTGGTTGTGAAAGTTAGCCGTCTTGTGATGTTTTTAACATTTTGTGGATCCCTTCCCTTTTCTATTCCCTAATTGTTTCTCGAAATTTAATTGTAACCAATACAAACCTTCTTTGCCATGTCGTTTTTTGAGGAATTTCATAATTGTTGTGACGTAAAATCCACTGTATGAGGAATTTCTCCCCAGTTTCTCACTTGCAATTTTACGTTCGTGTGATGAAAGTAAGGAGGTGTGGATGTTATTTAAATTATTGTTATCTGTTTGCATAGTGTGATTGCTCTGCTCAGTACATGTTGTTAATATTAACACTTCTTTTTCTGAATGCCTTCTTAAACCTGGGCAGTTCCTTCTAGTTCTTCATTTTTACGAGCGATCCCCTCACCCTCTTTTATGGGAAAGTTACAATTGTACTTTTCCACTGCATTAGATTAAGTGTCCCGTATCTTAATGCCTTGATTCTGCTGACAGTGTACACTTAAAGAGTTCATTGATTGTGGGATTGGGTTGTGCTCAGAAGGTATCAACGACGGCACGTAGAGAGCCTTCCCATAAAAATATTCACCATGTGCGGCAGCAGATGAGGTACAAGTAAACACGTTGTACGAAGCACTGGTTTACATCCTACTTAGGAACAACAGCAAGGTCAGCAATGCGATAACTGGAAATGGTACTGAAGGACATGAACAGGTGATTCGTAAATGTAGGGAAGATATGGGATCAATGTTTACACAGAAACAAGGTGAATTTTTCACTAATAATTATTTATTTGCTAGTCAGTTACAGCTATCAGGTCACCTTCAGAGTACCTCCCGTGGTTGGGGGACTCAAACGAAGAGTACACCTACGGTATCCCCTGCCCGTCGTAAGAGGCGACTAAAAGGGGCAACCAAGGGATGATTATATTAAAACCACGAAACTACTTGTGATTAGTGCCATCACGCGGAGAACACCATGGCTCGCCTTTACTTGCGAGTATTATCACCATGTTACATACACAATAGATTTGTAATTAGTAGGAAGAGAAGGTAAATCAATATGGGTTTTCCAGTACCTGGGATTATTACCATTGCGAGAAACACCACGGGTCTGGGCATTGCCTGTGATTAGTACCACTACATGAGCGACAACGTGGGTCTGTGTTGCCTGTGATTAGTACCCACTCTGTGAGGAACATCATGGGAATACCGACGCCCGTGATTAGTACACCTAGGTAAGGAACTCCATGGGTTCGCGTTGCCTATGAGTGGCGCCATTATGTGAGAAACACCATAGGTCTGCGTTACCTGTGCGACGTACAATACTTGTGAATAGGAGCATAACGATTGGAACACCGTGAGTCTATACTACTGTCGATTAGTACCGCAAAATGACAAATACCATGGTTCTACATTACTAGCGATAAGTACCATTATAAGGTGCCGTTGACCTCGATTTTGGACCCCATTAGACAACAAGCATCCTCGATATAGGATTGTGCTTTAGAAGCAGTCCCTTGGTCAGTAATGCTATTGTTTGTGATAGTTTCTGGGAAGGTGGGGTATTCCGGGTCGGATCCACTGATTGTTTTAAATTCATATCCATCTATTCATTCTCCATCATCACGTTTTTTATACTGGTCATTGGATATTTTCAACTTTTAAATTGTCATTACATTTCGTCTCATGCGATACCATTAGGGGCCGATGACTCAGATGTCAGGCCCCTTTAAACAACAAGTATCATCATCTTCATCATCATCATCATCATCATCATCATCATCATCATCACCTTCAGAGCAAAGGAGAGTATAGCTTATTACTGAAAATTTCCAGAGAAGATACAGTCAGCAGTGTCAGCATGCAGAAAGAAAATGTGTGGCATGCAAGGGTGCTGCAGTAGAAATGACAAGGGGATTCCTAGGAAGAACAGTGTGTAAGGATGTGGAAAAGCGAATATGTTGGTGGAATTACGAAGTCAAGGCAGTTTGTATATGTAAGAAGAAGGCGTAAGAAAAACGGCCTCTTGAGAGCAACTGATGTTGTTACGGAAAATTACGTAGATGAAACAAATCACTGCAAAATCCAAGAGGATATCATGGGAAGATTGTGGTAATAACTCGGAATAGATTGGTCAAATAGTAGAGAGACCTTTCAAGTCTGTAATAAAGAATCTGGACACTAAGGGATCACTGAACAGATGGAAGGAACATTTTGAAAATCTTCTCAAAGTTAAAAGCGTCTCGAACAATGGAGTTCAAGGGGAGGCGAACATCAGTGGCAATGAAATGATGCTTGGAGAATTGGGAAGGATGGTCATTAAACTGTATTGTCGTGAAGCAGCAAGAATAGGTGAAATTAGACCTATGATGTTGATGGAATATATTGGGAAGGCAAGTATGATTATTTTAGAATTTGCTTTACTTAGCAACGACACAGATAGGTCTCATGGCTACGATGTGATAGGAAATGCTTAGGAATGCGAGGGAAGTGGCCGTGGCCTTAATTCAGGTATAGTCCCAGCATTTGCCTACTGGGAAAATGGGGAAAAACGTAAAAAAAACTTCAGGGATGCTGACAATAGGGTTCGAACCCATTATCTCCCGGATGCAAGCTCACAGCTGTGCGCCCCAAAACGCAGGGCCAACTCGCCCGTTGGGAATGCAAGTATGAAATGGCTTCGTGGAATAATGGGAAGCAACGTACCTTCTAACTGGACGAAAGCGGTCATGGGCACAAGGTGACAGCCATCATCGAGGTATTTCATTGATAACTATACCAGGCAAGGTGTTCGCAAGCATTTTGGAAAGGAGGCAATAAATGTTTAAGAGTAAAGTGGATGGAAAATAGTGCGGTTTGAGACCACTGAGGGGCAGTCAGAACAAGAGTTTCGGCTTCACCAAGGGGCTAGTAAATGCTATGATAGAAACAGACGGTTATAATAATGTTATGATTTGCCCCTACAAGCTGCAAATGGACATGGTCATTAGCGCCTATTTGCCAGGAAGATAATGAAGATGACTATCAAAATGAGAAGTGAAACGTGAAGGAACAATAACTTGAAGAAAGAACGATAAAGAAATCATAAAAGGGTGCTGAATGCCTAGTTCTTGAAATCCCTAATGTAGTCGAGCCAGAAGAAAACAATATGTGATGCTATAACGACCGAGGAACCTGAAACATATACACTATAGGTTATTATTGCTATTTGCGGTGTACATTGTCTGTTCTGCTGCCACTCATCTCTGCCAGACGCAATAATGCTTCTTGCTCTGATGACTGTAGTCGTGCTGTGGTTGCGTCTAGGCTTACCACGACCTAGTATCGAGGTCCTGTTGCCAACTTCACCAAACCTAATCAAATAATCCTCATTTACGAAGACCCTGCTCAATCTCACTTTCGCTTTCCAAACATGAGACGTGTTTGGTTAGCACTAACATCAACCACCACTGATTGCTTCTACGTCGTAGAGAAGCCACTCACTACTTTACCCGACTCCTAGTGAAGAATATAGTACACTGGTATTTGTCTTGAATTCTCCTGTCTATTTTGGTGGAGCGCTGAGTGGCTCAGATAGTTAGGCACTGGCTTTCTTAGCCCAAGTCGGCAGGTTCGATCCTGGTTCAGTCCGGTGGTATTTAAAAGTGCTCAATTGCGTTATTATGCCCCTTGAAAGTCCATGTGCATTTTCTCGATCAAAGTGTGTAGTTTCCATTTACCCTTTCATGAAATCCCGTAAAACCACATGGTGGACATCCTCATTCTTATTAAAGGGGACCATTAACTACACTATTATATACTCTATTTCTGTATCAGTTCAATTTTACTTTCTTATCATTATTCAGCTTTGAACCAGCTCCTTGGCTGAAACTTCAGCATAGTTGTTTTCACTACAGAGAGCCCTGAGTTCAATTGCCGACCTGACAGGGGATTTTGACTACGTATGGTTAATTCCTTTTGCTCCAAAACTTGGTGTTTTTATTCGCCTTAATACGCAACATTCCATCTGCATACAACATACTACACCACTATAGGAACAGCCAAATAGTGAGTACATGCCTCCACAATTGATTGGCGTCGAGAAGGGAACCCAAACGTAAAACTGGAAAAAAACTACTTGAATTACAGACTCCAATAAAATGGGAAAATGCCAGGAAGGCAAAGGGGAAGATGTAGAAGAAGAACATGGCTTTCCAGCTTACAGGAGAAATTCTATAAACCTTCGCAAATCTGGCTTTTATAATCATATGCTTTTCACATTATTAATATACTGTATGTTACCAGAGCAAAGCCGGGAAGGCCCCTGGAGGAGTAGAATGTAAATAATCCACTGCCCATAACCTCGACACTAAGTGAGATAGTGTTATTTATTGTATGCCCTTGACCTCAGGAATTAACATAGTACTCATTTCTGGTGTAGTCTGAGTGAATTTGAAGACCATGTGATATCCGAGATGTCAATGTTCTTTTACTGACTTTTAGACTGACTGATCGGGGTTCGCTCCCACGTCCTTAAAGTTGAACCACCTTGGTTAGGCTGCACCTAATGTCACTTACCAGCGATAACAGAAATATCGTATTCTTCTTCTTCTTCTTGTTCTTGTTATTGTTATTATTAGGGCCCGTTTATATTATTACTAGAGGACACGTGCTGCTCTGCAGCATTTGTTACAAATATACCAGATAACGTGTCTTATTGCTCCATGCGCTGCCCGGATAGTGTTTTGAACGTTTAATTTTACGATTTGTATTACCTGTTAATTATGTGTGATGTGTGTATTTTGCAGATTTCTTTACTGTGACGTTGAGAGATAAATTACGAACTTTTTAAAGAAGTTTGGTTTACATCGTACCGAGTCTTATTGGCGGCGATGGGAAAGGAAAGGGCTAGTAGTGGGAGGGAGGCGGCCATGCTTTAAATAAGATACAGCCCCAGCATTTTCCAAGTGGGGAAATAGGAAACCATGGAAAAAACCTTCTGAGCTTCCGACTGTGCGGTTCGAACCCACTACCTCTCGAATGCAAGCCAAGAGCTACGTGACCAAAACCGCGCAGCCACTCGCTCGAGTTTCACGAACTATTTTGTAGCTTAGTTATTGTTGTGTTTAATATGAAGATTTAATTTTGGACTATTTTGCTTCGCGCGGAACTTCGTACTTGTGGCAGCCCAGATTGTCTGGGAAGTAATTGATCTTTCAAATAACAAAAGTAAGTGATAACAGTATGTAATTTTGCTCCTTAAATGTATGCAACCCGCTAAGTACAGAATGTCTTGCGGGCTAGTATAGGCCTTCGCCTGCAATTATTGGAGAAATCATTAAAATTAATTGATTTTATGATTACTCAAACTTGACTGAACATAGAGACCTATCAGTGTCACATAATTCAACGGTAGGTAATTCTGGAGAGATTAAAACAAAAGGGAAGCAAATCGCTCCAATAGAACCGACGTACGGATTGGCCGAATCTGTATTTACGAAACTATTTTAATATATATGCGAGTAAGCCCATTACGACTACCCAAAATACTTTAGAGGCGTGAATTTGCCTTCTCTTCTGTCCATATCTCTTTCATTCTTTTACTGTGCGTTTCCTTTCTGTCTACAGACCGGATTGTTCCAGTGGTCTTCTTTGGTCTTTCTTCTTGGTGAACTTGCCATTTGTGAATATTGGATCTGAAGATTATCCTGTTTCAAATCGGTTTTGAATTCGCCAATCCATTTCATTGTGACTGTTTGGCTTCATTTATGTTTTCATAGAATTAAACTATTTGTTTTGTAAGTCTGTCTGGATGCATTCTTTCAAGATATCCATAGAATCTTAACCTACGTTTTCTAATGTCACTGGGAATTTTATTTTGTGTATTGCTTTATTTCCTGTCGGCCTTTAAGTCGTTATTATTCGTCGGTGACTTTTGGCCCTAGATATTTTTATGATTTTTGCGTTCTTTTTTTCTCATTGTTTTCATTGTCTGCTTCCGTGTTCCATATTACGTTTCATACCCGTAAATATATTCTGGTTTAATGACTGTATTGCAATGTCTTAGTTTTGTGTGTTTGGATATACTGTTTTGTTGTAGATATTTTGGGTTAGTCGTTATGCAAATTTCATCCTTTGGCATCTGATTTCATTGGCTGTTATTTCGAGTCCATTTTCTTAAATTGTTTCACTAAGTTACTTAAATTATGATAACTCGTTTAATTTTGCCATATATTTTCTCCCTGAACTCTGGTGCTTGTTATTGCAGGTCATGAATTCTATCTTTTCGAAAGATATCGGAAGGCCGACCTTGTCCGCATTATTACTATTATTACTTAATATTTAATGTTCACTTTTGCATCGTACTCGAAGTAAACTTTCAACGTATTAGGTATTATTCAGTACCTACTAAACATATCGAAGATACGTTGATTACATAACTAAAATGGCCTACCGGACAGCAATGGTGTTTGAAACCACAACGCTCCAATTTCACGTCTGATGTTCTCACCAATTGAGCTGTGGTCATTTAGGTCATACTTGTTCTGCTGGAAAGGATCTAAACTTCAGGTCTGGCACTACTGATATACAACTCTAGAGTGCGCTCAAGTCGCACATTGTGGGCCAATTAATGAATATTTAATTTTCATGACAACGTTATTCTCGAAACAAACTTTAACGTATTATGTCCTATTCACTAAATATAGTATACAAAAAGAGATTGTTTTAAGTACAAAGGAGAAATGGCTAACCGGACACCAGTGGGTTTTGATTATTTATTTATTTATTTATTTATTTATTTATTTATATATTTATTTATTTATTTATTTATTTATTTATTTATTTATTTATTTATTTATTATTCGCTAATCGGTTAAATAGTGACCACGAGAATATCCATAATACTTCTGGCGTTTATTCATTTTTCGTTGGATCCACCTCGGTTTCCTTAGCTCTCTGTGTCGAGAGTGGCATTCAACCGACCATTCTGCACCAGTTGTCTATTTCTCATCTCGATAAGTCCCTTTAACTGTCCTTCTTGTGAAAATTTATCGTTTGTGCCCGTCTTCTGGTAGTAAGCCCATTTCTTCGAGATCTTCCTTGACGTTGAAGTAATAATAATAATAATATTTTTATTGGACTTACGGCCCCACTAACTATATTTTTACGGTTTTCGGAGATGCCACTGTGCCGGAATTTAGTCCCGCCGGAATACTTGTACGTTCCAGTGAACCTACCGACACGAGGCTGACGTATTTGAGGAACTTCAAATACCACCGTACTGAGCCAGAATCGAACCTGCCAAGTTGGAGTCAAAAGCACTGGGCCCCAACCGTCTGAGCCACTCAGCCCGGCTTGACGTTAAGTAACAGGAAATTGTTGCCTTTTAATTTTGAGTCAAAATCATTAAAAATGAGGTTTGTGTTTGGAGAGTCATCCATTCGATGTACATGACTGTTGAAGCGGGCTCTGCAATTGCACTTTGTGTCCATGATCTTCTTCTCTACCTTAGAGCAGATTTCTTGTCTGGATTTTCTTATGTAGATCCCGTTTTTTTATTTTGCGGCAAGTATGCTATGAGGAATCTTTCTCTTTTTTTCTGCTCTACCTTCGCGAGCGCACATTTCTGAGAGAGAGTAACGCATTCTGAGGCAGTGAGTTTCACCTTGATATCAGTGATGAAAAGTATATATTTTGGTATATACAAAAATGCACATTTTGAGATATATATTCTGGTAGACATCTGTGGTCTGACACCGAGGTTACAGTATCGCTGCTGGAAAATTATTTTGTCCAGCATAATGTTCGCCGTCGTGGTAGGAGAGATGGTGGTACATAATTTCAAATCCATAGATTGCCTGCTGAAAACCTGGGTTCAATTCCATACCTCTCCTCAGTGTTCTTATGGAGTGAGGAAGTATGGCTCTGCTGGTGGTAATCCATCCATCCGATGGATAATTTAAGCCTTGAGGTGACCCCTTGGTGTTATTCGCTGGCAGTAAACTGGGTGCCGACTAAGGGGTTCGCCCTATCCCTACATTATTGTTATCATCATCATCTCACGCTCGACGCGTACGTCAAATGATCGAACACGCTATACTTATGGATGAAAATTAAGAGGAAAAGAAACAGAGTCATGTGAAGGAAACGGAAGTGGGTTCACGAGGCATGGGTTTATAGAGCATGTGATGTAGATTTCGCAGTGAATTGATGATGAGACGAATTATTTTTAATATTTCAGAATGTTTTAACATGCTGCTTAATCAATATCGTCGAATCACTCGATTTTCCAAAATTAAATTAAGAATATTAATTATGTATAGATAATTTGCTTTAATTTATTTTCCTATCGTATTCTAAGTTAGCGTGAATAATTGCTGCAACAAACCGATTGGAACAATGGAAGGCTGGTGCGTGCAATGAAGGAATGTTATGAATAAACACTATGGAAGAATCATGGTAGGGTCATGTGAGGTGACTGGAGGAGGAAAGCTTACCTAGTATAATAATGGAATACGAGAAAAGCAGATGGAGATCATGGCGACAATGATTAGACTGGATTTGTAATGATTTAATGATAAATGTAGTCGAACTAAATAGGGCCCCATAGTTTATTGAAACTAGAGGATTGCGAAGGTGTTTAGTTAATTCCGAGGCATTACAATCTATAAGGAAGATGTATGTATTCCTTTATACACTAGTGTCCAAAAGTTAAGCGTAAGTTACGAGTAAGCATGGCAACAGGAAATAAACCCTAAATCGCACGACATATTGAACCCATGACCTTAATTAAGGTACAGCAGCAGCATTTGCCTGGTGTGAAAATGGGAAAATACGGAAAACGATCTTCAGGGCTGCCGACAGTGGGATTCGAACCCGCTTTCTCCCGGATGCAAGCTCACAGCTGCGCGCCCCTAACCGCACGGCCAACACGCCCAGAGCATGTGCTCTTCACAGATGAATCCCGCTTCAGTTTGCAGAACGATTCCCGTCGCACATTAATCTGGAGAGAACCGGGTAGGCGATACAACCACAGCAACATCGTGGAACGGGACCAGTATGGTGGTGGTTGCGTCATGGTGTGGGGCGGCGAATGACCGTACGGACCTGGACATCTTTATGGGCAGTCCGAGGAACACTGTTAACGCTCGGAGAAACAGGGAAACAGAGGTGCGGTTGGTCCAGACTTCCTCTTAATGGACGATAATGCCCGACCGCCCTGTGCTGCTCTGGTGAATGAATTTCTGGCTGGGGAATACATTCATCGCATGGACTGGCCAGCGAGGTCTGCGGATCTGAATCGTATAGAACATGCCTGGGATGCATTGGGGAGGTGAATTGCATCCCGTCAGCCTCCAGCAAGGAACCTCCAAGACCTTCGCATTGCCCTTTCGGCGGAATGGGATCGACTGCCACAAGAGCCCTAGGACTATCTGATAGAGAGCATGCCACGTCACTGCGAAGCATGTGTGGACGTTGAGGAAAACCATACACCTCATTAACAGCATATTTTATTGTGGAAGGCATTGCAAAGTTTGGTATTTGTTTTCAATATATTTCTTAGCTATCAGAACCTTTCTGATACTGTTTTTTCGGACAAGTTGTGTGACATATGGTGTGTGAGTCAGCTTCCGTTTGTTCAGCAAACCGTCTGACATTCCTATCAGGCGGTATGTCCTCGTTAGTGATTATGCTTAACTTTCGGACACTAGCGTACATGTATGTATTATTGTTATAATTACAATTATTATTTAACAATGTGAGAGCATGTTAAAAAAGACTCGTTCATTCAGTGAAACATCACCTTTAATTCGGAGTCTCCCTTTTGGCAGCACTCATGACGGTTTTACTGGAAGGAAACCAAGCAGGACGGATAGTAAAGTTTCAGGTTGTCGGCATAAACTTATCTTATCTGGTTACATTACCTCAAGTTAAGTACAGAGAAATTAATCGAGCGTATTTTTAGTGTTTTGGTGGTTTTGCTTTTCGGAACAGTGAGATATGTGTTGGAAAACGCTAGAAAATAAATTAACTGGAGTAACGTTAATGGTTCCTGATAATTCTGCACTTTACTATTTACCAGCTATTTTATCGTGTGTTTGTGCCACTTTTACTTTATAAGGTAATTATGAGGGCACATATATACTCAATATAAACTTTATAACGATAAAGAATTAGAGGTTGGAATAAATCATCCATAGACTAGTTTGGCTGCGACTGAAACACATTCATCTCAAAATTACATCTTTTGAATATTATTTGAAATCCAACTGGAGAATCCCACTTTTGGTACTCCAGTCGTTTCTAATCTTTTCTGCTAGGAACAAATCCCCTTCCCCATTATAAACTCTGGAAATCACGTGCCCCCCTCCTCCAAAGCCTTACTTAAAAAGAATATGTTTTTCACATATTCGAGAAAAAATTAGAAAAAAAGAGATTCTTTAAAATTTGACAAAAATAGACTTATATTTACAAAATCTAGGATGTATGGCTGACACAAGAACTTAAATTTAAATCTATTAAAATAATCATTCTTCAACAAAGTATCAATATCAAGGTAATGATTCATATCCACAGTGTTGGCCTCAAATGAACCTTAAATGAACTCGGTCCATATGAATCTACCTGAAAATTTTAAAGACAATATTTGCCTTTAAGAACTTAAAGTAACCCTCTTTAAATAGACACTCGGGCACAAAACTCTAAGAGACGTGTAGAAAGAATGGACGGAAGGATCATTCCAAGGTAAAATCTGTAGGAGGAATGTACATTCATTTCTGTATTTATCATTTAACATGTTTCTGTTTTCCCTCTTTCTTCTGAGGAATGTGGCTGTGGCACCCTTGTAAACATATCGGCCCCCTCAGGGTATTGTATCTCCTAGTTTCGGAACGAGTGTCTTACACAATACAATGGGAAGTAGACACAAGTTACTGCCCGTTATTCAGAGGTTCGTGTCTGAAAGCAATAGCACATATTAGAGAGGATGCCACGAAGTAAGTTATGGAACGAGCATAATGAGATCAAGCGCATCTCATAAACATTCGTTTTAATACACGATGAAATAAAATGGCGCATGGCTTTTAGTGCCGGAAGTGTCCGAGGACAAGTTCGGCTAGCCAGATGCAGGTTTTTTGATTTGACTCCCGTAGGTGACTAGCGCGTCGTGATGAGGATGAAATGATGATGACGACGACACACACACCCAGTCCCCGTGCCAGCAAAATTAACCAATTATGGTTAAAATTCCCGACCCCGCCGGGAATCGAACACGGGACCCCTGTGACCAAAAGCCAGCACGCTAACCATTTAGCCATGGAGTCGGACCATCCACGGTTTGTTGGACCACTATGCCAGTTACAATTCAACGAAGATCGTATAGCGAAAAACCATAATATACACATTCAAAAATGTACATTTTACCTGTTAACTTGTTGTTGTTGTTGTTTGGGTGATCAGTCCGTAGACTTGTTTGATGCAGACCTCCATGCCACTATATCATATACTACCTTTTCATTTCTACCTAACTAATACACCCTACATCTCTACTAATCTGTTCGCCTTATTCACACCTTGATCTACCCTTTATTGTTATTAGCACCTACACTTCCCTCAGAAATAAAGGAGTAAGTCTTGGGTGCCTCAAGATAACTTCTATCAGTCTGTCTGTCAATATGCGTTCTCTCAATCTATCTCTGAAGATGCGATTTATAAATCTATCTCTCAGGAGGGGTCCTATCAATCTGTCTTCTTGCCTTCAAATTTCCTTTGACCAACTCAATTCAGTATCTCTCCATTTGTGAGCAAACCTACCAATCTTCCATTTTTATTGTTTGTAATGAGCACATGCAATGTTCTAGCACACGCACACGTAGAAATAAATTAAAGTTTCTGCGAAGACAGAAAAGAAACAGTTTATGACACGGTCACGTGAAGAAGAACTAAGTTCTATTACGACACAGTCTTAAAAAAATCACGTAGTTTCTCAGAGATAAATTTTTCACTGAGACACAGCTTTACACGTAATTTAATTAAACTTTTCGGCGATAAATGTAAACACAGTCTTTATGAGGGGATTTAACATAGTCCCTTGAAAAGACATAAATGTACCATATTTCACGAATCAGCACAGTCTTTGAAAGGAAATATCGGCACAGTCTTATGAAAGAAAATGTTAGCACGGTTCTGCGAAGTGAATTAACACAGTCTTTTGAAAACGAAGGTTGGAACAGTCTTATGAAAAGAAAATGTCGACACTGTTTTTCTCACGGAGTGAATTGACACAGTCTTTAAAAGGAAGGTTGGCACTGTCCTTTATAAACAAATTAACACTGTCCATGAAAAGAATTGTAGTTTCACTAGGGCACAATTTCACGAAATAACCTAACACAGTCTCTTGGAGAGGAAACAACTAAAGCACAGTCTGCATGCACTAAGTCCTTTAAGCACAGTTTCAAAATATCTAGTGATTACTGTACAGTCTCTTCAATTACAAAATTCACAAAACGAAATAATGTTATTCAGCTCGACAGACCGATATTATAAGTGACTAAGCTTTCCGCTTACACGAGAAGTTAGAGTCCACTGCGAAGGCTTGCAACACTCGTATCACGTACTTTCAACCACCGGTTCTTGACCAGACAGAGTAACGAACTGTATCACATCAGCGGGCCCGAACAGCGAGGCGGCTGGTTCATTACGAAGTACTCACTCACACACTGTTCTCCTCAAGGCTGGCGACCCCCTTATATTGCTCAAGGTCGGACGGCGAGACTGGAAATATGACCTTTTTATAAAATTCATACCTCGGCCATCCTTCCGCCGATTTTCACGAAATTTTGGGCAGTAGCATTTGTTGTCCAAGCCTATAAGGTGACGTTCTCCAAAGTACGATCTGACCTGTTCGTGATGAAATGCCACCGAATCGAATAGAACTTTTGGTGTGACGTCACTTGGCCTTGGCTGGCACTCCGTAGCAGCGCTCGCTTGAATGTTGTCCCCCATGATGCCTGCGCGCTCGACGCTCGTTTTGAATCCATACAGTCGGATGTTAGCGCGTGCTTATCAAGAAGTACATGAACGCGAATGCTCACAGGGCATTCCCGTTTCAGTACACAGTTGTTGAACACCATAAATAGTCTCCAAAATATCGAAAGTATCCTGAATTATTCTAATTCTACTGATTTCCAATTAACATTAAATCAAATTCAGTTGGAAATTTAGCTTAGCAGTACTGATAGGATTCCAATTCTTCGACAAGCCACGTATAAGAGCAAGCCTTTAGGCTCCCTAATTGCCAGAGTTCAGCACACGCACATGATGGCATTCTTCTCCCATAATCTACACATTCTGCACACAATTAAGGCGTATTTCCTGGTGTACACGTTTTGAAATTTGGTGCGTTTGTGAACCATCGTTTGATTTACGGAATACCAGAAAGTACCTTAGCATACAGCAACAAATTCTGAGCCATCCAAGTTAAACGTACATTTAACGACTCTAGTAATTGTAGCAAGCGTGCCACTTGTTCATTCTGGACAACAGTTTTTGATTTTAGGTCATTTAATTCATATGGACTTTATTACTCAGTCGAATGTGCCGTTAAAACAATACTAACTCTCTGTCAGAGGTTGAAAATATTGGACCTCTACGCAGGTTGTTTGTTCCCATCTATACGCGATGGAAGCTACCTACGTATTACGTCCTATACCACCATTATCAAAACGCGGTCAATGCACAATAAGACTTTACGTACAACAAGATTCGATATGAAATTTTCCCCTCAATTCAACTGGAAGAAAAGTTATTTATGTTTATGTATCGTGCGCTAGCTATACACAAGAAACATATAAGAGCAAAGAAGCTAAAGAATTTCACATAGTCTATTTTATATTAAAGTCCAAGGCCTGCATCCTGCCCTGTACCTCTGTATCTCCCTCCAGAAATTCAGAACAGGCACCAGTATGGTCTCTTCTATTACACTTCTACATGATTTGTTAAATAATTTGAGGGCAGGCCCAAGTCACACTTTGGCAATTGGTACTTATACCACTTGAACGTAGCTGCAGCATGGACATCATGACTACAACGGACCCCATTGAGGATGGACCACGTTCTTCAAGCCAGGTCAAATCACGAGGTTGAGGGGAGCAGAGGCTGTAGATATTGTTCTGCTCTTAAATACCACTTAATTTTTGGCATTTGGGTCGAATCTATTTTCCGTAAGCTTCAGTGCATGCGTGAGGATATTTAAGCCGGTTTCTCTTGACATCAAGATTACTGACATCAATAGGCAAGTCAGAATTGTTTTCTACCTTTGAGTATTCTATCTACAGTACACGTGCTCTATGGGATGTTGAGACATGATGTTGCTGAAGACAGGGTGACAGTATGTAGTAGTTGTCATTATACCTCAATGATACTAATTGTGGCTTCGAAGTGTTAACTAATAACGAAACGTGTAGTACAAGTCATACCGGCACGCAGTAGTCTCAAATGCCGAAACACTCGCCAAATCATGAAGGCGTTTTGAATTTTATGAAATTGTGTATACAAGGCTCTTTGAGATCGATAATTACAAACCCGAACTCGCATTTTGAAAACCAAATGAAAGTTTGAAAAGAACGGATAAAGTCATATATTCAATTTTCTTGACATTTACTTGAAATTCAGTACATGCGGGATTTTCAAGTCGCTGATTACAAATACGTAGGCAAACTTTCAAAGATCGAAATTTGTATCAGAAATATAAATATCACAAAGTACTCACAGCAGTATATGTTCTATATTCCTTACAATGTCCATTTTCAAATTGTTCTCTTGTGCTGTGAGATTGCTTTTATTCAGAATTTAAATCATACAGCAACTTTCTTAGATCATATCTGACATCTTGAGTTATTCTGAAAGCAACCTTTCTCCTTGCAGCTAACTTTTCTTCTAAAATAAAGAGATGCATGTCGAAATTCAAATTATAATTCTTTAAAAGTATGAGGAAGACGGTTTTTCACGCACAAGCCATTTCATTGGTTCATCATACTGCAATATGTACATATTGAAATTTTTTATAAAAGAATAGAAGCTGACTACAGAATATTAAGTTTTATTGAAAACAAATTATTACTAGAAATTTTATGCAATATTATAAAATAATTAAAGTAAAGATTTCAGTTACTGTATTCTCAATTTTTAAGAATAGAAAACATTAAATTACTCAAAATAAAGAATAAATAATGAAGTTAGGATTCTTTGAGAGAGTAACATTAATACGTAATTCACGCCATCACATGGTGATGTCCAAGGTCGCTAATGCTTTGTGACAGGAAGGGTGGCAAGTGCACGAAGAAATCGCATGCGCTTTCTCTGATGGGTCTACTAGAAGAGTTGATATTATTGCATATTCTAACACCTCTAGGTATGGCATAATGAATGATCCTTCTGTCCGATTCGAGGTTTGTATTCAACAAGCTGTGGAGATGGATAAATAAAAGAAAGCTATCCATGAATCTACCGTTAATTATTTCAGACAGGTAAAAGCTCAAATGCGTTGATGTAATAGGTCTACTGACAGGAGCAAGAGGTACTATACCTCGTATTTGTTTAGGAATTTTACAAAAAAATCACATCCCAACCTTCGTACGAGATGAGTTAGTCAGTAGTACTAAATAAGAATTGTCAAATTCTGAATCACCATCTTAATCCACACTTCCAGGTGTTGTTTTAAATTTTACATCATATTTTATTTTAATATTGTAATTATAATTGTAATACTAATTATTATTGTCATGTGGGTATACTGAGTCCTTTGGAGCCACCTCGATTGGGAGGCAGTTTTGTTAATGATAAATCACATATCATTTAAAATTATTTTACCACGAATACACTAGCAGTTACAGTCGAATTTTCTGCAATAAAGTAAACAAGCTACTGATACGAGTGAAGCAACGAAAGGCAGGAAATTGTTCAATACCTTCCTCGAGAATATCATGTTCTATTTATTCAATGTTGTAAAACTAAAGAATCTCACCGGACAGTAATTTTATATACAGTAATTTCTTAAAACATTTGTAAAAAAAAAATTGACGACAAATTATTCACCACGAGTTTCCGTATATACCAAATATAAATAAAACATGAAAATTATAAATAATTAACAGTATAACGCACGAAAACGATCTATTAAATCCAGAAATATATATAATCAAACCGAATAAAAATCAAGCACTGAATGCACTCTTGAAGTCACTTCAAACTGAAGGGCATCTACGTGTCCCGTCCCGCACAGAGGTCATAAAGTGATAAATTTGTCCCACATACTGCAGCAGGTACAAACGGCAAGCTCATTTCCTTTCACTGCAGCATGCAGTAACACCCTCTCTACAAGATTCTATAGAAATAAATTCAAACTAATGATTTTTTATTCTTTTTCGACTTTTCGCCAGCTTTTTGTTCATTCAGACCACTGTGCGGCGCTCTACTTTTAAAACCATGGTAGAGGTTCTGTCTTGCATCGAACGAGGCATGGCTACATGAAGTCTGATCGTTGACAAACTAATTAACCTTATTAAGTCTTTCTTCAGTGAGCTTGTTATTTCAAGCATCAGCAGAAATGAAATGCTAATATTGAAAATAGCTTCTTAAAGCGAGAATGTAATCATATCATTACTTTTCTTGTAACGTGGAGATCAGCTTCTGTGAAGCTAAGTGCTTTTCCATCACAGTGAACCAAGCTGTAAAGAAACAAATGTTTACTCTGTCTCCTGAGTATTTTCTCATCTCATTCACACCCGTTATTTTCATTCTGAAGCAGTGAGAAGCGCCACTTAATTTCATCCTCCTCGCGTTTACGTGAAGGCTTCTATTCTCATATTGGGAGCGAGCTTCTGAGTTATTTATACTTAATCCTTACCACAAGGGTGAGAAAATAGAACGGACGAGGGTGAGGATTACAGAACAATTAATGTGTTTTAATCCTCTATGGTATATGGCCTCGAGAGCCTTAGTTTAAAAAAAATGAGTGGATTATTTAATATAGCATGGTACTGAATATTACCACATTTGTAATATTGTTATAGAGAATGTGTTTTCCCCATCAGCAAATTCATATACAGTACATGATCGTAAATAGCCCACCTGGTGGCCATGATGCTCACGGCGTTAAGTGTCTATGGTCTGACGCCGTAGTTAGCCGGTTCGAGTCCAGTTGATTGAAAAAATCACCATCAACAAATTGGCCGGCAGGGAAGGAGAGGTGGTGGTGTACAATAGATTCGAAACCTCTCCGCAGTGCTCATAGAGTGTGAGTGCATATGACGTTATCGACAGTGATTCGTACGTCGCCTTGAGCAAACTCCTGGGTGTTATTCGACAGGTGTATACTTCGTATGTGCCGACACTGAGTTTCATCATATCCCTATTTCATCATCATGTTACATCCAGATGAGGAGGTCGCCCAGGGGAGTCAAATAGAGGGAACTGCATTAGATGAGCCGAACATGCCCCCGAGACACCCACAGCACTAAGAGCGATGCTATAAATGAATTATGATAAATATGAGATGAGGTCGTATTCTCTCTCCATACCTTTCTAACTTTTACTCCTAATCCATTTATCGAATTACCCTCAGTGTAATTAATAAAGGAATCAAGATCAACGTGAAACAAATGAATACCATCCACGATGTAGATGACACCGTGATAGTTGCTGACCATTTAGAACACAATGAATTTCATTTGAATAGCATCAGTGAAGAAAGCAAGGATTTTGGCTTGAAAATAAATATTCTGAAAGATTCACGGAAATCATCGAATATAAAACTCCTAATGCACCGCTAGAAGGACGTGACATTCCAAGAACCTAGGATTCCGAATGAAAGAAGAACGGGATTCATCCAATAAATCCCTTCAGGTAGAAAGTATGGCAATTTAAGTATCGATCAACGCTGCTCTATGTTATCTCCGTATTTACATCATAGTTCCTCATGCAGAAGAGGATTTCTTGTGTGTGATACAGAATAGCAGTTCATTGTAGCAATCACTGGAAAACGACTTGTTCAGGAGGATCAGCAGATCCAGCGCATTACACCTGAACAACCACACACCATTATTCAGCTACCACCAGCCAGTATCATGCCTTATTGACCGCTGGGGTCCATGGCTTTATTGAGCCTGCACATTACCCGTAGCCAACCATCAGCTCGAAACAAGTGGAACAGTGACTCATTGGACCAAGCTACATGCACCAGTCCTCCAGGATGCAACTGTCAACGTCACATGCCAGGGTGAGGTGTTGTGCCTGGTGTGGTGTTAAAAGGTCTTCCGCTCCCATATACCACTGACTTTAATATGGCCTCTACACACGACCCAAACTCGTGTGTCCAATCTGTTGGGTAGTTGGCGCTGTAAATCGAGCTCTGCTCTCCACACGACAAAATCTCCTGTGTCCGATCTACTGGGTAGTTGGCGCTGTAAATCGGGTGCTGCTCTCCACACGACACAATCTGCTGGGCCCGATGTGCTGAGTAGCTGGCGTGGTAAATCGGGTGCTGCTCTCCACACAACACAATCTCTTGTGCCCGATCTGCTGGGTAGTTGGCGCTGTAAATCGGGTGCTGCTCTCCACACGACACAATCTGATGGGCCCGGTCTGCTGGGTAGCTGGCGTGGTAAATCGGGTGCTACTCTCAACACGACACAATCTGCTGGGCCCTGTCTGCTGGGTAGTTGGAGCGGTAAATCGGGTGCTGTTCTGCACACGACACAATCTAATGGGCCCGGTCTGCTGGGTAGTTGGAGCGGTAAATCGGGTGCTGCTCTCCACACGACACAATCTGATGGGCCCGGTCTGCTGGGTAGCTGGCGTGGTAAATCGGGTGCTGCTCTCAACACGACACAATCTGCTGGACCCTGTCTGCTGGGTAGTTGGAGCGGTAAATCGGGTGCTGCTCTGCACACGACACAATCTAATGGGCCCGGTTTGCTGGGTAGTTGGAGCGGTAAATCGGGTGCTGCTCTCCACACGACACAATCTGATGGGCCCGGTCTGCTGGGTAGCTGGCGTGGTAAATCGGGTGCTGCTCTCAACACGACACAATCTGCTGGACCCTGTCTGCTCGGTAGTTGGAGCGGTAAATCGGGTGCTGCTCTCCACACGACACAATCTGATGGGCCCGGTCTGCTGGGTAGCTGGCGTGGTAAATCGGGTGCTGCTCTCAACACGACACAATCTGCTGGACCCTGTCTGCTGGGTAGTTGGAGCGGTAAATCGGGTGCTGCTCTCCACACGACACAATCTGATGGGCCAGGTCTGCTGGGCAGCTGGAGCGGTAAATCGGGTGCTGCTCTCCACACGACACAATCTGATGGGCCCGGTCTGCTGGGTAGTTGGAGCGGTAAATCGTGTGCTGCTCTCCACACGACACAATGAGTTGGGCCCGGTCTGCTGGGTATTTAGCGGTAATTTGGGTGCTGCTCTCAACACAACGCAATCCGCTGGGTCCGATCTGCAGGTAGTTGGCGTGGTAAGTCGGGTGCTGCTCTCAACACGACACAATCTGCTGGGCAGTTGGAGCGGTAAATCGGGTGCTGCTCTCCACACGACACAATCTGCTGGACCCTTTCTAAAGTACGCTGCCTCGCTCTGCTCTGAAAACACGCGTGATCATGGCTCCTTCATTTTCTAAGTTTCAAAATATACGAATTGCACTGAATTTGTTGTCACTGAAGTCTATACGAAAGAGAAAATATTGGGCTAAAAGTGGATATTACAGAGAAAAGTATTTAGTCAAACTGGAACCATTCGATTTTAGGAACTTTCTGCGAATGGGTATAGACACATTCAATGAACTGCTCGATGGCAAATCGGCCCGAGTTGCACAACCGCACTACACAAGACCCAACATGCAGAGTTTCGCAGTAGTGAGTTGGTAGATTGTGTGGTTGTCCCGACCAACCACCCGACATGAGTTGTGTCGGCACGAACGGTCCCGACTAGCCTACACAACACACAATCTGCAGGGTCCCTCCAGATCGGGCCCAGCAGATTGGGTCGTGTGTAGAGGCTTTTAGAACACTACAGTGATCTGCCGGATATGCGTCTGGTACCTCCTGTATTGAACGTGGGATGTGATTTGAGCCAGCGTGGCTTGCCTGTTACCACGGATAATTCTAGCCAAACGCCACTAATCGCGACCATTAAGCATCCGTTTTTGGCCACTGCGCTGTTCACTGCGAGTGGTAATGGCATCCATGAGGTATTCCCGAAACATAAGTAACACCGCCGATCGAGGAATGTTGTATGTCCGCACAACTTCGACAATAGAATGATCCATTCATCTGGCCTCAATTATCATGCTTCGTTCGTAAGGCGATAATTCATGTCGCCTTGCGACGACCAGCACAGACTGTGTTTACATTCGCTCTAGAATAGTCAGATCATACCTGACACAGGTCTGGGCACTTCCAAGAGTCTCGGTACGGTGGTGACGCTACCGACCTTTAAATACGGCTCCTATGACTTTCGGCATGTCAGTGTATTTGGGTTTCAGGTCAAGTTATCTAATCCTAAGGAATTCAAATAAATACAAGCTTATGAAAACTGCAACACTATGGAGTAAGGTTGAAATTACTGTGAAATTTATAGAAAATACAAAAGCAAGGCATGGCAAAAAACTGATTGGAAATTTAAGGCGAATTTTCAGGTCTCCTTCATGGTGTTGCAGTTTTCTTAGAAGGAGTGAATTCTGAACGTGAAAATCTTTAAAACTGAATGTTAAGGTATTTCACCACAGTCTATGATCTTACCTGATAAATTAGGGAACATTTGTGAAACTTCCCCTGTTAATAAACAACAAACTCACTTTCCTGCAGAAACGCTCTATTCTGATTTGAATTTCATGACGAAATAACATACAAATACCGAGATAAATCTTCAGTGAAGTACATTTTTCATAATATAATTCCGTATTTTGTACTTCTGGCTGCATGTTAACCTGTAACGTTAAAGGTACTTCATAAAACAGCGAGCTCTTTTATTAAAACGCCTCCAGTGAACTGCTGTTCATTATCCCCATGGAATATTTTCTCTTCTCCCATCGAACTTAGCTCATCAGTTTTCTGTTTCATTTGTGAGTAAACCTTAATGCATTTACTGCTTCAGGATTAGAAACACATTTTAATTACGAATTTCTCTGGGACGAATCCTTGTCAGTCAGAATGTAGAGTCGGCTTTACGTCGCATCGACACAGGTCCTATGGCGACGATGGGATAGGGAAGGCCGCAGAGTGTTAAGGAAGTGACCGTGGCGTTAATTAAGGTACAGCCCAGCACTTGCTTGGTATGACAAAGGGAAACCACGGAAAATCAACTTCTGGGCTGCCAACAGTGGGGCTCGAACCCACTATCTCCCGGATGGAAGCTCACAGCTGCATGCCCCTAAGCACACGGCTAACTCTCCCGGTCGTCGTATTGCACCCATCGGATGAGTCTGATTGGCAACATTTTAATAATTGTATTTGTTAATAAATAGTAATAGCCAGCGTTCTTAAACAAAGGGACAGCATTGGAAATTAATGGTAGCTAGCTCGTGAGAATGAAGCCTTGATAGGAACCCACGCTTCTTTCTCTGCTAAAAATAAATTATTGGGACACCTGTTATTACATCATCTTTTGGAACTGCGTAGTTAGAATGGAAAAGTACTGGCAGGAGTGACTGAGATGGAGAATCATGGTTCTAAACACCCGAATCCCCTTATTTTGGAATGAACTCGTCCATATAGATGAACAGCGGAGTATGTGTTCCAATCAGATTGCTGCATTTAAATAATTTCAAAATTAGCGCGACCAAATGATATGTGGCTTGTAATTAATCCCTGTCAGTATTTAAGGAAGATTATATTAAGAGGAGATGTCAGTAATTATTATAGTAATTCTGAACTAACTTATTGGTTTGTGGCAAATGGATTGGAATATTGTGTATCCAGATGTTTGTTATCACCGGCAGTGGGAACCCCTTGCCAGCGTGGAGAGTGGTTTATCAGCGCGGCAGAAGATATAGTCCAACTAACGCCTACTGTATTGTAAAAGAAATTACGAACAATTTTAGAGTCACGATGCATCATGGCAGTAACAAGAATTGATGCAATTTGTGTGTACAAAGCATTTCATGTTTTTGGTAACTTTGTTTTGGAGCTACCCAGCATTCCTTTGGTTGGGATTTTTAGTGGCAAGAATTAGTGTTCCTACGCCGATTAGTGCGCCAACATCCCCGAGTAGTGGCTTCTCACGGGTCAGTCATCATCAAGAGTCCTGTGGCGGTCAGACGTGTCTTAACTTTGCTCCGTATTCAAGTACAAAGGTACAGAATTGTGTGTATTTATTTTTTTTTTTTTGCTAGGGGCTTTACGTCGCACCGACACAGATAGGTCTTATGGCGACGATGGGATAGGAAAGGCCTAGGAGTTGGAAGGAAGCGGCCGTGGCCTTAATTAAGGTACAGCCCCAGCATTTGCCTGGTGTGAAAATGGGAAACCACGGAAAACCATCTTCAGGGCTGCCGATAGTGGGATTCGAACCTACTATCTCCCGGATGCAAGCTCACAGCCGCGCGCCTCTACGCGCACGGCCAACTCGCCCGGTGTGTATTTATTACTACAGTGGAGGTGGAAATACGCTTTATAAACAGTAGTTGGGCTGTTAAGGTATTTAAAACCACCCAAGTGAGTGGAGTATTAAATTGACAGATTTTACGAGTGTTCAGTCTATGCAGGGCGAAGACGAAACTTTGAATTATGCAGTAGTTGCATCTTAGGTGACGCAGTTAGAGTGTGTAGCCCGCAGAGCAACCCAAACAATTTAAAATATATGTGTAAGCCGTAAATGGTGGAGAACAATTAGCCTGCTACCGCGGAGCTGTTAGTATGTTTGAAACATTTGAGCGGAGGAAATACTCTCCCTCTCTATAAGTATTTAGGTCGAGTGGGGGTGGACACTTTCTCCCGCGGCTGGGGCTTTACAAAGGAAACCGTTGAACCCATGCAAGACTTCGCTTCGTGAGAAGCAGCAGTGTGTTAAAGCAGAGTACGTAAAATCCGGCCTAAGTTCCAAAATATCTGAGTACTGCGTATGTGTGTATATATGTATTACAGTGTAATGTCTAGTTTTAAAACAAGTTGTCGTGTTTAATATTATGGGTAGGAAATAAACGTGTGCAAAGTGTCAAGCGAGAGTGGAAAGTAGTAATATAAGCCAATGCCGGATACAGCAAGAATGGTCAATGATATTAACATGTTGGTCATGAATCTGTAAGACAACATGGCTGCCTTTAGTCCTGGTGATCCCGAAATGGCATCAATGTGAGTACACAATCTCATGTTTGATTTAAAAATCTAAAGCTTTCCTTTGATAATGGTATCTTTATTTAGATAGGTATGCGAGTGACGATGATGTAATTGTAAACCCGAGTACACAGCCAGAAAATTAGGATAATTCTGTTTATGAGTAGTGTAAATATTTATTATTATTATTATTGTTATTAATCGTGTGTGTACTAAATTTGATCTGTTAGTATCGAACAAGTTATATTTTTGAGGCAATTATAATGGTGTTTCGCATATATCCGCACTATTATTATTATTATCAGTAGCATTGCCAGTATTGCATTTAGGCGGAATTTTTTTTGTTTCATGCAAGCACAGTTATCGTGGTGGGGGAGTGATGAAGTCAATTAATGATAATAAAACATATATATATATATATTCAATAGTTACTGTCGAGAATTCTGTTGGGACGACAGTAACACTGATACATCCACATATTGGTTGCTATGGCAAGTAACGCGGTTAGACAGTTGAGTGAACAATGCTAAATAAAAGGATTTATTTTGGCTCAGGTAAAACAAGGTGTTGTCACATGATAAGAACGATATTGAGCAACGGTAATTTATTTGAGATGTTTGAAGGTCCGTAGTTGAGAGTATATGGTAACACATGAGGTTATTTACCTGAAGATAATTATGGAGAACAAAGAGTATGGTGAACATATTCTCAATAAAAATGGAAATATAAGTATCAGCGTGATAGCTGAGAGGTAATAGAATTCGTGCAGAATAAGAAATGATGATGACGTCGTAAATGAATAAATGTGAGGAAATAAATAAGCCAGTTAAAGAAGGTATACGAGTTAGAAGGACCAGATGATATATGTAAATGGTTTAGCCGTGACACAATATCGTTCTATTCAGAGAAAGTATAGTACGCATTTAAATGATATTTTAAAGCTAGGTTGGTAACATGGATCACGCAACTGGGCTGGTGTGGATGCTTGCCAGTAGGAACTATTTATTGGTTTTAACAGATGATTATTATTATTATTAATATTAAATATATTTATTACTTTATTTGCCTCGTATTAGCCATCATTTAGGTACATTCTTTTATTGTCTGTGCATTGTCTATGCATTTTATTCTGAAGAAACCACAGTAACATTTGCAATGGGTCATGGCTATATTTCAGCGAATTATAATATGTTGAGACGCTGAAATAAGCCAAAAGTGTGGTGTGTGCTGATGACAAGGTTCATATATGTATATATTAGTGGAACTTTAGGTATTAGGTTAGGATTTCTGGCTGCGTTATCTCGCTTGGTGTACATATTAGCATAAATTAGTGTATGTTTATTTAAAGTAGGAGAGTCTGTCTTTTCTAGATTAATTTTACGATATCTAAGTAAGGGTCACTCGCATATATCGAAAGTAAAGCTTTAGATTTGTGTGCAACAACAACCAAGGTCCATTATGTGAGTTAAAGTTACTGAATTCTCAGGTTAAAGCAAGTATTGTTTATTGCACCTAGAAGGAAGATATTGAAATTATGGGAACTCAGTAACGGTTTTGATAAGAGAAATATTATTATTATTATTAATATTGGTGAACTCTATTATGAGAATTTCATGGTTATGCCTTTACACAGTGGATTAGGTATTTCATTAAATTATGGCAAATATGGTTTTATAGATAAAGAAAATCCAATAAGCACTGTTAAGAAAGATTCTATTCAAATGGTGTTACTCATGGCAAATGAATGTTCTAAGATAACTGACATAAACATACTATAATTTATCAGGATGGTGGATCAAGAGTACCGTAATTACAGGTCATGTTAAGATATTATTTATTATTATTATTATTATTATTATTATTATTATTATTATTATTATTATTATTATTATTATTATTATTATTATTATTATTATTATTATTATTATTATTAATATTGAATATTATTATTTAACATTTTACCAATGCAATTCACAAGCAATTAGGGAGTCTTGATGAATACCATATTAATCACTTGTGTCAATCAATTGTGGATTTATTAATTAATTAAATAATTTACATTTTATATTTTTTTAATTCAATTTATCTACGATTTGGTTAACAACAGTATTGGATTTTGGTAGGCGATTATAAATTCTTTAGGATTTTTTTTATGATATCCAACATAGAAATAACATTCATTAAGTGATATTACTATTATCGTTTCAATTATTATTATTATTATTATTATTATTATTATTATTATTATTATTGTTATTACAATATTATTATTATTATCATCTCGATGCATTGTAAATTCACTGATATCACTATATTGGAGGATTTGAGTCACAAGATAATGATTTCCAGTGGTCAGTTAGGCAATTAATTATGTAATTAATAAATTTGAGTACAATCAAATTAGTAAAATTAATTAATTATTATATTATGGTAACTTTTGGTATGTTTGTTTGCAAACTTATTTCACATATCTGAGAGGTTAGTAGTGACATTCCTAGATTTTGATCTGCGCAAAATCGTCGTATTATTTCAATTATTATTATTATTATTATTATTATTATTATTATTATTATTATTATCATTATTATTATTATTATTATTATTATTACTATTGTATTATATTTTAGGTTGGTTTTCCAAACTACAGATATGCATTTGGGATACACTGTGGAGACTTTCCTGTATTTTTTTAATTGGTTTACAATGTAATTCAGTGATATCAAAACAATTTTATCAATTAGTTAATCGATACGTTATTTATTTTTTATATTTATATAAAACAATTTTATCTATTATAATTATTTTGACTGATAGCAAGTAGTTTTTTTTGATGAATAACTTGAATTGGCTATACAAAAATTTATTCACATCAATATTATTATTATTATTATTATCATTATTATTATTATTATTATTATTATTATTATTATCATCACTAAGAGTTCTCATGATTATATTGTTATTCAATTGATCCACCTGGTTAATAAACAACATTATCCTAGTACATATGTACAGTTACACAGACATTATATAATTGGATGAATTAATATGGGATACATCATTTAAAACATAATTTTATGGAAAATTATAAATATTATTCTTTAGGGATTAATGAGGTAGTCATGTGTGTCATTATTGAGAATTCTAGTTGTACAGTCTCATAAGGTAATAATGTAACATTAACCAATCTTATTTTACATTTATAAAATTTATTTACTTTTCTCTTTTGATTTATAAATAAAAGTTTATATACATATTTAAACTCAAGTCAGTCTGAGTCATAAGTCATTGTAGTCAATAGTTTTACCGAATGCACTATCCCTATGCATCCTGATTCGACGACAGGGACTGATCGCGCCTGAGAAGAGGACCTCACCACCTTCGGTAAGTATTTTTTTTTTAGGGCAGCCGAGGCAACGTTGACATCTAATCTACACCGAAGGAGCTCTGCAAGGGTGCAGTATTAGTTGCAAATCACCTGCCTAGCACTTTGGCTGAAGGGTCAGCGTAGCAGCATTCGGTTCAGGAGGCCCCGGGTGGGTCAGAGATTTTATTTTATCTTTGTCTACTTATATCCTCTAGCTGGTATCCTTAGTATTCGTGTTCGTTTAAATACACATCTTCATATACTTACAATACATCACTTTTCTAGATCATAATAAAATAAATAGATCGATACTAATGTCCGCCTCTGTGGTGTAGTGGTTAGTGTGATTAGCTACCATCCCCGGAGGCCCGGGTTCGATTCCCGGCTCTGCCACGAAATTTTCAAAAGTGGTACGAGGGCTGGAACGAGGTCCACTTAGCCTCAGGAGGTCAAATAAGTAGAGGTGGGTTCGATTCCCACCTCAGCCATCCTGGAAGTGGTTTTCCGTGGTTTCCCACTTCTCCTCCAGCCAAATGCCGAGATGGTACCTAACTTAAGGCCACGGCCGCTTCCTTCCCTCTTCCTTGTCTATCCCTTCCAATCATCCCATCCCTCCCGCAAGGCCCCTGTTCAGCATAGCAGGTGAGGCCGCCTGGGCGAGGTACTGGTCATGCTCCCCAGTTGTATCCTCCGACACAGAGTCTGAAGCTCCAGGACACTGCCCTTGAGGCGGTAGAGGTGGGATCCCTCGCTGAGTCCGAGAGAAATGCCAACCCTGGAGGGTAAACAGATTAAGAAAGAAGGAAAGATTGATGCTAATAAAAATAAATACTACGAAAGCTATTCACGTGAGCCCGCCTGGTGGCCATGATCGTTAAGGCGCTGAAGTCTAAAAACGGTCTAACACCGAGGTTAGCCGGTTCGAGTCCCGTTGGTCGAAAAAATTTTCACCATCAGAATGTTGGCCGGCAGGGTAGGGGAGGTGGTGGTATACAATTTCTAATCACTAGATTGCGTGCCAAAAGCCTGGATTAAATTCCAAACCTCTCCGCAGTGCTCATATGGAGTGAGGGCATATGACGCTGTTGATGGTGATTCGTCCGTCGGATGGGGACGTTAAGCCTTGAGCAGACCCCTTGGTGCTATTCGACAGGAGTAGGCTATGTGCCGGCACCGGGTTTCACCCTCTCCCTACTATCATATATCACGTCATTCATTTCATCTCTCATTAACTCCTCTGATGAGGTTGACGTCAGGAAGGGCATCCGGTCATAAAAAACCGCCACGACAAATTCATCTCGCCTCATACCCGACCCCGTAGGGAAACGGGACAAGGGTTGGACAAACAACAAACAAAGCTATTCACGTAAAAGTAAACTACATGATTATTAATATGCTCATTAAGAATCCGTTACATAGTTTACATAAGTAATTGCAATACAAGTGTTTATAATAGTAATAACAACAACAGGAGAGAAATGATAAGCAACGTGTCAGTGGCATGTCAAGGAAACGGGCATGAAGTGGCAGGGGAAGGGACATGACGTAGAGAACTGACAACAGCTTAGGCCCATGCCAATGACAGAACAACGGTTATCCAAACACCTCGCAGTTAATGGTGGACTGGAGTGGAGACAAGCAGGACATTATTAAGATAAGTTCCAGAATTTAAGTTCCTAAATATTGAACAGAGATAATCATAAATATTATTTCTAATTATTTGAGTGTGACTTGATGCAATCTGATGATGTTCTTTTAAGAACGACACATATCATTCTTTGTTCAATAGTGTTTATTTTTAACCCTTGTTTAACACTGCTTATTTCAGGTATATTGCACTATAATATTCATATTTGAGCTGTGTGTTTAACACACTGAAGAACTTTCATGTTACAATACCACAAATCTCCGCAGTAGCTCGGAATAGTCTATATTCCACTCCACAAAGGGTTGGCGTCAACAAATGAAGACGTGTGAGCTGAAATACTCAGATTCTGGCCTATAGGAATGAACTAGACATGGTTAATATACCAGGTCCCACCGGCAGTCGAACCAGGGTCCCTCTGATCTTAAGGCCACTGCGTCGGCCGTTAACCTAAGAAGCCGGTCCCTTTCAGTACTCTTCCTCAATGAATCAAATATACATAAGTCCAAATTACAAAGCAGCTGGAAGTCACGAAGACAACACCATGGAAGATCATTTCATTAAATATTGACATTTTCTTCGTAGCACTGGTTACATACAGCGCAGTGCACTTACAGGAACCGCCATATACAGCTGCAGCACTAGTCCGAGAATCTTGGTAGAAAGAGATCCGTCGCTCCTGTATATAAACGATGGCCGTGAATGCAGCTGTCCGTGACTGGAGCGAATACATACTATGACACTACATCCTTTTATAACATGACGGTGGTTAGACTGATAATAATAGTAGCAAAAAGGGGTGCTTTTTAATACCAGAAAAATAAAATACATTCTTGTGCATAAAAGTATATTTTCAAATACGTATACGAGTGTGAATCGCATTGTAAGGCACAAAGTTTATTTTACTGTAGTATATTTTCACCTGGATGTCCAGTGCTGTCAGACAGAAAGTGTGAACCTTGCGCTACAGACAGCTACGGCCCAAAGAGGTGCTGCCCTAGGCGGAGCGACCGATGACTCGCGAACAAGTATGACAAGTGTGCTTGCATCTATATACAGTATATACAATAACATGTCCGGAATGACTGACTGACTGGCTGACAGATTCACCATCGCCGAGCCAAAACTACTGGACATAAAGAAATTACAGTTTGGAGATACGTTTATATTACAGTGTAGGTGCTCAAGAACAAAGGATTTTTTGATATTCCATCGATAAGTGGTTTAAAAAGGGGATTACATTTTTAAATGCTTATATATAAATCTCACAAACATAACAGCTTAAAGACATGAAAATAAAGAAACGCGTATTCGTTTTCGAAAAATCCACATAAGGGGGTAAAAATAAGTGAAAATGGGTTGAATCCATTTTTATACAGATAATTATATCTTAAAAACTGAAGATGGTACATGCGTGAAAACTGGTATTTGGAATCTTCCTTTAAAAGTTAATAAGCGCATACTTTTGTTTTCAGAAAATCCACTTACGGGAGTGAAGAGAATTGAAAAGTAGGTCAGTTTTTAAAATGATTATATCTACAGTATATCTCAGAAACATAACATATTACAGATGTTAGCTTTGCCAGTATCCTAGTCATCTTAGGCCCTATAACGCTGATAATGTCAGATTACTTCATGACCGTGTCTCATTCGCACGTAATGGCTTCTGTTCATGCAAAATTTGAGAAGTATTGCTGGGAGGTACTTATTCATCCACTGTACAGTCTAAATCTTGCGCCGTCTGACTTTCATATTTTCGGACTACTGAAGAAGAACGAGGCATATCCATCATGACGGCACGATGAGAATAGTGTCTCGAGAGACCTTGTTCTTCTGTCAAAATGATAGGTAAAAACTTACAGGATTTGACCATAGGTATTCTCCTAGTCGTTGTTATCCTCTTGTTATTTCTTGCTGGAGGGAGCATTTTTCTATTTGTCCCATGTCACAAGCCAGAGTAAAGTGTAGTTTCAACCGAAGACTTAGTCTCCTTTATGTATGTAACAATATAGAAGTTGCTGAGTTGTGAATAATGCTGAGTATTGGCACTTGATGAACGTCTTCTGGGTCTTGATGTTACGAAGGTTGCTACTCAGCGGGATATTTGTGCTGCAATAGCATTTTCTGGCCCAGTGAGGAAAGCAATTTCAAACTACCTCACTACTTGTTGTGCCTTGTACACCTCATTGTGTTTTCGTTGTTTCCCCGTAGTAGTATACCATTTGGTAGTATCCTTTGATGATCCAACATACCGCGCTCGATAGCTGTAGTCGCTTAAATGCGGCCAGTATCCAGTATTCGGAAGATAGTAGGTTCGAATCCCACTGTCGGCAGCCCTGAAGATGGTTTTCCGTGGTTTCCCATCTTCACACCAGGCAAATGCTGTGGCTGTACCTTAATTAAGGCCACGGCCGCTTCCTTCCCACTCCTAGCCCTTTCCTGTCAAATCGTCGCCATAAGACCTATCTGTGTCGGTGCGACGTAAAGCAACTAGAGGAACCAACCAAACTCCAGGCTGAAGACTTACGAGGCAACAAAGTTGCGAAATATTTCTTTAAAAATAATGTGTTACTTTTTAATCTAGCCGCCCCCACCGCACTCCCAACACCGTCCCTACTTATATGCTAGTAATGTTTTCATTATACGAGGCTGCCTCGTCAACACACCGTACAAGATTTTCTTCCATTTTGGTTTTATAGATTGTATCCCTGGTTATTTAAAACGGTGGTGACGTTCATATACATTGAGAAAATGCCTGTACTTGCCAAGACTGCCAGCCCTACATAGCCTCATTCTTTTAAACTACCCCACTCAAGCACGAATACACGACTTTAATGGGAAGGAAACACGATCAGGGGAAGGAGAGCTCCTAGCACACAGTATGTGTTTTAGGTACATACATCAACTGCATTTATTCTGACAAAAAGGGAGAAAAAGGAAGTATGTACACACACCTTCTCTCTCATCGTACTGGATACTGTCGGCCATTTTATTTTCCAATTTCAAGATAACTTTACAATCGCATTATAATTTAACACGAACACCACATCTTCCAATTGTCGGTGTATTCTCAGTAAATAAAAAGATACCAAACTCTTTACGTAACAATAAAGGGTCCAGTCATACGATAACCTGAAAACTGGACAAGCCTCTGCCATGCGCGTCTTCATTCCAACTACTGCATGTCAAGATGACTGCAAAGGAGAATTCCTCTTTTCATTCTTTTTTACGTAATTCCACTGACTGTGCTACAAACCGCTTTTGATGCTCTTTATGAAGTGTCGCGAGGGTGCTGTAGTCCACCACGGACTTTCTTAGATATATGACTTTTTAAAATGAGACACAAAACTTTCAAGGAAATGTCTGGAGCTTCAATCACCCTTTTCGGACTCATGACTGGATGAAGGAAAAAAACAATTCTTTTATATTACCTGCAAACATTCACTGGGGTGAATAAACGTAAATTTAGCATTAGAAAGGTTGTTAATATTATCTATGCCGAGATCGATAGCTGCAGTCGCTTAAGTGCGGCCAGTATCCAGTATTCGCGAGATAGTAGGTTCGAATCCCACTGTTGGCAGCCCTGAAGATTGTTTTTTCGCGGTTTCCCATTTTCACACCAGGCAAATGCTGGGGCTGTACCTTGATTAAGGTCACGGCCCCTTCCTTCCCACTCCTAGCCCTTTCTTTTCCCATCGTCGCCATAAGTGCGACGTAAAGCAACTAGCAATGAAGTATCTATGTTGAATTTTAAATGTCCATATTCTTCATAATAGTGTGGAACCTTGCGATACTGTATTTATTTACTGCACACAGCTACTACCAACAAAGAAACAGCATAAGGAAATGTTTCAATGTAAGTTTATGTAGCACTGTTACTTAGATACTTACCAGGTGGCGACACCGCGTCATGTGGACGTCTATAGACTGATTATTGACTGATATGGATTGATTAATGAATAGCGCTGAATGTTTCAACAGTGGGCTCTGAACTGAACACGAGTTAATCTTCATATTATTGAAATAAATGTATAGAAATTCAACACGGTAAAACTAAAATATACGTTACGCGGTCGTAAATTCTTCACTTATTCCTTTCGCATGTCCGGCCTCAATTGACGGCTCGATCGTAAGCGTCTCAACTTACGTGAAGAACCTCACTTTCGGCCATTGACAGTAATTAACTAATACAGCGCCGTTATGGTAGGTATTTACTCCAACATTCTCATTGAAATACGTTATTCTGGAATGTATTATTGGAACAATTGTGTAATTGCGGGAAAGTGTGAGAAAGAAAAATACCTCATTGTGTCAACAACCAAAAAGCATCTGGAGACATCTTGTGTCTGTCCGCTATCTTGTTATTACTGAATACTAATAGTAATATTATTACTTTTTCCCACCAACTACATTTGTATGGTCTTCGGAGGCGCCAAGGTGCTGGAAAGTTGTCCCGCAGGTGTTATTTTACGTGCCAGTAAATCTACCGGCACGAGAGTGACGTATTTGAGCACCTTCAAATACCACCGGACCGAGCCTGGATCCAATATGCCAAGCTGGCCTCAGAATGCCAGCGATCTACCGCCTGAGCTACTCACCCCGGTTTTCGTACTGCAAACTACCAGAAATGCATTCTTCACGGGGATTTTTTTGTTAGTAATAATTTTTCTCTTTCCATATAATCCCTCCTTCATGCCACTACAGCCCTGATAGGCACTGGTCTACCAACCCACCACTGATCAGCCCTAGCGCCTGCAGATTACGAGTTGACGCGTGGTCAAACCCTACGAATCCTCTCGGCCGTTTTTGTTGATTTTCTACACAGCGGCCGCTATCTCGGCGTCAGAAGCTCCTCAATTTTTGTCGCGTATTGTACGCTGAGTGGCCTCGAATCAGTCCTAAGATCCAGGTAAAAATGTTGACCTGGCCTGGAATGGAACCTGGGGCCTTCGGGAAAAAGGCAGGGATATTACAACACGGAAAGGAAGTAATATAAGGGGGAAATTTAACTTTGGTTCTTGAGAGGAGGGGAGGGGGATGTCCTATCGTTCCAATGTTAAATTCTGGAATGTTGATGTACTTTTTCTCGGGATGTATTTCACTCAGCACCTTCATATTTACAAGACTTATACTACATGCCTTCCTGATTAATTTCACCTAGCCAGTTCTTTAAAAAGTAATTTTCAGATTTTTACGAAGTTATAATATTATACTCTTTTATTATACATGTTCATACATAAAATTTGAACTAAATGAAAATTTCAAAAACAGCCGTGTTAAATCATGAAGTACACTTTCAACAATAGATACTGAAAATTTTAGCTTCTCATGTAGGATAGTTCTCCAGGAAAAGGGTTTTATATGTCCAAAAAAATACTTTCTTTGGGAAATTGCTATCAAGGTTTTTGTCATGTTCTCAGTACATGCCGGCATCACAGGAATCATCTTTCTTCATCTCGAACAAAATATTTCTCTTCCACATTTCCCTTCTCCCCGCTCCCTTGTTTTAGCTCCCTAAGTGCCCTGTCTGCCTTCCTAATTCTTTCAGTGTCAAAGTCTTGGGACAGCGGTTGCCAAACCTAGCGCCTCAGGAAGGCCAGCTCACCGGCTGTCTCCCTCTAACCCGCCTCTCTCTCTCTGATATTGTATAATGGCAGCAAGATTTAAAATGATATTTGACTCTTATAATCTAAATCGTAACATAAACGCTTCCTTCCTCTGACTTGCCTATCTGTTGCCAACACCCAACCCCCGTTCAGTACAGCAGGTGAAGTCGCTTGGATGAGGTACTGGTTCTCTTCCCCGGTTGTATCCCCCACCAAAGTCCCACAATCCAGTACACTGCCCTTCAGGCGGTAGAGGAGAGAACCCTCGCTGAGTCCGTTTTTTCCTCCAAGCCACGGCCACTCCATTGTCATCTGTCATTGTTTTTCAGAATTTAGTTCCCTTAGGAATGAGATATGACAAAATTGTAGGTACCGTTTGAAAGGGCACAGAGTAATTTGACCCCAAGGAAGCACTTCAGAAAATTTCGCAATTTTTGGACATTCACACTCCCCAAGTGCGACAAGCTTCGGCAGCCGGCACAATTCCTCTCCTCGCCGCCAGACAGGAGTTTCTTTCATTCCATGCCTGGCCCGGTCGAATGACTGGAAACAGCCTGTGGATTTTCATTTTCACCCACTCCGCAGAGGCCTACGGAAATGCCATGATGTGGTGCCCATGATTTCCTTCTCGCGTGAAAGATTATTTTACCTTGCATTTCGTATCCACGCTGCCAAGGGACATTAAGATTATTTACTATAGTAGTCAGTGTCCTCTCGATCCGGTAAAAATGCCCATTTTCCGCGCTTTTACCGCCTAATATTTTCCCCATACGGGGTGATATTTTAAAACAGGTGCCTTAGTTCTTACTTATGACCGTAGAGAAATCTCCATACCAAACTTCATTTTTTGTAGATTTCCAGGTTTCTAAGATATAGTGAACCGTATTTTGCATGGGGTTCGTTCTATCATGGTCTTCCTCTTGTGTAGATTTCATTAAATCTGAGTTACGTAAATGTGTTCTCACGCAACATACAGTACGTAGTCACTGAGAACTGGAGGTAGTACATATTTGTGCAGCATGTTCTGAAGTGGTTAGAACACAGCCCATAATCCTGTCAAATCTGTATTATCAATTAATGTATATCGACTGGATTTTTGTTTACAATTTGCTGTACGTCACACCGACACAGGTAGGTCTGGTGGCGACGATGGGATAGGAAAGGGCCAAGAGTAGGAAGGAAACCGCGGTGTCCTTAATTAAAGTACAGGCCAAGCATTTCCTTGGTGTGAAACTGGAAACCACGTAAAGCTATCTTCAGGGCTGACGAAACAGTGGGGTTCGAACCCACTATCTACCGAATGCAAGCTCACAGCTGCGAGACCCTAACCGCACGACCAACTTGCTCAGTATATCCATCGTACACCTCCTCTTCAACGTAGCACAACCGCTAATTTCGATTTGTTACTTGTATATGTTTGCTATGGCTCTGTGTAATTCAAGTCCAAAATAGCTTCACTGAGAATATGTCTCACTTGTTACCCTATATTTGTTACAACCGTGGGAGAGGAATTATTATTTTATCGATTTACGCTTCATGAGAGTTCTATAAAAGGGAGATGGCTGCGAGGCATACTAAAGAGAGATCGTAACTCAGAGATGGAGCCGAGACGTGAAACAAAGCTTCCTTTCTTGAGAAGAAATATATACAAGCTACGTAACAATACATGTCAGGTTTGGATACAGTGGTTCAGTATACCGCACTAAATAGGCTTAAGGTTAATGCCATGATTACAATTTACTAACATACATAATAAACTGAGTGGAACTTCATAAATTTCAATTATAATTTCCCTTAAGCCCGCCTCTGTGGTGTAGTGATTAGTGTGATTAGCTGCCGTACCTACAGGCCCGGGTTCGATTCCCGGTCCTGTCACGAAATTTGAAAAGGAGTACAGTGGCCGGAACGGGGTCCACTCAGCCTCGGAAGGTGAACTGAGTAGAGGGGGTTCGATTCCTGCCTCAGCTATCCTTGAAGTGGTTTTCCGTGGTTTCCCACTTCTCCTCCAGGCAAATGCCGGGATGGTACCTAACTTAAGGCGACGGCCGCTTGCTTTCTCTTCCTTGTCTATCCCTTCCAATCTTCTCATCCCCCTACAAGGTCCCTGTTCAGCATAGCAGGTGAGGCCGCCTGGGCGATGTACTGATCCTCTTCCCCAGTTGTATCCCTCGACCCAAAGTCTCACGCTCCAGTATACTGCCCTCGAGGCGGTAGAGGTGTGATCCCTCGCTGAGTCCCAGGAAAAAAACAATGATGGAGGGTAAACGGATTAAGAAAAGAACAAAGAAAGTACCTTAAATAGCTACAATTTCAATGGAAAATTCCCATGGATTAAAATATCCCAAAGGAGAACTGTCCAATAAAAAGTAAAAAATAAAAATGTAAAGCTTACAAATTTATTTACTGATCGTTTTATTTACTAACAAGTAGAAATCCATGAACATTTCACAAGCGATCCATGTTTATTCCAGACATCTTCTGGAGTGATATATAATTCAAACGATAAGAAGATATTCATAAGGGATCTTTTATGTTGTTTTCTTCTTCATACGAGTTATACTTCCCCACAGTCTCCTCAATCTCCACATTTAGTAACACTGGACGCAATACACGTAAGAGCGGGTCGTTCAGATTTATAGTAACCCTTTTTAAATAGCAGTGTAGGTCCGACTCTTGGCAATATATACTACGTTAGCCTCATACATAACTCTTATACAACTTGTGAAAATAAAGTTCGGTGAATGAAGTCAGAATGGTCGATCCGGCAATACTGGCGACACACAATGCTGCACCTGCGTAGCAGCAGGTTTTGACCACCTGCTCCCAACTTTGTTCAGTTTAGCAACGTGTGTGTGACGTGTAAGACCTGTTTGACACAGTGCGTGTTTAGTGCGTTGATTCTGAACTGCGAACAGGAACATAAACGATCAAACGTTCAATGTATAGTTTTGTTTTAATCTTGGCAAGACATCGAAAGGAACGCATGCGATGCTGGTACGTGTTTATGAAGATCAAGCACTGTCCGTGAAGGGTGTGTACGAGTGGGTCGCCCGTTTTCGAGAAGGTCGGGAAAGTGTTTCTGACAACCCCCGTATCGGAAGATCGGCGACCGCCGTCAGAGACGAAAACATTGAGAAATTGTGGAAATTAATCACGAACGATCGGCGATTAACTGTGCGCATGATAGCGGAGGAACTGCAGATTAACCGTGAATCCGTACGACAAATCGTTACCTAGAACTTAGGGAAGAGGAAAACGTGTTTTCGTCTTGTGCCACATCACTTGACTGCCGATCAAAAGCAGGCATGTTTAGAGGAATCACAGGATTTTGTCGAAACTGCGGATGCTACACCAAATTTCTTGAACTGTATTGTCAACGAGAATGAAATCTTGTGTCTCAGGTAGGACTCTGAAACGAAACAGCAAAGCTTGGAATGGCGTTCTCCGGGATCCCCTTGTCGGAAAAAGGTCAGAGGCGAAAAGTCGCACATCATACTCGTTTTGAAAGGAAAGAGATTTGAAGATATTCCTGACATACAACGAAATGTGACGAGGCTTTTGAATACCATCCCTAATGAAGCCTTCTTGCACAGTTTCCAGGACATGTATCGCCGATCTCAGCAGTGCATAGTTATGGGAGGGGCCTATTTCGAAGGACAGTAAGGTCACTGTCGTGCATTGTTCTTCTAAGTTGATGGTACAGGACTATTCACCGAACTTTATTGTCACAGGTTGTGTTACCTAAACTTGAACTTGTTGCACATCGAGAATTCCATTCTCGTCACTGCGTGCATCACCAGCAATTTATATATATTTATTGCACTGAGTGTTTCCTGTAAGCTATTTTCAACCTCTATAGTAAAGTAAAGGCTTATTCTTCTGCGACTGTAAAATTTGAGCCATCCTAATATGAAAATACTATTGAAAATATCTAATTACCGTCAAAGTTCTATAACAATGTGTCATACTTCACTAATCAGATACCCTTGTTCGTGAAAATTACGTTTTAGTACAGTATTTTGGACTTAATTTGTAGGACAAGGTTTCCTTTGGACTTTCTTTGGCCCTACAGGTTCTTTAACATTTAGCCTTTTGTAGAATGTCATTATTGAACATATTCTCTCGGTTTTTATGACCTCCAAAACAAACTATACCTATGTCGCTTCTGAACCTTAGCATTCAGAGACCAATGGAGCTGATCGAGACGCTCGTCAGAATTACGTTCATTTTTCAAACGGTGGAAAAATCTGTACATAGAAAACGAGTATTTATATTTCACCAGGATAAGCATGAAACCCCTTGAAGTTTACTTCATTTCGTTCCTATTCGATGAAGTCTAATGTTTACATTCAATTGAACCGATTCAAATAAAGTAATAACAGCCCTCAAGCGCACTCTACGGTTTACTGGAATTACTGCCTCTCGGTTCGACTGGGTTCGTATTCTGGCTGTGTTATGGAGGACTTATATCCTTGTATAGGGCTTTCAACGGGAATAATAATAATAATAATAATAATAATAATAATAATAATAATAATAATAATAATAATAATAATAATAATAATAATAATAATAATAATAATAATAATAATAATAATAATAATAATAATTTGACTATGGAGCACATAGCAATGGAGGAAATTGTAACATGTACAGTAGTACTGTTTTAGAAGCAGTTTGAGCAAGTATTTAACATAAATGAATTATCATGAAGGATAAGATATCCAACTAAGGAAAGCTTGGCACAACATCCCCGAAGGGCCATGGCCTACCAAGCGACCGCTGTTCAGCCCGAAGACCCGGAGCTTATGAGGTGTCGTCTGGTCAGCACGACGAATACTCTTGGCCGTTATTCTTGGCTTTGCCGGGCTGAGTGGCTCAGACGGTTAAGGCACTGGCCTTCTGACCCCAACTTGGCAGGTTCGATCCTGGCTCAGTCCGGTGGTATTTGGTATTTGAAGATGCTCAAATACGTCAGCCTCGTGTCGGTAGATTTACTGGCACGTAAAAGAACTCCTGCAGGACTAACTTCCGGCACCTCGGCGTCTCCGAAAACCGTAAAAGAGTAGTTAGTGGGACGTAAAACAAATAACATTATTATTCTTGGCTTTCTACTCCGGGGCCACCATCTCACCGTCAGATAGCTCCTAAATTGTAATAACGTAGGCTGAGTGGACCTTTTACCAACCCGCAGATCCAGGTAAAAATCCCTGACTTGGCAGGGAATCGAACCCGAATCCTCCGGGTAAGAGGCAGGCACGCAAGATATCCAACTGAAATATTACCTTTTTAACTATTTCCTGTGAGTACTGTACCAGGAAAGCCTAGGTCCTGGCCCATATCAATCGAAAGAAACGTTATTCCAGCATAAAAGATCCGACCGACGTACGAACATCTATGTAAAGAATGTTCCAGTATGTGCCAGACCCCACGAGTGCACTAGGCGGAGTCAAGTGACGTCACCTGTCGCTCGAAGCTCACCTCCCCTAGAGATATTTCTCGAAAAGAATTTTCTTTTGTCAGCTTTTCAACGCCTCAACCAATTTCAACGGGACAAACGCTGAATCGTAGCGGACGTCATAAAAGTTAATCCCTGTGAATTTCGAATTAATTCATCCCATGGTTGTTGAGTTATAATAATTTAAAGTCTAAAAGATATTACGCACTCACGGTCACATGGCCAAGAGATGCTACCCCTCCCAGCGCTGGTATCTATATATGTCAAGGCCAGCCAGCAAGCAGGCCAGTACAAGGACGAGTATACAGCTGTGTGTGAGTGAGACAGAGGAGAGACCGACCCGCGTACAGTATGTTCGCGCAGTCACGGTGAAAGTACTTGCCGTCGCATTTCCGGAACACGAAGTTATATCGCCGACAGAATTATAAAAGACGTCGCACTGTGTTTAGTACCTCGCGTCGCGACTACAGTCTAATCCTAAAGACATTTAAGAATATAATACGAGTGAACTTATTGAAGTGCAAATATCAACTATTTAACGTTCACAGAATATGTCATTACGTGTAGACTTAGGTTACTTCAAATGATATTGAACTTCTACAGAAACTAATGTGTAGAATTACCAGAACTCATTTCTTTTCGAGTATTGAACTGTATTTCTTTATTCACGCCACATCAGTATAAGACTTACAGTAGTAATTTGAGTGAAAACTAAGAACTTTTTCTGAGGTAATATAACGTTATAATAACAAGATAAGCAGAAAATAATCCTTAGTGACTTAATGACTGTGTTCAAAGACTGTGATTATCGACTTGCCTTTTCAAGTGTGAACTGTGTATTTATGAACGTTTCAGTAACGACTTTAAATAGTATTTCATACAGGAAGGACTGTGATTCTTCATTTAACGTCTTGAAATTCAATTACGCCATAAATAGTGTTCAACAGTATATGACAGTGTCAGTGATAACTACTCGCACTAAGTGAATTTTTCGTGTGCGAAAAATCACCCTAACAAGCTGCAATTCTACATGATCCAGTTCCAGCCGTCATCACCTCATCGGGAACGTCAACATGGTGTGTTAAGGGAACATCGCCGATCCTGATTCTCCACGGAACATTCCAGATGTCAATCCTTCGACATTTTGTAGCAACATTTCTTTCCGTAAGTGAGTAGTAACAAACTGACTAATTTTTTTTTCATTAATTTTGAACAGTGGAAACTTCAGTGCCGCGTGTGAACAAATATTTCAGAGTTCTCATAATTTCTCAGAAGTGATTAATTTAATTTCAAATTTCATTTTTATATCCCACAGAAAGACTTTAGGCTTTTCAAGTGTGCTATATATGTCAAGGTTTACAAACTGAAAACTGAAAACTTTTAACAGAAATTTAATTTCTCATATCAACTTACAATTACAAGTGTGTGCTTAGGTTTGGAAAGACTTTAGGTGGAAATTCAATACCTCATATTCTCACATATGAAAGACTTTGGAATCAGTGATATTTATTCAGGAAGATTACGTTCAAACTTTTAATTTCAATGCCAGATTTGAATCCAATAATCATATTGCAGGGTGAAGAATTAATAAATTGTTTTGAAAAAAAAAAATTTTAACCATCTATTATTCGCTCTGCGAGTCTATCCTACTCTGTATCGGCTCCAAAACCAAGTTCCACTCCCTGAGGTCCTACTCATGCCCTTTGCCCAAAAACTTTTCCTGGTACAGAGAGGATAGTATAATAATAGATGGCGCCGCAACTTCAAGGGCTCGATTTGGAGCCGTGCCATAATAATAGATGATGCGCCAATAATAATCGCAACATTCAGGGTTCGATTCAAGTCATAATAAATTGCATTTTGAGTACAGGATCCGACTGCAACTATTACGAACACGAAGAACTTGTTGTATTTGACTTATTCGAATATTCCGGAAACATGGATAACTTACTTGCAGCAATCGGAGCTCTCAGGCTTAGCATTAACGAACAGAATGCCAAGATTGATAGGTCTAATAACCAGATAACACAAATGAACACGCAAATAGATCGAATTAACACTCAAATGGTAGAATCTAATAACCAGTTGCAGGCTCAAAATACTCAACTTCAACAACAAATGCAGACTCAAAATACTCAACTTCAACAACAAATGCAGACCCAAAATACTCAACTTCAGGCGCAGTTAACTGAGGCAAGTAGTAAGGTTGAAGACTTAACTTCTAAAATTGACAGGACCTTGGACACTAAGTTTGCTGAAGCGGATAAAGTCATTAATAAAAGGCTCACTGAATCTAGTGCCCTTATCGAGCAACGATTCCGTGAAGCTGGAACTCGCCTCGAAAAGAAACTTACTGATTCTAGTGCACAAGTCGAAGCTACATTGAAAAACATGCGGGATCAGTTTGTTGAAAACTTAGAGTCTATCAAGGAAGAAATAAAGACAGATTTCGTCAAGTCTTTAGACAAAGATCTTAGAAATGTTCTTCCTTCCTTTCAAGCATTTTCCACTGAACTCAAAGATTTACGGACTGAATTTCAAGAATCCCATGGTAACATCTCACAAACTCAAGTAAAGCTAGCTCAGGTGCAGGAAACCTTGCGGGATACATTAAAGAACGATGTGGGTAAATTACGAAGCGAGATAGGATTACTTAAGAGCACGCAAGGAGAACTCGACAAGCGTATTACAGGACAGCTAGATAGCACGCATACCCAGATAGCTGCTTTCTGTAAAGACGTACAAGTCATTAAAACTGACTTGAGAAATGAAATAACAAATTTAGACACCTCAATTAATTCTAAAATTCAAAGTTTTTCTGATGAAATGAATCAAATTAAACTCAAAGAACATACGACTGACGTCACAATTCCTGGTTCGTCGAGGGAAGTACACAGCACAACAACCCTTTAAAATACCAGATGACAAACCAGTCAAATTTTCAGGACGTGACGAGTATACTGCTCGAGAATTTTTGTTAAATGTCGACGATTACCTGGAAGAGAATAGGGTAGATGACGATAGGAAACTTAGAGTAGTATCCAAACTTCTAGAAGGAGCCTTATCATGGTTCATAGCTTTTAAGAGCAACTTTAAAAACTATGACGACTTTAAAAAGGCACTTCTTAAACGCTTTTGGGATTCAGAAAGACAGCACCTTGTCAAGATGCAACTCTACTCTAGTAAATACAATACTTCAGTCAATACTTCCCGATATTCCGATTATTGCCTAATGCAATTAAAGAAGCTACAGTTTTTAGATCCACCTTTGCTAGATATCGAACTTATTCAGATCCTGACACTTCAATATCCGCCTCATGTTCAAGAGATACTAGTCGCTGCCAACATTAAAACATTGGAGCATTTTGACGCTACTTTGCGTAGGTTAGATACGGCTAATACCCAATCTAGTCCGAAAACTAACAGGAGTCGAGAAATAAATACGAACTCTGCGGAAATAAAACCGCCGGAGAGGGAGGAACCCAGGACACGTGAAGAAGGCATATTAAGCCCTACCAACCCAACCAGATTCCGGAATTTTAGACGTCAGAGGAATCAGGATAGACACCCTTACCAACCTAGGAATTTATGGAGACAGCGCGAAAGCACTCCTGAAGAAAATCGTGAGTCCAGACGACGAGAACTTGAAAGTAGATGGAAGGATACACGGGAATACATCAGGGAGAGAAATCGTAATCCTGATGAGCTTGGAGCTACATCCCTGGAATACCAACGTCAATTCGGACCAAGAGAACAAAGATCACCTGATCCTGAATCAACAGGCGATATAAAAAAACGCCGATCTCGCAATAGGGAGATTAACTACAGAACACGATGAGGACGAGATTTCAAATTATTGTACTGCTGTTATCAATTACTGGCATATTGACGATTCCGAATTACTATTCGAAGACGCACAAACACTAAGGCCAATTATTACACGTTCATTACCTGTCATAACAGTACGCACAGGCAACCTACAGGTGATTACGCTCATCGATTCTGGAGCACAAGCTTCTTTAATTTCTGATAGACTTGTAGACTCGCTCAAAAATCAGAACAATGTTTTGTTATTGCCTGCAGCTCAGATTAAAGTAAGAGGGATAGTTCCTGATAAAATTGTTAAATGTAAATCCCAGGCATTTTTAGAGTTTGAAATTAACAGTCAGACATTCGAACACATATTTTTGGTAGTATCACGTCTTAACTTCAACTTAATACTTGGATCAGATTTTATGATCAAATACAAAGGAACCATTGACTATGATGCCAACCTCGTAAGATTAAAGAATAATTCTGTAGGACTACAGCTGGTAGGACGAAGTGACCTGGAAGTTCAAGAGAAGGGAGCCCGTTTCGAAGAAGCCGGTGGTGACATTATTAAGCCCGCTGTAAGCGAGGTTGCGCCAGCCGTAGCAGAAAGTAGAAAGGGTGACCAAAGTGAGGACGATGCAGAGTCCCTATTCAATGAGAACTCCATCATAGGTCCGGACTATATAATGTCAATAGCCAGTGTGGTTGAAGACCCGGAAATTAAATTAAAACTGGAGGAGGCTAAAAATGACGTTCTACAAAAATTTGCATGTGTATTCGATGACAAGCCTGGAGAGATAGCTGGCTACGAATATCATCTTGATGTAAATGACTTGTCTCCTTATCAGAAGAAACCATATCCCGTCCCCGAGAAATATCGAGAAGAAGTTCGTAACTTAATTCATAAAATGACAGATGATGGGATAAGTTCGCCTTGCGTAACTAAGTACTTGAATCCATTGGCCATAGTGCGTAAGCCTAACGGCAGTATCAGAATTTGCCTTGACGCGAGGGTCCTAAATGACCGACTGACCTTAGAATATGACCGTCCTCCATTACTTAGGGATATTATCAGAAGATTCCACGGCATGAATTTCTTTAGTTGCCTTGACGGAACTTCTTCATATTATCACATAAAATTGGACGGCACTTTCGAGGGTATTTATAACTCAGCCAATTTAAAACAATATGTACCACAGGAAGAGTAAAGCCTGGAAAAGAAAATCCTGCGTATTTTCTTTTCGTCCAACCAAGGGGAAGATGTACCAGGAAAGCCTAGGTCCTGGCCCATATCAATCGAAAGAAACGTTATTCCAGCATAAAAGATCCGACCGACGTACGAACATCTATGTAAAGAATGTTCCAGTATGTGCCAGACCCCACGAGTGCACTAGGCGGAGTCAAGTGACGTCACCTGTCGCTCGAAGCTCACCTCCCCTAGAGATATTTCTCGAAAAGAATTTTCTTTTGTCAGCTTTTCAACGCCTTAACCAATTTCAACGGGACAAACGCTGAATCCTAGCGGACGTCATAAAAGTTAATCCCTGTGAATTTCGAATTAATTCATCCCATGGTTGTTGAGTTATAATAATTTAAAGTCTAAAAGATATTACGCACTCACGGTCACATGGCCAAGAGATGCTACCCCTCCCAGCGCTGGTATCTATATATGTCAAGGCCAGCCAGCAAGCAGGCCAGTACAAGGACGAGTATACAGCTGTGTGTGAGTGAGACAGAGGAGAGACCGACCCGCGTACAGTATGTTCGCGCAGTCACGGTGAAAGTACTTGCCGTCGCATTTCCGGAACACGAAGTTATATCGCCGACAGAATTATAAAAGACGTCGCACTGTGTTTAGTACCTCGCGTCGCGACTACAGTCTAATCCTAAAGACATTTAAGAATATAATACGAGTGAACTTATTGAAGTGCAAATATCAACTATTTAACGTTCACAGAATATGTCATTACGTGTAGACTTAGGTTACTTCAAATGATATTGAACTTCTACAGAAACCAATGTGTAGAATCACCAGAACTCATTTCTTTTCGAGTATTGAACTGTATTTCTTTATTCACGCCACATCAGTATAAGACTTACAGTAGTAATTTGAGTGAAAACTAAGAACTTTTTCTGAGTTAATATAACGTTATAATAACAAGATAAGCAGAAAATAATCCTTAGTGACTTAATGACTGTGTTCAAAGACTGTGATTATCGACTTGCCTTTTCAAGTGTGAACTGTGTATTTATGAACGTTTCAGTAACGACTTTAAATAGTATTTCATACAGGAATGACTGTGATTCTTCATTTAACGTCTTGAAATTCAATTACGCCATAAATAGTGTTCAACAGTATATGACAGTGTCAGTGATAACTACTCGCACTAAGTGAATTTTTCGTGTGCGAAAAATCACCCTAACAAGCTGCAATTCTACATGATCCAGTTCCAGCCGTCATCACCTCATCGGGAACGTCAACATGGTGTGTTAAGGGAACATCGCCGATCCTGATTCTCCACGGAACATTCCAGATGTCAATCCTTCGACATTTTGTAGCAACATTTCTTTCCGTAAGTGAGTAGTAACAAACTGACTAAAATTTTTTTTCATTAATTTTGAACAGTGGAAACTTCAGTGCCGCGTGTGAACAATTATTTCAGAGTTCTCATAATTTCTCAGAAGTGATTAATTTAATTTCAAATTTCATTTTTATATCTCACAGAAAGACTTTAGGCTTTTCAAGTGTGCTATATATGTCAAGGTTTACAAACTGAAAACTGAAAACTTTTAACAGAAATTTAATTTCTCATATCAACTTACAATTACAAGTGTGTGCTTAGGTTTGGAAAGACTTTAGGTGGAAATTCAATACCTCATATTCTCACATATGAAAGACTTTGGAATCAGTGATATTTATTCAGGAAGATTACGTTCAAACTTTTAATTTCAATGCCAGATTTGAATCCAATAATCATATTGCAGGGTGAAGAATTAATAAATTGTTTTGAAAAAAAAAATTTTTTAACCATCTATTATTCGCTCTGCGAGTCTATCCTACTCTGTATCGGCTCCAAAACCAAGTTCCACTCCCTGAGGTCCTACTCATGCCCTTTGCCCAAAAACTTTTCCTGGTACAGTACGTAACTAACGACAAAGTTTTACACAATTTGGGAAGAATATGGTTTGAATTGTCGCCATAACTATAGTCTCAAAATTTCATACACCGTGCGCGTATTTATGTGATGTTGGTAGTGTGGTCTTAATTCAAGTTTGTAGCCCTGTACTGAACTCAACTCCTGCTAATCCACCTCTCTCACTAGTATGAAGCAGAATTAACCAAAGTTAATTTTCTGTCGGCTCCATGGTCCGAAAGTATTGAGTCTGCCTCTTGTCTATGGTCGCCGGGTTTGATTCCCGGCCCAGTTAGGAATTTTCTGGGATATAACGGATTGTTCGCTCAGCCTACGTGAGAACAACTAAGGAGTTACCCCACAGCCCCAGTCCATAAAGTCAAGAATAATGCGGAAGAGGGATCGTCGCGTCTTGCATGGTAGGTCCAGTCCCATATGTTGTAACTGTAGGATAAATGGCTCTCGCTCGAAGGTTCGGGTTCAAATCTAGGCTCATTCTGGAATGCAAATTTTGGTATTATGATTTAAATGGGCCTAAATTTGCTTTGTAAGTAAACCAGATGAAACTGCTCAGATTACCGTCACCTTCACCACGTGTCACCCCAACATCCACAGATGTCTTGTCCGGTCTTCGTCTCTTTTATGCCGTATGTATGGTTTAAATTATTACTTCCCGAAACATAGTCCCATATGGCCACCATCACTTCACGTACGAGTGAGTAAATGAGCGATGGATGAATAGAGAAAGTTCGATGCGTTGGTAGTACTACGTTTCTATGAGAAAAATGAATTACTGTGTTATGCATAGGTGAGGATCTTCCATTACCTACACCTTCCGCATGTGGTTATTAAACTCTGATCAAACTGTAGGCTATAACTTGGGCAACGGGATTAAGCCGTATGCCCACCTTGTGACATGCAGGCGGTTCACTTTGTTTATTTTACTTGAGGCACTGAAGTAATAGTTTCCTTAGCCTTGAAACTCTGGCTGCTAACCAATGTTAGCTATATTGCCATAACAAACACAACAAAGACAAGCAAAACAGGAGTGCAGTAATATTAGCATCTACTGTAAATACAGCTCTATTTGGATATGCTAGTGTTTGTGTCTAATTGATTTTGGTCCAAAGTTCATCTACATACAAAACAAAGACCACTTTAAAACGAAGAATGCACTTATCGACTGGTGCTCTAAATCAAAATACATTTCCATATAATCCGTGGACTCTATGGACAACATTCTTATTTTCGGTCACCATACATGCATATTTTAAGACTGTTCGTTTATTCAGCCTGTCTAAAGTAATTTACAAATGAATAACATTTGGAACATACGTGGAAACAAAAATATAAAATAACAGATTATACCCGAAAAGTTAAAATGGAATGGCATGCATTGTTCATGAAAGAACATCATCAGATTCTAACAAATCACACCCCCTTTATAAGTTATGAATTGATTAAAATATATTGTTGAGAAATATAAATCCACTAGCAATTACCCGCGGCTTCGCTCCCGTGAATTTCGTAATTTGGTCAAAGTAATCGTTCCTACCCACTGTACAAAGACATTATCTGAAAATTCCTAAAGTATAAAAATTCACCCAAAAATTGAGTTTCATTTACCCCAGAAATTCATGTTAAACCATGTTTGTGGTATTACCTTTTTGGGGCTAAGACGACTATGCGACATATAACTGTACATGTGAGAAACTGTCTCCTGTCAAGTCGATAAAGAAAATACATGTTTCTTTATTTTTAAAGGAGATTCCAAATACCTATTCCCACATCTGTATCATCTTCAGTTTTTAAGGCATAAGTATCCTCATAAAAAATTATTCAACTATTTTTCACTTCTTTTCATCCCCTGTTAAGTGCCTTCAACTATTTTTCACTTCTTTTCATCCCCTGTTAAGTGCCTTCTCCGAAAATAAAAAGGTACAGTTTCCTGCACTTTTAAAGAACTTTCGAAATACCAAGTTTCTTGTTTCTAAGATGTAAAGGTTTTGACATATAATGTAGATATGCCGGTACTCATTTTAAAAATCCACCCGCATATACAATTCTTTTCAGCCCCTTAACTGGATTTTCCGAAAACAAAAAAACTCCGTGTTTCATTATTGTTAAAAGAGATTCCAAAAATCAATTTTCGTGTCTGTGCGTCTGTAATACATTCAGTTTTTGAGATAAAAGTATACTCATAAGAATAATTCAACTTCTTCACTCCTTTCCCCCTTCTCCCGTCCTAGGCGGACTTTCCGAAAACAAAAAATCCGTGTTCCTTCATTTTAAAAGGAAATTCAAAATAACAACTTTCACGTCTGTAACATGTTTAGTTTCTGATATAAGAGTATCCTCATACAAAATATTCAACTCATTTTTCAATTAATTCACCCCCTTAAGTGGACTTTCCGAAGACAAGAGATTACGTGTTTCTATACTTCGGAATAATATTCCAAATACAAATTTTCATGTTTGTAACATCTTCAGTTTTTGAGATATAAGCATTCTCATGAAAATAATTCAACTGATTTTTCACTCCAACCCCGCCCGTTAAGTTGGTTTCCCCCCACACAAAAATGCGCGTTTCTTTATTTTTAAGGGAGATTCCAAATACAAATTTCCACGTCTGTAACCTTCAGTTTTGAGATATAAGTTTCTCCAGAAAAAGAACTCATTTTTTTACTTCCTTTCACACTCCAAACTTAAGTGATTTTTCTTTAAAATAACAGTACCAGCTTCTATAAAAGAGCTTCCAAATACAAATTATCACGACTGTAACATCTTCAGTTTTTGAGATATATGTATACTCGTAAAAGGAATTCACATCCGTTTTCACCACCCCTCTTTCAAAATTGATTCCTCCACCAAATGCGTGTTTCTTTATTTATAAAGGAGATTCCAAATACCAGTTATCCCGTTTGTAACATCTTTAGATATTTTGGTATATATATATACATTTTCATACGAATAATTCAACTATTTTTCAATTCCTTCAACCCTCACCCCCGTTAAGGGGTCTTCACGATAACCGAAGGATATGTGTTTCCTTATTTTTAAACGAGATTCCAAATACCAATTTTCACGTCTGCAACATGTTAAGTTTTTGAGATATACTGCAGATACGGTAATTTTAAAAATTCACCCGTTTTATCAGTTCCCCTTAAGTGGATTTTCCGAAAAAATATTTATGTTTCTTTACTTAGGAAATTCCAAATAGCAGTTTTCAAATCGGTAATATCTTACGTATCTGAGATAATTTGCAGATATAGTTTATTTAATTCATCCCGTTTGTCACTCCTGTTCACCCCTTATTCATCGGATTATCCAAAAACACAAAAATAAGCGTTTCTTTATTTTCAAAGGAGATTCCAACTTTCAATTTTCATACCTGTAACATCTTCAGTTTTTGAGATATGTCTCCTCATATAAAGTGTTCAATCGATTTTCCCCCTTTTTATCACCCCCCTTAATCGAATTTTCCAAAAACTAAAAAATGCGTGTTTCATTACTTTTAAAGGATATTCCAAATACCAATTTTTACGTCTGTAAACGTTTAAGTTTTTGAGATATAGATATCCTCATTTTAAAAATTCACCTCCCTTTTCACTCTCTTAGCGATGGAATATCCAATAAATCCTCCCTTGGCAAGCACCTACATACCTATATGAATGTATCCTCAAAATTTCATTTCTCTATGTCCAGTAGTTTTGTCTCGGCGATGATGAATCCTACAGTCAGTCGGTCGGCCGATCGGTCAGTCAGTCAGTCAGTCAGTCAGTCAGTCAGTCAGTCAGTCAGTCAGTCAGTCAGTCAGGACAAGTTATATATATAGAGAGAGAGATTTATGTTAAAACCTCTTTCTGCTCCTCTAGTAATATTTGAAATATTAATGATATACCCCTCATGTTGTTCTTCTCTCCTAACTGGTCCACATACGAGTGTGATGTTGCTCTGTACTCTGTCACTGGCGGTGCGCCAGCTAGCTTGTTTACTTAGCTTTCCCTTACGTCACTTTCCGGTGACGTCATGGGTCTTCCCGGAGTTATAATTATAGCCTATTATTATTATTATTATTATTATTATTATTATTATTATTATTATTATTATTATTATTATTATTATTATTATTATTATTATTATTGTACTTTAGACCTTTGAGCAGGTACAGCCGATTAGAGGCTGTTTAATGAGTATAAGAGAATGTATAAATTACATATTTTTCATGGAGTTTGAAATGTTGTGCATTACTGGATACAGACTGATTTAAGCAGAGTGAAGTGTGGTGAACGTTTTAGGTGTGTGTGACCGTTGAGTTACTCTCGTTGGATTTTCCCGAGATGTGAATTTTTACTGAATCCTTTGCATATACCCATTCATTATTATTTACTATTTGTAATATTTTAAGCTCTATGAAGATGTCTATGAACACGTGGTGGGCGTTGTCATATACTGTATGTGTTCGCAGAAGGCTCCGTATCTGTTTTGTCTAATTCCATTTTTGTGTTCTGTGTAACTGTTGTGCAAATTACGTTTCGTTTGGTCGATATTTGTTGCATTATATTTTGCTTATTGGCATTTGAGGTCGTATATTCCTGATTTGGGGAAATAGTATACTTTTTTTACAAGTTGCTTTTACGTCGCACGGACACAGATAGGTCTTATGGCGACGATGGGTCAGGAAAGGGCTAGGGGTGGGAAGGGAATGACCGTGGCCTTAATTAATGTACAGCCCCAGCATTTGCCCTGGCGCAAAAATGGGAAACCACGGAAAACCATATTAAAGGCCACCGACAGTGGGGTTCGAACCAACTATCTCCCGAATACTGAATACTAGCCGCACTTAAGTGACTGCAGCTATTGAGCTGTGTTAATGCGACGTTAAATCACTAGCAAAATGAATTGTATCCTGAAAATTTGCCCTAACTAATTCTGTATATTTCGATCTTGGACTGGTCCAACGGCAAGTATGTAAGGGAAAGTAAGGGAAAGTGTCTTCGGTCGTGTAGTGAGGCCACCTGCTAGGGCCTTATCAGACAGATAATACCGTTCATTTCATTTTCCACTGATGTATTTGTTATTGGGTATTTCTTAAGTCTTGAGTTGATTCGATGGTGTTAACTTTTAACACTAACATGCCGAGAGTAACACAAAGTAGTTCTACAAAATTAAAACAGTTTGTTACTGAGCTCGGGGACGCTGACATTTTTCATGTGACGTAGGTATTCTCTACTTTCAAACTTGTGACATGAAAGTAGTGGCAGAGAAAATATCCACAATCGCACAACGTATGAATAGAGACAAACACAAGTAAGGGTTTGAAGCACAGGGTGAAGAAAAAAAACATACATAGGCCTATGTGCTTCTTGGCCACTACAGTAGCGCTAATGCAGCGAACTCACAATTTTACGAATATCTATGTGAAGCATTTGTTTGGGCAAATGCCCAGTTTAATAAATCAAATAGCAATGGATTAGGAGGTATTCTGGTGAACTACACTGGACAACAATAAGCGGAAATTTATATTGAACCGTGTTATGGCCAAACAATACACGAAATCAAAACAAATATGGATATTAAAAGAATTTGGGTCTCTATGCAAGAGAATTTGAATTCCATGGGTCGCTACGTTGAGAATGCTAGAGCGATGAATGAAGAATACAGTGGATATTTTTCTTCTAAATAGTGAAGTCTTGGGGAGACAAACTACTTCGCGATAATCAAATTTTTTGATAAAACAATTAATTTTATTTTCTATGACGAAATGGTGTCCAGCATAATTCTGTGTTACTCTTTGTCACTGATGCAGTACCAAATATATGGATACAGCAGTGAACTCCCTTGAGGCACTGAAGTCAAGAATGGTACATGTAACCAACCTGCTTGGCACATGTTTGCTACAGAGTTGCAGAAGAAGTAAGGCGTCTCTTTCCAGATGTGTATAGACTAATTATTGGGAATGTGAAGAAAGGGTCCTTGAAATCGCCTTCATGTGTGAAGGAATTCCAACATGAAAACTCGGGGATTATTCTTCCTCCAGCTCCAGCACTCACTAGGTGGAGGACGTAGATAGAAGCTTGCGTTAATTATTGTGAACATTTGAAGTTGTGAAGAATTTGGTGTGCCCAGCTGTGAGCTTTTATTCACGAAGTAGTGGGTTCAAATTCCAATTTCGGCAGCCCATAAGGTGGTTTTCTGTGCTTTCCAATTTACACACCAGGCAAATAGCCTTAACCCTCTACTGCATGAATTATTTCTCGTTTTCGTTTAGTGAAGAAAATTTCAAAATTTAATGTCCAACATACGTTCAGTGTTTTAGATCTACCAGCAATTCTTAACTGGGGATAATAGCTTAACACTCGTATGTGGTGTGGATTGCTATAATGGGATATATATACGATTTTTCACTTTTTACGCCAAACTTTTATCATTCAAAGATCGAACATTACTGCTTACTGGCCATGGGTACTCCTGAAGCCTGCGGTAATGTGATGCGGAGGGCCGTCGTAAAATAAAAGGTGGTTGGTACGCGTGGATGTTGACGGCGTGGAAAGAGTAACTTTGGTTGTACGGCTGCTTTTTCTTATTTTATGTAAAAAAAAAAACAAGGCTTCACTGGCATATGTGTTTAAATGACTGTACAGTTGAAGGTGTGCCGTAAAATTACCTCTGTCCACAATCCGTTAATTTGCCACTAAAAGCCCTTTCCTATCCCATCGTCGCCATGAGACCTGTCTGTGCAACGTAGAGCAACTTGCAATTTGAAAAATTTCGTAAACTCACTCGTCAGCGACAGTACAGCCTCCATTAAAATGTCTCACGGCTTGTGTATTATTTTCACAGTACAATTCTGATAGATGTTGTATAGACGGGAACCCCTCTAGTTATATTAAATTACTCTCTTTTGACATGTATTACTGAAAGTAAATGTGAAATAAATACAAGGATGGTGAGAGAAAAATATTAGAGTGCTACAATGACCAATAAACGTAAAAATGTTTATTCTCTCGAAAGCATATTGCATCTGTCCGTCCAGGTTCCCTTGTTAAATGTTTAGCGTGCTGGCCTTTGGTCCAGAGAGCCTCTGGTTAGAATTCTGGGAGTGTCGGGGATTTTAATCTTCATTAGTTAATTCCAGTGACTCGCAGGGTGCGTGTGGGTGCCGTTTTCATCACTATAATTCATTACAGGTAAGGAGAGCCCCATCCTCTCAGACGCGCAGGTCGCCTATACGGCGTCAACTCGAAAGACCTGCACCAGGCCTCTGTCCTCCATCTTGTCTGTACTGTGTATGTCCCTCTAGACACCACACACGTGTACACTGTGCGGATTCCGAGATTCTAAAATGTGGTCCTGTAGTAAGATAATAATGTTATTTGCTTTACGTCCCACAAACTACTTTTACGGTCTTCGGAGACGCCGAGGTGCCGGAATGTAGTCCCGCAGGAGTTCTTTTACGTGCCAGTAAATCTACCGACACGAGGCTGTCGTATTTGAGCACCTTCAATACCACCGGACTGAGCCAGGATTGAACCTGCTAAGTTGGGGTTAGAAGGCCAGTGCCTTAACTGTCTGAGCCACTCAGCCCGGCTCTGTAGTAAGAATGTACGTAAAATAGACATTCACTGTTCAGTCAGTGAAGAAGTTGTACCTAGGATCTAATGACGATAATGATCTTGTCTCTTTTCACACAGAGACCAGTTCATTATCGTCGTCAAACCATTATAATAACAATATTTTTTATTCAAACACTATTTCTTAATGGACTGGAGGAAAATTTGAAAACTGTTCCGTGTGTTTCCTAGAGATGGAATGTGACAAGCTCTCTCCTCTCCACCAGTGCAATGGTATTCTCTTTCTCTCTCACACCATCATACGCTGTGATCTTACTGTATACCTATATTGTTTATTGGATTATTCTACACAAACATGGAATGTTGGAACTGTTCATCATCCATCTGCCGAATGGTATTTGCCCCAGCTATTACTCTTGCACCTCTTGTTTCTCATTCCGTCAATTGCTCCCCATCTACCACCTCATGTGGAACAGTTGTTGGTACTATCTTTGAAGCACATATAGGGTCCAATTCTTAACGTAAACATCATTATAGGATTATTACAACAATCCTGAATATTATATCCGTATATGCCAGCTTTTCATTCTGTTACGTAATAACAAGGCCTACAACATTTCTAATTTCGTGCTTTACCTTTCATCATTGCCATCCCCTTGGTGTAGAGGTAGCGTCTCCACTTCTTAGCAGATGGCCATGGGATTGATTCCCGGTGTTGTTTGAACGCAATAATTCTATGTGTACATGATACATTGAGACTCATGAAGTCAAATAAGACGATCGTTTATATAAAGTTGCAGAACCCGGTCATGAAAATCAAGCAGCACGAATAAAGGGTATTTACACTGATGATATCGGAACTGACAATAGTCGCCTTGGAATATCGTAAGATCTACGGCAGTTTTTGTTAATGTTCTTCAATTAAGAAACGATTTGTCGTTCCAACGTTTAGTTCGCCTAATTAAACCTCCTTCAACAGAAGCTTCATGATATTATTGGCACCATGTTAAAATAACGAATGTGTGAAAGATACTTGTTTAATTGTTTAAAATTTTCCAGGGCTGTTGTGGGTCACGTATCTCGTTATAAAATGTCAAATCTGGAGCTGTTACCGTAATGAAGGTTGACTATATATTTAATATTTCTTGAAATATTAAATACAATGTATTAGTCTTAAAAACAGTATAGCAGTATAGTCTCCGAGTTGCCTTCATGTTATATTATGCTACAAGTTACGGTGCCATAATATATCATTGTAGCAAAGTATAGGGAGTGGACACAATTATGAAAGTATTCTCGAAACTTTCACTAGAAAACTGAAACCTCCGAATGTAAATGACATTCCATTCCCAACTCTACCTAAGAACCCAAGTAATATTGATCAACAGTTACTTGTTATTTGTTTTGACCATTGAAGACAGAACGGTAAAATCTCTTCACGAAGTAAAGAAATAAAGGAAATAAAGGGCTCTGTTGAAATATTCAATTTCTTCTTCTGTCGAAACAAATGACAGGTACCATTATGTGCCCGTCCTAGTCAGTCATCGAACACGAGACACCCCAGGGGTGCTCAGTTCGGTGGCTGTAGGCTTATAAAATAAATGAGTGTGGCAGGATTATCATAGGGTTCATCAAATGAGTGCGTTCAAGTAGAAAACAAATATGACACTTTTATTCAATTAAATGCAGTATTGGCCATCCTGAATTCTATGATTATGATTATGATCGTTACGTTAAGGAATTTTATCTGGCTCTTGATGTAACAAACCTAGGCACACACACAAATGGGGTGGTACACGGCAGTTGTTTCCCTGACATTCTAACAGAGTATTTACATTGTAAAAATTTTTTTTATCGTCTTCAAAGTTATTAAGTTATTTGTTTAAAGTTGAATTAAAAATTTTCATTCAGAAAAATGAGGTCTGGGCCAGGCCTTCATCGATAATCTGGAAAAAATGCAGTAATTGTAAGAACGAATTTAATAAAAAAATAACCAAGATTCAAAAAGTTAACACTTATGACAAAATAATAAAATTTACAGTCGTTATCTTAACGATAAAATGAAAAGTTGAATTTGCCTTGGTTTTCTATAAGTTAATCCGAGACGTCGGATATACCTGTTCACGTCATCTCACATCTCCTTTCGTGAGAATTTATATCGAACATTAAGTATTTGACCAATGATTCAACTAAATAAAACGCCTCCCGGGCTTGCAAACGTAAATAAATGGGGATAATACCATCCATGTGGAGATCCTGTCCACTATCAATCGATAATATCGGTGTCACATGTTTCAGAATAGAACACATAAAAGAAATAACCCTCTAAATACTAATAAATCACTACTTCTACAGCTAACTACGGAAATTGGTAAGAAGACTGTGAGTACTAAGAAGAAAATATCTACACTATGTACATGTCGACGAGTGTCGATCAACCGTTTTCACTCTCCTATTAACAAATTTATTGAGTTACAGAAAGATTGAGTTATCACATGAGTGTAAAAATTTACATCAACGAATGAGCTGGTATAATCATGAATCAGACATTATTTAGATATTTCGTCGAAGACTTGTTCTTTAGGCCTAAGGCTTTCTCGAACATTCATCTGTACCTTGAGATTGAAATTACTGGATTACTGGAGAAAATTTGGGATATTCCCACGAATTAAAAGTACATCGATAAACATGGACTTTCATTTTCTTCATCTGAAGACACTAATATTAGGCTACACTGCATTTATCGCGAATAATCCATAAACATGCGAAAAGCTCAGTTTCGCGAAGATTCATACCAATTATTCCATAAACTCTATACGTACACTGTACCACAATGACGACTTTAACCTGTCGCATCTTAATCTCAAATATATAACCGTGAAATATCAGGACCTACCATCGTCCTACAAATACATAATATCCGCTTAAAAGTGTCTCGATGATTAATTACATCCAATTAATTATCACATGCTTCCAATGCACATGTTCACATTAAATTCGCACATAGAATTCGGACTCAATATCCCGATAACACGTTGTCTCAGACACGAGGTACAAGTAGAAGTTCAAAATACAAGGAAAATATAGAGAATACGGACGAAATATCCTACCATTAAATCCATCAAACATAAACTAATTCATATTCGTGACGAAATTTACTCAATAAGCAGAGATGGTGTCGATAACACATGGATAACTCTGTCAGAACCCTCACTGTCAAATTCATGGCCACATGGTCATTAAATAATCACATGTGTCAGTTTTATGACGTATTCGAGCAAATAAACTGCCATAAAAAGTGTCAAAATAACTTACTAAGAAAAAGAAAGAATAGAACAAAACTACATAGAACAGATATAAATGAGACGTAATCGACTTAACTTATAGATGAATCTTCATGTCTGGAAGTCTGGGTTCTCAATCAGCCATGCCAGGAAGAAAGAATCTGCATCCCGGCGCCGCCAACGATGGTCAAAGGTTTAGAACCTCATGGTGAAGCACTGATAATCCATGATGTGAGATTCCGTCCTCTTCTGGAATTTATTCACGTCCACGTCTTCCGCGTCCACTCGTAAGAAAGCTGAAACTTACACAAAATGTTTTAGAGTAGGCTCCAAGCACACACGTAACAGTATTTTAGAAATGACACGTACTTTAAGGGATTAATGTCTGCACATTCGACGTCTGATCACAGCACTGTTCTAAATTATATCCAATTTTCAGACGTGTAGAGCACAGGAGTGAAGCGACGTTCCACGCTGAGCGACTGAAGGTGGTAATCCAAGACACGCCAGAGGGTGTGTGAGAGCGAGTATTCGTATCACATGACTTAAATGTCATGTCTGGTGCACATACACGGAAGTAAAGTCAATTGAGGGGCTAAATTCTTCTACTGTACGAATCTACAACTTCATCACCATCGTAGCCACAAGGTCGTGCAAATTATTCCAAAATTTCAGTTTTTAATTTATATCCTCCAAATGTGCTATTCTTTTATCCAGTTTATTTTACTTGAATCCTTGAGCCTTCCGTAAATTATGCACGTCGCCACCAAAGATATTACAAATATTTCATTCATGTCATTCCTCGCAATTATAGGTGACACGCGCTGGCCTCCTTCTTCCAGTCACCAACCTTCATTTTTCTATTTTTATTCCGTTAGCCAGTCGGCCGCTCTCTGCATAAAAAAAACTCGTTCTCGCCCCTCTCCAAGGTCGCGCGCACCCCATCTCGCCGACAAGCAGACACAAGCCGCACCAACACCTGTTCACTCATTTGTGGCCTGACGGTCACATCCACCTCTTACTGGGACAAAAATTTTTAAGCAAGATTAAAAATTTTTAAAATCGTGTTCATTCCTTAAAATGTGGTCCGTATGCTGTCTACTTCACTGTTTAATTTTCCATGTTATTTATAATTTCAGGCATCTGTCAGTTGTCTGAACGGTAATCATTCTGCACGGCACAAACTGGTATTTCTTCGATAGCCGACCTGGGTCTTTTCTTTTTTTTTTCTTTCTTCACTCTTCTGCTTTACGGTAGAGTCTTAGGTTCGAGGCATTGAATATAAATTCCTGTCGTCCATCGAGACTTTGGACTCGGTAGGCGTTGTTGTTATACGACCTTATAACCTTAAATGGTCCAGTATACAAGTCAGCAAACTTGCCGTAAAATCGTTCTGTAGGGCTGGAGACCATCGGTTTTCTCACTAAGACCAGTTCGTTCACTTGTAAAGGTCTGTGAAATCTTTTCCTCGCAACTCTGCGTAACCTGCGGTCAGCCTGTTTACGCAGGTGCTCTGCTGTTATTTCAATGCGCCTTGCTGGAGTTGGTTGTACGTCAGGCGGACATTGTACGATGTTTTCCCAAGGTCGAGAGGGAAACTGCCCGTGTTGAATAAGGACGGGTATCTGGCCTGTAGATTCATGAATGGTATTGTTATGGCAGTCCATAAGAATAGGCAGTACTTTTATCCAGTTCCAGTGACATTGTCCAGAGTATATTCTGCAAAACTTAGCGATTTCGGGCATGACCCGCTCGGCTGGGTTACCGGCTGGATATCTGATTGAATTTAAGACGTGTTTGATATCAAGCTGTCTCATGGCTTGTTGGAACTCCTGAGATGTAAACTGAGGACCATGGTCCGATAATAAGAACTCTGGTTTGCCCATCGTAGGTATCACGTTACGTGTAATGCGTCTCAAAATTGACTTGGTATTACTCTTCTGTATGGCGAAAAGTGACAAGAATTTAGAAAAGACATCTATGGTCACTACTACATGTTTGTTTCCATGGGTAGACCTGGGAAGTGGTCCGAATAGGTCGATTGCGAATACCTTTCTGGGCTGTTCAGGCAATAACGGAATGGGATATTGTTTTAGCAGGCGATTGTTCGGCTTTACACGTTGGCACGTGTCGCAGGTTCCGATTGTTACTCGTATCATCTCTCTCATCTTTGCCCATGTGAATGTTTCTTGTATAGCAGCCACCACCTTATCTGTCCCAGCATGACCTGTAGTTCGGTGTGTTAACCAAATAATTCCCTTCTGCAATTTTGCAGGAACCACAATTCTTAATTTCGTGTGGTCCGCGTCCACATATTTATGTAACAGTTTATTGAACATCAGGTAGTGAGATGCCAACTTGTGGATAGCTTCATAGTCTAGATCACCAGCTACCAGCTTCCTTTCAAAGTAATCAATTAGTTTACGAGTAAAGGTGTCTCGTCTCTGCGCCTGTCGAAGATATCCGAGTCTTCTTAGTATTTCTTGATCCTCGTTTATTAGGTCTACATATTGTACAGAAGCGCTATTATCTTCCGGATTCCGGCTCAGGGCGTCAGCTATGACATTATTTCGTCCATGACAGTGTTCGAATTCAATGTCGAATTGTTGAACAAAGAGAGACCAGCGTGAAACACGTTCGTTTGCAATTGTGGTTTTCAACATGAACGTTAAAGCCTTATGGTCAGTTCTCAATATCACAGGGTATCCGAAAACAATTTTCTGCCAGTGTCGCAGAGCACAGACTATGGACAGCATCTCTAGCTCAGTAGTGTTATAGTGCAGTTCATGGCTCCGTAGTTTTCTACTATAAAAAGCTAAGTACACTTTATTCGTAGGATTAGTAACATCTTCTTGGAAAAGAACAGCTCCTATTCCTATTGTGGATGCATCCGTCTGGATTATGAATTTAGAATTAAAATCTGGGTAACCCAACTTTATGCTTTCATTGAGTAAAGATTTTATTTTTCTAAAGGCCTCTTCACATTCGTGGTTCCAGCACCACCTGTTGTTTTTATGTAGCAGTTTTTGTAGTGGCGCTACTGTATCAGTATAGTTAGGACAATGTTCCGAAAAAAATCCACATAAGCCCAGGAATTGCCTTACATGTTTGACCCGTCGCGGCCGCGGAAAATTACTAATGGCCTGAATCTTCGCAGGATTAGGTCTTATCCCTGTACCGTCCACAACGTGACCTAAAAATAAAATCTCAGGTTGGCAAAAGTTAGACTTTTCCAAGTTGATTTTAAAGCCAGCGTCTTGCAGGTTGACCAACAGTTTCTCCAACTGTTCCAGATGTTCTTCAATACTTTTACTTGGGAGAATGATATCATCCATGTACCTCACGGTCTGTTCTTTCACCTCATCTGTGAGATTTCTATCTAAGGCCCTCAGCAAAACACATCCTGATGTCTTGATCCCGAATGGAAGTCTGACGAAGACGTAGGTTTGCTGGTCAAAGAGGAAACCTGTCAATAGTTGTGATTTATCGTCCAACACTATGTGATGGTATGAAGAAACTATATCAACTCCGGTCAGGTACGAACTACCCTTAAATCGTCGGATCAGGTCTTTCAGGGGCGTAACTTGATTGTGTTCCGGTATGATACGCCCATTTAATAGACGCGCGTCGAGGCACAATCTCAAGGACCCGTTCGGTTTACGAACCACGGCCAGTGGATTAACGAATGGAGTGGTAGCCTTTCGAATAATTCCATTAGCTTCCATTTCTTGAATAATTTTCTTCACTTCCGTGAAGTACTTCTCAGCGATAGGATAAGGTTTACGTTTGTACGGTGTCCAGTCATTGACTAGGAGTGAGTACTTGAAATTTGGGATCTTTCCCGGCTTGTCACTGAAAACACTCTCATATTTTGTCAATAATTCGAGTAATTTTCCCTGATTCTCCTTGGAACATTTGGCTTCGCTGACCTTTCTCCTTACTAGGCTAACGAAATCCTCCTTCGTTTCATCCTCTGCCATTTTCTCCGGTGAGGTAAAAAACCCTTGTTCTATTTCAGTGTTTTCCTCGGGAATTACCTCAGCAACTGAGCTAGCCGGGCTATCTTCGTCTTGATCCGCCTCTATCTCCCTGGCTTTCAGTATCTCATGATGATCAGACAGAAGTGACGTTCGTTCCACTGTATTTGCGTTATATAGATAAATTTCATTTTTTTGCATGTTGATAATGGCATTGTACTCTTTCATAAAGTCAGCTCCCAATATAAGATTAAAATTAATTTTGTTCATGACAACAAATATGTGTGGAAATACAGTGTCACCTAGCTGGAGATCAATGTACACCTGTTCTTTGCATGTAGTGGTTTTGTCCGGAATTATTCCCTTTACTTTAACATTTGAGACCGGTATAGTGTGTATGGCATGTTTGTTTTTCAGTTCCTCACACAAAGCTTTAGAAATGATACTAATAGACGCGCCTGTGTCTACAAGAGAGTACACCCTAAGACCATATAATCGGGTGACTATAATTGGTAGCCCCTTAGACTTATCAAGTTGACATGGTTGTTTTTCCTCGATTAGGTCTTCCGGTTTCACGAACCATGAATCTATTTGAGCAACTGTCCATTCCTTCATATAAAATAAATCGTTAAAGGAGAGTGAAAAAGTCGGTCTTAAATTGACGTTTTTTTTTTTTTTTGACCCTCCGGCGCGTATTGTGGCGCGGAAGGATTTAGCTCCCTAGCCTCCAGCTGTTGATTCCTATGTCGTTGTAACTCTAAGCTTTCGGCTCCTGTCACATCTGGATCGGTGTCTTGATTATGAATGGCGTCCTTCCATTTTGAGCCTTTTTCAGTTTCCTTCCTTAATTCTTCAATGTACCTCATGCTTTCTCGATGACGGTTCTCCATTTCATCTCTGAAATTCCGGTAGTTACGATCTGAATAATATCTAGGTCTATCATAGGGCCTATTCCGTCTATAGTCCTGTGGTCGGTCCCGTGTCCTGTAATTTCCCCTTCTTCGGACGTTCTTCGGATCTTCCATCCTGTCCTCTCTGGGTCTCATTCTTCTCTCTTCCCATCGACGATCGTACGCTCTGGGATAGTTTTTATACTCTTTAGGTCCACTCTGATTTCCGTTTTCAGGCATTGGAGGCGAATTCCGGTTTTTCGGAATGTCTATTACGTTGACCTGATAAGTATTGCTCCTTTGAGTTTTCGGTACTGTTGAGACATTCATGGTGTGGTCGAGCTGTCTGAGAATAGTCTCAGCCTGCACGGCGGTCTGAACATTAGCGGCAATGAGTAAGCGCTGTACTTCCACAGGAAACTGCTTTGTTATCGCCTGGACCAACTCATTTTCAGATGGTGGAGTGTCGAGGTCTTTCATTCGTCGTACTTGATTACAGAAGTAATTAGCGTACTGCGTCTGCCCATCTGTGGAATATTTTCGTGAATACAAATCCAACCGTAATGCTTGTTGCAGATCCGCTCCCCAGTATCTCTGTAGGAATAAGCGCTTGAAACTTTCATAGTCTTCAAACGTATAACGGAAAGCATGGTACCAGTTGAGCACGTCTCCCTCTAAAAATTTCTCCGCTGTTCGCAGATGTTTTTCAGTAGGGATCTTCTGTTCACGAATATATTCATCAAGGTCCCTAATGAAATTTTTAGGCGTGACCCCGTTTAAGTTGTTGAATTTTCTAGGCCTGTCCTCGCTCATTCGGATAAAATTAATGATTTGAGGTACGCTTTGTGCCGGTGTAGTACTGGGATTTACTGTGGGTTGTTCAATGTGGGTAGTATTCTGAGACGATTCAGCTATGGGCGATATTCCTTCTGTTACAGTAGATTTAGCCTGTACGACCTCTTCGACATTACTCTGTCGGTCCATTAATGATGTCACTAAGACCCTAGTGCTCCTATCCTGCAACTTCAAGAATCCTACTTCCTTTTCTAATTTTTGGAGGGCGTCAATATTTTCCTCCATCTTCTGTTTCCCGGACTTGACATCTCCGGCAAGATTAATAATTTGCTCGAGTATTTCCGACTTGTCTTTATCAATCATGCTCTTGATATCATCGAACTGGAGTGAAATATCTTGTATCTCCATTTGGTTGACTGAGATACTGTCCTTTACGGAACGGAGATCATCGTCGACCTTCTCTTTTATTTTCTTCAAGTCTTCGGTGACCTCTCCTCTAAGATTTTTCACTTGTTCTGACATCTCTTCTTGTGCCGTGGAAATCTCTACCTTTATAACATCTATCTCCTTCCTCACAGATTCAATGTTGTTTCTGACTAGGACTACGTCACTTTGAAGAGCGGTGACCTTCCCGGTGATAACCTTATTATCCTCTTTAATCTGGCTCGTCAAAGTAACAACTTGTTCCAGGGTTTTTTTCTGATTTTCCCTGCACTCTAACACGATATTGTCAATCCGACAACTAGTTTCCTCCAGTTTTGCATATAGTTCGTCACGACCTTTTTTCGCCTCTTCCTGTATCGCAGCACCCATAATGTTCATTTTCTGACTCAATCGTTCATTACTATCTTCCTGAATTTTTCTATTCTCGTCCTGTGCTCTCCTATTCTCTTCCTGTATTTTCCTACTCTCTTCCTGTATTTTCCTAAATTCCTCTTTATTCTCCTCCTGTGCTCTCCTACTCTCTTCCTGTGCTCTCCTATTCTCTACTGTCAGAGTCTCTAATAACTTCCTAATCTCCTCGAGATCCATTCTATTATTCATAAAGTGACCTGTGTCAGCAAACGCCGAAATGCAGAAACTTTCCCCCCAGACATGTTGATTGTGATAAGGCAAATTCAAGTTTCACGAAGAAAATTCCTAACCCTCATTTTTCCATGTGAAACACATAATCTTAAGTAAAATACTCTGAAAATTCCGCGTACTCTGTTAGAATTCTACCTAACTGGGATGGCATTAAATCTGAAATGAACCTGCCGAACCGTGAATAATTAATAATTTGAGCAAGTCAATTTAAACCACGTGGAGAAGCAATTAATCAAGTTCCACGATGGATTAAGCCACATTTTTAAGCCACAAATCGAGCCCCACGGATGGGAAAAGCCACTAAGATGTGCCCGTCCTAGTCAGTCATCGAACACGAGACACCCCAGGGGTGCTCAGTTCGGTGGCTGTAGGCTTATAAAATAAATGAGTGTGGCAGGATTATCATAGGGTTCATCAAATGAGTGCGTTCAAGTAGAAAACAAATATGACACTTTTATTCAATTAAATGCAGTATTGGCCATCCTGAATTCTATGATTATGATTATGATCGTTACGTTAAGGAATTTTATCTGGCTCTTGATGTAACAAACCTAGGCACACACACAAATGGGGTGGTACACGGCAGTTGTTTCCCTGACATTCTAACAGAGTATTTACATTGTAAAAATTTTTTTTATCGTCTTCAAAGTTATTAAGTTATTTGTTTAAAGTTGAATTAAAAATTTTCATTCAGAAAAATGAGGTCTGGGCCAGGCCTTCATCGATAATCTGGAAAAAATGCAGTAATTGTAAGAACGAATTTAATAAAAAAATAACCAAGATTCAAAAAGTTAACACTTATGACAAAATAATAAAATTTACAGTCGTTATCTTAACGATAAAATGAAAAGTTGAATTTGCCTTGGTTTTCTATAAGTTAATCCGAGACGTCGGATATACCTGTTCACGTCATCTCACATCTCCTTTCGTGAGAATTTATATCGAACATTAAGTATTTGACCAATGATTCAACTAAATAAAACGCCTCCCGGGCTTGCAAACGTAAATAAATGGGGATAATACCATCCATGTGGAGATCCTGTCCACTATCAATCGATAATATCGGTGTCACATGTTTCAGAATAGAACACATAAAAGAAATAACCCTCTAAATACTAATAAATCACTACTTCTACAGCTAACTACGGAAATTGGTAAGAAGACTGTGAGTACTAAGAAGAAAATATCTACACTATGTACATGTCGACGAGTGTCGATCAACCGTTTTCACTCTCCTATTAACAAATTTATTGAGTTACAGAAAGATTGAGTTATCACATGAGTGTAAAAATTTACATCAACGAATGAGCTGGTATAATCATGAATCAGACATTATTTAGATATTTCGTCGAAGACTTGTTCTTTAGGCCTAAGGCTTTCTCGAACATTCATCTGTACCTTGAGATTGAAATTACTGGATTACTGGAGAAAATTTGGGATATTCCCACGAATTAAAAGTACATCGATAAACATGGACTTTCATTTTCTTCATCTGAAGACACTAATATTAGGCTACACTGCATTTATCGCGAATAATCCATAAACATGCGAAAAGCTCAGTTTCGCGAAGATTCATACCAATTATTCCATAAACTCTATACGTACACTGTACCACAATGACGACTTTAACCTGTCGCATCTTAATCTCAAATATATAACCGTGAAATATCAGGACCTACCATCGTCCTACAAATACATAATATCCGCTTAAAAGTGTCTCGATGATTAATTACATCCAATTAATTATCACATGCTTCCAATGCACATGTTCACATTAAATTCGCACATAGAATTCGGACTCAATATCCCGATAACACGTTGTCTCAGACACGAGGTACAAGTAGAAGTTCAAAATACAAGGAAAATATAGAGAATACGGACGAAATATCCTACCATTAAATCCATCAAACATAAACTAATTCATATTCGTGACGAAATTTACTCAATAAGCAGAGATGGTGTCGATAACACATGGATAACTCTGTCAGAACCCTCACTGTCAAATTCATGGCCACATGGTCATTAAATAATCACATGTGTCAGTTTTATGACGTATTCGAGCAAATAAACTGCCATAAAAAGTGTCAAAATAACTTACTAAGAAAAAGAAAGAATAGAACAAAACTACATAGAACAGATATAAATGAGACGTAATCGACTTAACTTATAGATGAATCTTCATGTCTGGAAGTCTGGGTTCTCAATCAGCCATGCCAGGAAGAAAGAATCTGCATCCCGGCGCCGCCAACGATGGTCAAAGGTTTAGAACCTCATGGTGAAGCACTGATAATCCATGATGTGAGATTCCGTCCTCTTCTGGAATTTATTCACGTCCACGTCTTCCGCGTCCACTCGTAAGAAAGCTGAAACTTACACAAAATGTTTTAGAGTAGGCTCCAAGCACACACGTAACAGTATTTTAGAAATGACACGTACTTTAAGGGATTAATGTCTGCACATTCGACGTCTGATCACAGCACTGTTCTAAATTATATCCAATTTTCAGACGTGTAGAGCACAGGAGTGAAGCGACGTTCCACGCTGAGCGACTGAAGGTGGTAATCCAAGACACGCCAGAGGGTGTGTGAGAGCGAGTATTCGTATCACATGACTTAAATGTCATGTCTGGTGCACATACACGGAAGTAAAGTCAATTGAGGGGCTAAATTCTTCTACTGTACGAATCTACAACTTCATCACCATCGTAGCCACAAGGTCGTGCAAATTATTCCAAAATTTCAGTTTTTAATTTATATCCTCCAAATGTGCTATTCTTTTATCCAGTTTATTTTACTTGAATCCTTGAGCCTTCCGTAAATTATGCACGTCGCCACCAAAGATATTACAAATATTTCATTCATGTCATTCCTCGCAATTATAGGTGACACGCGCTGGCCTCCTTCTTCCAGTCACCAACCTTCATTTTTCTATTTTTATTCCGTTAGCCAGTCGGCCGCTCTCTGCATAAAAAAAACTCGTTCTCGCCCCTCTCCAAGGTCGCGCGCACCCCATCTCGCCGACAAGCAGACACAAGCCGCACCAACACCTGTTCACTCATTTGTGGCCTGACGGTCACAATTACGCTTTCTTGTGATAAAAAACATTAAACATGGATTTAGAAAGCGGAAGGACGTTTTACAGCAATTGCTGAATGAAGGAACAGAAGCTAGTGCTACTGAGGAGGGCAAGGATCGTTCACTGGGATTGGGGGTGGACAGCTGCCTGAAATGAGATACCGAAAGAAAAACAAAAGAAAATTTCTAGGAAAGAGCGCATTGCTGTTGAAGCTAGGAAGAGTGTGTTGAAAACATTGACTTACGTGAAAGAGACTCTAGTCCAGATCAGACTTCAGAAATGTCAACTAATTTTAGCACTGGTACCTAAGATGAGTACTTATCAGCTTGCAATTTGCCACGAACGTTTCATAAGTGATACGTATAATGATGTAATGGTAAAAGACTCGTCCAATTGGATTCAAGATCACCTTTCTGTATCTCACCCAGCTACATCCCTTATTAATCTACTATTGTACCCATCCCGGGCATATCAGGGCAACAATTACATAATTCGGCTTCACAAACAACTATATAAACGGAATTCCTGGATGAGAACCTTCGAAAATCACTTTCCGGGGTTTGAAGTCCCATCCTCCCTACTTTCATTGCGTCAACGGCTCAAGCTCAGAAGCATACGGGTAACGGAATGTTCGTAAAAGAAAAATAGGCACTACATTAAATATAACGAAAGTAGAGTTGTCTATAACGTAAGAGGAATACATTAATATTATTAAATGAGAAGAATCTTTGTTAAGAATATTTACTAAACATTTTATTAAACGGATAGAACCACACGATAAATACATGAGATAATGCCATTAAACTACACACACACACACACACACACACACACACACACACACACACACACACACACACACACACACACACACACAAATCAATAGTAAAGCAATCATTTGTATACAGTATGCCTCAACGTCTTTGTCAGTTCGTAGAATATTGTGGTTAATGCTTGGCATACTTTAAATCCCTTATTAGTGCGCACTAATAATATATATGCACATTTCACATACGCAAATTTATTTATTTCTAAGCAATGTTACTCGATGGTATCCTTATTTGAATGGACTGACCACAAGTCAGTCTGGCACTCTCTCATAAAATCACATTATTACTTAGCTGTCATGGTTGTGGAATTTATGCATCTTATTAATACATTTTTCTCACGCACGAGATTGCATCGCCGTATATAAAACACATGGTCTATTTGACCACATCAATTATATATTATACTGAACACATACCCGTATCCTGGGTGTATCTGACCCTGTTATCTTCGACATAGATTAACACAACGTTCATATCCTACCATCACCATAAGCATTTGGGAATAATGAAATACATAAATACATTGCATAGAAAAATATCAAACATATAGCAAACAACATATCTTGAAGATATGGCTTAGTCAAGCCATATAGTATCAGGTTAAATCCATCGCTCCGACGCGGGTCGAACCCACGTTCTCCATCTTCCGAGGTACAAAATCTGAAACTCCTATCACCAGCTAATTTGATACATAAAAATGGGGAGGAATACGTCCTTCTCCGGATCATAAAATTATCAACGCTACTCATAATGTATCATTAGCATGGGATTGATATCGTAGTGGTGAATGAAAGAAAACTTACAAAGCAAATGTTTGAGATCACTTGGAGACAAGTCGGTCCCCCTCGGACCAGACAAATCCTTAAGCCATAAATCTGTCTTTCTCTGGTAATGGCCAGTGTCCTACCTTGCGGCCACAAAGACACTTTCTATTTCTTCCTTTCTTCTTTCTTTCTTTCTTTCTTTCTTTCTTTCTTTCTTTCTTTCTTTCTTTTTCTTTCTTCCCACCTTGGCTCGTCTCCATGTATACATTTATTTAAGGGCCGCCAATTCTTATTATTCCGGCCATATGTACAGTCTAATTCAATACATCATAACAGCCATCATTGTTCTAATTCTTTGTCATTCCATCATCACAAACATTTCACAAGTTTTATATTCCCTATTATCACGCTACTACATTTCAAATCCATTTTATTCGTTTATATAGAGGACTCTATTCTCACTAGTCATTTATCTAATTCTTTTTCAGTCGCGTATCTATATAATTCACAAATTACACCTCGGCTTGAATATCTTCAATGATCATATATTTATTATATGGGATTTATAAAATACCTTAATCACCCTATGAAGCGTCCGAAACGCTGACTGAACGGTCAGCGTACTGGCCTTCGGTTCAGAGGGTCCCGGGTTCGATTCCCGGCCGGGTCGGGGATTTTTAACCTTAATTGGTTAATTCCAATGGCACGGGGGCTGGGTGTATGTGTTGTCTTCATCATCATTTCATCCTCATCACGACGCGCAGGTCGCCTACGGGAGTCAAATAGAAAGATCTGCACCTGGCGAGCCGAACCCGTCCTGGGATATCAAGGTACTAAAAGCCATTCGACGACCCTATGAAGCGAACACATAATCTATATTCAAATTATTATGAAGATCCTTACCAATTAGTAACATTGGGAAGAAATTATAAATTTAGCTGAAGTGTCATTCTCCCTCAAATATGTGCTTCACACGCACTAAAAAATTATGGGATCTATGTAATAATTCATGCAAATTAGTACGCTGAAATATTGGTGATTATCCTTAAATCACAGAAGAAAATCCTAATTAAATTAATAAAATAATCTCTCCCAGTCACACGCGTATAGTGTTCCCTAGATTTAATATTATTAATTACAACATTTTTATTTACAAATAAAAGTTGATACTAGCATGCAAATCTCGTGATTTAATATATTAAAAAAATGTACTTATCAAATACTGCATGTGGTTTGCTGCCATCTCGAGGGTAAATCTAAGAATTTTAGACCTTCATGACGACAGTTCCACTCTTAAATAGTCCTTGGTTCCTCTTCTTCCTTATATCGTCCATGTCCGAATTGTGGTCTTCTGTTGTTGGAATCTCTAGACGTTCCGTGAAGAGAGGAATGCTTGGCTCTTAGGCTCAATTCTCGTTGATTCCAATTCTTGGGTTCGATGATCACTCACGAACATACAGGCATAAAAAATTGAAAAATTCGTTAATGAACACTGTTTATGTGTTTTCAAAGAATCTACTGGGGATTAGATCCACTTATAAATTCAAATGGACTAACCCAAACAGTGGTAAGTTTGTATAAGTCACTATTCATTTCCCCATTATTCGCACTGCCTGACTAATTGTTACTACGAGTGTCCATGGAGTATGCAAACGTTCTTCCTATCACGAACACCGTTCTCTTAATTTTACTGAGCGTCACTCGCTGTTTAAATGCTTTTAAATCGGCCACCACCAATTACTGAATCCAATCGGCTGTCTCACTACTTCTAAACAACCCGACGCGTTTACCTGTTCTCTGATGATTGCATCACAAGCCGACACTGAAGACACTAATATTTAAAGGGTTAAATGTTGAAATAACACCTCTATTAATCACTACTGTACGTTATCTCGTGCCACACGGATTATTTTGCGATATTTACTCCGCGCTGATATGTTTTTCCTCGACTTTGTAACGCAGGTGCAATTTTCGAACGACTGATAGATTCCGTGGTGAGATGACTCAAGCATTAGTGGTGAACCAGAATGGCTTCATCGTTGAGGGAAGCACGATTTCTAAGCACCTACAGAACGTGTTAGGTAGTTGACGAGATATTTACCTGAAATATAACTCTGGGAAGTGCCAACCATTCCAGCAGAAGGCATACTACCGGAGGGCGTATCCACGACCCAGAAGAGCTAGAAACTGTTAGAGAGTGGACTGTGCCTAAAGTCAAGCGGGAGTCGAGGGGTTTTCTAAGTCTCTGCACGTACCGCTGTTGGTTTTGCCAAAATCTGGAAGCCACTTAAGCGTCTAACCGAGAAAAAGTGGTCACCGGAGGCAGAGACCTCATTCCACTCAGTCAACGAGTCCATGTGCTCAGCAATTTTTTTGGTTAACCCAATCCAGGAGAGAAATTTGTTGTCGATGATGATGATGATGATTGTTGTTTAAAGGGGCCTAACTTCTAGGTCATCGGCCCCAAGTTCGTTATCAACATCGCCAGAAACAATGTGGGGATTGGTGAGGTACAGACAGGAAAATGTGATAGCGTAATACAGAAAGGCGTTATATAAGGCCGAGAGCAACTAGAGCGTGACCCACTTTGAACTACTGGCCATCTTGAGCACTCCAGAACATGTTCGCAAATACCTGTGTGGTCGGCAGCTTCATCTGCACACCAAACTTTCTACCTTTACTTTGATTCTATATTTTAAAATATCTGAGGGAATAGAGTGCTCAGTATGGAAAACGTCCACGTAAAAATTACTTCACAGCCGAAAATCAGCAGGAAAGGAAGAACAGCAACTGGGAACTGTATCCAAACTCAGAAAGTTGAGAGGCAGGTCGGCACAGTGAACACCCGAGCAGTAAGAACTGTGGCTGGGTTGCGCCGCCCTGATGTGGTAGCACCTTGCGGACGAAAACGTTGGCCTGATGCTACAGAATGTCAAGTCGGTACAGTGACGAGCATCAAAGTACGTCGCCGAGCGTAGGCCAGCGAAATTCTCTGGATATCAAAGATGTCCACCTCCGTATCTTACCGGTTAGCACAGTTAGATGCCGTCCTCATGCACCCTGGTTCGGTTCTCGGTACTTCTGGATGGATAGTATGTGGTTAAATAGGTACATGCAGCTCGATTACATTCGGGGTGAGCCTGAAAAATTTCGCACCACCTCGGGGTACAGACAAGAACTTACTATCTAGAGCTAAAAAAACTGTCCGCTGACATTTACATCGGAGTCGGACGACAGCGAGAAGGAGATCAGTAGCTAGTAATTCCTGGGGATAAAACTATAGAAGCGATGACTAGGCTACAGGGAGGCACCTATGGAGGCCATCTTAGGGTAAATATGACCTAGGGTCGCGTCCGACATTGGTACGCCTGAGTGCACTTGAAGACAGAAGAATGTTGGTCCTAAATGTGTGACAACTGTGCCATGAATCGAGGCCTTCGTCACCATAGTAGGGGCCAGATAAAATAATACAGCATGAGAGCTCTAATCGAGAACATAGCCATAGATATCACTGGACCACTGCCCAAATTCAACGCTGGAAATCGCTACCTGGCTATAGCCGTAGACTAGCTGACCCCAAGTGGCCTGTGGTCTATGCCATCCCAAATCAGGAAGTGTCAACATTGGCTGACTCCCTGGTGAGAAAAACATTCTGTCATTCTGGTGTTCCGAGTTAGCTGCACCGCGACAAGTGTAGAAACTGTGAGTGATAGATAATGGAGGGAGTTTCGCGACGCTTCTGTCCATGAATACAAGGCCATACCAACATCTCTCCACCCTCAGTCCGACTGCACGGCAGAGCGGTTCGTGTACCGTGGAGGAGCATGTGAGGAAAGTAATGTCTGTGCACGAAAAAGACTGGGGTAAGAGGATGCTCTTTCTCCTAATTGCAAACCGTACATGCATTCACGATATCAGATGCAAGAACGACCGGTGACAGCCTAAGCGTCGGAACTGGTTGACAGTTATAATCCACGGGTATGCCTGTTGACGTTTGAAGCTAGCTAGCGACATGATTAAGGTTTGGAATGACTGACAGGCAAACTGCGCCGGCTTCCATGAGGGTGACCGAATTTGACTGTATCACCTTGTACCGATAAAGGGCCGGGCATCAAAGCTCCTGTCGCCTTGGGGAAGTACCTAACCTATTATCACTATGATAAACGACATAGTCTGCGGAATCCAGTGGCCTTTCCAGGTGAAGGTGGTAGATGTGAAAATGATGGCTGTCATCTTAACCAGCTGGCAACCTATCGTGAAGCCACTCGGGACGAGCAGCTTTAATTGGGGAGCACAGTGACAACGAAGACCGAGAATGAAAGGGGAAGGGGTAAGGATGTCTGTGGAAGTCTACTACGCCAGCATGAGGCTACAGTGGAGGCTATAGGCAACTATGCCAGGGCAGCAGCGAAATGCGGGCAGGGCGAGGAGCGAGTAAAACACCAGCGCCGGCGAATTGTTGAGCTCCTTAGATTCCCTGAAGATGGTAGGTGATTAGTAGTGGTATGATCTGTACTAACGAGTCAATTGCTAGCGGAGGTGAGAATAGAAAGAAGCTGTACGTAAACTGATTGGCTTAAAATATTATAGTAGTAGTAGTATCAAACGTAGATACTCTACACAATAATAATGTTATTGGATTTACGTTACACTAACTACTTTTACGGTTTTCAGGAACGTCGAGGTGACGGAATTTTCAATTGCCGGTAAATCTACCAACACAGAGGTGATGTATTTGAGCACCATCAAATACCACCGAACTGAGCCAGAATCGAACCTGCCAACTTGGGCTCAGCAAAGCCCTGAGCCAGAATCGAACCTGTCAACTTGGGCTCAGAAAGCCAGCGCCGTAACCATCTGGGCCACTGAGCCCGACTATATTGCATACATTTTAAAATATTAAAAATATGTTTTGATGGTTGTGTGAAGTGTGGCATTGTATGAAAGTAAAACATGGCAATAACTAGTGTACAAAGATGGAGAACGGAGGCAATTTTAATGTGGTGTTACATAAGGCTGCTGATTTTTAAATGGGCGGAATAGATCGAGTTGGTTACAGGACTATGATTTAGCAAAATATGACCGGGGGAGTGGGGGAGATAGTTTGATAGGAAAAATCTTGATACACCCAGGAATTGTTCAGTTAATTTTTTTTTTTTTTTTGCTATTGGCTTTACGTCGCACCGACACAGATATGTCTTATGGCGACGATGGGAAAGGAAAGGGCTAGGACTGGGAAGGAAGCGGCCGTGGCCTTAATTAAGGTACAGCCCACTATCTCCCGAATACTGGATACTCAGTTCATGTTTAAGATTTGAAGGCGTTGAGACCAACCACGAATATAACAAACAGTTTAGACTATATGTTGTACTTACTGTAGTAGTTGCGTAGAAATGAAAGGAATAGGACAAAGTAGGAAAACAGGAAGGTGTCCAGTAAACCAGACGCAACTCCTACAATTGCAACATATTATTATTATTATTATTATTATTATTATTATTATTATTATTATTATTATTATTATTATTATTATTATTATTATTTCAAATGACCAACAAAATAGAAATCCGTCATTGAATTCCATTGTGACTGATAATTCATATTAATCCTTAAGACGGTATAATAAACACACACAAATCTTGTACGTTTTTCAACATCGTTTGGCATTATTGGAAGTATGGCCGCCAAGTAACGTAATAAATTATAAATACGGTACGGTAATTTGAGACGTACTTGAATATTTAACGTTCTAAAAAATGAAGACAAAAAGCTGAATGAAACTGGACTGTGAAAATAAATATTGGTTCAATAAAGTAGTATCTAATCAATGACCTGACAGACGCACAACTCTTTATCAGGGTTCTGGTGCTGGACTTCATTTGTTTGTGTCTAAATGACATGTTTATCGTTGAGAATTTTACAATTCCCCAGTCCACTTCATAAAAGACAAACGACAGAGAGCAGCGCGGCAGGTTCCTAGGAGTGAGCTATGTGTAGGCACAGTTCAGTTTGTCAGTTTTCACTTGATTTATTTGCTTTGTGTTAGTGTGTGGAGCTGTTCCATTTTGGCTGCAACCTGACACAATTGGTGAGGCCAGCAATCGATTCTTCCCACCCTCTAGCAGTACAGAGCTGGGCTAGGAAACCATTACTTCTTCTTCCTGGAACCATAATGCTACGCTTTGCCAGCAGAAAGGACAGTTTCTTACAACAAGGGAGGGAATTCTCTTTTCACATTGTACGGAGACTTCGAGAAGGAACGGATTTTTTTATTCTTCTCTTTCTTCCTCTAGAAAATGTTCCTGCATAGTCTTTAGCAAATGACAGAGATTCGCAGGGAGCTGGCATTCATTAACTTTGAAGACACCAAGTCGTATATCTCAAGATGAGAACGGAACGAGTAGTACAGACTTATACCAGAAGACTGGATTTCGGACAGCATATATTGATTAATATCGAGATTGCCAAGTCGTTTCTGAACGAAATGCAAGTCTTACCTCAATGCGATAGGGGTTCAATAACCATAGACAAAGCCTCGCTCTAACTTAAGATATCATTATTTCTAATTACTGTTCCATGATTTCCTGTTGTTTCTTATTGTAAAAGTTCCGGTACATGTTATCGCAATCCTTGGGCTTTAGTGAAACGGGAAATTTTCAAAACGTTAAAAAGATTCAAAATAACAAATTCAAGCCGTTATAAGCATTTTAAGGGGAGAAATACGCAGAAAAGAAGTAAGAACTTCGTCCTTTCATAGCAATTTCTTTTGGAGTGTATCTTTCATGAAATGTTGTATTTCAAAAAAACTTTCAGGTTATTAGATCGTGTCGAGTACAGCACACCTACATAGAGCTCATGCCGATCAGAAAAACACTGGCAAAATCGAACAAGTGGCTGCGTGGTTTGGGTCACGTAGCTATCAGCTTGCATTCTGGTTCGAACCCCATTGCGGCAGCTCTGAATATGGCTTTGCGTAGTTTTTTTTTTCACACAAGGAAAATGCTGTACCTTAATTAAGGCCAAGGTCGCTTCCTTCCCACTCTTAGCCCTTTCCTATCCCATCATGCCATAAGACCTACCTGTGTCGATGGGACGTAAAGCAAATTGTAAAAAAAATTAAGAATACAAAACTGGCGAAACAGACGACTCCCTTCGTCCTATGCAATTTAAAATAACCCTTTGTTTTTAACTTTATTATACAAGGTATTAATCGAAGTAATAGGAAATTAGAAATACAAACGGAGTTATTTTTCCGACGGTCCTAATTAAGAATGTGGTTATCATCACTATAAACAGGATAATTCTGTCATCATACCTGAACACTTGGCAACCCTGTTTTAAACATAATTGGAAATTTACACATAGATGTTGTATGTAGACATTCAATTGACGATGTTTCATTTCAGCAATGATCAAATCTGAAAAAAATATCTAGAGCAATCAAGAAGCAATTAAATATTATTATGATATTGCAGAATCAGTAGTCTAATTATCATGGGAGAAGGTCCAGCTCCATGGCTAAATTGTTAACGTGGTTGCCTTTAGTGTAGGGGATCACAGATTCGATTCCCTGCCTGGTCGGTATAAATTCCTTTGGCTAGGTGACTGAGTGTGTGTGCTGTTTTCATCAACATAATTCATCATAGGTAGGACACCCCCATCCTCACACATGCGCAAGTCGCCTGTACGGTGTCAAAGACGTACACCAGGCCTTTTCGGAGGCCACACGCCATGAAGTTGGTGGAAGAAGTAATAGCGAATAACTTGTCAGAAAATGGAAGAACCTTTATCTTCATTTCATTGTTCACACTTCTTCTGTTTAACAGTTTCCTAGGACTATTTCCCGACATTTTCACAAGGATCCAACAAACCTTGTAGCAAATCATCATAATTGGGCTACCATTGAACATTTCAGTTACCATTTTACACATTCGCCTTTCGCTCTGTTTAATATTTTAATGACACCCCACTTCACGCGTTCTCGATTTGATATTCTCGTCATACGGGTAAAAAGGTGCTCGAAAGCACGAACGATCCCCAGGACCTTTTACAATTCCGAGTTTGTCGTACGAACAAGAATATGAGTGTTGCTATCCCTCTATGATAATATTTTAGCATTTAATGAGTTGAAAGTCTCCCACATACGATATAACTCGTAAATAATGGACGACTAACCGAATAACTTTAATAGGTGTATTTACACGTTCTAGTGAACGACTTCTCCCGGGACTTCACTGAAATTCTGAGTTACATTCAAGCTAAAAAATCTCATTAAGCTAGTGGTGAGTGTTTTAAAATGTTATTTATTTATTTATTTATTTATTTATTTATTTATTTATTTTATTTATTTATTTATTTATTTATTTATTTATTTATTTATTTATTTATTTATTTATTTATTTAAACTATTTTATCGCATGGAGCTCACATACGTATTATTACTTGTCGATGTTGGTTTCAATCTTCGAACTGTGAAGTATCCCTCGTCCAGATTGTCATGTCAAAATTGACAGGCAGGCTGTTTGGCCCATAACAAATTGTACAGCTCAGAATTTTATAAAGACTATTCCGGCCCAGTCCGGTGGTATTAGAAGATGCTAAAATCATCCAGTCTCGTGTGGGGGTAGGATCTTAATGCACACGAATATATTGTTCTTGGTTTTAAGTCCCTCTAACAGCGTTTGATGTTTTTGGAGATGCCGACATACCGGAGATTTTGCCCCGGTAAATCTACTGACAGGAGTAATTAAATAATGGAGTGCCACGTGGTCAGTAGAAAACTAGCTCAACCGTATTACTTGGATTTCTTCACCAGGGCCACTACCGCTCATGTCAGACAACTCCGCAGTTCGTCTTAGGAGTCTCAGTGAACATTATTCCAGACCTCATATCGCGATTGAAATGCTTTCACTGGCCGGGAATTGAATAGGGGCTTCCGAAATAAAAGAAAGGCAAGCCATTCTTGCACTCGAAAATTACGAGACAATCTTTACATCGCATTCTGACCACAATAATTCCTTTCCTGAACCACGAAGTAAACGGAACCAGAAAGAAATGAAAACTAATTGCGATGCAATCATTGAATTTTTTCACAAAGAAAACCAAATACAGCAAAAATCACCCAGAAAGCCATAAAGTCCCATTGAGGAGTTAAACTAAATAAATAAATGAATTAGTAAATAAGATGTAAAATTTATGCCCGGCTGCCACTAACTTGCAACTTATCTCTGTTATTGACAATGTCTTTCTCTAAAAGTTGAAATCAAGTTTCTAAATTCCTCAACTTCGATACGAAGAATAAAGTTTACGCCATTTCTGGGCGATCTTGGCCTTCCTGCCCCGAATAGTCAGCCTTCCCACCTTCCAGTTCGCTTATATTTATTAAAGAATTGTATCAAATTTTCTCGAGTTTTTGCTTTCATGGTAAATCCGTTAGTTAATTCATTAAAATTAGAGAATACAACAAAAAGTGGATTCGATTTCGAAATAACACATTTTATTTCCCTACATTCTAACAACTTTACCACATATTTTTATTATACTCTGTAGGCTATGTGGATAACGCTCATAGCCGTTGCTTGTTAAAAAACGTTTCCGGGTACTTATTTGGGAACTGTTTATTAAACATAGACCTTCGTCTTACCCTTGATCTATCAACACTGTGAAATAAGTTCACTTCTACTATATCTATGCATCTCTTTCATTGTTACTCCATACAACAAACAATATTAAGCATGTTCATATGACCGTGATGTTTAAAGGCCAGACCACGAAGTCTAGAGCCCCTTTAACAGAACACACATCTATCCCGCAACTCCAATAATTATATCTCTTAAATCACGTAATGAATCGTGGTCATGGCCTAGGATCTCCTAAACGAAGACCTATGTCGTGACATCCTCACACGTACTTTTGTTTTACTGCGGTGATTTTCCACAACAGTAAAGGACCCTCACAATGTTTAATTGTATGTATGTTGGGTATTCAGCCCGAAGACTGGTAGGATCCTCAACAGTTTCACCATTAGCCGTCATAGTTGGCCTAGGCATCACTGAAGAGGCGTACTAGGGAAATGAGGAGTGAGGTAGTTTCCCGTTGCTTTCCTCACTGAGCCAGAAGTTGCTATTGCACATCAGTCTGCCAAGCCCACTGAAATGCGTGCACCAACCGACCCTATGAGCGACATTTTCACACCATTCATAGCAAGGACTGGCTGTATAAGGAATGGCATTACTAGCGTCACTCATACCTCAGCCACTTTCATATTGTCAAAGCCAAGTATAAGACTGAGACAGGTCAATGAAAGTAACAATTTTATTCTAGCCCATACCAGAAGACATAGTGCACTGTAAACACTACATCTTGCTAGCAAAGGCACAACGTTTAATTATAATATGAAATTATTTTTTCTCAGAAAATCATCGCTGAGCTGAATAACAGCATTCACGTCACCATGACTAATCATATTAAAGGTAGTGAGGTTGGAGCTAGTAATTTAACGAGTGAAGTAGCACTATCAAGGTGGAAAACTAATTACGAGGGAGGGTTATTGTAATTGACTCCAACATTATCTTCAAGAGTGAACTTGGGATCCGTGTTGGGCTTTTATATCCGTAAACCACAATTCATTAGGATAAACTATGAATTTCAATTCTTCCAAAACTATTTAATTTACAAGAAACTATATAAATTACAACATTGTATATTATTTATGCGAAGAACAAACAATCTGGTTTGTTTTATGACGTAACAATGGGACAGACACACCTGTTAAGAGCCTTTAGAGATACATAAGTACGTAAAATAACATATTTCGTTAGCGAATGCCATGTTAAAATAGAAAGAGAGAAATAATCTATACAATTTTCAAACCATTTAACCGAGAATGGATCGAACCTGGAAAGATAACAAAATTATGATGTGTTATAAAAATATGTGGCAAATAATACAAAAGAACATAAAGTAAGCTCTACAGTGTATAAATTAGGAAGGATAGAATGCATGTTTGTCCTGACCTATATAATATAAATTTCCCAGGAAAGGCAATAAAGCTATCGAAATTGCTGCTGAAATTTTTCAGATATCTCTCTATCGCACTTCCCATAACTGTGATATTCGTAAGGATAAGGTACTTTACTTGGATTGCTACTGCATCAGTCAATTTGAAACGTTTTAATAATGATTTTAGGTTATTGGCAATCCGAAAAACAACAACAGTACATGACACAACTGACGTTCCCAGAAGGATGCCACAGTTTATTTTCATGGACTGAAAATATTAAAAACATTTAAACTCTTCAGGGCTTTTCTATCATCACTGCATTGCCCTACATAGGAAGCTTGCGGTGGTGTCTCAGTGGTGCAGTAGCCGCCAGTGTCTTGAAAAAGTGTCGCAATCCAACTGATGAGCATACAGCCATACTGGGGCGAAACGCCGGTAATTTCAAGATTGAAATTAGTACTCATTATGGAATGATAGTATTCATTTGTGGTTGCAATTTTCGATGATACTTGTACAGAAAGATTCTCATGCAGGGCTGAATACCTCAAATGGCAGAGCGTTGCCCTTATGGGGCTAAGCTCAGGTAAGGTGTTCGGATACATCATCCTCGTCTCTGGGCATATACTGGCAGGCGAATAGAACCCATGCCCCCCAAAATTTCCAGCATCTCGGTGCCTTCGAAAACCATGAAAGTAGTTAGTAGAACATACAAAAAAATAAATAACATTTTAATTAGGGCAACTTGTTCATAGCCGCAGTTGGTGACCGAAACCTTGATTAGGTGTGGGCTGTTTTCAGTTGTGGATGGAGGCTACAGGTCACTAGGAGCAATTCTATCCTAACAGCTACTCTTAGATCATGCTCATGTTCTCATTTTATTCTACAAAGAAATTTGCTATTATTTCCTTAATATAAATAATTTTACTCTATTCTCTGTTCATCTGAATACAGAAATTTGGGAGCATACCGATATTAATGTAAGTTCTGTGTACTGATCTTGCAATGTTTATGCCTCTTATGCGTACCTCCTTTCATATGAATAAGTTATTACCAATGATATGTGTGATTCAAATATTGTGTACACACCTCCATTTCAAACTCCTCTTAAGGGCATATAAACGTGCAAAATCTTCAAAATTTTATACTTTCCTTTTTCACTTCTTTTTCAAAATTTCCTTTTCTAGAATTCAAAACTGCGGGGTGTTTGGGACGTAAGTACAAATATATCTGATGATTTTTGGTACGGCTCTGAATACATGTTACATCACCTAAAATATCAAGTTGATAATTTGATGTTTAATTAATTAGTATTTAAATATGTACGAATCGGGGCTTTCCTGATGTACATTACAATATTCGCTTCTTGTATGTAGGACGTTGTCGTACAATTTACGCATGCATACGTTCTGAAGCTGCAGTGATGTACTAAAAATTGCTTCATACACATTATACAAGCATACATCTTGAAGCCACAGTGATGTATACAGCTGCAATGCAGTGATGTACTTAGAATTGCATCTTTCGCATTACGCATGCATACTGCCTGCGGTATGGTACGGCGGATAGTATAACCCGAGGGGAAACGAAGCTACTATATACCTCACACACATCGTACTCTACGTCAAGCTCCTCCCTCGGGCAAAACATTCGCTACATTTAAAGGAAATCGTATTTTACGGACATTCATACTTAACTTCCGTAAGGTTATTTGTACTTACATGTCAACCGCGAATACATTGTGTCCATATTCCAGCGACAAACGTGCATTTAAATTGCTATTTAAATACGGTGGCATCACAGCCATTCCCCCTGTAACGGTTCAAATCCCGTTACGAGATAATATCTGTAATTGTATTATTATTATTATTATTATTATTATTATATCCGTATTATTATTATTTTATCTGTGAGTTTACTATTATTTTGTTATAATTATTATTCAGTTCCATTAGGCAAAGCTTGTCGCTTGCGTATTTGTAATTGAGTGTATGCATATATACGTATATGTAGATTAACATTAAATATCTGTACAGTGAGAGTTTCGATGTATCAGATGTTGGATGTGACGTTGTTATATTTTGCACTACTGGCGATTCTGCCAAGTCATTGCTACGTCATGGCTACGTCATCGTGTGCTTTTAGAAATTCGCTCAGAGAGTCGGCCGCCCCAGGGGATTTCACCATTACATGCAATAGTTTGAGGCGTTGTGGGAGTATGTCATTGTTATTTCTGGAGATTACGTAGCTGTGTCAACCAACGTCTATAAAAGGTGGGTGCATATTGTAGCGTCAGTCACTATTTAAACGGAAGCAGTACAGTGAAGAAGTCTATTAGATGAAGAGGCCTCAGTCGGTCAGTCAACGAGTGTGAACGAGAGATGGAGAAGACTCAGTGAGCCATTAGTCATTGGTCATTGAGAGAGTGAGGCCAAAAGTTAGTTGGTCACTTAGTTGAAGACACGGGCGTAAGGCTTACCATGGAGTCAGAGAGGGCAACCCTGGACCTGCCAAGAGGTAATACCATATTGACTTACAAAGAAGTCAGATGATACGGAGAAGAAGCAGTCACAAGGATGTATCACCCAGTTAGGCGTGACACATCTACAGTAAACACCAGATCAAAGGAATACGTCGTAATTACACTCAAAGTGTTGAAGGTACAGTCAAGTGAATCAGTGAGGGAAATATTTCGTATAAATTGTTAAATGTCCGGTCAAGAAGAATTCAAATTCATGCCTAGTTTCTTTCAGTTGCAATGTCATAATTTCATATTCTCATCTGTTTTATCGCAACAAGACTCACTATTTTTTGATATATTATTTAAAGAATATATATTGTTCTATCAAACGAATTCATAGTTTTATTTCATTGACAGTAAAATATCTTAACCTCAAAATTAATGGGGAAACCGAACGCCAATCTCCTTTCCCAGAACTAATATGGTATGTTGTCAAAAGTAAGCTTATTACCCCACACCCTAGAGATAGTCAAGTCTCTTTCAATTATTGCTGTACTGAGTGGCAGCTGGCGCCCTTCAAATAAAGTATGTGTAAGTAAGCAGGTAACAAGTAAGTGTGAGTACAAGGTCCGACGAGTGTGTATTTTATTTAATGAATATGAATTTTCATAATTTTCATGTTAAATGCAGATATTCAGATTTTTTAATATAAATGCAGTTTTATAATATTTGTAAAATTAGTCAGCAATTTAGGAAACTCTCACCCCTTAGCTAACAGTTAACGTTACACTTTCGAAAGTGGTATTCCTTTATGTGAACCATGTGAGCTAGAGCAATCAAAACCTAAATTTGTGGCACAAATTTGAAAAAAATGATTTGTTGTTATTTGTGGCCCATTTGATGAACGAAAGGCCATAGATAATTAATAATATTTTATTTTTTCCCTAGTTGATTTTAAAAGGTGAACAAAATATTGGTCTTGGAACAAATAGTTCTGTTGATATTAACTTTCAATACTGAGATTAAAAACAGGCATATTTTATGTGCAGATGCCCTTGAACGACGGAAAGTTCTTCCTTAGATTATGCGCATCCGTAATAGATAGCATTTTCTTATCGAGAAGGTGGATAGACGGGATACAAGCCCAAACTAATGCCTAGGCTTTCTTCGCCGACTGGGATTATGTAGGGTACATTTGGGTTGAAAATTTCTTGAAGACGGTATCCTGAAATGTTCAATCGAAACCGTTTGAAAATGTACTCCTGTTTTTTATTTTCTGGATTACTGGCTCTTTAAATAAAATATACTTTATACATCATCCTACGGATATCTTTCAGGTTATGTTTTAGTGGAGATTTGCTGCAACAAGGCACTACAAGCGCCATGTATATTCCATAAATAATCGTCCTCGTCTTCCTTAGCACCGTTATTAGCAGACCGCCAAAGAAATAGTTGTAATCACGGAAGCCAAATGAGAGCCTAGTAATCGGCCAGTGTAGTATTAAGCCTCTACTGAACTGGTGGCGTGTCAAACACGAATTACGCTGTCTCAAACCGCACTACCAATTGCCCGGCGACCGTGCACGAACACTGCACAGCAGGTAATCTCCCATCCATGTCAATCATGGTTCTAGTGGTTTCTGGGGTCGAGTACGTAGTAATACGGTAGAGGATTCTCAGGTGTAATAATTCTGGAAACAAGCCATCATTAGCCAATTGGACAACAACGTTTTGAGGTCAATATTTTTATAATTTCCCGTGTTAAAACTGTCAATAACAACCGTTCAACTAAGACAGATTTTAATAAATATCAATGGGCCGGAGTTTTCTCCCATAGGAATTCTTCAACGTGCTGGAAACAAACGGAACTTTTAATCACCCTCAAATGCCACAGACCACAACTGGTATTGAACACGCTACCTTGCCAAAAGGACAATGACTGGTCAACCATACCGCGGTTATTGTTGAAAATCTCATTATGAGAGCATTGGGATCTACAGCTTTAATTGGAATTTGAATCCGAAACAAAAGAATGTGAGTTTTCAGTTCAGCAATCTCCGTGTTAATGAGAAGCCAGCAACGATACCACGTTCCTCATTAGGGTATGTTATTATTATTATTATTATTATTATTATTATTATTATTATTATTATTATTATTATTTCTTTCTTCGTTTCGGCCTGCTGTGGACCACGTTATTTCAACCGTTTGCATCCTTGAGCTTTAATTCTTCCCCAGTACTCACGCATTCTCGTTCTGTGAGCCTCCTTCCTTTCATCAGTCCACTTCTTGCCTGTTTTCAACTTTGGCCTTTCTTGGAACCTCTTGTATCCCTGGAGCTTTTTCTGGAGAGGAGCACGTTTCTGGATGTCTTCGAGTGTGATTCCTATTTCTTGAAGGTCTTTTTCAACTTCGATAAACCAGGGTCCCTTGGTTTTCTTGTTAAGAAAGTAGGAAAAGATCCTATTGTTTTGTCTCTGTGTGCTCATGCGTGCTATATGGCCATAAAAATTAATCCTCTTTTTCCGAATCGTGTCCGTTATCCTCTCCATATGCTGGTACAGATCGCTGTTGTGTTGTCTTCTGTACTCACCATTTTCTTTGATTGGTCCAAGAATCTTTCTCAGAATTTTTATTTCTTTAGCTTCTAGCTTCTCCATCAGACCTTTTCTGTTCATTGCAAGGCATTCTGCTGCGTACAGTGCTTCCGGGCGTACAACCGAACAATAATGCCTAAGCTTGGCGTTGATGGACACTGATCTTTTGTTGTAGACATTCCTAGACATCTGATATGCCACCTCCATCTTGTTGATTCTGAACATGATTGCTTCTTTCTCAGAGTTGTTAGGTACTATCCACTCGCCTAAGTACTTAAACTTTTCCACCTGCTTGATTTTTCCCTGTTCCACAATGAGCTCCCTGGGGGCTGGCTTGATGTTGGTTATAAACTCTGTTTTTTGGAAAGAGATTTGGAGGCCGGCTTTTGCTGCTTGGATTCTCAGTTGGTTAATTTGTTTTTCAGCAGTATCTAGGGAATCAGAAAAAATCGCTAGGTCATCTGCAAAAGCTAGGCAGTCTATGATAAGATCATCTTTCTTATATCCTATTCTAAGGCCATTCTCAACCTCTTCCTTGCACATCTCCTTGCGCCATTCCCGAATGATTTTCTCCAGAGCGCAGTTGAAGAGAAGCGGTGATAGTCCATCCCCTTGCCTAACACCAGTCTTGATTTCAAAGACGTTCGAAATTTCTCCCCTGAATTTCACCCTGGACGTAGTGCTATTATATTATTATTATTATTAGTATTAGCCTCCGTGACTCAGGCGGCAGCGCGCCGGCCTCTCACCGTTGGATACCGTGGTTCAAATTCCAGTCACTCCATGTGAGATTTGTGCTGGACAAAGAGGAGGCGGTTCAGGTTGTTCTCCGGGTACTCCGGTTTTCCCTGTCATCTTTCATTCCAGCAACACTCTCCATTAACATTTCATTTTATCTGTGAGTCATTTATCATTGCCCCAGAGGCGTGCGACAGGCTTCGGCAGCCAGCACATATCCTATCTTCGCCGCTAGATCGGGCTTCATTCATTCCATTCCTGACCCGGTCGAATGACTGAAAAAATGCTGTGGATATCCATTATTATTATTATTATTATTATTATTATTATTATTATTATTATTATTATTATTATTATTATTATTATTATTATTATTATTATTATTACATTCTTTAAGGTCATCTATGGACCACGTTTTGCACAATCGACTAGATCTTCTATCTCTCCAACTCTGTCCCTTTTCCTTGCACTCCTTGCAATTGTTCTTAAGTCTTTGACTTCTCCTTTGTCGCTCTTCAACCGAGATGTTGCGTGACTTGACGAGTTTCTCCGGTGCATCCCTCATTCCCACAATTTTCTTCCTAAAATTTGTTTTTTCTGTACGGTATATCTCCCTCCTGGATCCTAACTTCTTCCAAGTTCTTGTGAACACCCTTTAGCCATATAGGCTGTGCCTTCCATTTTTCTTGTAGACTAAGTAACCTGTGTGCCATTCTATTTGGATTCATCCTCTCGTCTTAATGCGCCCATAAAATTATAGTCTTCTTTTCCTCATAACAGTTACCTTCTTAACTTTTTCATAAAGTTCTCGATTCGGTCTCAATCGGAACAAATGTTGTGAATCTAGTGACTCTTTTTGGACCTAAGATTTTTCCTAAGGCATCTCCTTTCCATTTTATTTAATGACTGGGTCCGTTACGTTTGCCGTGGATCCCGCTCTGTGTTCTGACCACCGTACAATAAAGTTTTATTTTGCTTGGATGGATATGGACTAGGATTTATAAGTTCCATGACGTAACTGAAAGGCACTTCCGTCTTTCACGCCATTATTGTCTCATTTCCATTCTGAGTGAGAATTTATCCAAGGTACTGGAAATTCTGAACACGGTAGCAGCTATGAGCTTGCACTGAGGAGATGGTGGGTTCGAATATCACCGTCGGCAGCCATGCAGATTTTCTTCGGTTACTTCCCCTTTTTCACACCAGGAAAATCCTAGATTTTATCTTAATTAAGGCTACGACTGCTATCCTTCAATTAGCAGGCCTTTCGTATCCTCGTGGCGCTGCAAACATTTCATGTGCTAATGTGAGGTTCAACCATCAACAACAAAGTAAACCGGTGCCGTAAGAGCCCAATGTGATTCTTGGCCTGCCAAATGACTGTTGCTCTAAAGCGTGACACCATTCTCATCTGTATTACTTGCCTTTCGTTACCGGGTCCGCCACCTGCCTTATCAACAGTTCCTACCAGCTCCTAATTCAGAATTAAAATCCCTGGACTGGGTGGGAATCGAAACCAGGATCTCCGTTTAAGATACAGACACGTTACCTCTGTATCGCGAGGCTGGCCGATGTAATAATAATAATAATAATAATAATAATAATAATAATAATAATAATAATAATAATAATAATAATAATAATAATAATAATATGTATATTTATCGTATGGCTTTTAGTGCCGAGAATGCCCGAGGACATGCTCGGCTCGCCTCGTGCGTGGTAGAGGTAGGGAGAGGGTGAAAAGCGACGTTGGTACATACGTTACTCCTGTCGAACAACACGGATGGGTCTGACCAACGCTTGAATTTACCAACCGAAGGACGGATCACCATTAATAGCGTCGTACGATCTCATTCCACGTGAAAACTGCGGAGAAATTTGGAATTGTATCCAGCCATTTGGCAAGCAACCTAGTGACTCTCCTACCAAACTGATTGAAATGCTTTTAGTGATTTGTTTCCACCAATTGGAATCGAACCCGTTAACCACGGCATCAGATATTTCTGATTTGACGCCTTAACGATCATGGCCACCAGGCTGGGAATAATAAATAATAATAATAATAATAATAATAATAATAATAATAATAATAATAATAATAATAATAATAATAATAATAGTAGTAATAAAGTAAACTCGTGTCCTCATCCTGAAGTGGTGCAGCTCTTTTCAAACACATCCCCAACGGAGGTGAGCTGCATGTACCATTTCAACCACAAACCAACTCTCCTGCCAATCTTAAATTTCTGGCAGTACCGGGAATCGAATACTGACCCCCGAGGATGGCAGCTAATAATACTAACTGTTACGCTACGGAGGTGGGCGATAATAACAATAATAATAGTAATATTAATGATACCATGAGACTGGTCAATTAGAGAGCGAAACTCAGGGACCTTGAGAGATGTTGGCAAGCGGCCTGCAAGAGCACCAGCTGACTTCAGATGGGGAGAGAATACCAGCTAGTCACAGACAGACTCTACAAATAATTTAAAGTGTGCAGTGTGCAGTGTGCAATGTGAGCCACACCTCATTACCTCCGTATCTTACATTTGTACTTTACAAGATTCTTCATGATGTTCTCTCTGCCTGACTTGACGTGTAGTTCGTCACGATTAGACAGATAGTACCTCATGTAACGGAGGATTGCCAAAGCATTTCTCTCTAGCTCATCTTTGATTCGAGTTATCTCTAATATTTGGACAATAATGGCTTGAAAAAGAAAAGATGGAGACGTTGATCTACGAGATGACTTTCATCTCGTACAAATTGTTCTACAAAAAGATTCAAATTTTATCTTGTATTCTTCTCTATGTTCAGAGTCAATGTATATGACTTCTCCAATCTCAAGGTATTTATTCTACTTATTCTTTCTTGACTTGCCATAGTTATGCTAGTTTGTTTTCTGAGAGATCACTATTTAGTGCATTATGCTTTGATGATTTTGCTGCAGACTCATTTCACTGTCCTTCTTTTCTCTTCATGTCTGCTTGTTACGTAATCGTTCCTACATAGATCGAAAGGCAGCACCGATCCGATCATACGTGTGTTTGATGATGTTGTGGTTTTTTATTGCAGACCTTTTATTTCTCAACGTCTTCGATGTCTGACTCGACGTTATGTTCTGCATTAAGGTTTAACGCTGATACTGTACGACACATGTTCGCCTTGGTGTGTGCGATATGAATACGTGTCATGCGGCGTGTATGTTATTTACGATATGTGTTTTGACTGGGTGAGCCAGGCCACTTTGCGGTGACCCAGGTATCTGACCTGTGCTCTCAGGTCAAGCTCATGAGCCGTTGGCTGATTCATGTCAGGCTGTTACGATTCATTTCGTAACGTGCCTTGATATTATATTTTTTATTCACTCTGCTTCGAATGTTTGGTCTCAGCGATATCACTAACATCAGCTACAATACGTTAGCCAACTCTATATGACAGTGTGTCAATGTAGTTAAGAGGTATCTCATTTGATTCCAGATCGCACCCTTCCATTTCTTTCTCTGATCTAGATCTCTGGATGATAAAAATTTTATTTATTTATTTATTTATTTATTTATTTATTTATTTATTTATTTATTTATTTATTTAATGGTTCACTGTGTGAGTTACTGTACCCACGTCTTACTTTTTGAACCATGGGCAACGACTGAGTGGCCTAGTAGGTTGGTCCTGAGAGTCGGGATACCAGTTGCTATGGAATGGAAGTGGGCATCTGGGAGTCATGGTCCTACTTGTGCTCAGGCGCCTAGGAATATATAATTCGCCATTGGTTTCTAACCCGTTAGAGGAGAGAACTTTAGTAGAACTATGTGTAAGTATGGTAGCACCCTGCTTCACATAATTTACCAAGCTCAGAACATTTTAAACAAGCCTCCGATCTACGGGGAGTTACGGAGCCCACTCCCATTTGACGTGCGAGGGACTCCAAGTAATCGACTTGGTGAACTAAATGGAATTCGATTGGGAACTATCAATATTAGTAAGGATAATGGAAGACAGAAAGTAGAACTGGAAGAATCGGCAAATAGGATACGTCTAGACGTGTTAGGTGTTAACCCGGGAGAAGTCGCACGCGGTCGAAAAGACCGCAACCTACATTGATCTCAGATAACTCCATACACACCGGCTTTTTACATTCTTTAGTATTGATTTTCGCTAAGTGTTGTTTATTGTTTACTTTGCACTTATTACTGAATAAAATACGAACACAAATACAAACTTATACATCACCTTTCATGTTAGGAGACCTATCACAGCTTTTATTTCTGCCAATGTTGAATCACTAGCATTTCTCTCACTTGAATAGTTTGCCCTGGTTTTCTTAACCAAATAGTTGTGAAGTTAACAATTTCCTCTAAGACGCTGTGGGGGAAAAATAGCTCCCAAGATTCCAGTATGGTAGTGGCATGTCGAGCTTGGCCTAGCGGACCTGGCAGATGCGTTACAATGTTCCTCCTTCTAGCACTTACTCTACCAGCACTAGGATTTGGAAAATATTTCCATCTTGTTTCACCATTTCCACCAATGTAATCGAATAGCTGTTGATCTTGATATGGGTCTGCTTGAAAAACTTCATCCCCAGACTCTGTGGACTCTTCAGAAGCACTATCATGATCACTGCTTTCTATATTATCAGTCTCATCATCTGCTCCTTCGGGTAAATCTTCCTCGAATCCCTTTTCACGAAAGAGTTGTCTTCACCGAGCTCGATAGCTGCAGTCGCTTAAGTGCGGCCGGTGTCCAGTATTCGGGAGATAGTGGGTTCGAGCCCCACTGTCGGCAGCCCTGAATATGGTTTTCCGTGGTTTCCCATTTTCACACCAGGCAAATGCTGGGGCTGTACCTTAATTAAGGCCACGGCCGCTTCCTTCCCAGTCCTAGCCCTTTCCTGTCCCATCGTCGCCATAAGACATATCTGCGTCGGTGCGACGTTAAGCCAATAGCAAAATAATAAATAAAAGAGTTGTCTTCCATCAAATTCTGTTCAATTTGCAAGCGTTCATTCTCCTGTAGCTGTTTTTCAACACTGTCCAACAATTTTCGTACGCTATCTTCATTTCTCTGAATAAAATCCGTCGCTTTGGAAGTCGCACTGGCTGAAATTAACCGCACTAAACAAATACGCGGAAACTCTCATGCGGTCAAAAGCACCGCACCGATGAAATACTGGCTACTATGACCCACTATATGGAACTGTCATTTATTCAACCATGTGAGAGCCCTGCCAACATCCCCCCTAACGATATGGTAGAGGGTGATCGTCATTTTTCACCCATATTCAAAGTGATACAAACTTTACCATAACTGCGGTCTTTTCATCGCCATGCGACTTCTCCCGGGTTAATGATATTCGGTTAAAGGCAGATAACGAGAAAGAGATCGGATATTATAAGGTATTCTTAACACATGTTGAAAAGAAAACGGCGGAGTGCGGGGTAGGATGCTCATCGGGAATACCATTTTAAGATACACAGTTTCTGTTAGGCACGTAAATAAACGATAATGAGAGCAGATTTATCAGTTAGAAGAATTAGAACGAGAATTACCTCAGTCTACTCATCATGTCAGGGTGCAGTTGAGAATGAAGTTGACGAGTTTTATGAAGTACTGAGTGACATCGTAGTCATCAACAGCGAGAATTGGAGAGCGCTAATGGGCGATTTCCATGCGAGAGTTGGAAATTGATGATGATGATTATTATCGTTGTTCAAGGGGGCTTAACATTTAGGTAATAAGCCCCAAGCTGGAAATAGAACTAAAGGATACGAAAACGCGCTGTGTAAATGTGGGTAATGTAAGTAAGCTTACAGGAATGTGAAGCGTATACTAGAATTCTATGCTATTATAGGATTAGCAGTCACGAACAAATTCTTCAAGCATAAATCTATACACCGTTACACATGGGAAGGTAGGTGCACCAGATTCATAGGGCACTATATCGTAAAAATATAATTCAGGAAATTAAAGAAACAGAGCGGAACAAATTAATAATTGTTGTATCCAAGAAGAAGTCAAGTAGATTTCGGTTATAACATGTACAGGCTAGGTCAAGTGGCAAGGAAATCTTTGTGGGCAATAATAAAGAATCTATGAAAGGGAAGGAAAGGGGGGAAGAATAGTGTTTTGGTAAATCAGGTGAAATCATAATAGGTCCCAGGGAATCACTTGACATGTGGAGAGATTATTTTGAAAATCTTCTCAATGTACAAGGAAATATATCTGCTGGCGTTGCGAATAATCGAGCCTATGGGTTGGTGAAAATGTTATAGGTGAAATTTCTCTTCAGAAAGTGGATAAGGTGGTACGTAAATTCCACTAACATAAATATGGAGGAATAGATAAAATGCGCAGGACATCCTGCAGCCCCATGCATAGCCCTTCACGGTAGAGCTTTCGACAAGTATTATCACTAGCAAAATACTCGAACACAAACAAGAATAATGTAACAGGAATGCCTTCGCAACATTCCCACAAATCGTAGCCTGCCCGATAATCTGTTTTTTCACCATTTGAATATGTGTAGGACCACCTGAGTCGCCAACTTCAGAAGCCTCGGAATTTACACTACTGAGAGGAAAGATGTAGCAAATACGGATAGATATGCCGCAGGATACCAAAGGTAACCAGTACGCCTCCGTGTGTGCTCGTGTCATATCTTGTATCCAAGCTAGAATGTACTAGTTCTTCCCTTGAAGTTCTCACTTTTCAGCAGTGTTGTATCTTCTTCTTCTTCTTTTATAGTAATCACATATTAACATCAACGTTACAACTACCCACGAGACTTCGAAAACACCGTATTGATGTGTGGTCTTCTTTTGACAAAGAGTGAACTTTTTCGCTTAATTTGTTGATAGAAGCAAGCATTCTGATTGATTGGCTACAACATTTTCCGTTCCAGAGAACTATCATCTCATACTAGAAACCCGAATAATTATTAGTTACATTAGGTGAGTACTAGAGATAATACTTGTACTACATACATACATGCCTGATGGTATCCCTATCTTTTAATGAATACCTATAACTGAAGGAAATAGAGGTATGATTCCAATATTATCCTCGAATAACGCAGAACGTAGAGAAATCGCACTTACGATGAACCACGATATTCTTCATTCACTGCTTTTACGTATCACGATTCAGTGACGCAAATAACTTTCAGAACCCCTGTCTTACGCTAACGTGATTATTCCTACAAGGTCATGACAAGTACCTATCTGGTGTTCTCAACGGTTCTTATTATTAATAAATCTTATTAAATCCACACCTTGGAATATTATATTCTTAGACTACTCAGTTTTCGCTCCTACACGCACACAAAGGTAGGCTTATAACTCATATTGTTCTTGATCACTACTGGAGAATTAATTTTGATTTGATTTGTCTCGCCGTCTTGTCGCCATGAGGGAATGGATAATGAAGTCTTTATAGAGCTTCCCCTTGGTTTCTGCTACTTGACATTCAACCTCCCTCTCTTCCATACAGTTCTTGCTGCATTTCTATCCAGGGTTATACATATTACAATAATGTTCGTCATATTTGAATCCATCAACATAAATAATAATATTTTTATCAAATTGAAACCCGTCGTACCACTTAATTATTAATAGTAACTTGAGTGAAGTTTTACTTTCTTTCTACACTTCTAACAAGCATATTCTCTCCCAGTTTACCAACAAAATCATATGATGTACTTGACTTTTCCAATTACTTGGGGGAGAGGTCGGCAGTAGATGTGAATTAAGGCCAGGTTTTGGCCAAATGCCCTTCGTGACGCAAACCCTTTGTGTAAAGATGTATTCACTATAGTGTGTATCTGTGGTGATGGGTATCGCGATATGTTGCGATATCTGAAGGTAGAATACGACACAAAATTATACTATTCCGTAAATATCGTACGGACAAAGCATAATTAACTTACAACGCATATAATTCTTACTGTCCCAATTCCAACTGCCATAGCAGTAAATATCCATAATTATGAGCCTAGATATATATTGGTATAACCCTTGGAGGGCCAAGAATTTTAATATCCGCCGAGTTCAAGTGGGGTACAATATGGACCCAAAGCTATTTTTAGATATTTATGTATTTCATAATCAGTACAGTTATTGAACTTTCACAGAGTCATTTCTATAGATATATTTAATATAGTCAAGTAGTAATGAAGTTAAAAAAATGTACTGAAAGCTGAACATGTCAAAATGAAGAAAACACATGCTACAGGCAAACACGGACTAACTATTGGCACATTTCAGTTCTCTTTTAAAACATTTAAAACTAACTTTCCATTTCTTGTATGCAGTTTACATTCCTGAATTGCTAAACGTATAGAAATACCCCCAAAGCAGTTCACGGAAAGGAAGTTCATAGAGTGTCCGAATGGGTACATTTTGGACCCCAGAAGATAAAATATTATCAGAATAGAATATACTACTGCATATGAATCGAGTATATAATTCCTGCCCTCTACAATTATGTAAAGTCAGCTATTAAAAATAGTGATGCACAGAATTCATGATGTTGAAATATGTGGCTGGGGGACAAGATGTACGCCGCTTGGCCATCCAAGGGATAATAATGACTACGACAGAAAACTCAGCTATAAATGATATATATTGAACTAATTTTAGCTGCCCTTATATATGGTTTAGATATATTTGTTGGCCTTCATACAGAAATATGCTAAGCACAAATGTAATAAGCTAAAGTAAGCACACTGGATGATTGAAGCACTTGTGCAGTTGGGAGTTGAGAAATTCGAATCTTCAGTGTCCAAGGTAACATTGTCAGGAGCATTAAAAGGTTGACATTCAACTAGACATGTAGTTTCCTTCCAGGGATGCTTAATCATTTTACTGAATATGCAGGCACTGAACTGACTGTGGATAAGCGTATGAATATTGATGATAGCATTACGACAGTGATGATCGTACAACATTCTCTCGCAGAAACTGTTGGTGACCTCTCAATGACGATGAGTACACATCCGAAGGTAGAAAAAAGGAAATTTCACGAGGTGAAATGGATGTTACTTGCGCATGTTATCGGGACTGGTGGGCAGATTCTGTTGATGGAGTGAAAATGAAACTAGACACATACGAACACAATTTTCTTATAAATTTGTTTTCCTGTCATTATTCGAGATTACTCTTTCTCCAATTTGCCTGATATTGAACACGTTACATGTATGTTAGGAGGTCGGATCACGTTCGGTTGCACAAGGGGAGAAAATGTGCCACTTAGATCACTTAAGTCAAGAAGTATAGAGATAATTTTACCTTCCATGTATACTATGGGGTGAATTGTATACAAATGTGATATTCCAGATGCTGATTTCATTCGGGCAATCGTATCTTCTTCACCGATGATAGATGGTATGAGTTTTCTGTGAATTTTGTAATTATAATCAGGCTGTTCAGTGTTCAAAATTTCACCCACTGTATAAATAGGAACGATTCTGTCAGTGAATTCAATACTAAATGTAAACGCAGAACTCTCAACCTCTTCTTGCGATTGAGCATCTATGTAAGTTACAAAGTGGGTAACATTGCGACTAACTGTCTTGTGGGCTACCTCGAAATTACAAACCCATGTCAATTCAGCCTTAAAATCAGTCAATCAAAACGTTCTAAGTTTCGCGCACGCCCTCCGTCATATATCAATACCATGCACAGACATCAGATTAGCCCTTGTCTCTTGAAAATTAGACCGCACCTACTTGGATATGATCTTGTGTTTCTCACATCTCTTATTGTTCATAAAGTCTCTGATTACGGGTCAGATAGCTCCTGGCATGGGGCTCCTCCACTGAAGGAACACAGGTTTGTTTTCAATGACTATCTCTTTTTTTAGCTTACGCTCGGCATGAGTAGTTTCCTCGGAAGTTATTGGCACCAATTCTTCATCCTCCAGGATATCAATGATTGAGGTGCCTGCAAGTTTCTTGATAAAACTGAAGATTGTGTCTGAAGTTCCTGTTTCATCGTCATGTACATCACGTGACAAAGATGGTTTGAAACCTTTAATAACTCATTAGAGTCAAATCACATCGTGCAAAATGCAAAATCTCAAGAATTCGCTACTTACAGAACACAGTATATGCTCAAAAATGTAAACAACTACTTAAGAGTCAGACAGAATAATGTGCTTCTGCACGCACGGATTACCGCTTAACAGCTTATCTGTGGCAAACGAGTCAGTATGGGCAGCTAAAACTTGTGTTATTGTTATCTAGTTACATCTATTTACCAAAATACCCTACGAATACCTCCAGGCACTTCGCGGAGGTTTCTTCTTAGATGTGAAGGTACCACCGTCTGTAAAAATATTATGAAATTAATTTTCTGGTTTGGACCGTGTTGTTTTTTATTTTCTTTATGTTCAGGTTGCCAACATATATCACCAATATGCAAGGCATACCATTAAACAAAGGGCAAACCCTCCATAACCGCACCGGAAATTTCCAGCTGACCGTCGAGGGAAAGACATGTTCCGCATGTTTCAAGGATTCCCCTGGGTGGCCTGCGTTAGCCACGTAGAGGAGAGGAGATACGAGGATTTGGGAAAAAGTCATGGCAACAATTTTTTTTTTTTTTTTTTGATATGTGAACGGATCACAATCGTATATGTGCCGTGTGGAAGTTCTGCAGGCATAGTGTGTATGCAGAACAACAGATGGCTCTGTGATAGCTGGTATTAGCGCAGAGAGGGCTGTGATATCAGTCAGATGGTGAGTGTCGTTCGAGATGGAAGTAACCCGTGTTGAACAGCGCGCTTACATCAAAATAGCCGTCCTCCGTGGGAGAAATGCGATGGAATGTCACAGTGAATTAGTGGAAGCCCTTGGGAATAATGTCCTCCCATACCGTACAGTAGCACGGTTGGTAGGAAAGTTTCAGCAAGGACGTGTGTCAACCAGTGATGAGCAACGTTCGGGACGACCTGTCAGTGCGCGGACCGACGTGGCACGTGCCGTCATCGAACAGCTCCTGGATGAAGACAGACAATGAACACTACTGGAGTTAGAGACGGCAAGTGGCATCGAGAAACGCACCGTCCACAGGATATTGCGTAATGAGCTGCAACTGCGCAAAATCGCATCGCGGTGGGTACCGCATGCACTGACAGAAGTTCAAAGATGGTTGCGCTATGCAATATGTGTCGACCATCTTGCACGCTGGCAACGGGACGGCGATCAATTCTTGTCACGAATAATCGCCATCTATGAATTTTGGGCCAGGGCATACGAACCAGAACTGAAACGTCAGTCCGCGGAGTGTTAACATGCTGTATCAACAAGGAGGCAGAAGGTCTGTCAGAATTCTTTCCCAGTCAAATTGATGGTGATCGTCGCGTATGACGTCAGGGGTGTCATTGTTTGTCACTTTGTTCCACATGGCAGAACAGGGACCGCACAGTACTACAGGGACTTCCTGGTGCGACAGGTACGACGTGGCGTTCGGGAGAAACGTTCGGATCTTGTGGACAGTACAATAATTCTGCACAAAAATGCAAAACCACATAAAGCAGAGTGCGTAAGGCATCTACGACGACGTTGTGGATGGGACGAATTGGAGCACCCACCATACTCTCCCGACATTTCACCCTGTGACTTTGATCCCATTCGAAAGATTAAGGAACCACTACGTTGTAGGCGTTTTGCAACACGAGAGGACATTGCTAATGCTGTGCGCCAACAGGTTACCCGATTCACACATGATGCGGCAAATGTTGAGGCAGATTGTATTCAGCACCTTCCACATTGTTGACAGCATGTGGTGTCAGTAGCAGGGGACTACTTTGAGGGTCTTTAGGCCCAGTTTTGTCATGTCAACTTTATGTGTACTGTGTTGTCATTCTTTTGCAGCGGGAAGGCCATATTGCCCTGTATACTACCGTAATAAATTAGCGTGTTACGATATTTCAGTGCTATTCATTGTCCACACATGTAGTTCACACCTTGTCCTTTCGTCTGTATATGTCACATTTTTCAGCCGGACTGGTATCTTCAAGAAAAAAATAGTTGCCATGACTTTTGCCCCAACCCTCGTATAAGGCCAGGCACAGTAACCACTTTTGGGTTTGATTTCAGCAGCTTGGGGAGACTGGATGCATGGGATCGATTAGGGTGTATTAGTTGCCTTGATAATAAAAATTGCGATGTATTGATAAGGTCGGTAAAGTATAAAAGAAAAAGGCTACATAAAAGAACAGCACAGTCCAACCCGGAAAAGAGAATGTAAACTTTACTGAAGATTGGAGATCGGTTATGACGGCCCTTCAGAGTGTTGAGGCCTGCCCTATTTATGAGGCAGTGAGTGAGTGAGCTCGTCGGGGGGGCTGGGAAAAAACGGGTGTGGGGGTGCTGGGATTGATGAGGGGATAGCTATCTATTTCGGGGCGGTGGTAGTGTACGGCGACGAGGAAATTGTCCTTGTCCTTTTATAACTTTCTCTTGTCTCCTCTATCTCCTACTTGGATTTCGTGATCGACCTATCATTGTGTTTGCTGTATTGTGAGTTCTTTTCATGTTCTACATTTTCTACAATATTACATTATTTGATTTGTCACTTGCTGGGATCTTTCCATCACTTACTCCCTTGTTCATGATCCCTCTTCCTAAATTGCTGGTATCCTGAGCTGTCTGCCTACCTAATTTGTTTGCCCCTCTTCCTTGATCTTTAATATTCCCTTCATAGTGAGGTAAGCCTCTGCGCCGCAAAAATGGGATGTTTTATTTGTCCCTGGTTGAATACGATGAGAATGGGAGCATGTTTATGATTTAAATGAGTCTGTAAGAGTCTGGAAGTGTATGTTATTGCATATCGTATCTGAATCGTGGATTTAAAACAGGAGTTGGGCTTTTGTTACCGTACGTACAGTCCTTCAGACGTTTCTTGATTTTAATCTGATTCCTTTAGTTGACTAGGACATTTCGCCCTAGACTCCATTACAGTTACGTATAGCTCAGACAGATTTCGTCGTTATATAAATGGCGATTATTAATCTTTCAAATACCTATCCTCGTCGTTTATTAAAATTCCACAATGTTGGTGTCAATAAGATTAATTAACTGGTTATAAAAGATTTACTTCCTTTTTTAAACGTAATATAATTGCGTGATATTTTCCCTTTACTTGGACGGTAGTCTCCATTAATTGTTAAAATTCCTCTCGCATATTAATGTTGTTAATGTGCTGCCTAGCGTTATCATGTTTTTGAAAGCTGCAAAGGGTTCCTTCTTGAGCCATGACCATTTTTCTGAGGATGATGCTTTTCGATCGGCAAATTCATCCTTTTATTAGTTCACAGACATCAATGCAGCTGTAGTCACAGTTAAATTTGACTTTTAGTAAGGATTTCACAATTTTGTCGTCATGCTACCTCTTTCTTTTCTGCAATAGTTCTTCATGCTTAAGAAGATTCTTTCTACAAATGCTGCTCTTCCAGGCAAACACAATATTCTACCACAATTTTGAGATTTTGGGAGTTACCATCAGAATCATTGAGGAAACAAATATACTTATTGATTTCTTTTACAAATCCAAGAACATCAATTAATCCAGTTCTTCAGATTTTAATTTAAATTAAGAATAATATTTACTGAAGACACTTCAAAGAACAAAAGTCTACACCGACTTTTAAATTAGAATCAAATTTAGAATTGCTGTTATTCGCTGAATTTCAACCTCCGACCGCAATAAACTGTTGTTTGGCATCGTTATCCAATCGAACTGGATGCAGTAAGAAAAATATTCTGTAGCCAAAATGCAAATATTTCGCTTAGAAATAAACTCAGTTTAAACATTGTTACTAAGTATATAAATACAAATGTTTATGCACAGTTTGTCTGACCAAGACAATTCCTGCTACGGAAATGAGTAAACCGTTCAACTAGTGACTCAACAGAAATAAGAAACCCAACATTTAAAACTAAGGTAATCGCGACACACCCGAAGTGTTACATGCTAGAGGGGGACGCTGGTACCCCCGTCAACACAAATAATGGTCGTACTAAATTACTTTCTTTTAACTTTGCTATTTGCTTTACGTCGCACCGACACAGATAGGTCTTAGTGCGACGATGTGACAGGAAAGGCCTGGGAATGGGAAGGAAGCGGCCGTGGCCTTAATTGAGGTACAGCCCCGGCATTTGCTTGGTATGAAAATTGGAAACCACGGAACCCTGACGACGATGGAATAGGATACTGGATACTGGCCGCACTTAAGCGACTGCAGCTATCGAGCTCGGTCTTACTTAATTGATACATACATTTATGAAGCAATAACAGTAAGGAAAACAAAAGTAACCAGTATTAAAATTAATAGGGAACAGGTACATTGCATAGCACACATGATATTGCAATTATTGTTGATAGTGCGAACGGGACATAGAGAACACTATTAGTATTCGCTGAAATCCTCTTGGAATATAAGCTCCAAATAATCCCTAAGAAGACAATGGTTTTAAGTAAGGCTACCCGAAGACCTGAGGTTGAAACAAAGATTAGTAACTCAAAATCTGAGCAGGAGAATCAATTTTGTTATCTTGGAATAATTGTCACCAATGTCAACACAAGTATCCATGAGGTGTTGAATATAATAAACATGGCTAACACAGCCTTCCGAAGCAAAAGTGTCTACTAAGCAAATAGTACATAAACATAGTATAAAGGAAAGATTATATGAAGAGCATCTTGTGAAGTGTTCTTACGCATGTATGTGAAAGTTGAACGCTGGGAAAACGCGAAAGACGGAGACGGGAGTCTATGGAGATGTGGATATGGAGTAGAATGACCCGAACGAGTTTGCCACAGAAGTAAAGTGACACACAGCTTCCTCAAGAAGTAGATGAAAAAAGAAGACGTTTTAAAGAGATCGAAGAAAAGGAACGAAAAGGCCGTGAAACACTGTTTTAGACACGAATTACTTCCTTTGAAGCATGTTCGACGGATTAGTTGTAGACGAGAAGAGCAGAGGACGGAAAAAGGATATTATTTGAAAATCTTGGCCACCGGTATGATCTGGGATTCGTATTTAGAGCTAAGGCGTACTGCTCAAGACAGAACTCTGTGGTTAGCATGAATAAATAAACGTAACTGACATTATGACAGTAGGTGAGAGGATTATTTAGTAACGAATACGCAATGAGAAGGTCATTAAAAGTCAAAGTAAACAAAGTCAGAACGGTTTCCTACCTTCCTCTTAAATTTGTTACGTTGTATTTCCCTTCGACATTATTGTTTTATACTGTTGTCCTTTCATTTTAATGTTCTTCGTCTTATTTACAACCTGTTGTTCGTCTTCACTTTATCGGTGTCACTTTTGACTTTATGCTAAAGTCCTTCTACTCTAGACTTCCATGCTTCTCAGTGAGAGAATCCTGCTTTTCTGAGAGGTTAATATGACAGCTGTCTCCTCGCGTCGAGCCAGCAATGGACTTACTTGGTATGGCTTCAGCAATTTTTGTCTCAAGTTTCTAAAAGTGTTGGAAGAAGATGTGCGACGTTAAAATGAAACGGCTGAAGAATTTCAAACGTAAAGTTATGCTAAAGAATAGTCAGACACAAACTGAAAAAGTAGTCTACTTCGTAAGAAGAGTTGAAGAGCAGTTTCTATCAGCGATTCATGTACATATGATCAAAGGAAGTTGATTTTTGAGAGTTTGCAACCTTTGAACAAATCATAGTGATTAATTTCGATTTGGAGAGAGACGTCGGCATACTTTACTCTGAATTCAATCTCATTAACTCGTGCACCAGTTTAGTTTCGTCGAAGAGTAACAAAGTTGTATATTATTGTACTTTTTCGAAGTTACTGGTAAGGAAAACAAGACCTGAATAAATCAAATAGTATTCTTCCCTTATACCTCTTCACAGGGCTATAAGACTGTGTATAGTTATAGCCAGTATATGGAGCACAGTAAGTTCTCTGTAAATGCAAAAGTCTACAACAGGCATGATGCGAAATAAATTCGGTCAGCTTAGATGTGATCCGCGGTCTGGAGGTAGCGTGCCTGCCTCTCATCCGGAGTTCCCGGGTTCGATTCGGGAACAGGTCAGGGATTTTTACCTAGATCTGAGTGCTGGCTCGAGGTTCACTAAGCCTATGATGTTGTAATTGAGGAGCTACTGTATGTTATGGTGAGACGGCGACCCCCGTCTAGAGAGTCGAGATGATTTGTCATATTGACAGTGCGTCACCTCGGGCTGAGCAACGGTCACTTCGTACGCTAAGGCCCTTCCGGTCTTTAGTGCTGCGGAAGTTAACAGGTGTGATCGTTGGTATATGATTTACTCCCAGGAAATTCTTTCATCCTCATTCAGTAATCGGGAGATAGTGCGTTCGAGCCCCACTGTTGGCAGCCCTGAATATAGTTTTCCGTGGTTTCCCATATTCACACCAGGCAAATGTCGGGGCTGTACCTTAATTAAGACCACGGCCGCTTACTCCACTTTCTAGGCCTTTCCTATCCCATCGTCGCCATAAGACCAATCTGTGTCGGTGCGACGTAAAGCAAAATAGCAAAATAAATAACATCCTCATTCATAGCATTTTTGGCAACAATGAAAACAAGAAGAGGCTGAAAGATAACTCCTAGCCCTTTCCAAATGGATAACTCTGATTGGAGAAACTCTACACAAGAATCTCATCATTGCAGTTTATGCCAAACGACCCCTTACTGATAACGAGGAAAATTATGACACTCCAATTGTTGAGGTTCGTTATTTCGAAGCTCCTTTTGACTAAGTTTTCGTGAGAAGTGAACTGATTTTCTTGCAAACCAAGTTGTGGCTGTGTTATATTTTTCTTACAGTTTGCTTTATGTCGACCGACACAGACAGGTCTTAAGGTGACGATGGGATATGAAAGGGCTAGGAATGGGGAGGAAGTGGATGTGGCCTTAATTATGGTACAGTCCTACATTTACGTGATACGAAAATGGGTAGCCACGGAAAACCATCTTCACGGCAGCTGACAGTGGGGTTTGAACCCACTACCTCCCGAATGAAAGCTGGCAGGTACGTGACCCAAACCGCACAGCCACTCGCTCGGTAGGTGTGTGTTTCATACGAGGATGCGTTCCTGAATTTCGTCATCCAGTATAGTCCACACTTGAACGCTAACTATATACATCATGAAGAGGTTTGTAAGGTTGTAAGCTTTACAGAAGGCAAATTATAATGTATGATAGACAACTAGTAGGCTTCGACCATTAAAGAAGGCTAAAACACTGCTCCGTCAGACGTAACCGTATCTTTCGAAACGATGCTCTTTAGAAGCGAAATGGAAGATGACGTGGTACAAACGGAATTGACTTTACAGGAGCAATCACACGTTGGGTAGATGCGTTTGATGTAGCAGAACTGGAATTATGTCAGTCGTAGATAAAGATAAAATAAAGCATATATGACAACATTCTCTTAACGTGTAGTTACAAAACATAATCATTAAGAATGAGAGGCAGTTACTTATGCTTATCTAACGAATTTTTACTCCTTTTATAATATTAAAAGTTAAGTCACAACTTCCAAAATTTATACCACGTGTGATGCATGGTTCACATGCAAACACTAATTCATGATGATGATGATGATGATGATGATGATGATGACGATGATGATATTTATGACAGTTGTTTAAAGGAGCCTAAGATATAGTTCGTCGGCCCCAAACATTAAAATGAACCGCATATCATAAACCTCTAAGCCAAACTATGTAAAACATATAGACAATTTAATTTACTTTGATATTTTGGATTTCAAAACTGATCTGCAAACTGTAATTATCCAGTAGAATGTATAGGTCAGCCTATGTAGTGTAGTGGTTAGTGTGATTAGCCGCCACCCCCTGGAGGCCCGGGTTCGATTCCCGGCTCTACTGCGAAAATTTGAAAAGTTTTACGAGGGATCGAATGGGGTCCACTCAGCCTCCGGAGGTCAACCGAGTAGAGGGGGTTCAATTACCATCTCAGCCATCCTCGAAGAGGTTTTCCGTGGTTTCCCACATCTCCTCCAGGCAAATGCTGGGATGATAACTTAGGGCTACAGACGCTTCCTTCCCTCTCTCTTTCATTCCTCCTATACCCCTACTCCACAAGGCCCCTATTCAGCACAGCAAGTGAGGCCACCTGGGTGAGGTACTGGTCTTATTCCCCAGTTTTATCCTGGACGAAACGACTCACGCTCCTGGACACTGGCTTTAAGGCGGTAGAGATGGGATCCCTCGCTGAGTCCGAGGGGTAATGCAACCCTCGACGGCAAACGAAGTAAGAAAGGGAGAAAAAGGATTTAGAGTAAGTGACTTAGCAACATCTGATTCTGACTGCCTCGGTTAGAAGTAATCGTACAGAAATTAACATAAAATTTGGAGAAAACAACTTAACATAGTTCCTTACGTTTTGTGTAATGTAATAAAGTTCAATTCAGAATAGTCGAGTAATTTGTTTCATAATGATATAAAACACGCTATTTCAGGTTTCGTTCCTTCACCAAATGAAACATTTTACCTGGAATATAGGTATATTTTTCTTACAGTGCAACAGTTTCGATAACTGTTTAACAAACCATTGCAACGCTTAATACGTTTAGCACGCAGTGACTACTACACGGTGTACCGAGGACATGTGCGGTAATATTTCGTGACAGTAAAGTAATACAGTGGTAGCCATTCATTTTCACTTTCGACTCAGTTAGGTTCTTCAGTCTGTCAAAACTAATTTATAAATACATAAAATGTATAAAGTACCTGGAAGTAGAAAACATATAAAAATATAATAAACCTGAAAAAGAATCAAATCAATTAAAATGAAATGACACGGTTCGTACTTGATAGAACATGATCAGATTCTATCAAATCACACAATTTAAAAATATATACATAACTTATGAATTGATTGACATTATTGAGAAGTGTAAAACCATTTACGTTAAAACCCGAGGTGCCGAAATTGAGTCCCGCACTGGTTTTTTACATGCTAGTAAATCTACCGACACGAGGCTGACGTATTTGAGCACCTTCAAATAACAAGCGTTGAAGTATTAAACTTATATTAATGAAGTATTCATCATGGAGTTCTTCCTTCCCATTTGTACCATTAATTGTGTTATTTGTCGGGTATTTTATAATAATAATAATAATAATAATAATAATGTTACTTACTTTAAGACCCACTAACTACATTATGAATTTTGGAGAAGCCGAGGTGCCGGAATTTAGTCACACAGGAGTTCTCTTACTTGCTGGTAAATCTACCGAAACTAGGCTGACGTATTTCAGTAGCTTCAAATGCAACTGAACTTGGCAAGTTCGGGTCACAAGACCAGCGCATCATCCTTCTGAGGCACTCAGCCCGGATTTTCTAACTGTTATATATTCATACATTAGTCTCGACACACAGAAGAACCTAACGGTTATGAACAGTAAAGTAATTCAATACTGCAGGTGTTATAGCTTCAATCATGTTGACATCACTGTTGGTTTCACGTGAACGAGAATTCTTATGCGGTTGCTTCAGAGAATTACTGTACTTACGGTAAATTAGGAAGAAAGGGAATGTGAACCAGTAAACAATATAACGACGTCGTGCCTCGATTCCGACTGTCCCTGTAAGAGCAGGATATAGTCTGTGAAAGACTTATAAAATCATAATCCTCTGTGAGAGAGCGTTTTGGGGAAAAGGGTAAAAATGGTTGTACATTGTCCTGTTTTATTACAAATTTAGAATTATTCAATTTATTTATGAAGTAATGTGTGAACTGGTCATCAGAAGCATATACGGAGTATGGAAGGAAAACCTTTATGAACTAAGAGTGCGTGATCTATTTCTACTGGTCTGTATTTCATTTAGCAGCTAGGAGTATGTGGATATCCTTTGTGTGAATACTGTCTTGTAAAACGTTATAATTTTTATATAACACAGTATTTGTAACGTACCACAGCACTTTAATAAAATGGAATCCACGGATTTATTGATGTACACACTGTAGGATCACTTTATTAGAATCACCTGGATGCGTGTAAATTCGCTACCATTAATGCAATATCGCGTAATGACAACGTTATGAGAAGGGCTGAGTGGCTCAGATGGTCAAGGCACTGGCTGTCTGAACCCAAGTTGGCAGGTTCGATCCTGGCTCAGTCCCGTGTTATTTGAAGGTGCTCAAATACGCCAGTCTCGTGTCGGTAGATTTACTAGCACGCAAGAATCTCCTGCGGGACTAAATTCCGGCACCTAGGCGCCTCTGAAAACCATAAATGTAGTTTTAGTACGTAAAGCCATTATTATTATTATTATTATTATTATTATTATTATTATTATTATTATTATTATTATTATTATTATTATTATTATTATTATTATTATTATTATTATTATTATTGTTGCAAAACTTACTATGTCCACCTACGGATAAAATTTATCCTTTTTACCGAGTGAGTTCGCTGTGCGGTTAGGGGCTCGCAGCTGTGAACTTGCATTCTGGAGGCAGAGGTTTCGAACCCCACTGTCTGCAGCCCTGAAGACGGTTTTCCGTTGTCTCCCAATTTCACACCAGGCAAATGCTGGGGCTGTACCTCAATTAAGGCAACGGACGCTTCCTTTCAATTCCTAGCCCTTTCCTATCCCATCGTCACAATAAGAACTATCTGTGTCGGTGCTACGTAAAGCCAGTTGTAAAAAAAAAGTTTGATGTGGTTTCATGTAGTTTTTCATGTGCTCTTTCGTGCTGCACAATCGAGTAGTGTCAAACTGTATATTTTTCTAGTGAAAGTGAGGTAGAATCATGTCTATCAATTTAAATCATATCTTGCCCATCGAAATTACTGGAGCAATCTTCATAATCTCCACGGAAATGTGTTCTTAGCTTGATGCAATGGAACTTCATTTCATTTCCAAGTAGGATATTCTGACAATTAGACGCTATTTACGACAACATTGGATGGACCGAAATTGGTTACGGTATGATCAAGGAGCAAGATCTCAGCACTCAGAAGGAAGCCGGGAGAAGCAGAAGAAACAGAAAGGTGCACGGCAGATAATATCGGAGGCAAGGTACGTGAGAGAGTAGCGGCGATTAGGAGGGGTGATGGGGGCAGTCGCCGCCCCCCCCTCCCACTTTGTGGAGAAAACATTAAAGTTTTATTCGATTTTGGTGGCTGAAACTACGAATTATAGGAATTATTAAAATAGCAATTTGTACAAGCCCCTTTGTCTTATCATATAACGATTTACTTTAACTCTGTCGTCGGTAGATGCAGAGTGGGTCTCGGCCCGTGGTCCGACAGCTCTGCACTCTGACCGGCCAAACGAGCAGAGGAGGGGCAGCCACGGTTCTACCGTGCCTCTTCGCCTCTGCATTCGTGAGACGGGACAGCGCTGGCTGGACCTTACGGCTGGCCCCAACCGCCGTCTGTTCCGTGAATGGTTTTCCATTCTCCTGCACTAAGGCGAATGCCGGGACAGTTCGTGGTGTAGGCCACGGTCGCCAACCCCTCACCTTATCCGCACATCTCCTTCACCGTAACAAATCTGTCGGCCTGAGAGACGGTGTCACCGTCCAAGAGACCCGTCTCCCACTTCAGGTGAGGAATGTAAACATTTTAGTAGTAGTAGTAGTAGTAGTTTACTTTGTTTTCTTTCACTATTAACAAAATTATTAGCGGAAATACGCAAACATATCGTTGACTGCGGCTAACCGATTTGTTTGGAGCTACAGCAAGCACCGGTAGTGGAAACTTTGCAGGTGCTATGATGAAGGGTGGCAGGGGTTTATTTTTTACCAAGGTCATGGACACTGAGGTATGATTCACCCACTTTCCGTGCGCATTCGTCAGTCTGGAAGTGTCTTTAGTGTCTTGTAACCGTACAACAGGGTTACAGCCTTTATTGAGCATTCATTATATTTATTATCATTATTGACTCGATTCATTAGATTTTATATTCTGATTTATCACCATTCCGATTGTAGTATTAATTAGGTATCACGCATCTCATGACACCTAGTCACTGGATAAGGGAATTCTGTTTGTAATTATTATAAATGTAAATAAGTGAGATTTGTTTATTTGAAAAGTAAGTCATATGTTAACTTGTAACTGAAGGCATTGTAACTGACATTGTGCAACCAATGCTATGTTTACCAGATGTTGCCTAAGGCAAAAAAGTTTCCGCTGACACAGTCCGTTTGTAACCGTTCTTGCGCGTGGGGAAGCTATTAAGCCACATGACAAATTTTGTATCGCGCGTGGCCACGTGGCTTCGAGCTTGCTTCCGTATTTGCTAGCTACCGTGTATCGTCCTGGGATGACGCTGTGGAAGGGAGACATGTTGACATGATGAGTTTATATAAGTCGATGTAAGGATAGTAGAGTCGTCTAACATGCGTGGTAATTTGTACTGATCTGATGGAGAAGCAGTAGAATCTAATTGCGATGTAGAACGTCTGAATGCAAGTTGATTTAGTATATTGACGAGAGGCTTGGTGCCGTTGTCTGCAGATGTATAGGCAGTCTATATCGAACTTCACCGATGTATGCAGTTAACACTGGTCAGTACATTTCGAATTATTTATTGAATTCTATTATGTAAATCGCGAACTTTTTTCGAGAATTGAATCATTTACTTAGATACATCTAACATCACATAGAACTGTTGTATTTATATCAACAGTCTCTGTATTAGCTATCTGGACGTGTGAAACTAAAGTAGATAGCATACCTAAACATTACAGGTTCTTCAGTAAAGCCTTCCAATTTCTGACAATGAATATGAGTGGACGTGACTACATTGAGGTCACTATACTCGGACAGGGAAATTAGGTCAACTACAGGTATGCAAGGAGATGAGATAACCGACTACAACTTCCAACCAGAAACCGGACGAAGTTTCCCGGAGTACGGAGTTATGCAGCGGTGGTTGCAGACATAAGGTTATTACAGCATCAGATATGTTATGCATAAATAACATGAAGAAGAAATCGATCAGAGGCGATATCAAATTTATTTCACGTAAAATGCCAATACCTTCTTCAATTTATATCAGGTTCCCTTGAATATAATAACATATCTCACAGGGTACTTTTTATATAATTCAATTAAAGTAATGCAAGTTAATTGTGATGTAAAATATAGTCATGAGTTCAGTTTTCCAAGTACAATCCTCAATTGTGGAAATGCGATCTCAATCTACATATGCCCTGATCGATTTTCCTGTATATTGCCAGGAGTGTGAGTTTATAACCCCTCGCTGTGAGAATAATAAATATGAGGTATATTATCCGAACTTGTCACTTATTACAGCGGCTGACGCTCATCTAATTTAAAGAGTAGTTGTGTGAATGTAATACATAGTAATAGTAGTGGTGGGAGTAAACACGATCTGTTAGTTTCTAAGTGTGTAGTCAAATACTAAATGATTTTTAATTGTGTAATCACATCGTATTTCTATTTAATTGTAATACATATTTAATATTGTTCCTTCCATGGTATTGAACCAAACACTGTAAGAAACTATTATTACTGCAGTTAAGTTGGTAAAATGTCAACCTTTACCACTCTGTCGAAATTCGCTCAGAGAAAACCTTGCCATTTTGTAGCCTTTTCTCAGTTTTTCTGTATATATCCATTCGTCCCCTAAATCCGGGTACTTTATGTTGTCTCTACATTTTTTGCTCCCCTCCCCCCACTTCTAATTCCCAACCGCCGCTACTGATGGTGAGATATTTATTTGCCGTTGTATTCCGTTTCAACACCAGGCAAATGCTGGGGCTATACCTTAATTAAGGCCACGGCCGTTTCCTTCCCACCCATAGCCTTTCCCTCTTCCACCGTCACCGCAAGACGTATCGGTGTCAGTGCGACGTGAAGCAAATGTTTTTAATTGTATTTTCTATCGTAAGGCCTGAGCAACCGAGTGCTTGCATTTTAATTTGACGCTATTTAGGCTGCGTGTGCGTCAATTTAGATGTTCCGTTTCTCTCCACCAGATGGAAGAATTAACCGAATCTCCGCTAGGATATCCTTGACTGAGTTTTTAATTGATTTTAAACATTACAGTAAAGGAAAGCAATCTTGTTATTCTAAACCGGTTTTAATATCTTGTAAAAGCATTCCTTTCGATCACTTACTATGAAATTCAAAAATTTAAGTAATTCAATGCAATTGTAAAGTTTTCTATTACCACACTGCGGAGATGAAAACGTATTGTGTCCTGAGAGTTCTTCCATTTTGTCGTAAAATCCAGTTCTGAAATAATTTCATTTTCCACGGTTTGTGGGTGAATGGTGCATTTTTACACCATCGTGATTGATTGCCTGGTTTGCCTACAGTCGCCTCATATTTCTTATGTAAAATTCTGTTCAGGTGACGTAATAACCTTTGTTACGGTACTTCTCAAAGGTGGTATTATTTTCTCGATGGTGAACCACATCATGAACACAAGAAGGTAAACTGTTATGCTTAATTAGAGAAGCTATACAAGGAGAGAGTGAGAGAGTTTACCTAAGTAGACGTCGTGGCAGAAATGCGACGGTAAACACGCAGGAAGTAAACATCAGAGATGATGGGCCTAGACTATGATGGCAGTGCTGAAAGGTCAACTGTGCTCACGAATACAGAGTGCGGAGACAAGGGGACGGATGTGCTCCGAGCATGCTGATGAGCTGTGCGTTCAGACTTTAGCCCCAAGACACTACGAGGTGGCCCTGTGGTGTGCTTTTAGATTATTCAAGAGCCTATTGAAGTCGCAATCATATTTGTAGGAAATTGTGCCTCATAGATATGGAAGGCAGATTCGTGGAGCAGGTGCTTATCGATTCGTAAAATCAGTGCCATTTGTATGTCTGGGAATTGCAGCAGAATAACCTCATTCATAGCACAAATGCTATACCTCACTACAGAATCACACATAGCATGGCAGCTTGTAACACGTGTACGTAAGAAATATGGCAGTAGCTTTGAAGTAAAAGTGCATAAATCCCATTTGCTTATCGTTAGGTTAGTATGGCAAGTAATAGCATTTATTTTCCTTCACCACTGACTAATACTTCGTAATTCCTAACATAAATATTTTAGAGTATATCAACAGGTGAAAAGTACGCAAGAGGAACTCGTGACCCATTTTTTAGTTCGGCCTAGTAAGATTAAACATATGTCCATTTATGTTACTTGCAACAGTCGGCATTCACAATGACATTGTTTCTTAATTAATAAATAACTTATCTGTAACTTAATATTCAGACTCATATTTTCTACAATTTACTTTATGTCGCACCGACACAGATAGGACTTAATGGCGACGATGGGAGAAGAAAGGGCTAGAAATGGGAAGGAGCGACCCTGATATTTATTAAGGTACAGCCTCAGCATTTGCCTGATGTGAAAATGGGAAACCACCGAATACCATATTCAGGGCTACCGACTGTGGCGTTTGAACCCACTATCTACGTAGCTAAATGACACAAACCACGTAGCCGATCGCTCGATATTTAAATCATTTTGGTGTGAATAAGTGCTATCAAGTTAATTATGAATAATTTTTAAGTTTTTCATTGAGGAATGTACGTAAGTTAAATTATGTTGTTTTTATTGTTGCAGCAAAGACAGTAATAAATTAGAGTATCAAGTCGGGGGGGCCAAATTATGTCCCCGCACCTAATTTCGTCTCCCTAGGGATTTCCAGTTTGCACGATTGGTACGTAATGTTTAGCCGCGCGCACATGCAGAGCCTCATCCCGTTGTCTTGTTGTGAGAGTTGGTTGTGTGCACACGTTTTGTTTCCGTGTACAAGGAGGATTCAGAATTCAAATTAAGAGTCTGTTATTTCTAGACTGAGCACTGATATGTGTATGATATTGTGGACTGTGTTGTAGTTCCTGGCGTGTAATCGTTACAGTGAGGTGGATGGCGTTAGTTACTGTAGCGGCCATTGAAATATTTCAGGGAATGTTTGTAATTTCATCCACCTTCACATTATTTGTTAATTATGAAGTTTATTACTAATTTCAGATGGAAAAACGCAAGCAGTGGGATAAGGAGGATATGAAAATGCTCTTAATGCAGTGAGGGACAAGATAATGGGTGACATACGTGAAAGTAAAGCGTTTAACATCCCACGAGCAACGCCGAAAAACTATGATAAAAGTAATACCAATTTTTTTCATAAATGGCCTTCAAGTAATTCATTATAGGAGAAATGTTTGGTGCGATTGGAAAAGAAAAGTATATTAAAATTAATTGTATTTTTCATAAATTAGGTGCAGGACGCAATTACGAACATCCTTTTTAGTAGTATAGTTTTTGCAGTATTTATGTTTATGCCAAATATTGACTACTTTACGTTATAACAGTTTCACTGTAACTTGCCCGTAATTGGAGAATATATTCAGTAATATATATACCAATTTCTAGCTTGACAATCATATATATGAATTTCTACAAGTCCAAATCCGCCAAGGGGACGAAATATGCCCCCCCCCCCTATTTTACTTACTTATGTATAGGCCTACATAATGATGTTTAACTCTTAAAATATCTTTCATCAAAAGCACATAAGTGTTTTATGTCGCAGTTGATAATAAATACGTTCTAATCTGTAATATTTCATTGCTCTAAAATTATAAAGGGTATAAGTTATTGTACTATATTTTATTTATTGGTGCGTCTCCCGTCTTTAAGAAGTGTCTTTGTATGTCGTGTATTATAATTAATGCACCAAAGGTAGTGCTATGAAATGGCTCAGAGGCTGGATATTTTCAGATGTAAACAAAATAAAGAAAATAGTTTTACGCTGATACATGCAGATGCTTTATGGGGAACACTGCATTTCTTGAAGAGAGTCTATTCAAAAGATGCTAACACTAAAAATGAATAACAGTCTTTAATGAACATATTGAACCCTTTGGTCCATATTGAGGGATACCTCCCTTTCTTACCTATCAGCGAAGTTCATGAGATCTGTCTCTTGGGTCGTATCGGGTTCTTCGTCACTTGCTGAGGTAAAGGTAGGGTTCAGTAATTCTAATCTATCTACTGGAATGAAAGGTCTGTTTAAAAGATTCCTATTTATTCAGGAAAATTCTGAAGCAATCTGATATGTCAACGGTGTCATAGAGGTCAATTGTGTCCACTGGACACCACAATCATTTTTACATAAACGTCAGAACACTGGTGTGAGACTTTAACGTAACTGCCTGACGGGCATTCATACTAGAAACCATTGTCTCAATTATTAATCATCTAAGAAAGGAAAGTCTGGAAATCCTTAAATTCGGCTTCCATGTGAGACCACATGTACCATCATAGTGATTCGTTATGGTCCAGCCCTCGAAACACGAACTCTGGACTCTGGGTATAATTAAGGCAGTCCAATTGGTGTGTGCCACACAGTGGTTCTACGGCATGGACCCTTAATTGAATCGATGTGACCTGCGTCTATGTCATGGACCGACATCTAATCTTCTAAGTTACTTTAAAGTCATTGTGGATGATGACCGCAAGGAAATGAGGCTACAATGGCATACGGCCCTAATCTATGTCACTGAGGTTGATGAACCCCTGACCATCCAAGTTTCTAGGCTAAAGGCTAAACACAATTAAGTTACATCGGTTGATGACCAAAGTTTCCACTTTACTATCCCAGCACATTCACTGCTCAATCAATCAAAGTTCAGTAATTACAACAATAGCAATGCTCACAAACTTTGTGGCAGTAAAATCCATTTCCTTCGGATATGTCCCCTTAATCGTTACTTTATATTTAAATATTCCCCCAGAAAAACAAACTAAAATTTCCAGAATGCATCTCCAAGTTATTCGCTTGATTAAAGTTATTTCAAAATGCGGTTTCACTGAATTTAATAATTAAATAAATTTAAATGATTTAACGAAATGTTAAAGAACAGTAAATTTTATCTCCGCGGACTCTGGTTCCTTCACAAATTCCTACGCAGCTGTGATGTGAATTCAATCTAGTGATATTTATCTGGCTGGAAAAGAATTGTTACATAATTCATGTCCAGTTATATATCTTGTCTCCTGATCTGCAGTCCGGCTTGAGCTGTGGCAGGAGGCGGTTCGCGCGACTCTGCCTCTTTGCGTGTGACGTGTAGTGTTCTATTATTCTATAGTGTAATTACGTAAAGTGGAAATGGCAACCAACGGAATCCGGAAAAATACAATTAAATGTGCTTTCCCTGACAAGGCAAATAAACCCGGCCCTGCGGAAATACACGAGTGGATACAGCAAACTTTAAAGTTGAATGTCGACCAACTGGAGGCCATACAACTTGATAATTTGGAAACCGCAGTCTACATCAAGTTAACCAGTAAACTGTTAATGGAGAAGATCCTACTCATGACGAATGGACACGCACAGGTACGCAAATTTAATGGCTCTATATCTGATGTGGTGATAACATGTGCAGACGTGGATAGTAAATTAGTGAGAATAATGAACCTCCCCATAGAAATGCCAAATGAACGAATAATGTCTTTCTTTAGCAAGTATGGCAAAGTACGAGAAATCCGGAATGAGAGGTGGTCCTCCACCTATATTTATAATATATACAGTGGAATTAGGGCCATGCGCATAGAGTTAAAAGCTGCCATACCTCCCATTGTATCGATAGAGGGATACGGGGCGCAGGTAGTTTACGAAGGGCAACCGAAATCCTGCTTTTTCTGTAATGTTAGAGATCATTTTCGACAGGACTGTCCCATACGGCGCGGAGAGAAAGAAAATAAATCGGGGCCTAGACTCCTTAGTGAGATAGTTGCCAATAATGAATGTCACAGCGACTCCCTGGCTGCACTAGAGTCTGAGCGGATGTCCACAAGTATCACACACGTAGAACACCCGGTCCCGGTCCAACCACAAGTTGCAGAACAACAACACACGGATGACTCACTTAGCTACTCTACTGTCGTCTCGCAGACACCAGTCAGCCGGGTCGACTCCCCAACTGCAATGTGTACACAGCCACAACCACAACAGTCAAAGCTGGATACATATGAGCAATACCAAACATCTGACAACACCCAGCCACAGATAGACAGCCTTGTAGGAACAGACAGCTTGATTATAAACAACATTCCAGAAGGAACTAGCAGCGCACCTACCAACACTGACGTGGAGAATGTATTACCTGCTACGGTACTAGAGACAGCTGGGGAGGGGGACATAAATGTTCCACCCCCCGAGTCAGAGCTCCACTCCCGATCCAGTGACCACTAGCGGGCAGTGGGTTGCAGAAATAGAAGACGATAATTCTACGCTTATGGAAACTCAAGACACGGGGTCAGGGACCCCAACAAGCATACATGTCGATGAACCACCACTAAAAGACGCCGTCATGGTGAAAATCACACAAAAATTAAAAACACAACGACACTCGCGGGAAGAAACCCATAAGCCCTAAACGACAAGAGATCCGCGTCTACACGGGAGTAGAGTTGCAGAAAGAAGATAGTTTCTTCCTCCCCGCCTCCTTGACCCGCACACCCCCGCTCACCCTTCTGTTCTTTTGCCCGATCAGGAATGTCACCTCGAATGATCAGGATGTCAACCTATAGAATGAAAACAACACTACTGAATGGGACGCCAGCTAGTAAACAATAAACACAACGGTCCAAGTCTGCGACGAATACTCGCCACTTTCTTTCCCATAATTATTAAGAAGACGACATACAATGGTCCCTCTTAGGATCATGCTGCTGACTTACACGATATTATCTCTTAACATAAACTGTATCCCTGCTCCTAGTAAACAACTTCTGTTCCGGCAACTTCTGCGTGACCAGGATGTTGATATTGCCCTTCTTCAAGAAGTAGCTACGGAGGACTGGCAATCAATACCTGGATATGAAAAAATCTTAAATGTTAACGAAGACAAACGTGGTACTGCTATATACATCAAAGACAACATCCAATACACCGATCCAGTTCTGCTTCTAAACTCTCGCGGAATTACTATTCGTATTAACGATCTATTAATAGTAAATATTTATGCACCATCGGGCTCGAACGCAAGACTCGAACGAAGGACCTTTTTTACGACAGAAATCTTACCCCTTCTTCAACAATTTAACGGTAACATGATCCTTGGAGGCGATTTTAATGCAGTACTTTCGCCTAAGGACCACACAGGTAACTTTCAGGGCTGCCCTGCGTTAGCTGCGCTGATACAAAGTTTACAATTGAAAGATACGTGGGAACTGAAGAAACCCCACAGCCCTGGTTACACATATTTTTACAACACGGGAGCATCTCGCCTGGACCGCATTTACATTAGTACCCATTTACAAGACGAGCTACGTGAAGTTGATTTATGCCCGGTGGAATTTTCGAATCACTGTGGTTATATTTGTAAGGTCAGACAGCCGGCTATGGGGCCGGCACGTGGAAGGGGTACATGGAAATTAAACTGCAATATTTTGCGTGAAGAGGAGTTACAGGACCGCTTCTCCACTGAATGGGAAAGATGGAAACGACATATACACCACTATCGAGATATATTAGATTGGTGGTTGTTATATGCTAAACCTCGAACAATAGGGTTATTGAAGGCATACAGTTCCCAACGTCGACGACTACTCAACCAGACTACGGACTTTTATTACAGATGTTTACGGCAGCTCTACACTGCAGATCCTACCAATCCGCGAACGTACCAGCGCATTAAGCAGGTACGAGCCCAGCTCTTGACACTGCACATGAGATACCAAGAAGGTTTGAAAATTCGCGCTCGAGACAACCATTATAAGAGCGAAGAGGCTCCTTCCATATATCACTTCCTTCGAGATTGTGGCAGGGGGCGACAGAAATATATTCATCAGATTACTACCCAGGACGGCCAAATTGTTCAAGACCACCCACGGATACAAGCAACACTTGAAAATTTCTTTCAAGACTTGTATGGAGAAGGCGAGGTAACCCATATTGATCACCGACACACGTTTTTCGATGGAATTCGTGGAAGGCTTCAGCACCGTGAACAAGACAGTCTGACGGCTGAGTTAACGGAAGACGAAATATATCAAGCAATCAAGCGGAGCGCATCCCATAAATCACCAGGAATAGATGGACTGGGGAAGGAATTCTATGTACAGCTATGGCCAATCATCAAAGCTGAAATTGTGCTGATACTCAATAACGCCCTACAGCCTGACAGGAACATTGCAAAGATGAATGAAGGTCAAATAGTTCTAATTCCAAAGAAAGGGAAACCAATGTCCCCAGCCGACTTTCGACCTATCACACTCCTCAATTTTGATTACAAGTTACTTACTCGCTGCTTGAAACAACGGCTCAACAATTTCTTAGCAGACGTAACCTCCAGCCAACAGTCAGGAGCTGTTCAGGGAAGAAGTATTTTGAACACTGTCTGTGCCATTCGCGATATGATTAGTAGGTCACTCGTAGACAAGCAACGGCGACAGCTGCTCTCCTTGGACTTTGATCACGCATTTGATAGACTTAACCATGGTTATTTGATCGAGGTGTTTAAAGCATTAGGTTTCACTATGCCTTTTACCACTCTGATGGCTAAGATACTGACTGGCGGCTTTTCTAAAATAACTGTGAACGGTTACCTTTCAAACCCTATCAAAATTACAAGAGGAGTACGGCAAGGTTGCCCCTTATCGATGGTGCTTTTTGTGATATCCTTGGAACCCTTTATTGTCAATATATTACGTACCTTCCCCCCTGGTATGATCGACGTCTTTGTCTACGTTGACAATGTTACATTAATTCTGGATCGCAATGCTGACTACCAGCGTCTTTTCACCGAGCTCGACACTTATGGACAATATTCCGGTGCACATCTCAACCTCCAAAAAACTAAAACTATGCGGATAGGGTATCGAAGCAGGACTTCCGAAAATGTTCCTTCATGGATGCAGATCACTGATGAGATTAAGATACTCGGCATCCAGTTCTGTAATAGCATACATCAGATGATTAAAAAAATTGGTCCATTGCCCTTGCCTCGGTGAAAAGTATACTGCACCACGTTAAATATAAATTCGTGGCGTTACAACAACGAGTGCAATATGTCAGTATGTATGGTCTAAGCAAAATCTGGTATTTAAGCCAAATTTTACCAATGCCAAGAGTAGCTGACACCCGTATAGTTTCAGCAGTAGGCTGGTATATCTGGCAAGGATCACTTTTCCGCGTCGCACGACCTACACTCATGCTAGCAAAATCTGAAGGAGGTCTTGGTCTTATTGATGTACAGCTTAAAAGTAAAGTGCTCCTCTTGTTACAGAACCTCAGAATAATACAAGCAGCGGACAACCGCAGTTCCACCAATTTTTTACTCGGAATGTGTAACCCGGAAGAGATTAAGAACCAGCCAGCATTTTACGATATCCACCACCACGCGCCACATGCTCGGTATATGCGATGTGAAATGAGCTACGTTCCCCGTGGTCTTCTCCTATCTCCAGACATAACTACGAAGAAACTTTATACGTATGTGCATACACAGCAGTATCAAGCCCCGAAAATAGTTCGGACAGCAATGTTAATAAACTGGTACCGAGTCTGGCGGAACATTTCAAATCGCATTCTCCCTCAAATAATATGTGATACGTGGTATAAGGTAGTTCATGATATCATTCCTACAAATAGCAACTTCCATCGCATCCATATGCAGGACAACGCCGCCTGTGGATTTTGTCGAGCTCCTAGGGATACAATCCAACATAGACTGACGGAATGTGACGTCATCCAAAAAGTGTGGAGTGAATTTAAAGTGAAACTACATTCTATCATAAATCAGCCCCAGATCTATATTGCCTCTGAATGGACAATTCGACCTACCTTTAGTTTGCGACCGGTTCAGCTAAATAATACTGTAGTGCTCCTCTTAGGCACTTATGTACATTGTGTGTTACAAGCCAAAAGACCCTACACCAAACAAGAGCTCTTCGCCGACATCAGTGTTAGTGTCTACAAAGCCCTCGCGTTCCCCCAGAAGAAGCTCTATATTGGGGACTTTATTAATAAACTGGTAGCAGTCATCTAACAATGTAACTGTGTGAATAGTGTAACTACTAAAACTTCTCTCTCGGTCACAAGAGTGTTATTTCACTACGCGAACTTACACAGTGGTGCACGAGTTCTGTGGTTTAGCTTGTGTTATTTCATACTCCTGTAGCTCCTATTACTGTGACAATTGTTGGTTGGTCTGTGTGATTGTCGGCAAGGAGTGATTATGTGATGTAAATCCTCGCTCGTTTATTCACTTATTGTATATTGTGTTTTCGCTGGCATAGAATACTCTAGTTAGTCATTGACTCACAAAAGGTGTGTGTTTGTTGTCTAGCAATCTTCTCTTTTGAAGTATATTGCATTTGAATTAAATGTATTGTAATATACTATGTTGACAATAAAAAAATATAGATTAAAAAAAATAAAAAAATAAAATCTCACACTTTTAAAATCTAATCTAGCCCTAAACGTTATTTACACTTGGATATCCTAATAATCTACGTACAAACTAAACAACTCGCCATATAATTACGATGTCATATCTCGTCATACCATTTATGAATTTTGCACACCCCTCACAGACAAACCAATCATCACGACCATCGCTCTATATTTTGGACAACCCTGAATTTGGTTACTCTATTCCTTATACTCGAAGTTCATGGTTTCAAATGTTCAATACGTCCCCAATTAAACAAATTTTACAGTATTTTACAATACTCAGATCATTACCGGCTATGAATTTCAACTAAATCCAGCTTTTTAACGTTTTCCCCGGCCGAGAATACAGTACAATCTCAATTCCACGCCTGTCCCGTTATCACAGCTGAGGCCTCTCGTCCCCAAGTTCGCTTGGCAGTAACATGACACACCTGGTTTATTCCAGTTGACCGGCTTCTCAAAATGCTCTCTTTAAACTCTGCCGACAAAATTAAACAAATACGATATTCTAACCAACAAAATGCACAGATTATGCTTCATGATGCCCACACTAATTATACGCGTCGCCAATTAATACCGCTATGGATTTCTATGAATTTCTTTCCATTCCCAACATTATAAAATATACCTCGGGCTATCGTGTCCCGGCTTCAATGACAGGACTCTAACCTGATTCGCACATCTCATCTCAACTCATATAAAACATTCCTCGGGCTTCCATGTCCCGGCTTCAATGACAGGTCCAACCTGATTCACAAATCTCATATCAACAAAACTAACCTCTGTTTCCCAGCTCCACAATTATCATCGACAAAGAACTGGAATAAAATCCTCACTAGAAATCCCGACGTCTAATATCGCACAATGCATTAATCATGAATAACTTCGCATAAATGATATCGTATTTAATAACTTGATTTTTACGAGAAAATGACTGAAACATCCTACTAGATCTTTTTATTGTCAGTCAGACACAGTTTAAAATGGGCCTAGAAAAACGTTTCTCTCCGTGACCAAATTCATCACCCTAGGTTCTCACCCGACAACGCGCTTCCACTCGATTGAAAATGAGTAACCATGGATTCCTAAATTATTAACGTCAAATTGCAGACAGGAAAAATTTACGTCGACTGAACATCTTAATTTGGCATCACAAAACATAGGCAGTACACTCACACGGATGACGATCTACATTGGACGTGATATCACTTCGAAACCCTATTCAATAACTTTTTACAACATTATACGGCACTCGCAAGACTTCAAAATTTTATCCAAGTGGAAAATAAAACAAATGATTCTTTTAGTCGTATTCTCACATTTACAAAACTTAGTAGGGGTGACCACTGCGTCGTATATCCCCATTCAAATACACTTTTAGAGATCATAAGACAAGATATAAGAGGTAGTAAGATGGAAAGTCACCTACCTCATGTAGTCGCACCATTGTTCGTCATAGGGCTCACCTGCGACCCTGGCATTTTATTTAGCCATTTTTACATTCATGGCTGTACAGATCATTATGTTTCTTCAGGTTTCCTGGAATAAAGCATAAAAAAAGAAAATACCCTTCACTTGTTTGCTGAGCGCACACGATGGACTATATTTTTTTCCGCACACGAATTACTTAATCACATTAGAATTTATTCAGTACTTTGACCGTCCTATCTGGTACAATTATTTCACTCAAGAAAACTATCTCCTCATGGAGACAAGACCTAGCCACAATGGCTAAAATCTGCAGTTGAACTCAGTCTACTTTCGTTGGTTTGATTTCGCAGAGCAGCTCAACAATTTTTCGTCCGCTTTGTATCACAAATGCCGGAGAAGGAAGGTTCGTCATGGCGTCCCTTCATATTTATAGCAGTTACCCCCTCTCTTCGGATATCTCCCTTTGCCGCCAAGAAAATTTCTATAAATTTTCTGACTTACCTAAACTGTAATTTCAAGAGTTTTAAAAATGACTACATGCTTGCTACATTTCTGGCGGTAGTGTTCATGGACATTTGAAATGTATACGGGTTCGATTTGTGAGATGATTGACCTCCTTTCATAGGCACTATTTTTTTTGACTTGGCTTGGAACACGCCATGTACACGCGCTTTGAAATAGTTCACAAAAATGACTTGAGATTCTTCAGCCATCGACACGTGTGGCTGACGTCACGTATTCCAGAACGTGGGACCGAAGGTAATCACCCCCTCGTCACGTGTCAAATCCATGCTATCAAGAATCCAACTTTTAGTTTAATTGTTAATTTATGCATAATGTTCTTAGGGCACAAAGGTCATGGGTTCAATATATGCCTTAATAATAATAATAATAATAATAATAATAATAATAATAATAATAATAATAATAATAATAATAATAGTAGTAATAATAATAATAAGAAGAAGAATAAAATAAATCAGTATTTCGTCCACATGAAATACGGTATTTGAATATTATCGATTACCATGAGCAAGCCAGACCAGAATGATGTAATTCATTATAAGGTGTACCAAACCCGATAACGGGTACGTTCCATGTGCCTCTTATTTTACGTTTCTTGCGCTTTTTCCACAACTTTTTTAAGGTGGAAGTAGCACCTTTTCAACAGACATTCCTCCATTGTGTAGCTAGCAATTCCCGTAAAACTCATGTAGGTTCTCAAATATATGTTACTTAATCCCTCTTACGATCGTCACAATCTTTCATTGCAATTCAGGATTGGTTGCCCGTATGTTCTCTCAAACATAAACATATAGGGCCGATTGCAAAAACGATGACTGGTTTTAAGCCTTACACATAGTCTACCTAAACAAAGTCTAAATCAAGCACGATCCTCCATTGCATAAACGATGTTCAGTCGATGTTTAACTAGACATCCCTTAAAGTTTCAATTTTGGTTTGAAAATGGAGACAGAAGTATCTTTCATGCAACACTTTGCTTGTCGAAAACCAATGAAATTCGTCGGTGCGCGCGCCGAACGCAGGTCAGCTGTTTGTCTTCCTACGCATTACTCAAATATGGCTGAGCATGACTTGCCCACAGATAAGAGTATCGCTATCGGTGGAAATTAACTCTCATAATATTATCGACACTAAAGCGACACGCCACCGTACGGGGAAGTGTAGCTTTCATTATAGCGTTGTTATAGTGAGTGTAATCTACTCATAAATACAGTAGCTTCGACGAAGGGAAGATGAAGCAATGGTAATGTGGACCCGAGTGTGTTGTACGGGCCATATATAGGTAGCTTGCATTCTGGAGAACGTAGGTTCGAAACGCTTCATCGGCAGCCGTGAAGATTGTTTTCCGTAGTTTCCCTATTTCTACGCCAGGCAAATACTAGGCTTGTTATTATGGCCACGGCTCATCCTCCCCAGTCCTCTTGAAACGATAATCCCCACAACTTGCATTTTCCTATCTGATAGTTGCCGAAACCTTATACCATTATATACATAAAAATCCCATACAACCTACTTTTTAGTCTTCACTATTATGTGTGTTTACTTGGCAGTAAATATAAGTGAATCCCTCCCGGTTGATGTATGTGACAGCCCTCTGACGATCGGGACACGTAATTCTGGTATGTATGTAGCCGAAGTGACCTATAATTCCGTGGAAATTACACCATGTATATAACAAAATATATCGGTTGCCAAGAATTGTATTCATGTTGACAGTTACCGGACTATCCCTTTGAACAGTCTCAAGAAACAAGTCTCTCGAAAAGCGAAACCTTATTTTATGATTATCTCCCCGTGCATGTCAAACGAATTGCTGCGATTTAGCAGCGGGCGACCCACAGAGAGGCCGTCGGACTAACCTTTCTTCCTGGAATCTTCTCAACATGATAATACAAATTACATATTTCATGGTACATAACCTCTGATTGTGATTCACTCCTCTCATTTGAGGTTAAACATTGCTGTCGGCAGAGTTTAAACATGACCGGTTGAACATCGGTATTAGACAGTGTCTAAATGATAAATAACGTCTCTGCGATGCGGCAGCCGTACTTAGGCACTGTTTAATCGTGGACATCGTCTAAGTACCGTTTCTGCAATCGGCCCATAAACTGTCTTCCTTCAGTACACCAAAAGAGTACGTTTTCAGGGCTGTAAAATAAGGTAAATAGGATATGTGATGACTGTGACGCGGAAAAATAAGAGTTTCCCAAAATTCACACAGTGCAAAAGTAGAGTGTTGTACCTCGATGTGTGGCAAGTGGAATCACAACACATGGAGTGACATGATTTTGTACGGCAAAATCCTTTCAGAATTCTCAGAAATGTTTACACCATCATCCCGAACAAACAAGGTAATAATATTATTACATTTAAGTCCCGCTACCTGCCTTTGCGAAGGTGGAAGCTGGGTAGATTCGGGACATTTTATTTATCGTTCGGAAGTAATGAACAATGAAGTAGGGGGAATGGTTGCTGGTAAAGAAAAGGAGGGAGCAATGACAGGGATGTTATAGGAATGAGGAGATAAAAGCTAAATTAGAAATGAACTCGATGGATGTAGCTATGCGCATAAACCACCTATACTAGTGGGGCCATGTGAGAAAAGTTGAGGAGGAGGGAAGGTTGCCTAGGATATTGATGTATTCAGCCATGGAGGGTAAGAAAGGAGAAGGTCACGATGGATAGATTCAGTTTATAGCGGTTTGAAGTCAAGGAACTGAACGAGGCTACCGAGCTAGTTGCAAATAGAGCATTGCGGAGGCGCATAGTTAATTCACGAAAGCTTGAAGACCTAACACAAAAAGGGATAAAAGTCTATAATGATTAATAATAATAATAAAAATAGTGATAAGAAGAATCAATATCGTCATCATCATCATCATCATCATCATCATCATCATCGAGATCGGTAGCTGCAGTCACTTAAGTGTAGCCAGTACCCAGTATTCGGTAGATATTGGGTTCGAACCTAATTGTCGGCAGAACTGAAGATGATTTTCCGTAGTTTCCCATTTTCACACCACACAAATGCTGTGTCTGTATCTTAATTAATTTCACAGCCGCTTCCTTCCGATCCCTAGCCGTTTCCTGTCCCACTGTCGTCATACTACATATGTGTGTCAGTGCGACGTAAAGCAACTTCCATCACCATCATCATCATCAAGAGGAGTCCGGCTTAATGATTAAATGGTTCATATGCTGGCCTTTGTTCCAAGGTGTTGCGGGTGTGATTGCCGGCCGGGCCGGAGTTTTTAGACCTTCATTTTCTATTCGGATGGATCAGCGGATGGGTGTGGGTGCCGTCTTCATCATTATAATACATTATAGATAGGGCTCCATCCCAACAGACGCGCAGGTCGCCAATACGGCGTCAGCTCAAAAGACCTGCACTATAGTGATGGGATATTCGATTCATTTAACTGCATCGATTCATTTGATTCCGTTCACGTTACTGAATCGGTACAGTCAGCCACTCACGGCTCATTAGAGTCATCGATTCTATTGCATCTCTGTAGTGTGTACTGATAAGACTGCAGCAACAACATTTAATGCTTGCTGCTGCCATCTGGTCTTTATTCCATGAACTGCTTTTCTATGTGTCATCTAGCTTCCAGATTCTCGTTCCTCCTCCACCCACTTCTTCGTATCACGTTTTCATGTTACAAAGCATTCCGCCGACAGTGACGACTCCATTAAATAACTATATAGAGTTAGATGAAGATTATTTGTACAAACAATCATCAATGATTTGCATTTAGAGCTGTCGCGCAGGTGTGAGATTCCTTATCAATTGTTTTCCTAATCTATTCTTAAATGATTTCAAAGAACTAGGAAATTCTATTATATTCTCTGTATATAATAGAATATAAATAAGTTAAAAGTAAAAATGCAGGAAAAATTGGGACTTGTGCCATACCATACACGCTTAATACAGCACAAAACTTACGTAGTTAATAATAACAATAATTTATATAACTCAAATTTTATACACTCACTACCCTATGGTTTTCCACAGTTGTCTTAAAATCACAACTCTATTATATATACTTCATATAGAATTAGATGTAAAAATGCCTATGTCCACGATAGGTTATCTACATATTAAATGTAAATCAAAAAGGTTGCCTTACGTCTCACCGACACATATAGGTCTAATGGCGACGATGAGATAGGAAAGGGATAGAAGTGGAAAGGAAGTGGCCATGGCCTTAATTAAGGTACAGCACCAGCATTTGCCTGGTGTGAAGATGGGAAACCACGGAAAACCATGTTAACATCTGACGCTGGTAGGCCTCGAACTCGCCATCCCCCGAATGCAAGCTCATAGCTACGCAACGTTAAACGCATGTACAACTAGCTCGCTCGTATTTGAAAATGTATTTTTCTATCAGAAGAGGAATTTTTAATCGTCAAATTTTGTATAGGCTAGCTATTTTTGCTATTTTGCTTTACGTCGCACTGATACAGATAGGTCTTATGGCGACGATGGGATAGGAAATGCCTAGGAATTGTAAGGAAGCGGCCGTGGCCTTAATTAAGCTACAGTCGAGACGTACAGTAGCCCACTGGTTTTCTTATTAAACATATTTTTATTTAAGCTATTGAATCAGTCGGCTCACTTATTCACTGTCTAAGAACACCGGTGATCTCGTGGTTCGATTATTGAAGTATTGTGCAATGATGCGACTTACGAACTGAAAGAATATCGGGCGGTTCTTCCCAATATAAAACAGACAATTTCGAGTGGTCATGGGCATGACTCTTAGTCATAGGATAGGCCAGATAATAATATTATTGACTTTACGTCCGACTAACTACTTTTAAAGTTTTCGTAGAAGCCGAGGTACCGGAATTTAGTCCCGAAGGAGTTCTTTTAAGTGCCAGTAAATCTGCCGACACGAGGCTGGCGTATCTGAGCACATTCAAATACTACCGGACTGAGTCAGGACCAAACATTTCAAGTTGGGGTCAGAAGGCCAGGCCTCAACCGTCTGAGCCACTCAGAGAGGCGGGTAGTTTAGAGAGCAGAGTTGAATTAATCTTCGAATGTCAACTACTAATTAAAATACCGTGAGGCGGGTAGTTTAGAGAGCTGAGTTGAATTAATCTTCGAATGTCAACTACTAATTAAAATACCGATCGATTAAACTAATACGGTAAATAGAATAACTAATATCCTACCTACTTACAAGTTAGGTACTTTGGAATTATATTTTGACTACCTTTTTATCACTGCACATAAATCCGTCTATTATTTAGTTGGTATTATTTTCAAGTGAACTGAGCGTGAGAGTCCGTTATAGGAAACGATTCTTTCAGTGTGCCATTGCTCTGTATATATCGCTGCAGCGGAAGTTCGGCTCCCCGCCAGTGTCCAGTATCCCGCTAGTGAGCCGTGTGTGTATTGTGTCTCACTGATCCGTGAGTGCGCCACTGACCACTGTCTTCTGTGAGTCAGCTGAATCGTATGCCGTGAGCTCGCCGATCCTGTGAATCGATTCACTCGGACACTTGAATGAATCGATACACTGCTTCGAATCATACACTCAGTAGCCAATACTACTTCACTAGGGCTCTTTGGAGGTCACACGCCATTATCATTATATCACGAAGAAAACCGGGGATTCGAAAGAGGACCTGACAGCAAGCAGAACATGTCCTGTAAACATGTGGTTTATTTGCTTTCGTTACCGTGTTACAGGCATTGCTTGTGGTGTATATAACACAGACAACACAGACCACTTCAGTAGGCAGGTTGCTCATTTGTGTAGGGCACACAGGCCACTTGTACATTTCGTACCGATTCAAGTCTGTGTGCATTTGTTTTGCATTCAAATCTACGTGATGTCAGTTGCTTAGCAAAGTAAACACTTCCACACAGGCCATAAGCTAGAGTGGAGTGATACGTGTTGTCAGTTGTTCTTGAGTGCACGTACAGTACAAGTGGAGTGACACGAGTTGTCAGTTGTTCTTGAGTGCACGTACAGTACAAGTGGAGTGACACGTGTTGTCAGTTGTTCTTGAGCGCACGTACAGTACAAGTGGAGTGACACGTGTTGTCAGTTGTTCTTGAGTGCACGTACAGTACAAGTGGAGTGACACGTGTTGTCAGTTGTTATTGAGTGCACGCACAGTACAAGCGGAGTGACACGTGTTGTCAGTTGTTCTTGAGTGCACGCACAGTACAAGTGGAGTGACACCTGTCGTCTGTTGTTATTGAGTGCACGTACAGTACAAGTGGAGTGACACGTGTTGTCTGTTGTTATTGAGTGCACGTACAGTACAAGTGGAGTGACACGAGTTGTCAGTTGTTCTTGAGTGCACGTACAGTACAAGTGGAGTGACACGTGTTGTCTGTTGTTATTGAGTGCACGTACAGTACAAGTGGAGTGACACGAGTTGTCAGTTGTTATTGGGCGCACGTACAGTACAAGTGGAGTGATACGTGTTGTCAGTTGTTCTTGAGCGCACGGACAGTACAAGTGGAGTGACACGAGTTGTCAGTTGTTCTTGAGTGCACGTACAGTACAAGTGGAGTGACACGTGTTGTCAGTTGTTCTTGAGTGCACGTACAGTACAAGTGGAAAGATACGTGTTGTCAGTTGTTCTTGAGTGCACGTACAGTACAAGTGGAGTGACACGAGTTATCAGTTGTTATTGGGCGCACGTACAGTACAAGTGGAGTGACACGTGTTGTCAGTTGTTCTTGAGCGCACGTACAGTACAAGTGGAGTGACACGTGTTGTCAGTTGTTATTGGGCGCACGCACAGTACAAGTGGAGTGACACGAGTTGTCAGTTGTTCTTGAGTGCACGTACAGTACAAGTGGAGTGACACGTGTTGTCAGTTGTTCTTGAGCGCACGTACAGTACAAGTGGAGTGACACGTGTTGTCAGTTGTTCTTGAGTGCACGTACAGTACAAGTGGAGTGACACGTGTTGTCAGTTGTTATTGAGTGCACGCACAGTACAAGCGGAGTGACACGTGTTGTCAGTTGTTCTTGAGTGCACGCACAGTACAAGTGGAGTGACACGTGTTGTCTGTTGTTATTGAGTGCACGTACAGTACAAGTGGAGTGACACGTGTTGTCTGTTGTTATTGAGTGCACGTACAGTACAAGTGGAGTGACACGAGTTGTCAGTTGTTCTTGAGTGCACGTACAGTACAAGTGGAGTGACACGTGTTGTCTGTTGTTATTGAGTGCACGTACAGTACAAGTGGAGTGACACGAGTTGTCAGTTGTTATTGGGCGCACGTACAGTACAAGTGGAGTGATACGTGTTGTCAGTTGTTCTTGAGCGCACGGACAGTACAAGTGGAGTGACACGAGTTGTCAGTTGTTCTTGAGTGCACGTACAGTACAAGTGGAGTGATACGTGTTGTCAGTTGTTCTTGAGTGCACGTACAGTACAAGTGGAAAGATACGTGTTGTCAGTTGTTCTTGAGTGCACGTACAGTACAAGTGGAGTGACACGTGTTGTCAGTTGTTCTTGAGCGCACGTACAGTACAAGTGGAGTGACACGAGTTGTCAGTTGTTCTTGAGTGCACGTACAGTACAAGTGGATTGACACGTGTTGTCAGTTGTTCTTGAGCGCACGTACAGTACAAGTGGAGTGACACGAGTTGTCAGTTGTTCTTGAGTGCACGTACAGTACAAGTGGAGTGACACGAGTTGTCAGTTGTTCTTGAGTGCACGTACAGTACAAGTGGATTGACACGTGTTGTCAGTTGTTCTTGAGTGCACGTACAGTACAAGTGGAGTGACACGAGTTGTCAGTTGTTCTTGAGTGCACGTACAGTACAAGTGGAGTGACACGTGTTGTCAGTTGTTCTTGAGCGCACGTACAGTACAAGTGGAGTGACACGTGTTGTCAGTTGTTCTTGAGTGCACGTACAGTACAAGTGGAGTGACACGTGTTGTCAGTTGTTCTTGAGCGCACGTACAGTACAAGTGGAGTGACACGTGTTGTCAGTTGTTCTTGAGTGCACGTACAGTACAAGTGGAGTGACACGTGTTGTCAGTTGTTCTTGAGTGCACGTACAGTACAAGTGGAGTGACACGAGTTGTCAGTTGTTATTGGGTGCACGTACAGTACAAGTGGAGTGACACGTGTTGTCAGTTGTTCTTGAGTGCACGTACAGTACAAGTGGAGTGACACGTGTTGTCAGTTGTTCTTGAGTGCACGTACAGTACAAGTGGAGTGACACGTGTTGTCAGTTGTTCTTGAGTGCACGTACAGTACAAGTGGAGTGACACGTGTTGTCAGTTGTTCTTGAGTGCACGTACAGTACAAGTGGAGTGACACGTGTTGTCAGTTGTTCTTGAGTGCACGTACAGTACAAGTGGAAAGATACGTGTTGTCAGTTGTTCTTGAGTGCACGTACAGTACAAGTGGAAAGATACGTGTTGTCAGTTGTTATTAAGTACACGTACAGTACAAGTGGAAAGATACGTGTTGTCAGTTGTTATTGAGTGCACGTACAGTACAAGTGGAGTGATACGTGTTGTCAGTTGTTATTGAGTGCACGTACAGTACAAGTGGAAAGATACGTGTTGTCAGTTGTTATTGGGCGCACGCACAGTACAAGTGGAAAGATACGTGTTGTCAGTTGTTATTGAGTGCACGTAGAGTACAAGTGGAAAGATACGTGTTGTCAGTTGTTATTGAGTGCACGTACAGTACAAGTGGAAAGATACGTGTTGTCAGTTGTTATTGAGTGCACGTACAGTACAAGTGGAGTGATACGTGTTGTCAGTTGTTATTGAGTGCACGTACAGTACAAGTGGAAAGATACGTGTTGTCAGTTGTTATTGGGCGCACGCACAGTACAAGTGGAGTGATACGTGTTGTCAGTTGTTATTGAGTGCACGTACAGTACAAGTGGAAAGATACGTGTTGTCAGTTGTTATTGAGTGCACGTACAGTACAAGTGGAAAGATACGTGTTGTCAGTTGTTATTGGGCGCACGTACAGTACAAGTGGAGTGACACGAGTTATCAGTTGTTATTGGGTGCACGTACAGTACAAGTGGAAAGATACGTGTTGTCAGTTGTTATTGAGTGCACGTACAGTACAAGTGGAGTGACACGTGTTGTCAGTTGTTATTGAGTGCACGTACAGTACAAATGGAGTGATACGTGTTGTCAGTTGTTATTGAGTGCACGTACAGTACAAGTCGTGATAAAATGGGGTACTCGAATCAGGAAATGGCAGACATGCACCTTCTGTGAGGACGAGCTCAGTCTAACGCAAATGAAGCACGGCGTTTGTATGCGGAACACTTTCCTAATAGACGTTTACCGAACAGCAAGACGTTCCAAAGATTACATGAGCGTCTTAGCGAAACAGGCTCGTTTAGCAGACGTGTTTATGATAATGGACGACCTAGGAGCACAAGAACACCTAACATAGAAGAACGAGTTCTCAACCATATTGAGGCAAATAGCAAGAGCAACACCAGGGAATTTGCGGCAAGGGTGAATTTCAGTCATATGACAGTGTGAAGGATTCCACGAGAAATATCCTTTATCCGTATCACCTTCGAAAATCCAAGGTCTTAGTGCAGCTGACTTTCCACCCAGGGCAGCACTTTGTACCTGGTTAAGACAGATGTGTGTTCAGGAGAAACGTTTCCTCTCTGCTATTCGTTTTACCGATGAAGCGGAATTTACCAGAATTGGAGTGCAGGACTTCCACAATACGCATATCTGGGAGTATTAAAATCCCTGAGAAGTTGTGCAAACCAGACATCAACAACAGTTCAATATTAATTCATGGGCTGGAAAAATAGGTTAAACATTAATTGGTCCTTTCATTTTACTGGGAACATTGACAGGAGCGTCATCCTGCGCTTTTTCTAACAAATGATTTACATGTTTTGTTGGAAGACGTTCCACTGGATTTTTTTTTGCTAGTTGCTTTACGTCGCACCGACTCAGATAGGTCTCATGGCGACGATGGGACAGGAAAGAGCTAGGAGTGGGAAGGAAGCTGTCGTGGCCTTAATTAAGGTACAGCCCCAGCATTTGCCTGGTGTGAAAATGGGAAACCACGGAAAACCATTTTCAGGGCTGCCGACAGTGGGGTTCGAACCTACTATCTCCCGAATACTGGATACTGGCCGCACTTAAGCGACTGCAGCTATCGAGCTCGGTCCACTGGATTTAATTCAGCGCATGCGGTTCATGCATGATGGAGCACGGCCTCATTTTGCTCTTGCTGCTAGAGCAATTTTACATCAGCGATTCCCAAACAAGTGGATGGGGTGACAGGGACCGACACCGTGGCCTCTTAGTTCTCCCGATCTCAATCCATTAGACTTCTACTTATGGGGTCAATTGAAGGCCATTGTGTAAGCCACACCTATTCATAATGTTTAAATGCTGCGTCAGCGAATAAAGCAAGGATGTCAGCAGATACGACAGAGCCCTGGAATATGGGAACGAGTGAGACAGTCAATGATGCGGCCCATAGACGCCTGCATTACAGCTCGTGGTCGGCATTTTGAGCACCTTTTTTAGAGAACTGTAAGTAGTAAATTATACTTTTCCGACACAAATGACCAACCTGCATACTGAAGTGGTCTGTGTTATGTACACCACAAACAATGCCTGTAACACGGAAACGAAAGCAAATAAACAATAAGTTTACCGGACATGTTCTGCTGGTTGGCAGATCCTCTATCGAATCCCCGGAGCTTTCCCACATATTTACTGTTGTTCCACCTAGTATTGAAGAATCTGCAGAGAATACGTAGATGATAGCAGCGTCGAAGGTAGTAACCATTTTATGTAGTTAGAACAGTATACATGGGCTATTTGTAGTGGAATTCTATCACCAACATACGCAAAGAGATGGCCGTATGAATATTTCATATTACATTTAGAAGTTACTTGTTCTTTGTGAGGCATAAGGAGGAATATCTGCAGAGTTTGATTACATTCTTGACTCTGACTTCCACGAGGTTTCCAGTGCAGTCCCATAAAGGTGCTCATACTGTACTTTAATAAAACATTAGTATCTGTTGTCTATCTGATGTGCAAAATAAGAGAATTTGGAAGTCAATTTTAACGCAGAAGGAAGAAATATGTTGATGAAGTTAAGTTCTTAGAGAGGAATTATTTACAAAGTAGATGGAAGAGAAAGAATCCAAATGAAATTAACATACAGAGAAGGGAAAAATTGGGAAAAGGCAATCAAAATGCAAAGACTACAGCATGCTTCACCAAAACAACGCAATATTTTATTAAATTTGACTGTTCATTTTATCAATGGTTTATTATTTATAAATAATGGATGAGCTTTAGAAAGGATAAGTTTGAAAGGTGGTTATTAAAATGTAATATTACTAAAATGAAATTAATACACAATATTCACACATTCAAATAACAAACCCGAGTCAGTAATTATTTCCTTTGAGTCGACAATCAGTCCCTGATTATATCAACTAATATGAAATAATGCATTTTGTTTAAAATCCCTTCAACTGCTACAAAATTGAAAGTATCAGTTTCCGAGTCCTGTTTCAATAACACGCTCCTACCATCAGAGCTACTCGTTCAGTTTTAACGAAAACGTATACACGTGGATAATTAAGATTAATTTACAGGATATGTTGTTAAAATAGGGGTAGAAAACATCTCTTCCTGTTACCGATGAAGGAATTACATAAGATTCAACAAGCGGTACATTTATGGAATGAACTACTGCATCGCTCAATTTGTAATCAATTGATTAGGTTTATGACTTGTTTATGACTGCAATAGTGTTAGTATACGTAGAATTTAAGTAAAATTAATCACTTAGAATTCCTTCTTTAGGACAAAAAGTATTTGTACGAGAACTTGAAAGAATATTTCGCTTCGATGTAATGTTTGCATTTTTCCATGTGTGTTCGTAATTAGAAATGTATTTATTGCTGAGTGGCGTGATCGCGCGTGTTAACACATTAGTTCTATATGGGGAGGATTTTTATTCGGGAGACCCACAATAGCAACATAATATTAGTTGTAGTTCAACAATATCATCATTCCCATTCTCTGCTTATGAGTGACGGGCTCAGTGTTTAACTTAGAAAAGAAAATTCTGCCCGTGTAGATAGGGTCTGCGATATTGATATTTACACTAAGCGGAAAATTAGATTTACTACCTTTGTCCTCGTTTGTTCATACAGTGCCATTTCCAGTTATAATACCAGTCTAAATAGATGACAGAATAATGAGATTTTTTTCTCGCATTAGCAGTGATATGGTTGCAGATTTCGAAACTAATAACATAAAACTGACTCGTACTTGAGAGACAAACTTTTCAATGGAGCGAAGTTTGGACTTTTACACCAAGCATTACTCACGGCTTAGTCTGCATCTTCCCTTGCTTATTATGAAATTTCCTCAGTTGTCGGGAAGTCAAACACTTTGTCAAACGCTCATTCCGAAAAGAGTGACATACATGAAAAATGATGGAGTTTTGATAAAGAATCCTTTCAACAAAATAGATGTTAAAGGGATCAGATTATCAAGAGGTAGCTAGATTGTCTGGGTAACTTTGAATTCGGGAGATAGGGGGTTCGAACCCCACAGTCGGTAGCCCTGAAAATGGATTTCAATGGTATCCTATTTTTACACAAGGCGAATACTGGGCCTATGCCTTACTTAAGGCCTCCGTCACATCCTTCCCAATCCTAGCCCTATCCTCTCCCATCATCGCCATAAAACCTACACGTGTCAAACAAATAGTAAAAAAAATCTCCAACAATATTTCACGTGGAAAATAATGACAAAATATAAAACCAATCCCATAGCGTTGCAACTCTAATTAGCCTTGGCCTGCTGAATGACCGTTGTTCGTCCCGACAGCCTGCAGATTACGAGGTGACGCGTGGTCAGCGTGATCAGTCGTTTCGGACGTTATTCTTGGCTTTCTGGCCCAGCACTGGTATCGCATTGTTAAGAAGCCCCAAATGATCTCACATATGTTTCGTTGACCTTGAAACAATCATCAGATCACTGTAAATATCTCTGACCTTACAGGGAATCGAATCCGGACCTCCGGGAAAGAGGAAGGCTTTCTAACCGTAGGTCTCCAGGCCTGCAGTTAACAAAATGTAAGAAGAGAAAATTACACAAGGAATGTAAACAGCAGTTCGTAATATTTAAGCTACCGGTATTTAATAATATTTTTGGCTTTATGTCTCACGAACTGCTACTTTTTACGGTTTTCGGAGACGCCGAGGTGCCGGAATTTAGTCCCGTAATAGTTCTTTTAAGTGCCAGTGAATCTACCGGCACCAGCTGACGTATTTGAGTACCTTCAAATACCACCGGACTGAGCCAGGATCGAAACTGCCAAGTGGGGGTCAGAAGGGCGGCGCTTCTATCGTCTGAGCCACTGTCTGAGCTTCAACTCGCACATAGAAAAGCCTAGCGGTTCTGCGTTATTACATATGAAAAGTATCCTAATTCTAATCCTGATGGTCAGGTGAACACGGATATATTTTATCCCAAAAATAACAGCATTTTCCCATAGGTAAACCTCAAAACGTTTATCTAGCAGAATATAACCCATCTTTGTGCAAATTTTCACCATCTGTGCGTAAAGAATTATGCCTACATTAATGACAAGAGACAGTGATTTCGTAAATCCAAAGGGAGCAGACCTCAACATACATCGGCTTTCTTTTTTCTTTCAGCTGAGTGAATTACGCCAACTTTGCGCTTCCCTTGTCCGCCGCTGTCTGCTGTGGCACGAATCATATTGCAGAACTGGGGCGAGGTTAATCCTGCCCGTGAAATGAACATGTTTGTTTCCAGCTGGACACGAGGATTATCCTCAACCGCGACGCCAGCCGCACCTTCTTCACCGTGTGTGTTTCATAATCTCTACTGTGTATAATTCATCAGCAAAGCCACAACCGAAATAGTGATTGAGAGCAAAACTGTGTACTTCATTATCAGAATAACTATGATTTTAAGCGTATTTTAGTGTAAATGTTTCACAGTAAGATAAATACTTCTGCCAGCTAATTTTACTATAGGCAAGGAGTGGTAATAATTTCGTATGGCTATTTCTAGCCAGGTAATGCAGACACTCAGACGAGAGTGACTAGCATCTGCCGTGTGTGGGAAACTGCGTGTTACTGTATGTGAGTTGCAGGAATATTGGGTATAGTACAAATCCAAGTCCCCGAGCCAAGGAAAATAACCAATTAAGGTTACAATCTCCGGTCCGGCCAGGAATCGAACCCGCGGCCCTCCGAACCGAAAGAGAACAAATTATTCAGCCAAGGAGTCGGGATAGGCAGGGTGGAAGAGGAACAGACTCTTTTACACGTGGTCACATTACACGGTAAGGTATTACTTCCAGATGACTTGTTAACGCTAGAGCCTAATTGCAGTATTTAACACAATCGATATTACTAAATATTAGTAAATTTGGCTACGAAATTTATATAATGTTTATTTTCTACAAAAAAGCTAACGTTTGACGAGATATTTGATATTTGGAAGTTCAAAACCTTGGATACATCAAACCCGCTATGATTCAACATATTATCACCTGATTTAAGCCAATACTCTTATCTTGTCGGCACTGAAAAATAAATGCAATAACTATTTTTTCTTAACGTCCCTTTACATCACTACAGTATATACACACCCATACATTTAAAATTAAAACCAATAATAATTTAGCTTTTCTTTAGATCACAAAGAATTTAAATCTGCCATTCACAAAAAGTCAAGTAATTGTAAGAATACAAATGGCAATACAGTATGAGCTATTTACCTTTTGTACAGGTCAGTGAGTTCTCCTACATTTGACATTCGTAATTTTACCTTTGGAAAGAATGTTCATATACTCCTGGTATGCAGACGAAATAATCCTGTGAAATTATGCGTCTTTTTTTTTTTTGCAGGTGTGGCAGCAACGCGTTTCCCTCGCTAAGTTCTCATTGTCAAAATTCACGCATGAGATGGATCTGTGTTCGGCATACGTAACGGTGATAGCAGTAGGTTGTAGTTATTATCGATGGGTGGAAGTACAGATTTTCCTCTTTCTAGGCGCAACAGGGAGAACTGTAATCGTATGATTTTCGTAGAAATTTTTCTGCAAAGAACTGTGCAGTCCTGGATTTTGCAGGCGGTTTCTCATACATATGACAACTAGCTCATTACTGAGGATCTTCTGGAACTCTTTCAGATTTCTCTTTGAACAATGTTTTGCCACTTTTTTTCCTAACCTTCGTCTTCCTCCACGAAGACGCTTCTTCACTCACCGCTTCACCCATTTCCGTATATTAATGCAATAACCTCGTTATATTTTCATCACCTATTTTCTTGTTACTCACTTTACTCCTCCATTCTAGTTTATATGATACCTCTCACAAAAAGCAAGGATACGTCGAGAATAAAACATGTATATACTGTGTTCAGTCTTCGGCCCTAAGGCTGGTTGGATCCTCAACAGATCTGCCATCAGCTGTCATAGATGGCCTAGGCATCATTGAAGAGGTGTACTAGGGAAATGTGGAGTGAGGTAGTTTCCCGTTGCTTTCATCACCAAGCCAGAAGTTGCTATTACATATCAGTCTCCCAAGCCCACTGAAATGCATGCACCAACCAACCCTATGAGCAACATTTTCACACCATTCATAGCAGGGACTGGTTGCAGAAGGAATGGCATTACTAGCATCGCCCATACCTCAGTCACTTTCATATTGTCAAAGCCAAGGATAAGACAGAGACGTATCAATTAAAGTAACAAAATTGCTCTAGCCTATACCAGAAGACATAGTGCACTGTAAACACTAGGTCCTGCCAGCAAAGGCATATGTATATACGAGGAGTGACAAAACTATTATTTTCTGTTATGTTTTTTTCACAATTTATTTTACGTGTCGCACCCATACAGTTAGATGTTTTGGAGGCGATGGGATAGGAAAGGGCTATGAGTCGGAAGGAAGCGACCGTGGCTTTACTGAAAGTACAGCCACTTGCCTGGTGCGAAATTGGGAAACCACGGAAAACCATCTTCATAGCTTCTGCGAGTGGGGATCGAACCCGATATCTCCCGAGCACAAGTTGATAGATACGTGTCCCAAACCACGTTGCCACTCCCTCCGTGAACACAATTATTGAAGCTGACAATCATACTATATTATAACGAAGAACAGGTCATAACGTCGGGCTCCATGGCTGAGTGGCCAGTGTTATGTCATTCAGGCATCGGGGCTGTAGGTTCGACTACCGATGTGGTCGTGGGATTTGAATCGAAAACTACTATTCCCTCGACTCGGAGTCTTCGCACTGTCCCCTAAAAACCTGCAAATCGCACACCACTCCATGCGGTTTCGCAGATGTGGCAGACATTCGTCTTACGACCTGCCCCACAAGAGTTGCATCGGACAATAATATCCACACGAAATCACATACAGGCCATAGAATAATTTACCATTACTAACTGTTCGTTGGTTTGATGATATCCATCCAAGTATCACATGAAACAATCAAGAAAATCAACAATTGATAAACCACTGCTCACAACTGCTCGAGAACTGCAGATATAGGAAATGAATGCTATCGTAAACACGAAGGTTTAGCGTTCCAGGTTTAAACTAGAAAGAAAGGGATCTCTCAAGCATTTTCAACTCAGAGTTGGTCATAAGGATATGGACAATTATGAAATTAACACCGGGTACCTCAGACAACAACGAACCTGCAAGCATGGTCGGTCACTCTGCCTCTGGTCCATGAAGGCAGCTGCATATTACGTAGTATGGATAACTGTTTTGCAATGTTCAAATTTAAGTAAAATTTCCCAGGAAGGTATGAATCTCATTATGATCTATGAGGATATTCGTTTCCCCATATAGTGTACATGATTTAACAACATGAAGGAAGCGTACAATGCAATACTACATAAATGGGAGTGTGTATCAACTGTTCTAGATAATGTCAATAAAATAAACGAACTACCGAATTTTACAGTTTTATTCCACCCCACGTCATTCAGTACAGAAGCTTCATTCATTTTATTGATATAATCTACAGAGGTTGATAAATACTCAACAGAGCTCTCCATTCACGCTGACAATACGATGTATGGAGGAAGCCAAAACCTCTCCCGAATTATGTAGCAGAAGTGAATTAGAATTCTGATATCCCGAGTGCAACACAGTTCAGTACCTAAACTACTAGGAATGTTAGATGAGTCCAAAAGAGGTATATTTTATTAAATAATCGTTGATCTGAAAATGACTATTGAGGTACTTCTATACGATTGAGTATATAACAACGGTCGAAACCGATCATCACGACTCCGAAGGGACCGTCAATTAACAGTCGTTATAGGCGACAGTCGCACTAACTGGACTTTTGTTGCTGCTAAAAATGTCATATCAAAAATTTTAGGCTGCACACTTACATGCTTATTTAAAAGAATAAACTTAAAACTTCAGCAAATGTAAGTAATGTAAGTACTGTATTTGCAATGCAGTATTTGTGGACTGGGACTGAGAGGGATTTTTCTTCTAATATTTACACAATACGTACAGCAATATTATGGCAGCAAAATATAAACTAATAAGTTAGCAAAGGAATAGTAACGTGAAAATTGATCAATAATATCGCACACGTTCTTTGCGATGTTCTCTCCCTCATTCCACATTGTAGAAATCGTTGAGTCACTATTCCTTCCCGATGCTGATGTCTGTTTCCCCATACTGTAATCGCCATACACTATTCAATATTAAACATTTTCCCTTTCCTTTGAGACATCTTCACAGCGATGCTTGCCTTGACTATTTAACGGACAGGCATATTTGAAATCTACAATATACTGAAAACATGACTTCGAAAATAACGCTTATATTGTTGTCAGATGTGCACGGATATTTTAAGACCTAAAAATAGCCCAAATAAGCAAGCAAATATGACCTCAAATGTGAAGAAATATGACCTCAAAAGTGGCGAAATAGTTTGCAAAAATGATAAAATATGAACCAAAAAAAGGATTACTCTAAATACGGCCATTTTAAAATAAAATATAAATCGAAACGGCAATTCCTTTATACACATTTGTATTTATCCTTACTTCCATACTGATTTTCTGAATATACATGTTTAGCAGTTAAGTTGTAAGGCAGACCATCCGATGAGGGCAATGTGTAGGTAACTGCGTGTTAATGTGGTGGTGGATAGTGTTATGTGTGGTGTGTGAGTTGCAGGGATGTTGGGGACAGCATAAAAACCCAGCCCCCGAGCCAATGGAATAAACCAATGAAGGTTAAAATCCCCGACCCGGCCGGGAATCGAACCCGGGACCCTCTGAACCAAAGGCCAGTACGCTAGCCATTCAGCCAACGAGTCGGACGTTTAGCAGTTGATCACAGTCAATTGTTTTTGATTCACTTATAAAACATTTGTGAATATATACCTATAAGTTCGCCAAGATTATCAGATCACACAACATTTTGAAAGTCAGAAAATGTTTGCAACCTTCATTGATGGTTTGAAATACGAGAAAACTAGAAGTTAATCTATTTTTAAAAATATTTTGGAACGTTTAAGCTCCGATTTAATTAATACATTTTCAAATGCGTTACAGTTTAATGTGAGTACCACGAAACAAAGTAGACGTCTTTCAATATATTACGATAGGGCGGATGGGTCTATAGTGCAAAATCACACACGTTTTTCATTCTTCTCCACTGCTGGAATTGAAGTGTATGGTAAGATTCATGTTCTGTGAACACTCGTTCGCATTCGGTAAGTTGAAGATGATTTTGCACTGCTACAGTTGTCGTCCAACCGCCTAAATATGACCGACATTTGACGTTTCCATGAAAATACCTCAAAATATGACCTTATGACAAAAATAGCCAAGATATGCATTTAGATCACAAATAGAGGTCACTTATTTGTGACCATAATCATCTGATCTGCACCAAAATCTAATCAAGCAAGAATATAGAGACAAAGAAATAGTATATATTTTTCCTAAACATCCGAGCCCTAGTTGTCAGCCATTCCCAAATACATTACTAACAAAGTCAACATTGGACGTTAGAGTCGATATATTTCTCCGAAAATGTTATAAAAGTATTTCGTTTTATACGATTTGTCGTAATAAGCGATGTCGTACTAAGCGTTTTTAAAGTGTTTATATAAGACTAGCAAGATACCTGTGCTTCGCTACGGTATTATACTGAAATTGATAATTGAATCCATAAAGTTTTATGTATAATCCGTCGAAATCAGCGATCTGACTCGTTTTCTCAGAGAATCCACGAAAATTCGTGATCTGACTCGTTTTTTGGGAGATTACGCCGAAGTACCTCCAATTTTTCAATCATTCTTTCCAGCAATCGATTTCGTACTTCCCGGTATAGGTCCAGGTATTCCACCGGTCAGTTGGGTTCCTAAATATTTTCCATCTTTTCCTATAAGCATTTTTAATATGGATCAAATCCTTGAGGAGATCCGGCGTATTGTCTTCTTGGGTGCCTTGGCGGTACTGAACCCGCGGCCGGACTGCATTCGTAGCCATTACCCGGCCAGGACCCGTTTCCTGCGCGGTCCGCACATTTTGACGACGGTCCAGAACATTATTATTATTAGGGTGGGTGATATTAGTTGAATTTAGATTATTATTATTATTATTATTATTATTATTATTATTATTATTATTATTATTATTATTATTATTATTATTATTATTAGCGTATTCTCCCAATAATGGAAGACGTTAAGCAAACAACTCAATCAAGCTTTCTTTGGGTTCTTCTTGTTCTTCTAATAGGCTTTCATTCTCTCTGAGAAGGCTTGTTTACGTTCTTCCGACCATTTCGGTCTGCACTGTTTTTGCTTTAGTTGCTGTGATGTAACTTCCCACTTGTTGACTTTGTGTCTGAAGGTGTCTCTTTCTAAAATGTCTGTTGCACATATGTTTGCGTTTTTGAGGTCCTATCGAAGTTCGTCCAGCCAAGGTGTTGAATTCTTAAGTGAGCTAACATAATTTAATATTACACTGACTGACAGAGCAAATGCAACACCAAGAAGGAGTGGTTCGAAAGGGATGAAAGTTGGGGAAAAAACAGAGACGGCACGGACGAATAATTGATGTTTATTTCAAACCGATATGCAGGTTACACTATGCGCACGGCATCGACTCAGTAGGATGTAGGACCACCGCGAGCGGCGATGCACGCAGAAACACGTCGAGGTACAGAGTCAATAAGAGTGCGGATGGTGTCCTGAGGGATGGTTCTCCATTCTCTGTCAACCATTTGCCACAGTTGGTCGTCCGTACGAGGCTGGGGCAGAGTTTGCAAACGGCGTCCAATGAGATCCCACACGTGTTCGATTGGTGAGAGATCCGGAGAGTACGCTGGCCACGGAAGCATCTGTACACCTCGTAGAGCCTGTTGGGAGATGCGAGCAGTGTGTGGGCGGGCATTATCCTGCTGAAACAGAGCATTGGGCAGCCCCTGAAGGTACGGGAGTGCCACCGACCGCAGCACATGTTGCACGTAGCGGTGGGCATTTAACGTGCCTTGAATACGCACTAGAGATGACGTGGAATCATACGCAATAGCGCCCCAAACCATGATGCCGCGTTGTCTAGCGGTAGGGCGCTCCACAGTTACTGCCGGATTTGAACTTTCTCCACGCCGACGCCACACTCGTCTGCGGTGACTATCACTGACAGAACAGAAGCGTGACTCATCGGAGAACACGACGTTCCGCCATTCCCTCATCCAAGTCGCTCTAGCTTGGCACCATGCCAGGCGTGCACGTCTATGCTGTGGAGTCAATGTTAGTCTTCTGAGCGAACGCCGGGAGTGCAGGCCTCATTCAACCAATCGACGGGAAATTGTTCTGGTCGATATTGGAACAGCCAGGGTGTCTTGCACATGCTGAAGAATGGCGGTTGACGTGGCGTGCGGGGCTGCCACCGCTTGGCGGCGGATGCGCCGATCCTCGCGTGCTGACGTCACTCGGGCTGCGCCTGGACCCCTCGCACGTGCCACATGTCCCTGCGCCAACCATCTTCGCCACAGGCGCTGCACCGTGGACACATCCCTATGGGTATCGGCTGCGATTTGACGAAGCGATCAACCTGCCCTTCTCAGCCCGATCAGCATACCCCTCGTAAAGTCGTCTGTCTGCTGGAAATGCCTCCGTTGACGGCGGCCTGGCATTCTTAGCTATACACGTGTCCTGTGGCACACGACAACACGTTCTACAATGACTGTCGGCTGAGATATCACGGTACGAAGTGGGCCATTCGCCAACGCCGTGTCCCATTTATCGTTCGCTACGTGCGCAGCACAGCGGCGCATTTCACATCATGAGCATACCTCAGTGACGTCAGTCTACCCTGCAATTGACATAAAGTTCTGACCACTCCTTCTTGGTGTTGCATTTGCTCTGTCAGTCAGTGTATTTTTGACAGTCGATTTTCTGGTAATCTTGTGAGGTGTCCAAAGAATTTCATTCGTCTTTTCTTAATGTCAATTTCAACGTTTGAAACTTTTTCTGTTGTTTTGATTGATTGTAGCCTGTAACCATCTTGGGTATATCTTGCTCCTACTATTTTCCTGATGATCTTCCTCTCTTGCTTTTTTATTTCTTCTAATTCTCGTTTACTGTTAAGTGTCAATGTTTCACTTGCGTAAAGGAGTGTTGGTTTTATGACTGTGTTGTAATGCCGAATTTTTGTCTGTCTTGACATGCATTTTTTGTTGCAGATATCTTGAACTAACCCTAATGACTTTTTGACGTTTTGGAGACGGTTTTGCTGTGAGATCTTCTCAAGGCCTGTCGGTTCGATGAATTCTCCGAGGTATTTAAAGTACGAGACCCGTTCGATTTTACCGTATTTTGTTCTCAGGCTCGTGATATCTGTCTTTGAACAGAATAATTTAGTTTTCTCAAATGAAATCTGTAGTCCCACTTTTTCTGCAGATTCCTTAAGTATCTCAAGCTGCTTGATGGCAGTCTCCTCATCCTCTGTTAAAATCGCCAGATCGTGGTACATAGAGGTTGTTTTTGGGAAAGCCCAATCGGATCGGTTTCCAAGATTCACGTTTCTTGAGTTCCTTCTCCCATTCTTCCATGACCTTGTCTACGACGACGTTGAACAGAATAGGAGAGAGTCCATCACCTTGTCTCACACCTGTTTGAATGTCGAAGGGTTCTGAAATTTCTCCCATAAATTTCACTTTAGATTTTGTGCCCGTTAGTGTTTGTTTTATGAGTTCTAGGGTGTTGGGATCTAGTCCTCTCTCTTCTAGAATTTGGAATAGTGAGGGTCTGTCTCTCGAATCATATGTCTTTTTGAAATCTACAAATGTGCATACTGTAGGCTTTTGTCTGAGGGCTCGTAGTTGAAGTATGGTTTTGAGGTTGAAAATTTGTTTTGGGCATGACCTGTTTGGTCTGAATCCTGCTTGAAATTCTGATATTTTGGGTTCTAATTGTTGTTGTGTTCTATGCAAGAGACAGGCTGATAGTATTTTGTATGTGACTGATACAAGTGAGATTCCTCTGTAATTGTTTACGTCTAACTTGCTGCCTTTTGATGTAGTGGATGGATTAGAGCAATCTTCCAGTCATCCGGGAGCTTTTCGGTTTTCCAAATGTTTTGGATTATTTGTGTAATTTCTCTGAGTGAATTTGGGCATAAATTTTTCAGAAGTTCAGCTACAATTCCGTCTTCCTCTGATGCTTTGTTGTCATTTAGTTTCTTGATATGTGATTAAATTTTTTCTTGAGTTGGTGGTGACGAATTTTCCGGTATGATTTCTGGCTGTACTTTCGGGAATCTCTTTTTGGGTTCTGGACAATTTAAAAGATGTGAAAATATGTAGCTAATTCTTGGCAGTTTTCCTTATTTGTCAAGGCTAGTTTACCATCTTGCTTCCGAAAGCAAAGGTTCTGTGGGGAATATCCTTTAATTTGGCTCCCAAAGGTCTTGTAGAAATCGTGTGTGTTGTAATTATTGAAGTTGTCTTCAATTGACTTCATTGGACATTGACGTATTTCCGTTTATTTTGTCTTAAAATCTTGGATACATGCTTGCGAACTTCGAAGAATTTCTTCTGTGTTTCTTCTGATTTGTTACAATTGTAGTTTTGAAATGCCTTTTTACTTTCTTCTAGTGCGGTCTCACATTCTTGATTCCACCAAGGATGTTTTGATTTCTTGCGAAGATGGATTAAGTCCTTCGCCGTTTCGATGATTTTAGTCTGGAAATTCTCCCAGCTCTCTGCAGGTCATTTTTCCCATTCTTCTGAAATTTTGGAGTCCTTGATTTTGTGTAGATCAAATTTTGGAATCACCAATGTTTTCCTGTTTAATTTCCCTTTGGGTGTGAATTTAATTTTGATTCTGCTTAAATAATGATCCGAATCGATGTTAGCACCTCTGCGCACTTGCACATCATGAATTTCCTTTTGGTAGTCATATGATATTGCCACATGATCAATCTGAAATTCTCCTAAATTGGATGGGTGATCGCCAAGTTTTTTGCTTTGGGGATTCTTCCGGAGTGATATTGACATAATTTTGAGGTTATTTTGTTGGCATAACTCAATGAGGCGTGTGCCATTTTTATTGGTGAATCTGTGGGATGGATAGTCTCCCACTGTCCTCCTGTATCTGTATTCCCTGCCAAGCTGTGCATTGAAATCACCGAGTAGAATTTTCACATCATTTTTAGGGATTTTGGCCATTTCTGTTTCAAGTTCTTCCCAGAATCTTTCCGTTTTTACAGGCTCCTTTTTATTGTCTCCATTTGTTGGTGCATGCACATTAATAAAGGTGTATTTTTTGTTTGTATGCCTGATTCTTAATGTCATAATCCTATTGTTGATGGGTTTCACCTCTATTACTGAATCCAAAACTTTTTTGTCTACACAGAAGGCCATTCCTAACAATGCTGCTCCTTTACCAATTTTCTTGTTTGTTCCACTTTTGAAGATCCTATAAGTATTGTAATCCATCGTTTCTGAATCGGTGAAGCGTGTTTTTTGTATGGCCAGAATTTGGATTTTCTGCTTTGTAAGTTCTGTTGTGAGATTGTGCAGTTTTCCTGTTTGAATCAGTGTCTGAATGTTGAATGTGCCAATGAAAGTGTGAGTCTTTCGTGGATGTTTATCAGAGCACTCCGACTTGCTCTCTCGTATTCGCCAAAGCTCCCCAGAATCCGAATGCTTGGTTGCCACTTTAGAGTGGGTGGATTGTCCACCTGGGATAATTTTGTCTTTACTTGTACGAGTCATGTCTGCTTGTAAGCAATCTTCTAGCTTTCGCTAGTGGTGTAGAACCAGGGATTGTTAGTTCCTGGAGCATATTTACAGCCGCACCTCTGGTGATCAGACGCTGACAACTTGCCGCTTGCTAAAAGTCAGACGCGAAGTGGATTTGATTCGGTTCTTCCGCCCTCTCTGCGTTGGGATATGTCCTCTTCTGCCGTCGAGGCCGTTGACCATTTCTCTGTTTACCTCAGTTGATCCGCGGGTGCTTATTTGGCTAAGCCTTATTCACACCTGTCCTGCATGTCTACAGGAGCTTCCCCTATCAGCCATATGGGACGCGCCGTGTCGGGGTTGAGGGCCCCCACCCCAGTGTCCTACTCATTTCAGAACCAGACCCCCACGTAAGCTTATTATTATTATTATTATTATTATTATTATTATTATTATTATTATTATTATTATTATTATTATTATTATTATTGATATTGTGGACCCGGCAGCAAGATTAAAGACCGCTACTTGGCGCTGAATTACATCTGCTACGATTGTTATTGCTGACAATGTGACTAGCACAATTATCGCGCGTACGCAAGTGCACGGGTTTTATGGCGATACGAATGATATTCTTCCCTGCATTATTGACCTTATTATAGAGGTGAACAATTGCACGGGCAATATAATTCCTATAGTTTATTTCAAATGTGTTTAAACTTGCATTTATACGCCAGGAGAATCTACTGGAATCTAAGTTCTCCAAAGGAAAATTTGGCTATTGAAAACGAACCCAGGAAATATTAAAAATGATCGGTTTTTGTTCAGAATAAGTATATTATGAACATTTAAATCAAATGGTCACAACTCCTTTTTCACCCCACCGGCGTTATGTTGATTTATCCCCACCCCCAAAAAGAAGGCGTGTTTCTTTATGTTTAAGGGGGACACGGAACGCCCTATGCTTGCAATGTTAAATCATGCTTCACACAGGTACATTTTTCTAAAAACGTATTACAGCTATCAATTTGAAAATTGCACAGCATGTGTCTACATATCTTGGCTTGGTACTGAAATAACTGATTTTGAGTAATATGAAATACTTTATGATTTTTTAATTATTATTTGTAACTTACAAATTTTGGCAATTTTTTGCCACTTTTTACTCTAATAAAATACTTAATATCTGATCTACAACAATAATGATTCTTTCAGCATGTGCACAACAATATTAGAAAGTAACCCTGAAAGTTTGAATCCTCTGTATCTCACACAACCTGAGAAAATGTTCCTTACGTATTAAAAAACAATTACTTTCAGGAAATGGATTTTAAAGTCACAGCTTTAGTGCATGCCTGCTCCATAGCTTGGATTATCCTTATCCTCTCCCATTTCATCTTCTAGGCTTCTCTTTCTAGCTCTTCTGACTTGTCTGGCCTTCTGGTGCAAGTTTTTAATAACCATTTCACCATATCTCAGTCTTTCCAAGTCGAGTTGCAGCATGACGTCACGGGTATGAGTGCCAATGCCCAACCCCAGTCTTTGCAGCACTTCACATTTTGTGATTATTTTTCAAAAGGTTAATGTATGACAGATCTCTGAAAATAGATTGTATTTCCTCCATAATATCATATGGTAGACTGTGAGGATGACTGTAAGTTTCTCCTGTATCTACACCTCTGTTGAACTTACATCAGCTGTCTTCTCCTCGTGGACACAGTCCATGCTGGAGCTTGTCATCAGTTGATGACATATCACAGAACATTACTAGTAGAAGGACTGATTATTAAATGGTCATCAACAAAGTTCTCTCCAACTCTGGCCCTCTTCTTTGAATGAACATGCTTTTAGAACACTCTAGTATCAACACGAGGCATACTGGATCATCAAAATACAGTAAGAACACCGAAGCAAACAGAAACACATGTCATGTAATCACATCAACCATAAACAAAGCAAACAAAAGACAGTCAACAACCAAATTCATGACAATGCTGCCAACAGTGAAATTCCACAGCAACATATTTTCCTCATCTACTTAAATATACAACTCTATTGGCACATATATATCAAAAATACTTTCATCAGTCTAAATTTCAAATTAACTGCCTTGCGGGAGCCTGGAGCCTATGCATCATATTATAAAAGAATTAATTAAAAATACTTCCAACAGGAGGATTATCAAAATTTATACACCATTGGAAAGGGGAATGGTCACAGGTACAAAATTCGAAATAATAAAATAAAAAGTTATTTTTCATTTTTTTCGTTCCGTGTCCCCTTAAAGGAGATTCCAAATACCAATGTTCACGTCTGTTACCTTCAATTTTGAAATATAAGTAGCCCCATAAAAAGAATTCACATTTGTTCACTTCTCTCCCCACTCCTCCAAACCCTTAAGTGAATTTTCCGGCAATAAAACTTGTTTCTTTAATAGTAAAGGATCTCCTAAATACCAATTATCACGACTGTAACATCTTCAGGTTTTGAGACATGTGTCATAAAAGGAATTCAACTCCTTTCTACCCCCGCCCCAAGATGATTTTCCCCCCAAAATGTGTTTTTCTTTGTTTCAAAGGGGACCCAAATACCAATTTTCACGTCTGTAACCACATTCGTTTTTATTGGATGTAGGTATCCTCATACAATTAGTTCAATTAATTTTTCAATTCTCTCCCCCCCCCACATTGGATTTTCCGAGAATACGTATTTCTTTACTTTTAAAGCAGGTCTGCAACATCTTTCGTTTTTGAGATAACAGTGTCTTCATACAAGTAATTAAAATACTTTTTCCATCCCCCCTTTCAGTGGATTTCCGAAAACAAAAATACGTATTGCTTTATTTTTAAAGGAGATTCCAAGTACCAAATTTCAACTTCAGTTTTTGAGATATCACTATCCAAATTAAAAGAATACAACCCCATTTTCAATCAATTTCCACCCACCCACCAAAGTGGTTTTACCGAAAAAAATTCATGTTTCCTAATTTTTACTAGAGTTAAAAATACCATTTTCACTTCTGTAACATGTTCAGTTTTGAGATATACTGTAGAAATGCTCATTTTCAAATTCCCCCCTTTTTAGTTCCCCTAAAATAGAGTCCCCAAAAACATCTCACCTATGTTTCTTTACTTTTACGGGAGATTCCAAATACCAGTTTTTATGTCTGTAACATTTTTGCGTTTCTGAGACATATTGTAGATATAGTCTTTCCAAAAGTGCACCCTAATTTGTCACTCCTGTTTAACCCCCATTAATTGGATTTTCCAAAATGAAAAATACGTGTTTCAATATTTTTAAAGGAGATCCCAAAAACCAATTTTCATGTCTGTAATATCTTCAGTTTCTGAGATATAAGTATCCTCATTAAAGGTATTCAATCGCTTTTCTACCCTTTATCGCCCCTCCTATTGGGATTTTCCGAAAACAAGAAAACACGTGTTTCTTTAGTTTCAAAAAGAGATTGTAAGTACATATTTTTATATCTCTAAACTTTTAAAGGTTGAGATACAGACACACTCATTTTAAAAATTTACCCCCCTTTTCACACCCCCATAATTGTATTTTTAAAAACCATGTTTCTTTTTTGAAGGAGATCCCAAATACCAATTTTCATGTCTGTAATATCTTCAGTTTCTGAGACATAAATATCCTCATTAAAGGCATTCCACCCATCTTTCACACTTTTTCACTCCTCCTATTGGTATTTTCCGTAAACAGGAAATACGTCTGTCTTTATTTTCAAAGGAGATTCCAAATACCAATTTTTACATCTGTAAACTTGTAAAGTTTTTAGATATAGATACACTAATTTAAAAAATTCACCCCCCGCTTTTCACCCCCTTAGCGACGGAATATTCAAAAATCCTCCCTTAGCGACCACTTACATTGTAATATCAATGTATCACCAAAATCTCATTTCTTTATGTCCAGTAGTTTTGGCTCGGCGATGATGAATCAGTCAGTCAGTCAGTCAGTCAGTCAGTCAGTCAGTCAGTCAGTCAGTCAGTCAGTCAGTCAGTCAGTCAGTCAGTCAGTCAGTCAGGACATGTTATTCTGTATATCAATAGAGATTCCGACGGGACCATTAGATTTCGCCGTTGTATCCAACATGTCGTTAAAAGCGATGTCGCAATAAACGGTTTCGATTTTTGTTACGCGTAGAATTTCCATTTAATTGTAATCTTTCACAAGAACTACTCGAAAGTTTGCCCTTCATTTGGCTGCAGCACAATCTGTCATGTTCAATGACACTACGCATGTGCTGTAGAGAGTAAACAGCTGCAGGCACCTAAGCTACGTGCTCTTTCTCCGATTCAATTGGTGTCTAATACACCAAGTTCTTCAATTGTTGTCACACAAACATTTAAGTAGAGGTAAAGTTGAGATAACGAACTTGTAGTGGAAGAACACACATTTGAGCAGGTTTTTAATCACTAAAAGCGTGTTAGAATTTCCAAAGGAATATTGAGAAATATTTATGGATAATATTTAATGCTCTTGGTTTTAGCCTATTTAGATGAACTTATCATCATATATTATAAGTAAGAGTATGATTCATTTTGTATAAATTTGTAACATATAATATGTATCTTGGAAAATGTTCTACTTTAGATTTAAATTCTACTTATAGTACTGAATATATGTATGAATAATTTAATTTGCATATAAATAGTATAACTCTGCCAGCTTTGTTATTCACTGGCCCTAATACGAGCATAATACGAGATCTAAGAAACGATTAAATAAAATATAATAAAGGAATAAAATTAAACGCTAATGTAATTTTTCCCTTCTGAATCACGGCAAACTACATGTAAATTACCAGTTTCTCTCTTATAGTTATTTAATAACATATATTAGTTTTCTTTTACACTTGCTTTACTTTACAACGACATAGGTCTTATGGCGTCGATGTGATAGGAAAGGCTAAGAATGGGAAGGAAGTGACCGTGGCCTTAACTAAAGTGGAAATAATTTGTGGAAATTGGAAACCATGGAAAACCATTTCGAGGGCTGCCCACAGTGGGATTCGAATCCACTATCTCCCGAATTCAAGCTCACAACCACGCGCCACTAACCGCTCAGCCACTTGCTCGGTGACATATTTGTTTTAATCTCTGCTGTTTTCCATCTGGGTTTTGAGTATTGAGTTTTGAAATCTCTAAAAGCCTTAAGGAGTAGTTAACGGAACGTAAAACCAATGACATTATTTATTATAGTACCTACTGAATTTTGGTATACCCGGCATTTTCCATGGGCTGTATGTGACATCGTCGCTGACTTTCAAACAAGGTGGGTGTGGTTGGAATTCCAGTCATTCGAACTGAGATTTTTGAAATGCAGTGTTACAACCCTGTAAAACAGGAGGTCTCGCGATCATGGTCACGATATCACGATACCAGTAGTCACGTAAAAATTTTAAACTTCCTTGCAAACTGTAATTATTGAACATACACTTTTATTTATTTATTTATTTATATTTATTTTCTTAAATTTGTTTATGCCTTTATGCCTTTATAAGTGGCGTTCTCTTACACTTAACCACTTTCTTTGTGATAGGTTAAATTGTATATTCTCACAAATCAATAGGATGATGATTATGACAATGACGATATTGATGGGGGAGTAGAGCTTTTGGCATTTATTTAATTATTTATTTATTTATCTATTTATTCATTCAAGGATAAAATGAATGGAAGTGGAATGACTGAGGTTAAAACATTGGATGGACAGTTAGTAAGTGAGCCTGAAAAAGTCAAGGAACGATGGAAAGAGTACATAGAATGTTTATATGATTGGAACAGCAGACCAGACGAGAGTAGTATAAATTTGGAGAAGGAAAATGAAATAAATGAAGATCTGATTGGGTTCAGTATATTAGAAGAGGAAATTGAGACAACTGTTAGGGAAATGAATAGTGGTAAAGCAGTTGGTGTAGATGACATACCAGTTGAACTACTCAAAGTACTGCAGGGGAAAGGAAAAGATATATTTGTAAAACTTTGTCAAGAAATATACTTAAAAGGGAAATGGCCAAAAGATTTTCTGTAAAATATAATAATACCAATAGAAAAAAGGAAAAATTTTAAGAAATGTGAAGAACACAGGACACTAAGCTTAATTTCTCATGCAGCTAAAATACTACTAAGAGCAAAAAACAGAAGGATTTACAGACGAATGGAGAATTATATTAGTGAAGAACAATATGTGTTTAGGCATGGAGTAGGCACAAGGGATGCCATTGGTTTACTGAAAGTCATAGGAGAAAAGTACATAGAGAAGAATATAAAAGTATACACAGTCTTTGTAGACTTAGAGAAGCCATTTGACAAAGTGAGGTGGGATAAACTCTTGGAGTGGAATGGAGAGAGAGAAGATTGATCAACGAATTATATTACAACCAAACAGCAAGAGTGAGAATACGAGGTGAATTAACAGAAGAAATGAGACTGGGAAAAGGTGTTAGACAGGGTTGCTGCTTATCACCAACTTTGTTTAATATTTACTTGGAGGAAATTATTTGTGAATGCTTGGGTGGTAAAAGAGGTGTCAACGTTGGAGGCAAGAGAATTGAATGTATAAGATTTGCTGATGATATGGCAGTAATAGCTGAAAATGTGAAGGACTTCCGCAAAATGCTGAGAGAATTAAACAAAAACTGTGAAGAGTATGGAATGAGCATAAACAAAAAGAAAACCAAATTCATGATACCTGGAGGTAAAGGTGAAAAAGCAACAATCAAGATAAGGTGAGAAATTATTGAACAGGTGAATAAGTTTAAGTATCTTGGAAGTATTGTGACTGAAGACCTTCACTCTATAACAGACATAAAAGCTCGAATTGCCTTGGCCAAGGAAAGCTTCAACAAGAAGAAAAAACTGCTTTGTGGCCCGCTAGAGAAAGATCTGAGGAAGAGACTTGCAAGGTGTAACATATGGAGTACAGCTCTGTATGGCGCTGAAACATGGACATTAAGGAAGGAAGAACAGAGAAGAATAGAAGCATTTGAGACGTGGATTTGGCGAAGAATTGAAGGAGTAAAGTGGGAAGATAAAATATCAAATGAGGAAGTTCTGAAGAGAGTGCGAGAAGAGAGGAGTATAATGACCGTAATCCAAAATAGGAAGAAAAATTGGATAGGGCATAATCTAAGACACAACACTTTACTACGAATAGCAATTGAAGGGATGATAAAAGGAAAAGGAGGAAGGGGAAGGAGACGATACCAGTTATTAGACAGCATTAGAAAAAGAAAGGAAGATTATGCAGCAGTGAAGAAAAGGGCACAAGGTCGAGAGATATAGAGGTCACAGCCATGACTGGACCTGCCGGATGGCAGAACAACCTATGAATGAATCTATTTATTTTTATTTATTTATTTACTTATTTATGTATTTATTTATTTATGCCTTTACAAGTGGTTTTCTCTTACACTTAACCACATTCTACGTGATAGGTAAATTGTCTATTCTCACAAATTAATATTATGATGATTATGACAATGGTGGTTTTTATGGGGGAGAAGAGCTTTTGACATACAATCTGAAGCGAAAAAAATGGCATATGAAATCATATTGACAAAATTCTGTATGTAACTTGTGACAACGGTTTATAATGATAATTCTAACAATAATTTTGAAACGAACAAGATAATTATAATGTACATCATTGGTTCCATAGTTAGTGAATTTTAATAGAAGTATGCCTTTATTTAAATACTTAAGTTCTACGTTATTCATTCACACATTCACCCGAGTATTTATACAACCTGGCAACACAATTAGGAAATCTCGGAATGATCTTTTAAAATAATCCAATGTCGTTCAGTTCCAAAAACGTAATGGGAGAGAATTCCATTGCCTGGCACAAGACACTTGGAAAGAACAGTTATACACTGATGAGTATAGCAAGAGAGAAGTGGATCGAGTATAATATTAATGAGTGGAAGACAGGTAGCTAAGGTCTGAGTGGAGATACTCAGGGGTTGCTTCATTTAAAAGTTGGAAAATGAGTTCCATGAGCAGCGAGGAAAAATAACACTTGGGTACTCGTTGTGAAGAAATAAGAGCATAGTTAAGAATGAAAATTGCATATTATCTGTTTATGAATAAAAGTGAATTGAAATAAAACTATGCACAATTGAAAATATATGAGTGAAGTGACACGTAGACAAAGGCATCACAGAATACATTTCACATGCTGAGCATTGGCCCCGACATTCAAGGAAATGATCAAGTTGCGCAGTATTTAAAAGCAGGCAATGAGTGCAAGTCATTATATGTATTTTGTAAAAGTCGGTACCAACACACAATTATGGACTTTTATATTGTTTTGTGCAAAGATGAAGGAAAACTCGAAACTGATACTGGCTTTTGCAGCGATAGCTCACATACGGCAGTAAAGCATTCTTGATATGTAGTGAAGAAAAGTAGTAAACGTGCAAGTAGCTGAATGCTCGTTATAGTCGCATCCAGGGTCCAAAGGAAGTGCAGAAGGATGGAAGAAGGAAATAGTCGTCAAAGGCAAGGGTTTAAGCTTGAAGGACTCCTGGTCTACAAGAGCTGGAATCTACGAAGACAGCATACACGCAAAAAGAATATTAATTCACTGGATTTCGGCATAAAAGGTCTTAGGGAGAAATAGGGTAAATGGAAGCTATACTGCAATCTGATAGGTGGTGAAATTAGAAGTTTACTGGAATGGAGATTTGTATGAGTGAACGCAAAGGATTTTTAAATAAGACAGGGTAAGATCAGCTGAAACAATCTAATGGCTGAATGCAGATGATTACTCTCACTAAGAGCTGGATTGCCCCGGAATATGAAGTCCATGTTGAAGGTTTAAAGATTTATAGCAAGATTTCCATTGAATGCTAACCTTAACAACTAAGAAAACAGAGGAGGAAACTGAATTTACAACGGAAACAGAAGAAGTACTTAGGGTACATATAGAAATGAACCTAATGAGTGAAGTAAATTTATGTCTTGTCTTTATCAACAACCACTCCGAAGATTCACCATCTGTAAGGAATGATTTATTTCTCGAGTTTACAGCAGAAACAAGTAGAATATGTATGAGGTTGTAGATATTGAGCTGATAAGCAAACACTTGTTCTCGTCCTGAGATGGTGTTTCTCTTTTCAGGCACACCCCCGATGGAAGTGAACTGCATATACCAGTTTAACCAAATATCAGCCCTCCTGCCATTCCTAAATCTCTGGGAGTAGCGAGAATTGACCGGGGCCTCTGAGGGTGGCACAACATAGCGTTAACCGTTACACCACAAAGGCGGACATTGTGTTCATGGGTGACTGCATGGGTTGCAGACCGTACAATTAATAGGTGGAAGAAACATTACCTAGTTAAATGGGGATTTATTCGAATGAAGGGTTATGATACCAGTACAGAAAAAGGGTAGTAGTCAGGTGGCATACATCGAGGTATAAGAGAGACGAAAGGAAGTGTAGTGCATTCTTTTAACAATCTACTTTACGTCACACCGACACAGATAGGTCTTACGGCGACGATGGGATAGGAAACTGGTGGAAGTTGGAAAGAAAGCGACAGTGGCATTAACACTAGGACGGCGGGAACATATTGTATACCCAGAACCGTCGATGCGGTCATTTTGACCGCTGTATTGAAATTATAATTTCTTATTCTCAATACGTATAATAACTCATTATCATCCTTTCAAATATGTATTACTAAGTTTATAAAACAATAATTATGGGATCTAACACGGAAAAGAAACACATTATTTAATTGTATTGCAAATGTAAGATTTTCTTCATTTATTACAAACACAAAAACATTCCTACAAAACACATTTATCTAATAAACATATATTGTTTTTACTTCAAATTCTTTTAGTCTAAACGGTAAAATAGTTATTACTCATCATCAGAAAATAAAATTGCTATAACATTTTATTTATTGCAATTTATGACCTGAAACATGTTTGCCAAATCCACGTACCACAACATATTTTTGAAACACTGGCTTCCTTTTCCCTCAGTGTATTTGCACGCGCTGATGCAATTCTGCGTCTTTAAAAGCAGGAACTACGTACCACGACCTTAGTTATGTCCTTTGAGCAAGAAACACACACATTCGCTGTTTGCACTTTCTTCAGGTACAGACTGTCTTATTCCTGCATTTCATTTTGCATAGGCTCCTCTGTACATTTACTTCCACAGGCTCCATAAATTCGGGTTCTGTATCCACAGACTTCGCTTTCGATCCCATGTATCCCACACGAAGCTCCTCTGCTAACTTCAGGATGCCATTTCGGCGACTGATCCTCTTCCCTGTCACATTTTTGAAAATGATCCAGGAATTGATAGCTGCCAAGTCAAGAAAGAATATTATGGCATACATGAACAGCCCATTTTCGTGTAGCGGATCGAACAGTATAATTATTTTCTTCCCATTTGATCCACCACGGCTACACCATATTTTGTATTGTTGTAGAAGTCTACTGTTTCAGGAATCCTTTTGGGATTAGCTTGAAGTTCAACTTCTGAGTGAAGAGTGCTGTATAGAAGGACGTTCTCGTTTCGTTTACCTTGATAAACCATAAGTGTGTCGTTGGTATGTTTCAGGAGAGTTGACTCTTAAAGACTAGCTTTCGTAGCCTTCACAGCTTTAGGAATTTCTATCATTGATCGTCTAATGGTTCCAACAATGCTCGTAGCATTACTTTTCAACTTCTTACCAAGTTTCACTGTTCTAATAAGTTGTCTGTAGTCAGGTTTAGCCCATTCTTTTGATACTGCTCCATCAACTTCATCACTATTTCAGGAAGAGTCTCACCACGTGATCTGTGGTCGTCATTTCCTAGGTAAGGAAACCCATTACACAGAAACTTTGAGTCAAGTTCCACAAGAAGCCAAAACTTATTTCCAAATGTATCTGGTTTGTTGTGCATGTACTGTAAGAATGGACACCTTGTCTTGCCCATCAGCAGTCAGATTTTCACTTGAAATTTTTCAATGAATTTGTTCCATACTTTTGATACTAACGCAAATTTGTCAGTCTTCAACAGTTCTGATTTTGTAGTTTTGACGTCTAAACGCAAAAATCTTTGGATTTCTGGAAAACAGTTCCTCCCCATTGTTTCACTGAAGAATGGTGGCCCCCACGTTTTATACCAGAGTTCATCAAGTTCAGTGCTACTGGCTCCAAGAAAACCACAAGCATAGACTAAGACAATGAACGCCGCCAGTTTTTCTAAACTTACACTCCACGTTTTGCTTCCATATCCGTACAGTTTTTGACGTGTTTCAATACTCTCAGAGGAGAGGGACCCATTAGCTCTCGTAGCCGCCTTTCGATAAATGAATAAAGAAGTGAATTAACAATGACCGTACACATATTATCAGAGTTTCATTGTTGTGCTTACATTATTGCAGGGAGAATAATTCTGAACAAATTTTATCTCAATCAGAGGAATAAGCACGTGTTCTAACACATTTTATTGTAATAATCAATACAGCGGTCATAATAACCCCTCAGGCGGTTCTAGGTATACTCGTTACCTACGTACTCTCCAATAACGCAAAATTAATTGAATTTAATACGGATGATTCTAACCTTTAATCAGGAAAAGTCACTGAAGATCTTTCAGTACGACAGAAAATGTGGTCAAAATAAGGCGTTGAAAATGTGTAGCGGTCATTTCGACCGCTCCGGCGGTTCTAGTATTTGTTCAAGATAGGCATTACTTGTCCTTAAGAAGGTAGCAGTTTTAGTAGCAGTCTTAGTTCGTGCTTCTCCGTTCAGTCTGCACCATGATGTATTTATTAATGGAAGCCTTTTCTGTAACAATCACATATGGACATGAGCTGAAATATTTACTGCAGTTGTTCTTTATGATGATTATTATTATATGCTTTGAGATGATACGCAACTCAATAGTTAAATCACAATATATACTGAAATATGTTCGTTGAAATCGAACTACACATCGTATCTCATTTATCATTCATACACAAAGAGTGAGAGAGAGAACTGATTTTATCGACCTGCCTCAGTACAGTTAATATATGTTCGCCGGATGTAAATGGCACCATGTTCACTCTTTACGAAATTGAGGTTTTGACATATGTTTACTGTACCTTATACCCTCATTCTCGGGATGCAAAAGAGTATCTCCAACGCGCAATAATAATGGAACTAACTAGCTGAGGGAAAAGGCACCAATTCAGTACAGTTCCGAAACAAATGAAGGAAATAATCAACATTTAAGAAGGTGTTAATGAGTCGAACAATATTTATACTACTATGAAGTTTTCATTAACAACGGGCAATTGAAAAAAACTGCTACTATTACTAATATAACATGTTTTCGTTCCTCGTATGAAGTAAGAGGAGGGCCTCCTAGACGGTGACGCCGTCTCTCGGGCCATGAGATTCGTATCGGAGAAGGAGACGTGTGGAGGAGACGAGAGGGTTGTTTGCCGTGGCCTAAATTAGGAACACTCCCGGCATTCGCCTTAGTACAGGAGAATGGAAAACCATTCTCAGGACAGCCGACGGTGGGGAATAGCTCCTCTTCGTTTCCCGAATAGAGAGGCATAGAGCCACGGTAGAGCCCTGGCCAACCCTCGCCTGCTCGTCAGAGTGCAGAGCTGTTGGACCACGGACCAGCCGTGCCCACATGTGGGCCGAGACCCACTCTGCATCTACCGACCTTTAAACAAGCATTGGAAAAATTATTATAGTAAAAATCAAACCCCCATGGCACTACAGCCCTTGAAGGGCCTTGGCCTACCAAGCGACCGCTGCTCAGCCTGAAGGCCTGGAAATTACGAGGTGTCGTGTGATCAGCCCGACGAATCCTCTCGGCCGTTATTCTTGGCTGTCTAGACAGGAGTCGCTACCTCAGAGTCAGTTAGCTCCTCAATTCTAACCACGCGGTCTGAGTAGACCTCGATCCAGCCCTCAAGTCCAGGTAAAATTCCCTGATCTGGCCGGGAATCGAACCCAGGGATTCCGGGAGAGTCAAGGACGCTGCCCCTACACCACGGGGCCAGCAACATTATTATAGTTCTCCTGTAAAATTTTATATTTGTGATATAATGCACTCTACCTCCGGGATACGAATATCATTTTGAAAAACCGCGAACAATTAATTTTCGGATTAGACAGCTCCTTACTTGTCCCTAAGAGACTAACAATAGAAACGTTCCACCTGCGAAACAACAATGTTGTTACAGGAACAATTATAGATGAAGCTAAGTGTTTACGGTAAAACGCGTGGTAATAGTCGTTTGTGCTGCTTTTCTCTTATTAACGACGTAGAAAACTTTAATTTTGACAATAGAATAGTAATGATAATTTGCATGATGGAGCCTTGATAGTAAAATTAATTCTGCCATCATCAGTTCTGTTCCCTGTACTCAAGGACCTATTATTATAAACCTGGTGGCAGTATGGATTTGTAACTGAACACTGGGCAGTGGTTTACGAAGAGTTCTTCAAACTGTACATCTTGTTAATAGTAAGTCTGAATTGGAAAATTGTGGGGAGGGAGCTTTTGTTAAATAACTTTATAGTTTCATGATGCTTTGTCTGAGCCATTTCTTTTTGAAATCTCGCTATCACATATACAGTAAGAGGAGTTTAAAATTTAGATACGGTAAATACAGGGTGGATTCGTGATGATGTTACAAACTTTATGGATGATGGAGGACGGCAAATGGATCAATTCGAGATATGGAACCAAATTCCGGAAACGATCGAGTCAAAAGTTAAGCAAAAATCTACTCATTTAAGTCCGTTTACCTGCACAACAAATGTTCGAAATGGCTTCCCCCTGCGTCAATGCAGACATGGCATCGTAAAACAAAGTTTTGTCGTACCCGTTCCAATATCCCTGGTGTCGTTTGAACAGCGACGCAGGCAGCGATAATTCTTGTAGAGATCCTCTTCACTTTCGACTGGTGTCTCATACTCAAGGCTTTTCACATGGCCCCACAAGAAGAAATCAAGTAGGGTGAAATAAGGTGAACTTTAAATAACTATTGCGGGACGAAATTCCGACTCCCCGGCGTCTGTTAAGAACGGACGGATGTTAAACAACTTGGATTTTAAATAACTTCTGTCTCCAAATTTTTATGGACTCCATTTCGTTATCTCAAATTGATCTATTTGCCGTCCTGCTTTCTTCATGAAAGTTTGTAACATAATCATCAAATCGTCACGAATACACACTGTATATTCAGAATTTTAAAATCTTTATGCATGTATAAAATTAAATTAGGCAGTAAAGTGCAGATTTAGAACTTGTTTATTGCTGTGTTGCTGGCAGTTAAGATATAAGTGGCACCATTAACTCCTTGTCTAAGTTTTCATATATCGCTAATAGGCAAAAACAAGTCGCTATAAATGAGTAAGCAAATTCATTTCTAGACTCGGTGAAACTAGTTCTACAATCACCACAGGGTCGGATATTGAACCTGAAGCCTCCCAGACAACATAATAAAAGGGAGTTTGCCCATGAGAGCAACTCAACCTGACATCGCATATTGATTTCGATTTGGAGCATTTTACAGTCAAGAGACCGCGGTGTGGAGAGATCTCTCCCCGGAGATTGTGTGATATTAATAAGGACGGCTAAATCGTCAATGAGGTGAAGCACAAGTACCACTGCATTGCCGGCATCGGTTCCACTTTCCAGATCAATAGATATATCCTTCCTGGATTGTGTTGACATACATTCATCGTGCTCTCAGGATGGATGTTAATACCAATAGAAGAAATGGGATTTGAATTTATAGCATCGTATTTCAAAGTTTATTGTCCAGGCGCAGCGATATCTCTTGTTTCACCGTTTCTGAATGTATTGGTTAAACAAAACCGCGTAGTGCTAGAAATAGACATCATTACATGGTCTGATCATTCGATGATTTAATACAAACTTCAGAACAAGTTTTGTTTTAATCTGTAGGAATCAATTGATTCCACGCGATTTCAGTTTTGAATTAATGTTTTGTTTCTAGGAAGTAATCACAAAAAAAATGGTATTAGTAACATTTTATAACATGTTCTTTAATACTTCTATATTACAATTTACTTCAGTCAGAATTGGCTAGTACCTTGGGTGCGATCGCTATTAAATCGTCAGGCAGATGATCTAGAATTTAGGCCCCTTTAAACAACAAGTATCATCATCATCATCTTCATCTTCAAGAAAGCTCGTACTCTATCATTGATTATTCGTGATTTGACAGGATTTTTTAAATTCTCCGTCCATTTTTAATATGCTAACATAACTTGTATAAACTCTGCAAATCACATACAATATTGGCGTTTCACCACGGTAAGCAGAACAGATACACTGGTTCTTCGTGGAACAACCCTTGCTCTTGTATATTGTGCAGTACAATATTGTTGACCTTCTTAATAATAATAACAACAACAACAACAACAACAATAATAATAATAATAATAAAATAATAATAATAATAATATTTGCTTTACGTCCCCTAACTACTTTTACGGCTTTTGGAGTCACCGACGTGCCGGAATTTAGTCCCACAGTAGTTCTTTTATGTGCCAGTAAATCTACCAAATGAGGCTGACGTATTTGAGCACCTCCAAATATCTCCGAACGGAGCCTGGATCGAACCTGCCAAGTTGGAGTCAGAAGGCCAGAGCCTCAACCGTCTGATCCACTCAGTCCGGCGTTTACCTTCTCTACTAGGCAGCAATACACTACTAACATTGACGTACGGCTAAACGTCACCATGAGGGCTGCCAGTGGTACGGTAAATGTGTTCCACTGAACTGGCTTCACCTAACTCAAACATATGCCCTATCTCCTGAATGAGTGGAGAAAAGTCCCTGAGGTCTTGACATGCAATGCGACTAAGGTCCGGAAAACCGGCATATGAAGAAACAAAGCAAATGCTGGAAAGTGGATTCAACCCAAAAGAGAAATTGGCTTGAGAATGGCTGGAGATAATTAATCAGCTATCCGTCTACCGAAATGCCTAGTTCCCATCGACCAAGATAAAATATGGACATCTAAAGCCAAATTTCAGTTACTTCAGGAACAATTTATCTGACTGAGATGTAGTCCAGACAGTACGACACATAGTGGAATAATGCCCCAAAAGATCATTTCCTCGTGTGTTAAAGGTGTTTTATAGCGGAAGAGAAGTTCATTGCATGAATCAAGTCCTGCAACTTAGTTTTCTGTTTGATTGTGGAACGTTCCTCTGTTTTGTGTATATCTGTACTCTTATCTTGTAAATGTATAATAATGCATACGGTGATGATAATAGCCATAGTAAGCAAATATGGCTGATGAAGACTACTCTTTAAATTATGAACAGAGACTGCCGAGCATTTTTCCTCATTATTCACTCAGCGACTATGTGCACTGTACGGGGTGAATGTAAGTATTCTAGTCGATGCATGCTCTCTGCAAAGTTAGCGTGCACTATTCTTTCTAATACGGATATTCAAACGTTGTACAACAGGTTTAACCCCACTGATTCCTTATATTCCCCATACATGTTGAAAGATATCAGAGGGCAGTAACCTCATTCAGAAAATTTTGCAACGCTCATCAGAAATATGATCTGGGGTTCAGGTTTAGTTAATGGTGCCCGGATGGTGGTACGTGGTTTAATGAGAAGCGCAATTGAACTGGAAGTTCTTACAACGGCTGGAAGGGGCAATGCCACTTTCATTTCAAAACAGTCCAAAAATGGCAAGGTTTCTGTTCCTATCAGGACTATCTACTGCTGTAAATAAAACTGAAATCCAGCATTTTAAGAACATTGGAATCTGTGTATCGAAGGGAGTTTTACTCTTGTACAGCGGTTCAGCTGCGTGTAGGCTAAATAGATGTACAGGTAGTCGTTAACGAAACGCGTGAGGAGGATGAAAATTGCGATACCGTATTTACAAATATCACCGTACACAAAGAGCTGTTACAGAACAATGCAAGTACCAAGGTTGCTTTGCTGGCTTTATTGAAGCACAATTTTATTTACTTAGTTTCTAGCTTCACAGAAATACGTTTAAACAACGTCAAGATATTGGGGCTAATGCCCAAAAAATCTTCTAGTGGGGTATTATTCCTATTTTTGTTTCAATACTGGTTCCTTATTCATTCCGCGGTGTACAAATTACTGAAGTATTCGCCGAATTTTGTCATTTATAGAATATAAAGTAAAGGGAGAGGTAGGAGAGGAAGGAAAGGAAATAGTAAATTTTGTGTGATCTAAATTCACTTTCATATTAATTTAAGCAATAATTACGATGTTTCTTGCCTTACAATTTCAAACAACTACCACGTTTTGAACAAGTTCAGAGTGAACTTCATGTTCATTTCCCCGTGTACATGTCTCTTAACCCATAATCACACCTCCCTCTTCTTCTCACACTGTAGTCGTTAATGGAAGATTAAGGCTCTGCATTTTACCGCGGTTGTCTTCTTTCATCCGAAATAATTATAGTAAGAGGCATCATGGACATTAATAATAAAGCTATTAATCCTTCCTCATGGCGTAATGTAAACCGTATACATTTCAGATTGTTCTTTAGTGGCCTTGACACAGGATATCATGATGTTTCGCATTTCACTGAGATTCAGTACATCTGCCAAAGTAATATGAATTAATTTGAGGAAATACACACTGTTACAGAAACGCATGATCGATTCGCTCACTTATTATATGCTTAGCATTTCAACAGAACTAAAACTTTCAAACTTAATTTATAGCTTCAGGTAATTACCATTTCCCCAGAATGCGTTGAATATTTCAGGTCGTAGTTATAGCACCACCTTTGAAGAACTCACTTAAGAAATGCATCCTTCAGCAATTATTTAATTTCCTTGCATCTGGACTTTCATAGTGCCGAACAGAAAGCCCGATTCATTTCAACGCACTTCTAAAGAATACACCAACATTTCGTCATTCATTTGGTACGATTATATTTAGATGTAGATGATGATTAGTTTAGTATTATAAGCCTACTTTGTTTTAGTGTTATAATATGTTATGCGTGATTACTTGATGAATGCATCAACTGTATTTATTTTTAACATAGAATTTCACTTGGAGAATTCATGTTAATATTGTTGCATTATTATTTAAACAATAAAGTAGCTTTCACGATTACCTAATACCCTTAAAACTCTTGAAATACAATTCCCCTCTCAGTGACATCAAAGTTGCAGCATATGAAGTCTCCCTCGCACACTGTAAGTTAGAGCGAGAATGATGCACAGTAATATGACAACGCACAGTGCAGTGCACATTGCGCAAAAATTTACTCTTCTCTGCCCTAAAAGCAGCAACTACAGCAATTACTGTCCAAAATATTCATGGAAATGAAACTGAGGAAACTTAATTAAAATGATTTATGCACACAGGGTAAGAAAAGTTGAACCGACATTTAATATTCTTCCTCAGTCCATCCTGGTTCCAGCTCAACAGACCAGACTCACCATAGATTCCCCTCTTAGATTCCAAGCATTGCCACGAATTAAATATTGATTTGTGAGTTTAGATTAAGTATTACAATTGAATCAATCTCATCCTTCGGTATTCTTATATCAACTAAGACGGAGTGCAAGTAAGATATCATGTTCACATAGTGAGCTGGCTAAATGCTTCACATCATTTAACTCACAAACCATTAGAGAAGTTGAAAATCTGTTTTTTACTTTCAATAATTATGTGAAAGGGCTAATAATTGTGTTTGCAGTACATTTTAAGGATGTCACTATCTTGTTAAGAAGGAAGCATATTCTTTTAGTGTCGACTAACTTAATGCAACCTTTATTCAGTCTTTCTAAAACACGAAGTGCAACTCTAAGATATACCCTAAAATCGTACAGTTATAAGTTGAATTAGTGTAAATATCTGCCATGATAACGGTACTAACTTTGTTTTCTTAATGGAACCTAACTTTTTCCTGCACTCCTTATTAGGAACTTGCACTTTCCGGATACAGAGGTGAGATTATTTTAAAAATCTGACTAGTACTTCCATTTTTCCATGTAACACTCCTGGATTGTACATGTACAATTTAAGGAAAATACAGTAAATAAATAAATAAATAAATAATAAATCTCGAGAAAATGGACTGTCTTCAAACGTGCTTAATTAGCCTGCCAGCCCTCGACCACCCAGTTAAAATTAATCACCGCGCGTTTATTAGCCCCTAATGATAAGGAAGATAATGATAATGTCTACCATAATTAGAAGCGACACGTTACGGAACGATCACTCGAAAAATTAGGGGAAAGGAATTACAAACGAAGTGGGTGTGGGGTTAAAAGTCTAGGCCTCCAATGCCGCAATATCGCCAAGATGGAAGCCAATAAATGTGATCACCTGACACATACCATCAGTAACATTGCATTGACTGAGTATTGTTAGTTGACGTGTACGCTGTCTCGTCTGCTATCACTCTTTTCTGTAACACGGCATTACGGCTCCAATCATAAAAGTCTAACGGGTCAGCAACACGTACACTACTGCTAGTTCTTTATATAGAATATTTCAAAATTAAGTACGCTAACTTCTACAGATGATAGGAGAGACAATAGTAGATATATTTACTCCAATTGAAGTAGGGTGAAGAGAGGTATATTCGTGATTCAGGTACGTTCATGATAAACCTTGGAATAGGTATCATGTGTCCGCTAGAGGCCTGAAGGATACTAATGCAAGTAGGTAGAGATATGTTGACAACTCAGGGAACTAGTAGTAAAGTTTAAATTCTTACCTGCACCACGAATATACCCCCCTTTACCCTATATTTCATTATAATATTTTACAAATCCTGTTTAAAAGTGTGTTGCCTTGTTTCATTATACGTTCTGCAAAGTCGTGCCATTGCCTGTCGTACACGTTCAAAGACCCCATGTATACGCTGTAGACAGTACGCAACTGAAAGCACCCGAGAAATGAACTATACCTCGGAACCAATTGTAGTCTCATACACTCTCTCACTCGGCTATAAACGAACGAAAACATACTGCGTGTAGTCATAGTACAAACACTGCATTCTAATGATATGCCATGTTTGAGATAATATGCAATGTTATGGTTTTGAAGTATGAGAGTCCTCATTAATATTTATACCCTTATAGTACAGTTTCTTATTTTTCAGTCAATAATTCGTTTAGACGCATTCTTATTCGTTTATTTTTATGTATTTATTTCTTCATTTATTTACATTTATTTATTTATTTATTTACTTTTTTATTTATTTATTTATTTATTTATTTACCATCCAGGGTTCGTTTTTTCCCGAACTCAGCGAGGGATCCCATCTACACCACCTTGAGAACAGTGTCCTGGAGCGTGAGACATTTCGTCGGGGATACATTATGGGAAGTGCACCAGTACCTCGCCCAAGCAGCCTCATCTGCTATGCTGAACAGGGCCCTTGTGGGGGATGGGAAGATAGAAAGGGATGTGCAAGGGAGAGGGAAGGACGTGGCAGTGGCCTGAAGTTAGGTACCATCCCGGAATTTGATTGGAGAAAATTGGGAAACCACGGAAAAAATTCAAGTATGGATGAGGCGGGAATCGAACCACGTTTGCTTACTATTTATGAGATAAGAGTAGACATACACAAAACAGAGAAACGTTCCGCAATCAATCCAATAACTCATTCGTAGGACTTGATTCATGCAATGAAATTCTCTTGCGCTATATGCAACGCGTTTAACACATCAGGAAATCATATTTAGGGGCATCACTCTACTGTGTGGTGTTCTGTCTGGACTGCATCACAGTCAGATAGATCGTTCCTGAAGAAACTAAAATTGTGCTTTGATATCCATATTTTGTCTTTGTTGATGGGGAGTAGGTATTTCGGTAGACGGACAGCTAATTAATTCATTCCAGCCGTTCTCGTGCCCATTTTATCTTTGGGTTGAATCCAATTTCTAGCATTTGCTTTCTTTCTTCATATGACATTATTCCGGACCCTACTCGAACTATACACTTACCTCCTACATTTCAATCTATTCTGCATTTTACCCTGACAAGTCTTCACAGTGCAACTGACTTGATTGCAGCAAGCACATTTACACTTTAGTCTTGGACATATGCATGACGCGCCCCTGATTTTTGAAATGCTAAAGCGCCACCAAATTAAATGCAAATATCCAAAACCTCACAACGACCAATGATGAACCATAATATTATTCCATGGGTGTACAGTGTGCAGCAGTTATATTACTGGAATTATGAACGGTATTATTTTATGGAAGTAATGTCTTCGTAGATAATATTCCAGTAAAAATGCCATGCTATCTTGTCTGATGTTTGAGAGATGTTATGGATCTACACGATCAAAACAATTTAAAACGGATGATGGTAGAAATCAACTTAAATCCACCTTTACAATTTGTTGTGTGTATGCTTGTTTGTTTGTTTGTCTGATCTTTCATTTCACTAAAAAATATTCGAAGTTCTTTAGCCTAGATTAGGGCGATTTCGATTGAAGTCAGGTTGCATTTAATATAAAAATAAAGCTGAAACTCTTTTTTAAAGGATTGTATGTTGCATAACATTATTTACGGGGTGGTCGAAAACAATGTAAACCGGATGTATGATCGTTAATGGGTTGGTCATGCTGATAAGTAGTGATCGAAAGTTGAGGAAAAATCCCTTTTTCCTGGAGTGTCGGAAAACGAGGCCCAACATAATATATGTTCATTCTGGTCACTGAAGGCCAGACAAAAGTTGGGTTTTGTTTGTCCTTATTTTGCCGTTTTCGATGTTTTGGCTTATTTGTCCTCTTTTAGCTCTGTATAGGTCTTAAGGGATTTTTTGAAAGTTTTAACTTCATTTTAAATACATTTCTACCGCCCATTCTCAATTAGAATCATCATTAGTTAATCCTTCACCTCTTAAACATCTTTTCTCCAGTAGATACAGGTATTTGAACCATATTTGACAAGAGAGAAAATGAAGTGAATTAATGATACTAGTGCTTGAAGAAAAAAGAGAGGTATGAAGTTATGTGCAAGATAAGTGAAATATTGAAAGGAGAAAATTTGAATGCGAGTGCTTTCAAAAAGGAAGGCTTCACGTGCTTCATAGATGAGCCTTAATATCCGTTGATGTGGAGAGAAGTTTCTCGATGTGTCGCAACGTGCTCTCTGAAAACTGACGACACCCGGAGATGGTTATTGTGATATACTGCTAAACAAACTGTGGAGTTTCCAAATTCCAATTTCTGTAAAACTAGTGTGGTTAAGCAAAATATGATTCCATTAAACTAATATCAATTTCTTTCTCCAGAATGTCTATTGCGGGTTCGCTGAATTCATTCTAGGTGAAAAAAAAATTCATTCTAAATTCTGCAAGTAATTTTTTTTAAAAACAACCGAATTCCCTTTAATAATTAGGTTAATAAAAGTATATTGTCTGAAAGAAGTGTTTTGCATACCATCAGAAATTTGCACTTTTAAACACTATATACATACATACATATATACATACACACATACATTAACATTAAGAAGTGTTATGCCTTTCAGCGTTCAGTCTGCAAGCATCTGTGAATATAACAAACGTCGCCACATTCCTCTATTTACAGCTTGTGCTGTGGACTCATTTATTTCTGTAACTCTCATCTTTAAGTCGTTAAAAACTTAGTCTAACCATCGTCGTCTTGGTCTCCCTCTACTCCTTTTACCCTCCATAACAGAGTCCATTTTTCTCCTAGGTAACCTATCCTCGTCCATTCGCCTCACATGACCCCACCACCGAAGCCGGTTTATGCGTACAGCTTCATCCATCGAGTTCATTCCTAAATTAGCCTTTATCTCCTCATTCCGAGTACCCTCCTGCCAATGTTCCGACCTGTTTGTACCAGCAATCATTCTCGCTACTTTCATGTCTATTACTTCTAACTATGAATAAAGTATCCTGAGTCCACCCAGCTTTCGCTCCCGTAAAGCAAAGTTGGTTTGAAAGCAGACCGTTATAAACATAGTTTCGTCTGGCAGCTGACTTCCTTCTTGCAGAATACAGTTGATCGCAGCTGCGAACTCACTGCATTAGCTTTACTACGCCCTGATTCAATCTCACTTACTATATTACCATCCTGGGAGAACACACAACCTAAATACTTGAAATTATCGAACTGTTCTAGCTTTGTATCCCCAATCTGATATTCAGTTCTCTTTGATTTCTTACCTACTGACATCAATTTAGTCTTCCAAACGCTAATTTTCATACCATACTCATTGCACCTAGTGTCAAGTTCCAAGATATTAGAATGCAGGCTTCCCGCACAATCTGCCATTATGACCAAGTCGTCAGCATAGGCAAGACTGGTCACTACATTTCCACCTAACTGAATCCCTCCCCGCCATTCTAGGCCTTTCAGCAGATGATCCGTGTAAACTACGAACAGCACAGGTGAGAGATTACAGCCTTGTCTAACATCTGTAACTACCCTGAACCAAGAACTCATTCTACCATCAATTATCACTGAAGCCCACTTGTCAACATAAATGCCTTTGATTGATTTTAATAATCTACCTTTAATTCCGTAGTCCCCCAGTATGGCGAACAACTTTTCCCTCGGTACCCTGTCATGTGCTTTCTCTAGATCTACGAAACATAAACACAACTGCCTATTCCTCTCGTAGCATTTTTCAATTACCTGGCGCATATTGAAAATCTGATCCTCAGAGCCCCTCTGTGGTCGGAAACCACACTGGTTTTCATCCAACTTCCTCTCAACTACTGATCGCACCCTCCCTTCCAAGATGCCAGTGAATACTTTGCCTGGTATACTAATCAATGGGATACCTCGATAGTTGTTAGAATCATTCCTGTTCCCTTGCTTATTGATAGGTGTAATTACTGCTTTTGTCCAATCTGAAGGAACCTTACCAACACTCCATGCTAATCTTACTACTCTATGAAACCATTTCATCCCTGCCTTCCCACTATACTTCACCATTTCAGGTCTATTTCTGCTGCTTTATGACAATGGAGTTTATTTACAATCCTTTCCACTTCCACAAGCGTAATTTCACCAACGTCATTTTCCTCCCCCCCATGAGCTTGGCTGTTCGCAACACCACCAGGATGATTTCCTTTTACGTTGAGAAGATGTTCGTAGTATTCCCTCCACCTCTCCAGTGAATCCCTGGGATCTATTATTAGTTCACCTGAATTACTCAAAACACTGTTCATTTCCTTTTTCCCTCCCTTTCTAAGATTCTTTTTTACTGTCCAGAAAGGTTTCCCTGCTGCTTGACCTAGCCTTTGAAGGTTCCCACGACTTCTTTTTCGATTATACAACAATTTGTTTCGCTCTGTTTCTTTCATCTACGTACAAATCCCTGTCTGCCTCGGTCCTTGTTTGGAACCGTTTCTAATAAGCCTTCTTTTTACGTTTACAAGCTGCTCACACTTCAACATTCCACCAAGATGTTCGTATTTTCCCATCTTTACACACAGTTGTTCCTAGGCATTCCCTTGCTGTTTCTACTACAGCGTCCCTGTATGCCACCCATTCACTTTCTATATCCTGAACCTGCTTACTGTCTACTGTTCGAAACTTCTCACTGATCATATCCATGTACTTCCGTCTAATTTCCTCGTCCTGGAGATTTTCTACCCTTATTCGTTTGCAGACATAACTCACTTTCTCTACCCTAGGTCTAGAGATACTTAGTTCACTACAGATCATATGGTAGTCTGTACCGTCTAAAAATCCCCGTAAAACTCGTACATTCCAAACAGATTTCCTGAATTCGAAGTCGGTTAAGATATAGTCCATTATGGATCTGGTACTCCTAGCCTCCCATGTGAAGCGGTGAATAGCCTTATTCATGAAAAATGTATTCGTAAGAGCTGAACACATACTAGCACAGAAGTCCAGCAAACGCTTCCCATTCCCATTAGCTTTTATATTTGCCCACATTTACCAATCACCCTTTCATATCCTTCAGTTCTATTTACAACTCTCGCATTGAAATCGCCCATTAGCACTATTCTATCCTTGCTGTTGATCCTGATCACGATGTCACTCAATGCTTCATAAAACTTGTCAACTTCATCCTTATCTGCACCCTCACATGGTGAATACACTGAGACAATTCCCGTCCTAATTCCTCCAACTGACAAATCTACCCACATCATTAGCTTATTTACGTGCCTAACAGAAACTATGTTGCGTGCAATGGTATTCCTGATAAACAGCCCTACCCCATACTCTGCCCTTCCCTTTTTAACACCCGTCAAGTACACTTTTTAATCTCCTAGCTCCCTACTGAATACCGTCATTCTTCAGTCAGGCTCTGTCCTTTCTTTGAAAGAAAATTCCAAATTCAAATTTTCATGTCTCTATCATCTTCAGTTTTTGAGATATAAGTACCCTCATGAAAAGAATTCAACTCCTTTTTCACTCCACCCCGCCTGTTAAGTTGGTCAAATGTTGAGATGCGATGTATGGCCCTATTTTTCCATCTGCAAGTCACATCAGAATCTCAAACTGTCCTTAAAAACAACGACATGAGCAGTTGTGAATAAGCATCGTACTGATACAAGACTGGACTAAGCCATACTATGCCAATCGCAGATACGAGTATCTAGCGTGCAGCCAATGAGCCTCTCTGTGCAGACATATCACGACTGACATACATCCTATTGGAGAATTTTAGAAGCGTGTACGTGGAAGAGGATTACGGTCTGATAGTGATACACATGCAGCCGTCGTACCCTGACGTCAAGCTTTTGTCTCTGATTTCTTCTATTACCGTAAAAATAAGTACATGAGCATACATGGGAAAAATGGGTGAGAATAATAAGTACCAACTCCTTACCCTGTTTTATATGTGGGTATGGAGGTGTTGCTTGTGTTCAGGCAATAAGATATCCTGTTACCTTATTTACTGAGCCACACACGTATCACATGTTTAGTTATGTTTCATAATAGTAACCAACGCAATTCTGTTATTAATCACTTGTTTCTTCTTCTTTTCTCGTTGTTTATGGTGGTGATGTTTGTAGTGATAGTGGTGGTTGTGTGTTCATGAAATACATTGTGTTGTGTGTTTCCGTTTGTCCATATAAGAAGTTGAACAAAATAGAAATTGGTATGTTTCACTGCTGGTCCATTTGAGGTTCTATAAAATCATCCTCTCAAATTGATCCGGGTTCGATTCCTGACTCTGCCACGAAGTTTTAATTTGTTTGAGGAGCCGGAGCCATTCGAAGTCCGGCAACACATCATACTAGAGAAGTGAAAAATTCCCACTTTGTACATCCTAGAAATGATTTCATCGTGAATTCCCAATTCATCTTCAAGCGACTGCTGCATTGGAGTTAAAGCGTACAGCTTTCTCTCCAAGCTCTTACCCATTCAATTACAAAATTATACGTCAGTATTGCCCTCACTCACACAAGATGTCCCTAGTCCCTTACATCAGTTATAGTAAGCTCAAATGTCACCAGAACGTATACAGTGCAAGCGTGACCTTTCAGGGCAAATGGCGTAATAACAGCAGATTTAGTGAGCAGAGACAAATCACAGTAGTACAGCAGGAACATCAACCACATGGCTTTTTCCGAATGTCAAACTATATTCACTTCTGAATTTTCTTATTCACAAATGCAGTAATGGGATAATGATAATGAACAAAAAAATCATTTGATTTACTGAAGCATATACTATACTAAAATAATAATAATAATAATAATAATAATAATAATAATAATAATAATAATAATAAAGGTGATAGTCCTTCGAACTCTGGGCAAGAAGAGCGTTGGCCACAAGCTTGTGGCAAAGAGAAGGGAGGTTACCGGTGGCCTTTCTGGTGTGAGCAATTCTAGTGAATTTTATGAAGTGTGTGTGCGGGAGCAATGAACGGAGGTGGGTTGTCGACTGCGTGTGCCCGAATTCACGGGAATACCACATTTCAGATGTAGAATTGCAATTACTACTTTTTTTATAAAGTGCCAAGCATTCCACATTAAGTTAATAGAAACATCGATAAGAAATAAGCTTTCAGTACAATTTTCTCTAGCAACTCCATGTATTCCGGGTCCAATAACACATCGGTAGAACAGGCACCCTTAATTTTTTATGTATTGGTGAGAGCGAATACGGCCGAAGAGAAAGCCCGTTGTGTAGCCAATATCATTTGAACAGGGAAAAATATGAACAATGTCAGCAAATAAAGTATGGCACTCTCCAGAATTGCACTGCTGGTTAGTTCTCGGAGCAGCTGTATGGTTAGATTTTTAATGGATTCGGATGGAGTTACGCCTTCATTTGCTTAAAACTCTCCCTCCATTTAACCTAACGTATGGTTCAGTGGCAAGGCAAAGTGAGTGTTCCAGAATCTTATCAACGTCCATCCTGAGGGGATAAAGGGCTTTAACTGTGGGCATTTGAACGAGGGAGATCTGGTCGTCTATCTCCCATCTGCATATGATTTATTCCGTAATACGTGATGTTCAGTCCCTTGCGGGCATGCAAGAGGGGAATGATGCTTACAGATGGTGCTTTGTCAGTGAGGTGACATATATCCAGAGCAATTTTCAGGATGTTGTTTTAATGTCGTAATTGCAAGAACCACCCACAATTATAATTTTTTAAGAAGCTGAACCCCTTCACATTCGTTTATTTTTTATTGTTTTAATGTTTTATTTGTTATAAAACATGATGACAAGTATCTCGGCTAAGAGTCATGGAATGTCATCACAAAGAGGTGATATGTTCCGGTAACACAAATAAAAGATCCTCCACGTCAATGTACATGGTGTGATATGATTAATAGTACCCCTATTCCTAAACTGAGTTATTTATCCTTTAATAATAATAATAATAATAATAATAATAATAATAATAATAATAATAATAATAATAATAATAATTGTACCGGTTGGTACACCCCTACGCCACACTTTTGAATTTTCCGCCTTAAGTAATCCTCTACAGGAGAATCTCTGAACTTTACAAACTGGATTAACTCATAATTTTTTGCAGAAGATGGCACTACCATAAATTTTGTGATTACAAAGTTGTCAATACTGTGTGGAGTTCAACTTGTTTTGTTTTCCATTAATCAAGTAGTGTGGACATTCTCTTATAGATGTCTCAACTAAAAAAACTATGATCATGCACCCTGGTGCGAAGTGAAGGAACTTTTCTTGAAGATATTTTGTACTCATAAGTTTTCCTATAACTAAATTTCGATCATTCATTTGTGGGTTGGCAATATAAAACTTTTCTTTCCGCCAGTTTTGAACTTAGCCAATCCAGAATTTCTGTAATTAATTTTTGACCAATTGTGTCCTTCTTCTTCAATTTTGATGTGTAACTTTTAGCCAGCCAATAAAGTTGAGTGGGTGTGTCTTAATTATTCATGAAAGGTCTCGAACGTTCTCCGAGGGTTTAAAAACTGCTGATTTTCACGGCTTGTCGCCTCTTCAACAACATCTAACTTAGTGTATGGAAGTGTAGCAGGGGGCGGGTAGCGCATCTTCCTTCGGACAGCAGCTCTTCAACAAGGTAATGGCCGTTTAACATCTTTGTTTGTTGCTAGCTCAACAGTTTAACCCGCGGGGCAGCTCCGAAACCCTTAATATGTGACCTATCTCTTGAAACATGTAAACCTTTTTCAGTCTTTGTAAAACTTCATTTATCTTTAACTGTAATTCGGGGATAGAGAGTGCTTTAGCCTCTCGAGCTCCCCTTCATTTGGTTGGAGGTGACTACGTTTTCGTAACCGATTTTCTACTCTTCCTTTATGTGTTAAAATTTTTCTTATTCGAGTCAACTCCCTAGTTTGGGAATAGCCCCTGTGTCATCGGCCTAGTGCCTCTTTGGTTTTAAAATGTGTATTTGGGAGTGCTGATACACGCCTCCATTCTTTTTGCGTTTAGGGCCATTTAAGTTAACCTGTTATTTTTCTATTAAGGCCCAGTAGGCTGGGTACTAGATACCCCTGTTTCATTGTAAGTTGTGCCTTGATTGCAATCATGTGTAAAAGCCTGGCATTGCCTTTAATAAGCTTGGAAAATTGAGAGCAGGTCAGCTCTTTCTGATGCGGTAAAGAGCCTCTAGGAGGCCAGATATGGTTTTTGGAGCTAATGCTCCTTGAATGAAGGGGTTTTCTGCCCTTTGATCAAATGTGTGATTTGGTAAAGTTGGGCTAGTTGCTCAAGGATTGTGAAAGTGGGGCTCGAAGCCCAGAATTTGGAAAGACCCCTGAACTTGTGCTTTCGTTTGTAAAGTTATCATTGTACCTGTGTTTTTTATTGTTATTTCACCTAGTGAAAATTTGTTAAATCTTGTTGTCTATTGAAAATATAACCTTCATTGAAATTTTAATTCATCTTTCGGCCTTTGTAGTTAGACCCATTCCAGCCCGCACCTTCTTTCACCTGTGCCTTCCACGGGTAACTCCCTAACAATAATAATAATAAAAATAATAATAATAATAATAATAATAATAATAATAATAATAATAATAATAATAATAATTGTAATAATAATAATATAACCTACGTCTCTTCAATTTCTATCCCTGTGATGAGACACTGTAGGCTGATATTTTTGGCGTGAAATAGTTGTGTTCGACGTGCTAACAAATCTACTGATAAGAGGCCTGTCTTGCGATTGTTCACCCCTTAGTACGGGAGAAAATCACTTCGTGGACTAGGTCGTAAATAACAGAGCTACCTAAGGGAAATTCTGAATGAATTTTGAAACTCAGTAACCACTGAACGGATCATTTTCCAACTTTTACCACAAGTAGGTACAGGCATAATTTTATTAGAGCATGTAACTAAAACCATTAGTAGCTTTTTAATTAAGAATGTTCAAACTCTTTAAAAAGTAAAGTAATAAAACTGCTCATGATGATGAAGTTTCCACTAAATTAAATTCATACCTTATGAATAGCAACTAAATACACGTGCTAATAAAAATGTTCTGGATTTTGTTGTACTCTTACACTTAAACTAATTTAGATCAACTGAAATGATAAATTATTTTTCCAAAACAAAAAAGAGCAAAAGAAAAGAATTATGCGAATTTCAAAGGTCCTCATGAACATCAAAATCCAGACGATATTGTATTTCCCATACGTAATTACAGTCACATACCACGTCTATCGTCAATTACTTAAAATGTGCAACGCAAGGAGTATTTTGTATCATGGTATCTACACATAACGAAAACATGTTTTGGCAAAATGTCAGGACAACGTAGAATAAAATAGTTTTCCACCACGTACAGGGCCCGAGATTTCTTCGTTCTCTCTTTTAGGGACAATTCCTTAAGTTTTTTCCATTCTTGAAATTTTCTCTCAAATTTCAAACAATTTTAGCATAATTCCCTTTCACAGTAGGCCTATTAAGTGAACTTTTTCAATGAAGCATAAATAAGATTATGCACAACCAGTTTTTCTAGGGCTTTAACATGGTACCACGGGAGAAATACAACATTCATCAATGCCCATATTTTCAGAATATTTGGTCATACGCACCTAGTAATCTGCAGACTTTTGGGTTGAGCAGCTGTCGCTTGATTGGTCAAGGTCCTTCGGAGCTCTTGTGCCATTGGGTTTGGATTGGATTGTTGTACTGCTACTGTGAACCTACTAAATGTTAAGACGGAGGCATTTCAGATTTTACAAGAGCGAGATTTTCTTTGAGGCAGTTCGTTGAATCTTCCATTGGTAGTCTCTTGTGAATGTATATTCTCCGCTAGATGCCTGGTGGACGGATCTTTGACGACTGACTTCGTTCCTCAGTATCTGATGTCGACGCCACATCTAGAAGTCGGGCCCCATGGCTAAATTGTTAGCATGCTGTCCTTTGGTCAGAGGGGTCCCGGGTTCGACTCACGGCATGGTCGGAAATTTTAACCATAATTGATTAATTCGCCTGGCACGGGGATTGGGTGTATGTGTCGTCTTCATCATCATTTCATCCTCAACATGACGCGCGGGTCGCCTACGGCAGTTAAACCAAGAGACCTGAACGAGGCCTCTCCGGAGGCCACACGCAATTAATTAAAATAACATCTAGACTTCCTCCAGATTACCGAATTCGTGCTCGCGAAATACCCACATTTCAGTTCAATACAGGAGTATTGGGAGGATAAGTGTCTGAAAGAGGCGGATTTTATCCTAATGTCCAATATTCTTATATTTTACATGAGGCAAATGCTACAGAAGCCTGTCCAATTCTCCACTGGATATCAACCAACGACGCCACTTTCAAATTCATACATATACAAAACAGTAAATACATGCATACTTTCCCTTAGTCGTGTAGAACTACAGTATTTCTGGAACAGGATATCGTGAGTGATTTTGGTCTTTCATAACAATGGCATTCCTTGAAGGAAGACTCATTCTGTACTTTGCAGCGCTACAATTTAGAGCTAGGAAATCTTCAGGGTTAACATTCCTGTAGTTATTAATAGCACCCAGGTTAAGTTTTCAAGCTGAATCTTGGATGTGACATACACGTAAATTAACGAAGCAAACGAGAAAGGAAAGTGACGAGAAAATAAGTTATCTGAACCGGCTCTATCACAAGACACGACGAAGGGGATTTAGATTATTCTGAGGAACGTGCAGCAGCGAATATCTTCACAATTTGTCAAGTTTTATTCTTAATTACTCTATAAGGGGGATTTGCATAATTTTATTTCAGAGGTGTAGTCGATAATTCTTCACGGAAGAACGAGGTCATTCATTATTTTGTGAATTTTTAAGTTCATGAGCCCTGTTATAACAATTCTTAAGTAACTCTCTCGTACTTTTAATTTAGCTAATGTCCCATTCCTGTGTTTGAATATTCATAAGTAAGATACATCATAGCCTGGGAGAAGTGAGTAAGACATCTGTAATCGGTAGTCTCCACGATAAATCTGAGAGAAATAGAGCAGCATCCTCCGACAGTTTCGTGCCAAAGCTCCATTTCTTAATGCCTGCCATATTTCTTCATGCACTTGGCTCTAATATTTATAGCCAATTATCGGTAAAGAAAGCACCTTATATTGCGTGGTAACATGAGTGCACAGGAACAGGAACAGGAAATTCTTCAACGATTTTGTAATTAAAATTGAATAACGCACTTTCATGCATGCAGTTTTCTGATGTATTTTCCTTGAACGTGCCATGTTCTAAGAGTTGATACACTAATGAAATCCTTTGATTAAAATGATGAAGTATTCTCTGCTGTCTAAATTAATAGACTAGGGATACTGCAGCTATCATTCTCTTGTATTTGATATACAGTGTGTATGTATGTATGTATGTATGTATGTATGTATGTATGTATGTATGTATGTATGTATGTATGTATGTATGTATGTATGTATGTAAGTATGTATGTACTTTCCTATGATGTGATGAAGTTATGAAGTACTTAGAAAGTTTATTTGTGAAGCTGCGACTAATAACATTTATATGCCTTGGAAAAAATCAGAGGTAGTGGACTTTAAACATTCCGAGCCTCGCTAATAAGAAAAGTTAAACCGTTCTTTCTACAGCGCAAACAATACACTTCTATCGTAATTTTCTTTACCAATTTTTGTCTTCAAACTAGACTGACTAGTTATTTCGTGTGTTATGACGTTTATGACTTTTGTCTCAATGAATGATGCACTAATCCGGCTAAGTTCAGAAGTTATAAATTTGATATTATTGCATAAATTTACTACCACAAATGGGAAATGCATGTTACCCATTACCATTCTTGCTGTTAATAATGGGCAGTATGTTATTCAATATTAGAATCTTTAAATCCAACCTCTAATTATAAGAATGTAATGTAATATGTAATAACTATATTAATTTTATACTTTGTAACTGATCAGTTTGCTATGTACTATTCCATCTCCTGCACAGAGCAGGCGCGCCTTTATTTGTATATATTGTAAATAAAATTGCTTCCCTACTCCCAAACCATAGATTGCTTGGAAAAATGTTTTTAAGTAGCGTTCCTAAATAACTATACGTATACCGAGTGTAGACCAAGAATGCTTTATATAATATCCACAGTTCGGGAAATTATAAATGAGGCACATTTTGACGTCATTTTCATTGCAGTAAGAGGCCGCAATTTAGAAACTGAGGTGGTGTCCGAATGACGAGCCTAGAGGTTTATTTGCCCTTTCTACGGAAATATGATAATGAATGTGGAATTTTCACGACCGTGTTGTAATCGAAATTGTCTTTCAACCTATTGGGCCGTCTTACGTGCATATATTAAGTGTTGAAGAGATGTTACGAACGGAAAAAGAATGGCCAACCGGACACCAGTGCGACCCGGTTGCTTTACCATTGAGCTTTGGTGGCGCAGGTCATGTTCTTCTGTTAAAAAGGATCTTAGCTACAGGGCTGGTACTACTGCCAATACATCTCCTGAACACGGACTATAATTATGCACGTAACACGACCTAAGAGGTTGAAAGTTTATTTCGATTTCAATGCGGTCGTGAAAATTCATTGTTTATTGACTTGGCCCATATCGGGCTACTTCCACGAACTCTTCAATATATTGGCAGTAGTGCCAGACCTGTAGCTTAGATCGTTTCCAAAATAACAAATATGACCTAGGCACCATAGCTCAATGGTAGAGCAACCGAGGTAAAATCGAGAAGTTGTGGGTTTGGATCCTACTGGTGTCTGGTTGGCCATTTTTAATTCTGTATTTAAAATTTCTTCAAAACCTACTATGTGTACGCAACACGACATGATAGGTTGAAAGTCGATTTATCAAAAAGAACCACCATCATCTGTAGAATATTCCCTCTAATATTCGTTTCATTTTCTCAACACCAAGGGCAGGAGAGTGTTTTATTTCGCAATGTGCAGATGTTCAGCCCATCTGTTCCCACTCTGAGGACATTCATTTGGGCAGTGTGAACGAAACTTAAGACTACGTCAGTAAACAATACCAGCTGCTAAGCCCTATTTATCGGCAATTGCAATGTGCAGAAAGCATCCATCACTCTTAGCTGTCCCTATGGACAGAACCTTATTCAAGGCCTAAATAAACGTCCCCCTGAAATCCTGTGTGTTCAAGAAGCCGATCATGGGAGGAACTTTGTTTCAAGTACAGAAGTAAGTTCTACTTAAATACAAACCAGATGTTAATGTACTAGTGTCAACAACATACACAAGCAGATCCACACACACCCTTCCGACGTTGGAATCAGCATTACAGACCTGGGACACTAAAATATGTGAAACTTTTCGTAGTGACCTTCAGTCCAGTAAATCCGGCAGAGGAAAAGTATCGTCGCTGTTCGCTGCCGGGACAAAACCTCCTATGTGAAATATTTTAGCTCAGAACTTTGGCCGGTAAGGTTCTGTAATCTAAGGTGCAGTATTGTGTGAATGTAGTCATGGCATTCTCGCACTTCGTAATGTATGTGCTGCGGGTCAGTATAAATGCACAAATATTATCACATAGGAGGTTTTGTCCCGGCAACGGCGATATGTCAGGGATTTATTCCAATACATTAACGCAAAGAGTTACTCCTGGCTGGCAAACATAAACAACCTAGGAACTGTACGTGAAGGGTAGAAAAAGACTGATCTGTACAAAATAAAAATCAGTGTTTTGAGAGTTAGAATAACTTATAGCAGGCCTACATTGAAATATGTATTCTCCTTTACTACATATATGCTGAATATATTTACGGAAAAGGGACCATGCAGTCCAGTTAAAAAATATTTGAACATTAGATCCATTGCTTAAAGTAACTGGTATTATAGAATAACGTAACTGAAACTACAGCACACCAGTTTAAATTAGTTTCATGAGTCAGCATACAGCTTTCATTCAGCAATCATAAAACAAAATTGTATATGCCCTTGTTATGGAAAATGCCTCAGTTGTTTGTATAGATTTACAATTAAATTGAAATGGAATAGTTTCTTCTTTATTGCTGGTGGTTTTACCTCGCACCGACACAGATAGGTCTTATGGCGACGAGGGGATATGAAAGGCCTAGGAGTTGGAAGGAAGCGGCCGTAGCTTTAATTAAGGTACAGCCCGAGTATTATCCTGGTGTGAAAATGGGAAACCACGGAAAACCATCTTCAGGGCTGCCGACAGTGGGATTCGAAACCACTATCTCCCGGATGCAAGCTCATAGCCGCCCGCCTCTAACCACACGGCCAACTCGACCGGTTGGAATAGTTTCATTCTCCACCGTGTCAAAAGGTAGTCCTACCTACATAATCATTTTCTGACCTTATGGTTCTTTAACAAAATAAATTTGTTCACATCTCTCCTCCCATCCTTAGAAGTTTGAGCACTGACTTTAATTAAAATCGGTATGTTTGAGAGTGATAACACAGATAACTGCTGATTGAGGATAAAAAAACTTGTCTACGTAAAAGTATTCCTCTGGAGTTAAGCGACCTCTTGTGGACTGCACTGGAGGGCGGAGACGTTTATCCGACAGGAGATAATCGAGCATACCTTGAACGGGAGGGGAATGAACTAAAATTAATTCAAGGATATATGGAAACTATTTTATATCGTAATCTGCACTACTTCATTGTGTTAGAAACAAAAAACATATGACTGCCTGAAGTCATCTATTGATGGATGCAGTATATTCGCATTTCTCTCTTACCTCTGTCCCATTCTCCCCCCACGCACTGAAATGACCTTCAAGCACAGCTTATGTTTCAAGGTGCTATAAAATATATCGCTTACAGGATTAGTGATTTCGTAATAGAACTTTCTACATTAAGTGAGGAAGGCAAGGGCAATATAGAGGAGTGAAGCAAGTATTTACATGAAAGATTTTGAGTGAACCTTACCTGATATATCCCCATCGCCAAGTATTGAGGTGGTCCTTACCTGCAACATAACAAACGTGCTTTATTATTAATGTCTGCACTGTCTGCTGGAATACATACCCACTAGAGGGTGGCATGCCGAATGATGCACCAACACTTCAAACTGGTACTTTCCAAGGTTGCATTAAAGTGGAATGACCTGAAGTGTACAGTGTGTGAAGCAGGAATAAGCACATTGGATAAGAAATTAGTCACTCCTGGAGAAATCATAACAAGCATCACTTAATAACTTATAACTCCGCCCCTGGACTTGGTAACTGCCTGGAAGTGAGTCCCCAAGGTTATGCAGGTAAGTCGACACAAGGTTAAGCCAATCGCCGATGATTTCCACCAAATTGCGGGGATGCTGATGTCGGTGTTTTACCCGCTGTTCCAACATGTCCCGCAGATTTTTATGGGGTTCAGTTCAGGTGATTTTGCAGCCCAATAGAGATGTAATAGGGTGGGGGAGTGTTTATAAAACCAATCACATACGCGTCCACCCCGATGAACTTTGCTTTTGTCATCTTGAAAAATCGGTTCATCAATAGCATACCCATCATGCAGATGTTGATTGAAAGGCAACATCTGATTATCCAAAATTTTTAAATAAACATGCTGGTTCATGTTAGTGGTGACCTAAGTGAGCGGGCCAAATCTAACACTCCTAAAATATCACAGACCCGCCTCCGGATTGAACACATCCAGGATGAAATGCTTCATTTGAGTTCCGGTGCACGTGTCCCATTGGAATATAGGCAACACGTGATTACTTCCAGCCAGTCAGCTACTGTCTACGTTCGATGATTTCTAGCCCATTAAAGACGCACAGCGTTATGTACCTGTGTGAACAATTGCCTCTTGCGAGATGACCGACTCCAAATGTCCATTGCGTGCAGTTCCCGTCGCAGTGTTCTCTCACCAACAAGTTGGGATGGACCACCGTTCACTGACTGCAGCCATTCCTGGCGGGTGTAGGAGCGATTTTGTTTCACAAGCCATCAAAAGCGTCTCCGGTCCCTCTCGGTCAGAATATATTTCCGACCACTATTCTGACGTCGTGTTTCGTGACCACTGATTGTAGACACGTTGAACAGACCGCTGCGAAACACAAACAAATTCAGCAACTTAACGCACCGCACGGGCAAGGGCACGGCCGAAGGCGATTGCCCTTTTTGCCACTGAATCACATTCTTACATCATTGCAGGAAATGACACACCAAAGGGTCGCACGTCTCCCTGAAATGGTGTGACCCTCTAAATAAACCGTGGAGCCACCCCTGACCAGGAAGTCTACAGATTCGAATTTGTAGTCGTCTGTATCCAGACGGAACCGTAATTCATCGCTGAACACTAACGCGTAAACTTCTATGCAACCCGTTCCTAGCAGAATTTAAAACGTGCTCGGCGATGCCAAGGTCGTAATGGTAGAAGTCATAAGGAACGCCGTGACGACACTTCCTGCTCAGTTAGCCTCTTGTATATGGTACTAGTGGACTCATACTTATCCCCAGTCGCCGTAACAAATATCTGAATTGTCCGCTGCAACACCCAGGGGGTGATAACAGCTCTTCGCACGGTGAAGAGATCCTTCGTATACGTGGTCCACGGTTATCGACTCGAGCCTTCTTGACGCGTGTGAGTACCGTCACGATCCCGCTGCTTCCAACAACGCCGCATAGTGTAAACAAAATTGTTCAAGTGGTGGGCAATGCGCCAAACGTCCAACCTGACCCCCTTATTACGACGATGAGGCCTCTCTCAGCTTTGTTCAGCTGGTCAAATGCTAGTCGAATGTGTCGTCGAGGCACGCAGCGTGTTCACTGAGCATAACTGTTTGACTCACGCTGCTATTAAGGAGTTATTCTGTTCCTGCATCTATGAATGATGAGGTAATCGTACAATCCCTAGTGGTACTTCTGCAGAAGCAGTCAGCATTGGACGCAAAGTGGACACATAACAATATATTACTTATTGATTTTACGTCCCAATGTCCATGACAATATTGTTAGGCAACATTCGTTGTACTCACGCGATTCTTTCACGGGGCGCATTTTTTCTGTTCTGTTCATAATTTATATAAATAAAATTGTAGGGAGTCCGCTGTCTGTAATTTCTTTTGCTTTGCCTATTTTTCAGATATTTATCCGTTTTAGGTCAACTCAAGACCGAATCGGTGGTTTTTACTTTTCGTGTCTGTTTGTTTGTCTGTTTGTCTGTCTGTTTGTCTGTTCCACCATCACGTCGAAACGGCTGGGTAGATCTCAACCAAACTTCATATTTAGAGTATACTCATCCCGGGGAAGGTTTCGATATGCATATCGTTTTAACATCTTTGAATACACGGGGGGTTTATAGGAAAACCACAATGGTTTTTCCACCATCACCTCGAAACGGCTGGATAGATTTCAACCAAACTTCATATTAAGAGTATACTCATCCCGAGGGAGATTTCGATATGCATATCATTTTAAAATCTTTGAATACTCGTACACGGGGGGTTTATAGGAAAACCACAATGGTTTTTCCACCATCACGTCGAAACGGCTGGATAGATCACAACCAAACTTCATATTTAGAGTACACTCATCCCGGGGAAGGTTTCGACATGAATATCATTTTTAAATCTTTGAATAGACGGGGGTTTATAGGAAAACCTGAATGGTTTTTCCACCATCACTTCGAAACGGCTGGATAGATGTCAACCAAACTTCATATTTAGAGTATACTCATCCCGGGGAAGGTTTCGATATGCATATCATTTTAAAATCTTTGAATAGACGGGGGGTTTATAGGAAAACCAGAAACCATTTTCTCTTATACTATTGATTTTCTGTAAACTTAGTTTACCGTACGTGAAACGTCTCTTCATTATAAACAACTTTCGTTATGTTCATAATTTACCTTATTCTTCACATGACGGAGAAATTTACAATTTTCCGCTGGTATCATGCTCTGCATTGAGTGACCGACAGACCGACAACGAACCTACAGGTTACCATGGCAACGTCTCTGACTGCATGCCAGCAGGGAAGTAACGTATTGCCATTTTCCTCATCATGCTTTTAAATTCGTGGTTGTTCCTTGGGTAGAAGGCAAGAGAGGAGTCAATCGGCCTATCTGCGGGATATTGGCGGAATACCGTCCTCGAATAGATTAAGTAATAACACCATTAGTCATCTTCTTGTTATTTGTTTACCTAAGAATCACTGGACATATATTTCTCCTCTGTTACCGCTTTATTATGTCCATAACTCACACTAGCATAATTTATTGAGGGGCGTTTGATTTTCCAATACATTCACTTGGCATTTACATATTTGTCGTTATCCGGCTGTCCTCAGTTATAATCCATTTTCTATTACTTTCAACTTTCTTAACTGTATTATTTTCTTCCTTAATTACGCCGTATGGTCCGCCTCTGTGGTGTAGTGGTTAGCGTGATTAGCTGCCACCTCCGGAGGCCCGGGTTCGATTCCCGGCTCTGCCACGAAATTTGAAAAGTGGTACGAGGGCTGGAACGGGGTCCACTCAGCCTCGGGAGGTCAACTGAGTAGAGGTGGGTTCGATTCCCACCTCAGCCATCCTGGAAGTGGTTTTCCGTGGTTTCCCACTTCTCCTCCAGGCGAATGCCGGGATGGTACCTAACTTAGGGCAACGGCCGCTTCCTTCCCTCTTCCTTGCCTATCCCTTCCAATCTTCCCATCCCGCCACAAGACCCCTGTTCAGCATAGCAGGTGAGGCCGCCTGGGCAAGGTACTGGTCATACTCCCCAGTTGTATCCCCCGACCAAGAGTCTGAAGCTAGAGGACACTGCCCTTGAGGCGGTAGAGGTGGGATCCCTCGCTAAGTCCGAGGGAAAAACCGAACCTGGAGGGTGAACTGATGATGATGATGATGAATTACGCCGTATGTACGCGAGAGCTACAAACTACTGGATGTATTTCCACCAAGACTCATATTTAGAATACACCTGTCCTTGATAGTTTTTAGGGCAAATATTGTTTCTAAATCTCTGAACTGACTGGGGGTTTATACGAAACCGAAACAGTGATTTTGCACTTCCACAAAATATACACAACCAAACTTAATGGAAATCTACCTACCTCGGTAGAAATTAATTTCTAAATCTTTTTTCTCATGTGCATCATTTCGATACGAGGATTAATAAGGGAGATATCATTAACGGACCGTTTTTCTGTACAAGTCCCATCGGACTTAACTCACGAGCGGGTGCGTGTAAAGCGTATTCCTTAGAACTTGAAAACTACTGAAGACATTCGAACCAAAATTTATATTTAACATCCACCTGTCCAAAGGTAGGTTTTAAACGTATTTAACATTTCATGTTCAGGAATGGACTGGCGGTTTATAGGGAACCGAAATAGTGATTTTACTCTTCCACAATATATACAGAACAAGACCAACCTGACTGGAAATCGACCAAACGTGATGGAATTCCACCTCTAAACCTTTTTTTCATTTGCATTTTTTCGTCAGGAGGATTAATAAGGGAGATATCATGAATGGTCACTTTTGCAGGTTAAGTCCAGCGGACATAGCCCAAAAGGTGTTTTACATGGAGCAGATTCCTTATCTATATAAATCAAATCGTTACGACTGTGTGCCTCTACACTGACTATTTTGGCGAAATTTTCGTACAGCTTTCCGTTTAAGGGGTAATGATGACCATCTCCATAATTTTTGGTTTAGTTTTCTGAAAGTCCTAATTTTTACCCGCCTCGCCAAAAATCCAGATTGCGGCATAATCTGCCAGAAAAAAAGAAGATAATTGAAATTTGACAAAATTATACGTTTTAGCCTGTAACAAACGGAAAACATCCTAGATCATTAAATTTTTTACTTTTTATCCCCGAAGAGTATCGAAATATTCCTATCACATAACGGATTGCACAATCTCCGTTCAATTTGGAATGATCTACAACCTTGGTCTTATGACTTTTTGCCGTATCTGTATCCCTTACGTTTGATTTTTCTCTATTAATCGATGCTAAGTCAATTTTGAATTTTCACATGCATAATTCATACTTTCAATTACTTATATGAAATACAGAATCATCAAACTCTTCACGAAAGTTGGCCCACCCAGTAGCCATATGTGAGCCAAATGCTATGTATGTAGTTGTCACATAATTATCCGAAAAGTAATATAATGTGAGATAATCTTACAAAAACGTTACCCTGTTCCACGTTTCTAACTCAATCTGACCCAAGAATAGATGACATATCATAAGACCAGCCATTTAGGCCACTAAATCCGGCGTGTCTTATGGTATAATCCTTTGTCGATATGACGTACGTTTAGTAGCAGTTATTCTGTAAATGAAGGTCTTCAATATTGTAAACACGCATATACTTTCGTATGTCAATCTATATATATTCACTGATGTCGATTTTTAGCGATCGAGAAAGGGTGGGTCGGCTATTGTAATCAGTACTCCCCACACCGACTTTGACTGGCAGTAGGAAAGGGTTCCTTCTCCAACTCCTGTGTAACTGTCATTAGTAAGGAAGGCCTACAATTGTAATGAATAGTTCCCTTCTCGATTTGACTTGCAGAAGGTAAGTGAGCATGCAGTTTTGTTTAATACTCCCCTACCCGATTATGTTTGGCAGTAGGCAAGGGTGCCCGCCATTATAAAGAAATGTCCTCATCTAAAATGTGACTGGCATTAGGCATTTTGATGGAAGTTCACCAACTTGGTGTGACTGGCAGTAAGCTGGCTGGCAGTAGGAAAATGGGCCTGGCATTATAATGATAACTGCACAACTCAATTTCGAGTGATAGTAGGGTAATTGCCTGCCATTATAATAGAAACTCCTCAACTGTAATCTGTCTGGAAGTAGGAAAGGGGGGCTGCCATTTTAACGAAAAATCCCCAAATCGATTCTGTCCGTGTAGTAGGCATTGGGGCCTGCAATTATAATGTAAATTTCCCAACTCGATAGTGAATGCCAGTAGGCAAGTGAGCCTGCCGTTATATCACAAATCCGTAACAAACACTTTACATTGGAAACAACGTACGGGGACCTCCCCATGCTCTTTCTCGGATAACGCTAAGAGACATGCAATTTTAAAACAATCTTATTTACTGCATGTACACTATTTACTTCGATATTCGAATACAATGTAGAATACCGTAGCGAAGGACGGGTACATTCGCTAGTTAATAATAATAGTGGCATATGAATTTCTTGCCCGTTTCAAATTGGCAAATTAAATTCATGTGACTACCTAGTCATTTGGTGCCGGCCACCGATAACTAAAGCAAACTCATTAATGGAGGATTCATGCCCGGAGTTGGCAGCCGCACAAAAGAGTATCAATTGATGTACATCAAATTTGTTGACCGCTGGCCATTATACGAATGACATTCTTTGGAGTGGCCGAATGACATGGTCGTGTAAAACGTGACACTGGAATGCAGAGCAAGGTAAAAACATTATGAACGTTTATGTTATCCTTCAACATCTCACCATTCCCGGTGAAGGAGATATTAATTTTGAACTTCAAATGTATTATGTTACTTTTAGGATAATTTCTGTACACATAGATTTTGCCTAACGTACCGTGTAACCTTTTATAACATTATATTTTATTGTTCACCTGAGGAAGTGATCGATTGAATTTTAGAAGGGGATCGTTATGATGGGGCCGTCATGTGATGTAGGGTTAAAGTAATTACACCTATTTTCTTTACTTATTTTGTCTCCTGGGTGTTTGAAGAGATGTTCCTTTGGATCATTCTAAAGTTGTACGTCAGAACGTTCTGCATTTTTACTTCATGTGCTTGTAATTTAATTATTGGTAACCCGTCGGAATGGAGTATGGGCTTCTGAATCATCCAAATTGCTGGAATATCGAAACGCTGATCCTAACTCCAGCAGCCAATGTTTATCTAAGAGGCAATGTAAATAAATCTTACAGACTGAATGATGTATTGCCGTAGCATGTACCGTCACGATCCCGCTGCTTCCAACACCGCCGCACAGTGTAAACGGAATTGTTCAAGTGCTGTGCAATGCACCGAAACGTCTAGCCTGACTCTCTTATTACGACGATGAGGCCTCTCTCATCTTTGTTCAGTTGGTCATATTTTCTAAGTGCTTGGGCTTTAATTATTGGTATCCTGTCGGAATGGAGTATGGGCTTCTGAATCATGCAAATTGCTGGAATATTCAAACGTAGATCTTAACTCCAGCAGCCGATGTCTATCTAAGGGGCAATGTATACTGACTTCAAAATATTAGAAGACATTATTACTGTCTGTATGTTAGGTCATCAGCCCAGAGGCTGGTTGGATCATCAAATAGCACCACCCAAAGCTATGCAGTTATGGGGAAACCACAAAATCAAACGGCAGCACCAAAATGAGGCGTACTAAGCAAGAAAAGGAGTGAGGTAGTTTGTCATTGCTTTCCTCACACGGCCAGGCAGTGCTATTGTAACACGACTAACCCAATGAGCAACAACTTTCATAACACTCGAACGCACCGGTTGTGCTCCGAATGTCATTACTCAGCACCACCAATACCCCAGCAGCTTCCATATTGTCACACCCGTGAGTGGGTCTCAGTGAGAGCTACACATTGTTCTGGACTGTGTCTATGAATGGATGCTATAGATCTTAAAAAGCTCGATGAAAATTTCAGCACCTGGCGAATGAAATCCTAAATACAAAAAAATTGAAGTTAGCTGCTTCCACTTGGACAACAATAAAAAGCGAACTATGTACCTACGGTTGAATTCAGAGGCCAACAGCTGAAATTCAATGCTCACCCCAAATATTTGCGCAATATGTTAGATCGCTTTCTCACGTTTCACGGACATTTATAAAGAATTACAACGATACTTAAAACCATATCCTGCACAAAGTAACTGGAACTGGCTGCGGAGCAGATATAACTGTTCTACGAACAACAGCTCTTTCTTTAGTTTACCCGCTAGGTGAGTACCGCAGTCATGTGTGGTTCAACAGTACGCATAGGAAGAAGGTGGATATCCAGTTACACGATTCAATGAGGGCAATATCTGAAACCATTAGATCAACACCTATAAATTGGCTACCAGTGTTTCCAGCATCCAACCTCCAAAACTTCGTAGACAGTTACCACTCCAGAAAACATGGATGAAATATATGGGGAATCCACAGCTGCCCATTCATCAGGATTATATCCAAAAAAAGCCTGAAAAGACTGAAATTAAATAACTCTCCATGGAAACTGGGCCAATGATTGATCCAAACTGGATTCAATTTAGTTCAAGAGTGGCAGGAAGATTTGGCAACCTCAAATCCTAACCAGCTAGGATTGATAGCAGATCCTGTCAGCTGTCCAACTGGCTTCTATCTACCTAGAAGAAACTGGACTTTCTTCAAACGATACGAGAGGATATTAGCAGGTCGCAATTCTGGCTTGATAGTTAGAAAACAGCCGAACACCCCTGCTGTGAGTGTTGGAATATGCCACAAGCTATATACCATGTGGTAATGTTATACGTAAGTTTAAGGCGACCATAGAGCTACCGACAAAGATCTCAACTGAATATCCTCCCTGGATGTGCAGATCTGAATACTTCTTGACGGTAGTTTCTTCTATCATGTCAATTTTTATCATGTTTGCTGTTTAAGCAAAGCTGCAATTATTCTTGTATCCTTTTCTTTGCAACACCGGATCCCGTGAGATCTCCGAAGTTAAGCAACATTGGGCGTGGTCAGGAGTTGGATGGGTTGCCACGCGCTGTTGGTGGGGGTAAGGGAATGGAGGAGCGGAAAGGAACTGGCCACCCTACCGCACGTAAACTCCGGCTCAGGAACACCTCTGTGGAGGTTCAGACCTGCCTTCGGGCAGAACAACCCTTACCTTACCTTTTCTTTGCCTTAAGAAACAATACAATAATAATAAAAAACATAATAATCCCTTCTTGTGTAATGATACGCAATTTCGCTTCGGTAGTGATATTATTAAGGCGATAATTATGAGGGATTTCATAGACTTCCCAAAAATTCGCTGCCCTATTGTATCGATGGCGTTCCTTCATATTTCCCTCTCGTCTCTTAGACCCATATTTTAATTCGGTTTATGGACAAAATAACACTGAGACCAACAACGGTTTTTCAAATTCATCATTTCATTCAATATCATCTTAGTATCGAGATCATTACCCTCTACTTCACCTCCGTTGACTTGTATGGTTATAGAAAGTATTTTCTCACTCTCTTGTAGACTTACATACCGTAACAGTTGAAGAATATCAATTTTCTTTGATTTCAGCTCCGATTAAAATGAGAATGAGGTATAAAACTGAATGAGTTGGCGCTTGCTGTCAAGGGAATTCTTTAACAAAGATGCGAGTTCTCGGATGCAAATATCTTTAAATCTGTCTGTAATCAGACCAACTTCACTATAAGCTGGGTGGGATCAGGATATCGTATTCGTAAGGTAGAATTAACAGACATGCAAGTAGAGAGAATGATTGCTGGTACAAACCAGAGGAGTAATTAAAACTTGAAATTAAAATTCAGACGAAAATTAGACGTAAATTACTATGTAGACTCCTGACTCAAAGACATTAATTAAATTTAATTAGTTAAATGCCAATTATTTAACATTAATTAAAATATCACTAATATGCATGTTACAGTAGAAGGTCTTGCGGACTATGTGCTATTGCATGATATTGTTTCAGACCACTCATTTACAGTAATATTATGTATCCGAACTACATTTATCTTCGCCTTTGATTTTCAGTCAAGTCTACCAGAGGGCAGCCTACACCGCTCCCCTTCCAGTAATCAAGTTACGATACGATGACAATATATACATTTGAAAATGTACATTAATCACAATATATATATATATATATATATGTTACCCATGACAAGACGATACCGGGACTCCTGTTTCGTGGGTCTGCACTCATGAAGTCCTTTTGCTTCAGCGGTGGTTGCTCTCCGTTGTAGTCACATCGTCTTCTGATTGGCAAGGTATAAAGGAATATATCAACTACGTTAAATGAAAGAAAGATTTATGAAAGTTACGTATATTTTCCAAAACACAAGGGCAGGAATTTAAAATATCATGTCATGTCGACAAAAAGAATAATGGCGATATGAGATAAAATCTCACTGGATCCTGTGTTCCCAATACAGTGGTTTGGCTTAGAAAATGGTTTCATGAAGGTAGAATTTGTTTATTTTGAATTGCTTAAATTGTTAAAAAACAAGGAAACGCGAACCTAGAAACTAAATAATGTTCCAAGTTAACCGTAGGTTAATTGTCTGCGTGTGAAGGTTCAGTTTATCGAACACTCGAATGCCAAACTTATCTTTAATAAGGATGTTCAATGATTAAAATAGCCAACAGGGTACCAGATAGTCACCGAATGAATCCTTAAATGTTACGATCTAACCTCCAACTTAACTTGAACCATTGCTAATATTTTACGTTAAAATTTGTTGAAACCAAATGTACTTCTAATTTAAGCCTAAATGCTCTTAGGTCAATTCACTAGTAATTGGCAAGGAAGATCTTTTCTTTTCTTGCTACTGGATTTACGTCGCACCGACACAGATAGGTCTTATGGCGAAGATGGGATAGGAAAGGCCTAGGAGTTGGAAGGAAGCGGCCGTGGCCTTAATTAAGGTACAGCTCCAGCATTTGGTTGGTGTGAAAATAGGAAACCACGTAAAACCATCTTCAGGGCTGCCAACAGTGGGATTCGAACCTACTATATCCCGGATGCAAGCTTACAGACGCGCATCCCTAACCGCACACCCAACTCTCCCGGTAATAAAAAAGCAACAAACAATAAATATACATATGTCGACCCAAGAAAAACATATCTACACCCTTAATATCGCATTCGCCATAGAGTCATTCCTACTGTCCTCAACTGACAGTCAACGCAAAAGGAAAGCGTATTTTATAAAAATCACCATCAATGGGATTTCATGGTGCGAGAACCGAATATGTTGAACTGGGCCATACGTTGCGAACTCTAAAAGCATGCCCAGTTACAACTCAACAAATGTCCTTTCTATCGCATGAAATCGGCATCCTAGATTGAAACGTGGCCTCTAGCGAGGTATCGGATGTCGAAATCGTATTGTTTGTGCATTCAGTCTTCTGTAATCATCACATGGTCGGAACGTTCCATCCTTTTTGAAAACTCTCTCGATAGGAGAGGACTAGCTCATTGTGTCCTTGATGGTCTAATAATTATACTATTCTGCATAAACTGGAATTTATATTTAGCGACATGTACTGTAGCCTCTGAGGATCCAACTGCCTGGGTTTACAATACACTGGCTGGTCTTCAGTTGAGATGAAGTGTTGAACATCATGCTTGATTTGAGTGGTTAGCAAACAGGTTTGATAAAATCTGGATAACTGGTTAACAGATCGGCCAATTTTTGGGCTTTGATCATTATCCTGATATCATTATCGGTTTTTATGATCGTTATTTCACCAATGTCGGAAAGTTTAGTCTCACCATCAACTAATTGTTTTAAGTTAATTAGTAAGTTGACCTTCTTCAAAATGTCAGCACCTATTATTCCCTTTCCAATTTTCACTAATATCAAAGGTCATTGAAATTGCCGGTGGAATTCCAAATAATATACAGTATCCTAAGTCCATAAGTTGTATCGGATGGAAACTTAGGAAACAATCTCAATTATGGCAGACAAAATCATTGGGATGAATCCCTGTATTAAACTTTACAGTGTAGAGAATAGCGGTAATAATGCTTCCGTAAGAGACGAAACCATCACGAAACTCACTATACCATTAGGTGCAAATAATATCAAAAATAACGGTCCTAGTTTCTGTTAATGGAAGCGACGGGGATTATTGAAGCATTAGCTCCACTATCCTCTAGGAAGTTCAAGCCCGTTTTTTGTCACGTAAAAGTAAATGGGGTTTACAGCAATCTTTACTATTTTCGGCAGTAGAGATTGATGCTAACTCTACTAGTGTGTGGAGTTCTCCTAATATTTGAACGAGCATGAAGGCTTGCATTTTCAGGGAGGCATTTATTAACGAAACTGTTGTAGTTACAGTATTTTCCGTTTGGATCGTACTCCCTTTTGGTTTGGTTTCGGCTCGAACTTCGACTCCGGGACAAAAAGTGCACATTGAAGCTGTCTGCTGCACTGGGGTGCCTATCTGTGCAGTGAGTTTCGTGATAGTTTCGTTTCTAACGGAAAGATTATTACCGCTATTCTCTACACTGTAAAGTTAAATACAGGGATTCATCCCGATGATTTTGTCTGCCATAATTGAGATTGTTTTCTAAGTTTCCATCAGATACAAATAGAACATATTTGATAGAGTCCGGTAAAGTCTCTATCCACAAGGTACGAACCACGCATGCTAACGACTGCATTTTCCTAAAAAGCTGACTACGTTTCAGATCGCCTAATTCTTGGCCTGTTCCTAACCGTTGGTATATTCGCTTTCCTTGAAGACATATAGAAGGCGTTCTTTGCAGTGGAATATTTATTCAGTTCCGAACATTTTATAATTCCCCAAATGTTTTCAAGATATTTAGGTTCGAGCTGAGATAGGAAGTCGTTAAATTTAGTCTCCTCTTGGGTAATTTTTGAAATAGAAAACTGAGCTTCCACTTGAAAGAACCATATTTCTGGCTTTCTATCCAGAAAGTAGGCTTCTTGGTGCTTACCTTGTTGGCTTCACCCATCATGTTCCCGGAATGAGATTTATTTGCTGTCGGCTTAACCGTGATATTGTTTTCATCCATTTTTCTTCAAGATGACACAACACGTATGCACATCGCGATGTTTATTACAAACTATTGTCACTGCTACAAGTCGGGGTCGCCAATTATGTGGTAAAGTACACAACACACGGAGTCAAACTTAACTAAACTTTAATTTTACATAAACATTATATCACCGAGCTCGATAGCTGCAGCCGCTTAATTGCGACCAGTATCCAGTATTCGGGTTTGAACCCCACTGTCGGCAGCACTGAAGATGGTTTTCCGTGGTTACCCATTTCCACACCAGGCAAATGCTGGCGTTGTACCGTAATTAAGGTCATGACCGATTTCTTCAGACTCCTAGCCCTTTCTTTCACATCGTCGCCATAAGACCTATCTGTGTCGGTGCGACGTAAGACAACTTGTAAAATAAAAAAAATATATATCGTTACACAAATATACAGCACAGGTCATAACAAATTCACTCTTTCTTTTGTATCTCATGTTATTGAAGTAGCCTTTTTCTTGCTACCATTTTCTTTACACATTCTATACTGATAATTATAATTTTTGGTAAAGTACACAAAACACGGAGTCAACCTATAACTATACTTTAATTTCACATCAAAATTATATTGTTACACACACGTATACAACACAGCTCACAACAAAATGACTCTTTCTTTTGTATCTCAGCCACCTTTTCTCGCTCGGCAAATGTCGCCTGTCCACCAGGGGGCGGCCTACAAATGATTACTTTATAGTAACTGAATTTTACGCAAATATATCGAGGTGTAAAATAGTATCAAAAATGAAAAAAATTGCCATCGTAAAAAGTAAATATCTCTATTCGATATACGAGTTTAGAAAGAAAATGACAATATTAAGGGCACCTGAGCCAGGGCTCATGATCGTGCAATGCAGTCAGAACAATACATAGGAGAGTTGATACCAAGTTCTACTCCAAATATATGTTCAGTTTTCACATACAGCATTTCTAAGGACAAGATTTAAATATCATATCACAGAGATATCCAGAATACCACATCACTCGAATGATGAATGATGACACTACTTGAGGCTGATTGGCAGAGAATGTACCTTACAAATCTTCGTGTTAATTAATGTTCCGTTATGGTACAACTCAATGCTCTCTCGAATAATATTTCATAAGATATTTTCATGTTATTTTCCACCATTATTCTGCGCACTGTGCAAATTGTGTATTGAATTTAATCTCAGAATTTTACTTTGCCGTTCAATCGGTTGCTTCTTAGTACATTGTTGTAGGAGGGAAGTTCTGAACGTATTATTTTCGGAGCAAATACATTCAGTTGCTGGTATAAATGGCAACTACCTCACCACAGTTCTAATTTATTTCGGATTACATTACATTATGGATAACGATGAGTTACGGAAAGAGATTATACAAACAAACGTGTCTTCCAAAGTGCGGAGTTGGCCTGCTGCGAATGCCAATGGACCGAGTTGATAAATCTGACGATCCGTCATTTTGACGAAGTCTGTACCATATGAGTGTCCAGAACCTGGTCTACGAGTATCACAATTTTCCGAACTGTAAGCAACATCGACGGAGCGTATCAAAAGACATTATACAGAACATCAAAATATCGAATCAAGACGCTTCTTAAACGTGTCTAATTATCTGAATTGTTCTCATATCCATGGCATGACACCAGCATACAGAGGACCTTTATATTACATGTCTGAACAGTCATTACCACTAACGAGTGAGCTCCCTAACGTTTGTTGGCATGAGTAGCTCAAGGGCGGTAGTGGCTTGGGAAGCGTGTGCATTCAGTTCTGAGTACCATTAGCGATTGTTAGCAGGTCAGGAATGCAGAATATGCTATTTGAATGTCCAACTTCAAACTGACACACGATGTAGTAATCCATTAGTAGCATCTGAAGTGGACTAGAACATCCGGATCAAAGTATTCGTTCTGAGAACTAATTGACATATAACACTTAACAGCCTTGTCGGGTGAACTGCCATCAAAACCGCTGGCTGCCATTAATAAAATGATACCTTGCAGAAAACTTTGATGTCTACATTCCAAAAGAATATTTATTACAAGTCCTTCTGCAGTAGTTCCTACTCAGTTAATGTACCATTGCGTCAGCGGGAATTTATTTCTGCACTTCGCAATACTCCAAAAACGTCGACGTACAGAATTCATCAATTTTTTCTTATTCGCACTTGGTCGACGGTTATCAAGATTTATGATTCTCCGGCCATCCCAAATCCCTTCTTCATACTGTCTAACTAAGCTACACACTTCCTTGTCATCTCTGTATGCAGCCTTAGACTTTTCACAGCTATGAACTCTATTCATCTCTTCTGTTTATAGAATACATAAAAACATTTTGTACGATATTTCTGCTCTGAGAACGGATAGCTTCGCATGATTTCCTTGAGGAAGTGCATTTTGTAAAGCTGAAATTTTGTTAACCAACAGAGAAGTAACACAAAAAATCCTGACTTTTCGCAGTAGTTCACTGGATAATACGGCAGTAATATTGCTAAGAAAATTTCTAGTGTTCTTCGAAGTTGTGGCTGTACCACAACTACTGAGGTTACAGATAGCATCACCCTGTTTATAACGAGTAGTTTCCCCTCGCTGCCACGGGCAATCCCTCATCGGATGACTAATAGCATTGCTTAACACAAACAGCCTTCTCTGGAACAACTGTAACACAGGAAGATGTGTTCTTCGTCATGTTACGAGCGATAGCCTTGAAAAGTAAGTCAGATTATCTCAAGTATTCTCGGATATACTACAAGCAGGTCTAATCTGACTGATCCTCCATTTGTCTTTCCGATAGGGCATTGGTTAAGTCGTATTAGAACATTTCCATGAACGTTTACACATCTAAGCTAAGTGATCAAATTAATCCAAACAACAAGAATAGTTTAACAATGCTAAATGTTTCATCAATGTCAATATTTAGAAAAGAAAGTAATTAGTATATTTTTACCGGAAACTGCACTGCGTAGAGCATATCAATAAACTTGGCCACATCAGATCATCCGAAGCTGTTCAGAGAAGGTATACTTCCCTTCCATAAAACATTGAAAAAAAATATGCGAACTGTATTAATAATTTTACTGATTGTTAAGGTATGTGAATGATTGTAACAGAAATATGTGACTCAGTGAAATGACCAAAGCCTGAGTGACGGAGTAAGTGGTCCTGGAAGTCGGAATACCAGGACAGCTGCTATGGAACTGGAGAGGCCATTTCGGAATCGTGGACCTCTTTGTGCTCAGGAGGCTAGGACGAGCCAGTTCAACAATTTGCCCCTAAAGCGTTAGATTTTTCAAACACTCGCTGGGACTAAGTGTACTACTTCATAGACATGTACCGAGCACGCTTAGAATATTTTCAGCACTCCTGTGGCCTACGGGCGTGACTGAATCCCACTCCAATATGACAAACCAGGGACTCTAAACTCGGCGGAAGAGACAGTACGTATTCCATGATATTCTACCAATACTGCTGGGTATCTTGGAAGAAAGAAAGTAGAGCTGGCTAGGTCAGGGTCTGAATATGGCGTGAGTTAATGATGTTCTTGTAAACGGAAATAGAGACGAGGATACAGGTGTTCTTAAAGTATGTTAAAAGGGGAAGTGAAAATGTCGGGTGTGGTTATTCATTAGGAAAACCACATGTACGTAATTGATTAAATGATGTGGCTGTGCTAAGCGGTTGCATAAATTAAAACGAGAACAATCTCAATGTATTCACAATGTGAGGGAGAAGATGAGGATGAAGCTTTATGAACTAATGAGTGATGTTGTAGTCGAGGTCAACATCAAGGACAGCATTATGCTAATGGGTGATTTAAATACGAGAAAATGAAATAGAAGTGAGTGACATGGGAATCGACGGGGTATATATCGGGGAGAAGTGGAAGCTAACTGGAACAGCGAGAGTTTGTTGGATGTCTGTGCTTGTTTGGAATTAGCAGTAGCTAATCCATTTTTCAAGCATAAGAATATTCACCGCTCTATACGGTATGATACAGGAAACATATCCATAGTAAACTATAACATAATGTTGCCTTTTAATTCAGGAAATCTGATGGCAAAGATGGCCCCAAGAGAGACAAATTTCCTATAAACAAGCAGTACTGCGAAAATTATAGTGTATATTTTTCTAATTATTGTCCTGATAGATGGCTTAATGTTTAGCCTACTCGCGACAGGTTTAGAGGGCCCCGAGTTCTATCCCGGGCCAGGTTAGATATGTTCACTGCACATGGTTAATTTCTAAATCTCAGGGCCTGATTGGTCCTATTTTTTCCAACACATTCCTGCTCATATTCACACAACACAGAACACCACATAACCAATCACCACCCACACAAAAATGCAATAGCGAATACATCCCTCCACTTGGTTTGGTGTCAGGAATGGAATCCGGCCGTAGAACCAAGCCAGGTCCTCATGTGAGACAGAGTTTGCATCCTTAACCCCACCAGTGTGGAAAAGGCGGTAAAAGAAGGAGACATAATAGACGATATGGCTTGTTAATACGACGGTTATCAAAACGTAGAGAAGTGCGTGCCTCTTACATTCCATCAAAGAGGAGAATGTGAAAAGTATATGATAAAATTACAAAAGATGAGATTCAAGGATCCTCTGTCACATAAATTTCCAAGGAGCTTGACGTCAGAGCATATTTTTCCCGAAGCTATTGCTTGCCCTTAGACATTCTATATCTTTTGTACAAAGGAGACTCCCCGAAGCTTGTCCGCATCACTACGCATGGCTCTGATTTCTCCGGGAACGACGCTCTAGATATTGGTTGACTCTCCGAAGAGCACTAGGGAATAGAGTCACAATTCCCTTCTCAAGGCGAACATTTCTCTAGAGTGATGGTATGTTGTGCGCATCCAATTCCCTCACACACTAAAGGACCATTTCGACACTCTACCGACTTTATAGTGAGATAAAATACACCCTTGCCTTTTTGCAGCTTTAATTAAAAGAAAATGATTGCGGTATTTGAATAACATGAATTCAAGGGAAGTTACTATTTCTAACTCTACCGTAAGGAATACTACAGTCTGAGATTCTGAAGAATATTATAATTAGTAGTATCATTATTATTATTATTATATTATTATTATTATTATTATTATTATAATTATAATTATTATTATTATTACTATTATTATCCGATTGAATGGTCAGTGATGAGGCCTTTGTTTCAGATGGCCCCGGGTTCGATTCCCGGCCGGGTCGGTGATTTTAATCGCGTCTGAGTAATTTCTATGGCCCGGGGACTGGATATTTTCCTCTTTATAATCTGACAACGCACTACACTACCTACCACCTCAGTAACACGTATTAGTAATTACATCCCTCCCAATAAGGTTGCCGTCAGGAAGTGCATCCGGCCATAATACAGGCCCAATCGACACGTGTGACATAGTTCGCACTCGCGAACCCACAGATTTGGAAAAGCGGAATTATTATTATTATTATTATTATTATTATTATTATTATTATTATTATATACATATATGCGTTAGGCCCTCTAAGGAGCACGTAGAAACATTAGTTAGCATTCTTCTTCTTGTTTCTCTTATCCTCCCAAATCTACTTCATCCTCGCACTGTGAGTCTGTCGTCTTTCTTGAGTTCATGTCTCCTGGAGTTTCAAGTTTCTTGAACATTGTCTGGCTGCAAAACTGTGCAAGTTAATTTGGTGTCTAAATGTAGCCCGTGTAGTTGTCAGTGGGTCAACGCCGACTTCTGCGAGATCTTTTTGGGTGTCAGCAAGCCACCGTACTTTATTTTGTCGGGTTCCGCTGATGTCCGTAGAATTGCGTACGTCTTTTCCGGGCGATTGAAGTGAATCTTTCGGTAACGAGTAGAGTTCTTCCGAGCTTTTTCGCATCCATATTCAATCTTGGAACTTTGGTCCAAATATTTTCCTAAGTATTTGCCGTTCCATTTTCTCTATGCCATTGATATTATTATTATTATTATTATTATTATTATTATTATTATTATTATTATTGCGCTGTTTGGAAAATGGTGGCAGACTAATTGGGTAAGCGTGGCATAAATTTTCACGTTTCACTTTTTGACACAAATAGAAGATCGGCTGAAAATTTTCTTAGTCACTGAGTAGAGACAAGGTACAAAGAAATGATCACAATATCATAGAGATATCTTGGTTAGTAATTCACGGAGATTTCTTTTCACTTGGATAACAACAGTGTGTGCGTCTTTGATATAAGAACGAGTTTCAATGATGACGTTCGGTACAAAATGCCCTTAACACTGTTTGTCACCTTCTTAACATAAGCTAACTTACTAGAAGTAGGCAAGTTTATTGCCAAACAAAATTGAACTGACAAGGTATATTAAAGAGTAATACAAGAAATACATTTTTAAAGTTTGCAAAGTTGGAACTGTTTCTTCCGTACCAAATAATATGCTCAGTTTATGGACCAGGAAGTGTACGGTTACCTCACAGCATTGTACTGAACCATGAAAATCTGATCTGGGAAGAACATCATTGATTATTGTATTCCTTCGGCGTGTTATAGCCATTATGATCTATGGATTGAATAGTAGCTTATCGTCCGTTCATATACTCACTTGTACTTAAAACTGGACGAAGTGTCAGAAAGAAGGTGGAGGGAATCTTCTGAGAAGAGACGTGGGTCAAATCCGATGTAGTTATGGGATCGTTATTCCCCGTATCAATTTGTAGAATCGTTTACATATTCTGGGTAAATGGATTCGAGGAACCAGTAATGATGTAAATTTTTTCGAAAGGTTTCTCGCTCTATATTAACTTCAAAATAGACCTTCCTTTGAATAGTCAGGTGTTGTCTAGCAGGCTACTGGACAGAGGTCGCCGTGTAGAAATTTCACCTAGTATACGGGAGATATGATATCAAGGCTGATATGCTGGCTGGAAGCAAGGCATACCTTATTCCTAGCGAATGAAATATTTCGAATTCTTCCCCACATCACTCGCCTACCGATGAAGCTGAAATGAGATAACCAGATCATCAGTTGCCTCGATTTTTTTCTACCGTGGTCGAGGTGAGTCCCCGACGGACTTGGTTCAGATGACACTGACACTTGTGGCGCTTTATTCCGACATTAATGCTGCTGTTCGTAGTTCCTATGTTGACCTTCCTGAGGAGTACCGCAATGTTCGGAGTAGAGAGGTTATGTTGGTCCGTGTTTGAACATACCTACTGGACTATTTTTAAATTATGCTAAATACGGCGTGAATTAATTTTATGTTTTCAATGCCAAGGTCTACTTATCACATATATGTATATACAAATTTGCTCTACCTCGCACAGACATAGAGCGGTCTCCCAGCGACAATGGAATAGGAATGGGCTAGGAGTGGTAAGGAAGCGACCATGGCCTTAATTAGAGTACAGCCCTTGCATTTGCCTGGAAAGTCACGACAAACCATCTTCAGGTCTGCCGAAAGTGGGGTTCGAACCAACTATCTCCCGAATACAAGCTGATAGCTTCGTGACCAAAACACTGTTGTCGCTTGTTCGGTCTCATGGAATAACATGGGACTAGTGGAGTGTCGTGACACAGGTTTTGCCACGACGAGTAGTGATGAAAAATCAGATTGCTTCCCCGAGCGGTAGGGATGTTTACTTCAATGGGCCTGGGTGATTTGCTACGTGTGAAAAGACAAAGTCCTCTGCTTCCCAAAACCTTCTTTAACTGTAGACTGATGAATGTATATAATTATATACAGTATTTACAAACTTCTTCTCAACCTCGAACATCTTTGTTTTTTTTTTTTTTTTTTTTTTTTTTTTGCTAGTTGCTTTACGTCGCACCGACACAGATAGGTCTTATGGCGACGATGGGACAGGAAAGGGCTAGGAATGGGAAGGAAGCGGTCGTTGCCTTAATTAAGGTACAGCCCCAGCATTTGCCTGGTGTGAAATTGGAAAACCATTTTCAGGGCTGCCGACAGTGGGGTTCGAACCTACTATCTCCCGAATACTGGATACTGGCCGCACTTAAGCGACTGCAGCTATCGAGCTCGGTACCTCGAATATCAGTAACATGGAAGACTTGGCGTGGTCGAAATGCAGTAGTGAGTTTTCTAAGTCCTGACTCGGACCTTATTATTATTATTATCAGAGACCTGACTGACAGAGTTTCCACTCGCACTCCTGGTAGAATCGTTCCAAAAAAGCCTCGACTAGGGTGTGTATCCCTGTTTTATACCCTCTCTACGTTACGCCCTTCTTCTAGAAGGAAATCGAATTTCTCTTCCTATGGTAACTGTCCACAGACATCCCAAAACGAAAACGCCTCTTTCCGTTCACTTACTTTTCACCTTTTCTGGAGACATACTACGCGCCTTAGCAGGGTGCAGCTTCCTGCTTCATGACTCACCCTACTTCGACCAAGCCATTCTTCTAATTGCACAACTTGTTGCTTCTACATTTTGTGTGTCTTCAATTCTTAAGACCTATGTGGTTCTTAATTTTACCTTAAATCTTTCTCCCATTATTAGTATAATACTTTGGCCTCACTGCCATTACATAAATATGAATATTAACTCATAATTTCCCCATAATATCAACGTATGTCTCAGCGACACCAATCCTCCTACGTTCCCGGTCACGGGTCCGATCCTCGGAAGATTGAGTCCTGAGCTCGAACTGGAGTGGACACGACACCTTCCTCCGCAATACCTTCCGCATTCATTTTTACTCTTACATTCTGTTGGAGGCTCTATGCTCCTGATCGTGTGTGCGCTGTGCCAAGTCATCCCTGACATTTACTATGCCCGTAGTAGGGCGCTCATATAATTCTAAACCCGGTAGCGATCCTGAATGACTGGGGGCCCTTCCAGCCAGTCGAGGATGCTGAAAGTGGACAGTGATGTCCTCATCAGAGACCTTAGCTCTGTGGTCATTAGTGATCACGTTTTGAAAAACACATAATTTGGGACAGCGCTCCCTGTTGTCTTCTATACATCTACTTATAGATTTACATCTTCTACAGCTATCACAACAGTAACAACAATAGCAACAGACTATTATAACCACTGCAAACAAAATACTACCAGTTACAATTTGATATACACTTGTATACTGTTGGGTCTTTTGTCTTTTAAATTCTTGTTCTTTCTGTAATACCAGTATTTCTACGTCCTCAGTCTTATGACTGGCTAACCTCAAATCGCTTATATGGTTCAGTAAGCTTCCTACTGTAACCCTATTTAATTCAGGTCCATCAGCTAATTTGATTTCACTGTCTAATTGTTCACAACAATCATATATCAACACCACTTCTGGCACTAAGTCCTTTTTCGTGGTAGTATTCACTGAACCTGTAATCTGAATTTTACTTGTGGGACTGTAAACTGTACATAAGTCTGTGAACTGTATTATTCCCACACCATTTAAACTTATATCACTAGTTCATCCTGACATACACTGGTTACCTTCGTTTCTTGAGGCGATACAAAAATATACATATTATCATCAATAGGTATCCAAATGAGTTCATAAACTGTCATTACACTTTTCTTACAGTCTTCTGGGATATAGCTAACACCAGTTAACATCTTGACAATACAACTACCCTTTGACATTACATTATTAATGAGAATAGTTGCTTTGCATAATCTCTGTCCATTGTCAGTCCACTTACACTGTTTCACTTGTTCATCACTTAACTCTACATATGTCTGTCTTTCTTGATCAATTAATACATATTGTTTTTCATTTGATATATACACATAATGGTTTGGATTACTTTTCATGGGAGAGGGGAAAGGTATACAATGGTATAATTATACCTTATTTTGTTACTGTGAGTGGTGCGTAAAATATACACCTAAGTATCTTGAGATATATACACACTTACTGATGATATTTTCAAAATCAACTACCCATAAGTGACTTGCAAATCATACGTCAGATCATAACCTTTAGGAAAATCTCCTTGGGCCTTCTTATATGCCCTTACTAGATCATCGGGGCTTAATACTTGGACACTCACCGTGCCTGTCTTAGAACTTACAATACTATCTAATAAGATCTGATAATGCTCATGTAATTGCATCAAAAATCCTTGCAACTCAATTAAGTGTTCATTTAATGATATCTGCATCTCTGACTGACTAAAAGCCTCATTTATACCTGTTGTTTCATTCTAAATGAAATTTTTAAGTTGCTCAAAATTTTCACTTAGTAGAGTTCGCCGTGATGTCATACAGAGTACTATTGACAGATTGTAAAGTTGATATTACAACTAACATTTAACTTTTTGCTACTTGTATCATGGACAATTGTTCCTGTTCTAGTTCCTTAATTTCACCCTCGTAGTAAATAGCGCCACTCTCATCCATGGTGCCGAATAACGTCTTCGCGATGGTACCGATTGCATTAATCAACCCGCGCTTGCTTCGTTTCCCGTTGCCTTCTGGCGTACCGACCCTAGTAATTTTCCTAATTAAGTCCTTAATCCCTTGAATCCTTTGAAATTTTTGTTCTACTAACATTATCTCATGTTCGCACTTAATATGTACTTCCTTTTCTATCTGAATACAGAGGCTTTTAGTCCTTTGTAAATTTCTGCGGGCTACATTGAATAGATCTGCCAAACGTGTAAGATAAACATAAGTGATCAATTTCCATTCTATAGTGTACAATTGTACTTCCCCTTGATAATCAAAATATATTCCAGCTGTATTGTCATACTGATTAATTTTGAAATCCAGTTGGCTGGTGGGTATGGACACCCCTAGTAACACGACTGCGATGGTCAGTGCTCCCCATGTCGTGCGGCTTGACATCCCTTTTCGCCTGGTGCGTTCACTTTCTCCTCCTCTCATACACACACTATACCGTTAGGTGTTGTAGACTCTACTCTTCACTATTGTCTGGACAAGACTACATACTAAATGTGACTCACTGTCTTACTGTAACATCTGTCTTCTCGTAATTATGCACTCTACTAGTCTGCTAGTATTCTTTTGAATGCTTTACTAAAATATACTAATTCCTTTTCGTAACTGATGTATCTGTGAAACTTCACCTCTGGGCAGCTCTAACAAGAACTTAGAGCTATCATTAGCCCGTACAAAAATTCTCTCTCTCCCTGATTGACGTTCCTGCGTCACTTCTCCTTAATTAACGTCTGGATAGTAAACATCTCTGACATTTTAATTCCATGTGTACTGAAGATATCAAGTTGTAGGAAGGTGTTAAGATGTGTTAATCGCACCTGCTGAAAAGAACACAGATTTTCCGGAAGGAAGGTTTACCGAAGTTAATGTTAAATACAGGTATGAATCTACCGAAGTGACCTTTCTGGGATTGCACCCAGTACCCTCGGAGTCACATCTCACGGGATGGTTCTGGGCCTAGTGAGAACTTCCCTTTCAGTGGATTCTGTTCCCACGAGAATCACACTGTTGTGAATAATCACCGGTATAATGGTGATATATCCCAGGCAGAACCCGCCTCACTGAGTTCATGCCTCACTCAGGGCGCCCGTACCAGTGCATGAAGGACTAAATACAAGGCCATTCCCTAAGTGGAACCTTTAGTCGCCTCCTACAAGAGACAGATTCGAGTCGTGGCGTTATTCTGGTTGCGTAACTGTATGGGATAAAAGCATCAAAGTGTAGAGTGTTGTTTGCGTAAACCCCCGACACCACACGGTGTTATCCTCATGATAACGACTCTTACCCAGATATCACTTGGATTACGTAAAACGTCTACCTATGTGGAATTTCTCTGTACAATGAATGAATTTCGTTTCAGTGGAACTAGGCACGGCACCACGCCTCTTATATAATATACTAGCGAATGTACCCGTGCTTCGCTACGGTATTCTACATTGTATTCGAATATCGAAGTAAATAGTGTACATGCAGTAAATAAGATTGTTTTAAAATTGCATGTCTCTTAGCGTTATCGGAAAAAGAGCATGGGGAGGTCCCCGTACGTTGTTTCCAATGTAAAGTGTTTGTTACGGATTTGTGATATAACGGCAGGCTCACTTGCCTACTGCCATTCACAATCGAGTTGGGAAGTTTACATTATAATTGCAGGCCCCATTGCCTACTACGCGGACAGAATCGATTTGGGGAGTTTCCGTTAAAATGGCAGCCCCCTTTCCTACTTCCAGACAGATTACAGTTGAGGAGTTTCTATTATAATGGCAGGCAATTACCCTACTATCACTCGACATTGAGTTGTGCAGTTATCATTATAATGCCAGGCCCATTTTCCTACTGCCAGCCAGATTACTGCCAGTCACACCAAGTTGGTGAGTTTCCGTCAAAATAGCAGGCCACTATGCCTAATGCCAGTCACATTATAGATGAGGTCATTTCTTTATAATGGCGGGCACCCTTGCCTACTGCCAAACACAATTGGGTAGGAGAGTTTTAAACCAAACTGCATGCTCACTTGCCTTCTGCAAGTCAAATCGAGAAGGGAACTATTCATTACAATTGTAGGCCTTCCTTACTAATGACAGTTACACAGGAGTTGGAGAAGGAACCCTTTCCTACTGCCAGTCAAAGTCGGTGTGGGGAGTACTGATTACAATAGCAGACCCACCCTTTCTCGATCGCTACAAATCGACATCAGTGAATATATATAGATCGACATACGAAAGTATATGCATGTTTACAATATTGAAGACCTTCATTTACAGATTAACTGCTACTAAACGTACGTCATATCGACAAAGGATTATACCATAAGACACGCCGGATTTAGTGGCCTAAATAGCTGGTCCTATGATATGTCATCTATTCTTGGGTCAGATTGAGTTAGAAACGTGGACAGGGTAAAGGTTTTGTAAGATCATATCGAAACCTTCCCCGGGATGAGTATACTCTAAATATGAAGTTTAGTTGAGATCTATCCAGCCGTTTCGACGTGATGGTGGAACAGACAAACAGACAAACAGACAAACAGACAGACAAACAGACAAACAGACAAACAAACAGACACGAAACGTAAAAACCACCGATTCGGTCTTGAGTTGACCTAAAACGGATAAATATCTGAAAAATTGGCAAAACAAAAGAAATTACAGACAGTGGACCCCCTACAATTTTATTTATATAGATACAAGCAGATATCATTTACTTTACATACAACGCTACCTAAATTATTCAACCAATTTCTATTGACAGTAAGTGAAGACTTCCTCAGAATATGTACATAGTAAGCGCAGATAATTTTAATCCTCATTTATGAATTCGAACTCTCTCTATACTCAGTTCCGAACCCTATGGTTCCCTTCTGACGAGCTGACGTCTGGACATACAGTCTAGTCACCTGCAGTCCCTCTGACGGGTACTTAGGATGTACTCACAGTGGTACTCCTGTACCAAAATTCCCAGGTTCCTTTCTCATTCAGGTTTAAATTTCCAATACTCTCCTGATTTCGACGCGACCTTACGGAGTATTTCAACTAACTCCATCTGTGGTACACGATAATCCACAATGCCGTTGGAGTGAGGGAAAGTGTAACTCACTGCGACCAAAATAGGAATCATACTTTTTACACTTCTTCTCTAGTTAATGAACATCTTTAGCCTGTTCTTATGTACCACAATTTGCTTACCACGCTTATTTACCTGTAACGTGCAATTCACTCCTGATACATTAGTTATCTTCTAGGGGCCTTGATACGGTGGAGAAAGTTTCCCTGAACGACCCCTTCGTAAGGCATCGTTGCGTAACAACACAAGATCTCCTACCTTGAATGAAACTTCATTCTTAGCCTTGTTATAATATTCCTTATCTCGTTCCTTGGTTTGAATTCACGTTTTCCTAGCTATCTCATGGCTCTCTTGCAGTTGTCTAGTTAATTGCTCCAAGACATTCTGACATTCGTTATAACTCGGTTCTGGTTTCCTTTGGAGAACACCAGGAATATTTGCCTTTCGCCCAAATATTAACTCGAATGGTGTATAACCTGTGCTAGTGTGTTTGGTTGTGTTATACGCAAACATTGCCATGGGAAGATAACTATCCCAGTCGTCTTGTGATCTACACACAAAATGTCTCAAATATTCTGCCAGCACTCTATGAGAGCGCTCCAGACTACCGTTAGATTGCGGTCGAAATGCCGCCGTATGGACTTTCTTGATTCGCAATATTCTGCATAATTTCTTAAAAACATCTGACATGAAATTTGCACCCTGATTTGTCAGTATGACATTTGGTATACCGAATACACTAATTACTCTACTAATCAGAGTTCGTGCTATAGTTTCGGCACTTTGGTCTGGCATAGCACTCGCAATTAACCCTCCGTTGGTCGCGCCTCATTTCTTAACGCCGCTGGTCGCGGGTGAGCAGAGCGCTCACCATTAATGTAATATGATTTTTGGGGTCTTTATTGTTATTATTTTTGGTGTTATTGTTTTAATTTTGATACTTGTTTGTTCTTTAATTACTTTTTTGTTAATAGGTTAAGTTAAGTACGATATTCATTGAAACAGAATACACATAACTATTGCAAACACCATGGTGACGTACTCTCCTACGGAATAGCAAACTTTATAGCGCTGTACAATGCCCTCAAATATTTCTCGTATCGCTGTCAATTTATCGACGGATTTCCTTTCATTTCTCGTCTGAGCATCATCATATCGGAGACATCTCAAAAGTAAGTAAAATCTCCGGTATGACATCACTAGACGAAATATTTCTGGAGCTATCCCATCCGTCGCCCACAAATCTTCAGTATTTTGATGAGAGGACCTCATCACACCGGATAAGTAAAATAATCCTATAAGAGCCCTGATTTCATCAATGTTGGTATCCACAGCATCCCTCTCCCGAGAATAATTAGCTCTCGTAATGCGTAAGCGAACATTCGCATGAAACACAATTTTCTCCAACACACTGTCTGGGAAGTAGAGAGCCCACGATTCACTTACTGTCTTCGCATTGTGTGCAACACGTGTGACACTTGGTGGATGAATCACGATGTTTCTTTTCTTCCTACGTTTGTTGGGGCGAGGGAGATGAATATTCCACAGAGTAATGTTGTTACGACCAACATATTGAGGAGCAGGCTCGACTGGCTGACCAGGAACGGCTTCGTCCCCAGAAACATCAGATGCGCTGTCGTGATCGCTGTTGGCGGGTTGCTCTGTATCTGAGTACTCAGAATCTTCATTATTGCCTTCAGCTAAGAGAACTGCTTCATCATCCGACTCCTAATAACCAATTACAAATCATGAAATCTTGATTCATGATTTGTAGGCTAATATGATAGGAATAATGTGGAAGTTGGAAAAATGTAACGCCAATGGTCGCGGGTGAGCGACTCGCTCACTTATAGTGCACCGTGGTCATTAACGGTTGCCTGGCTGGTAATGAAAGTCGCGCCGCACCCTGCAACATTGTTGGACTTGCTCAGAACATTCCAAAAGTCAGCTACTGGGTGATTATGAAGTATAGTGCTACTTAGCTTCGCACGGCACATCTTTGAAAAGGAAAGTGAGCGCCGCGCTCACCACGCGACCAACGGAGGGTTAAATACTTAGACAGCTGATCCTGACAGGTGAGTATATATTTGCTCCCTGCTTCCGTTACATTTAGAGATCCTACTACATCTAGTGCTATTTTTTCAAAAACTGCTTTTGGAGTATCCGTAACTGTCATTGGTGCCCTTACTTCAGGCCCGGTAATCTTATTCTTTTTACACGATGGGCATGAGCGTATGTACTTTTCTACATTCTTTTGCATCCATTCCCATCCGGGCATACGTCCTCGCTATGCCCTGATGGCCTGATACTACCGACTCATGACATTGCTTAATAATCTCTAATTTATCTTGTTCCGTTAGCTCCGGACTAGTGCTCCAAGCTTCTTCGGTTAAGTCCTACCTACTTTCTCCACTCTCACTCTCAGGCTCTGTCACCTCTGCCGTGGCGTCCTCGGATTCAGAGCTGAGTCTCCGTGGTTGTGCATCATTATCTGTGATAACAGGTGATCCTAAGGTGTCACTAGATTCACGCTCCTCATTGCTAGTCTCTTGGTCATTATCACCAGACTTAACCACTCGCATTTCTTGATCAGGCTCTTCGTTCCTAACTGGAATCCTACTTAAGGCATCCGCGTTGCAATTACGCTTGCCTTCCTTGTACACTATCTCAAAGTCATATTGAGCTATTTTAACCGGAATTTAATCAATCTAGACGATGGGTCTCGGACGTTAAATACCCATTTCAAAGGCTTATGGTCTGTCACTATCGTAAAATGTCTGCCGAACAGGTACGGCCTGAAATATTTCACACTCCAAACAATTGCTAGTAATTCTTTCTCCGTCACTGAATAATTCTTTTCGGCCTTATTCAAAGTTCTACTAGCATAAGCTATTGGTAAATCCTTACCTATCTGTCCTTGTGACAGCACTGCTCCTAAGGTCTCATTACTAGCGTCCGTAGTCAATATGAAAGGTTTCTCAAAATCTGGGCATTGCAATATCGGTTTTTCTGTTAACTTATTCTTTAAGATCTGGAATGCATGCTCTTGCCTTTCCGTCCACTCGTACGGTTCTTGTTTCTTAAGTAGCTCGTACAGTGGTTTCGCTATCTTACTATAGTTCGGAATGAACCTACTGCAATAGCCTGACAAGACTAGAAATCCTTTCAGCTGTTCCGTGGTAGTGGGCTGAGGATATTCTCTTACTGATTGAACCTTCCGGTCATCAGGCTGAACACCGTCCTTAGTAATCACGTGCCCTAAGAATGCTACTTCCGTTCTCAGAAATTCGCCCTTATTTGGGCCTAATTTGGGATTTACTTCTCTCAATCTTTGTAAAACATCACGTAATCTCTGGTTGTGATCCTCTACAGAGCTAGCATACACAATCAGATCGTCTAAATACGTCAGGCATTTAATGCCTTCTAACCCTGTTAGTGCTGTATTCATTAAACGCGTAAAAGTTGCCGGCGCGTCTCGGAGCCCCATGGCCATCCTTTTGTATTTATAATGCCTTCCTAAGGCAGAAAATGTTGTCTTTTCTCTGTCCTCAGGCTTCAGTAATACCTGACGGTATCCACTGGCCAGATCCATAGTGAAAAAATGCTTCGCTTTCCCTAAAGCATCTAATATCTCAGAGATTAACGGAATAGGATACGTAGTTCCTATGGTAATATCATTGAGAAGTCTAAAGTCTAAAACTACCCTCCATTTTTGCTTACCAGAAGCGTCCATTTTCTTTGGAACCAAAAGGATGGGACTGGACCATGGAGAAGTTGAAGGAGTTATAATATCATTCTGTAACATTTGCTTTATCTGGCGACCTATCTCTTCCTTGTGAGCCACAGGTAACCAGTACTGCCTCACATGAATTAGAGGTTGATCTACAGGTGTTGGGATAGCATGTTGAAATGTATTCGTATGCGTTAATGTATCCCTTTCTAGATGAAAGATATCCTGATAACCCGTACAAATAGCATAAATTTCTTCCCTGTCTTGGGGAGCTAAGTGATCTACTCTAAGCAGCTCCCGTATCCGCTGCGTTCGAGACTCGCCTTCTTGAATATGATTATTATTATCACTCCTCTGCACGATCGGGCTCTTGGCCTGACCATCGCCCTCTACAGTTACAGCTTGTTCAACTCTGTGTATTTCTGCTGTGATTTCCCTTTCTAAATCCAATAACTTAACAACAGGACTTCGCAATCGCCACTCCCTGTCAGTAGTGTTCAACATACTAACGAGTGCGACATAATCTTCGGCTCTCGTTAAACACTCAGCTAGATATACGCCTGGTTTTACTTCCTGTCGCTCTATCAAGCCTTCGGCTGACTGTTTATCTACCTCTATAGCCACGATCTTTTCCACTCTTGGTTCGAGCACTACCCACATATCCTCTTTCGCACCCAGCGGGTATCTTTTACCTGCTATCACAGCATAGCCTTCCTTATAATTTAAAAAGCTGTCTCTTAACACGTCCTTTCCAATTATACCGTCCTGTTTCAAGTTAAAGTCATTGTCCACTACATGAAAGTCCGGGCATCTACCACCAACGGGGATTCGGACGTTTCCTTTGGTTTGCTTCGAACCTTTCGTTATTCCTCTTAACTTCAATATTTCCTTGCAGTTAACCCAAGCACCGTAAGGAACACTAACTTTCTTGATAAGAGGGACATCGCTTCCTGTATCGATTAAAAATCTTAGGGCATCTCTACGCCCGGCTACCGCTATTAGTACGGTACCTTCCTCACGCTGTCCGACCTTACTGGGACTGATGGTCTTTCGGAAGGTCTCAAGCGTCCCTAACTTTTGTCCCCTGTCTAGTTTAAAGCCTCTCTCTCAGTATTGAACCAGCACTCTTTGGCTGAATGCGACCATCTCTTCCAAATTCTACACCGCGCTTTTTCGCGTGTATTATCACAGGACTTATTATTATTATTACTGTTACCACTCTGGATATTCCTAGTTCGACTTCTAGGCAAGAACTCTGCCTTGCCTTTGAACTCACTATCGCATCTGGTGCGACACTGCCACTGTAGGTGGCCAACCTTGCCGCAAGCATAACAACGTCTGGACTCTGATTTCGAGTCTCTACGTAGGCACTCTGCTTTCTTGTGCCCACTTCCATTGCACTTAAAGCACTTCGGTCCCATACTATTCGCGCGCTGTTGATAACCGGAGGTGCGCACAATGTTCGCCTCGTTACCTGCAGCCTTATTTCGGTTCTGGCCAGCTAATTTCCTCTTGCGCTGCCGTGCCCAGTGGCCTGGCTTTCCGCAATAATTACATCTTTTCTCTTCCGTGGAGTTTCTTCGAGGAGTAAGGGATTCCTTCGCCGTTGAGCCCTGATTTTTCTCCTTACAATCCTTAGCCATGTGTCCCTCCTTCTTACAATTAAAGCATATTAATGGCACTTTATTATAATGGGGAGATTTACCAGATTTTTGAGTCCCCAGCGCAGCCTTGCCCTCCCACCGAATTCTCGTGTGGCTTACCGGCTGGGTATGCGCGCATTTTCTTCTAGAAGCCGTACTATTCCTGAGGAGTGCCTCTCTCTCCTTCTGGGAATTAATTAAGGCCTCTTCCTGTCTAGCAATTGCCACTGCAGTCTCAAGAAGTTGAGGACTGCGATCTTGTCATTTACTTTGAATTCGCGCTGTGCGAATCCCCTGAATGAAAGCCGCTATCGCGATTTTTACTAGCATTCTGCGCTGCCCTGTACGATAATCTACCGGTTCATTCTTTAGGATAGCATTTAGGAACATTAACGCTATTTCCTCAATAGTATGTACACATTCGGCCACAGTTTCCTTCGGTCCTTGGATTTTTTGGAACAATTGACATTAGTACAAGTCAAACGTGCCTTGTTTACCATAATACTCCCAAAGAGCGTCCTTGGCTCTTTCTCAGTTGACTATATCACCTCGAGATAACAATTTTTTTACGAGCAGAACCCGTAATCTTTGTCAATATATATTTAAAGAACAGTGCTTGGTCCCTATCCTTAATCATACTCTGTGCGGCATCCACATTAGCGATTAACTCATGTAATTGCTGTGGCTAAGCACCACTAAATTCATGAACTATTAACCGGTATCCCTCAGTAACTGACACGTATAAATGTCCAACCTGCGCGTCCCCCGCACTATCATAATCAGATACACTATCTGGCACATCAATGAGTACAATATAATCTGCCATATTTACAACACTTCTGCATACTTACCACTGCCCGATAATCTGCTGTCTTCTCCTGGCATCCCGACGTTGAACTCCTCCAGGTACCTTCTGCTTGCGGCTGCTCTTCTCTCCTAATGTCCGCTGCCTTCTGCGTCGGCTGAATCGGTAGGCCTCTCGTCTGCTACTCTGGACCGGCTCTGCGAATCTTCTTGCTTGAGCTAGCCTCTTCTGCAGGGCTCATAAAAATCTGTCTCTTCACTGAGGCGGAATCGAACCCAGTACCCCACATCTGACACCAAACAAGTTGGTAGTCTGTCGTGACACGCGTTTTCCCACGACGAGTAAGGATGAATAATCAGATTGTTTCCCCGAGCAGTGGGATGTTTACTTCAATGGGCCTGGATGATTTGCTACGTGTGAAGGGACAAAGTCCTCTGCTTCCCAAAACCTTCTTTAATTGTAGACTGATGGATGTATATAATTATATACAGTATTTACAAACTTCTTCTCAACCTCGAATATCAATAACATGGAAGACTTGGCGTGGTCGAAATGCAGTAGTGAGTTTTCTAAGTCCTGACTCGGACCTTATTATTATTATTATCAGAGACCTGACTGACAGAGTTTCCACTCGCAATCCTGGTAGAATCATTCCAAAAAAGCCTCGACTAGGGTGTGTATCCCTGTTTTATACCCTCTTTACGTTACGCCCTTCTTCTAGAAGGCCATCGAATTTCTCTTCCAATGGTAACTGTCCACAGACATCCCAAAACGAAAACGCCTCTTTCCGTTCACTTACTTTTCACCTTTTCTGGAGACATACTACGCACCTTAGCAGGGTGCAGCTTCCTGCTTCATGACTCACCCTACTTCGACCAAGCCAGTCTTCTAATTGCACAACTTGTTGCTTCTACATTTTGTGTGTCTTCAATTCTTAAGACCTATGTGGTTCTAAATTTTACCTTAAAATTTTCTGCCATTATTATTATAATACTTTGGCCTCACTGCCATTACATAAATATGAATATTAACTCATAATTTCCCCATAATATCAACGTATGTCTCAGCGACACCATTCCTCCTACGTTCCCGGTCACGGGTTCGATCCTCGGAAGAATGAGTCCTGAGCTCGAACTGGGGTGGACACGACAGGAGTACCCAGGCTCAATTATGAATCTAACCAGGGGCTTAAAGTGGTAAGCTTCCCTTCCGTTATGAGCTGATTTGATCAAACATTTCACGTGAAGAAATCAGGATTCCAGTCTACAATATTCGGGTTGAGAGCTAGATGGCCAGGTTACTGTGCACATTATCTCCTCACGTATTCAAGCATGTATGTATGTATTTTGGATATTCAGCCGGAAGGTTGGTTTGATCCTCATAGCTCTGCCAACAGTTGTAATGATAGCCTAGGCGTCACTGCAGCGGCATATTAGGGAAATGAGGAGTGAGGTAGTTTCCCTTTGGTTTCCCCACCGAGGCAGAAGTTGGTATTACATATCAGCCTGCCAAGTCCACTGAAATGCATGCACCAACCGACACCATGAGCGATATTTTCACACCATTCATAACAGGGTCTGGGTGCAAAAGGAATGGTATTACTAGCATCACTCATACCTCAGCCACTTCCATATTATCAAAGCTAAGGATGAGACTGAGACAGATCAACGAAAGTAAAAAATTGAATCTAGCCCATACCAGAAGGCATAGAGCACTGTAAACACTACATCTCGCCAGGTATTCAAGCATATCTCATGAAAATACTAAGGCTGGCACCACCCTGCAATCACCGATTTTCTTTCTTTGTTTGTCACAGACGAAAACTAGCAGCTAAGCCATCATTGATGACACATACTGCCGAATAAAATAATTCTAATCCTTTCTACATTATATGAACCCCAGTAAATTTTGAGGTAAGCTACTTGCAGTAAATAGCATGAGAACCTGTAGTAGCAATATGGTTCTAAATATTCAATTTTTTATTTATGTACCAATATTTATTTATTTATTTATTTATTTATTTATTTATTTATTTATTTATTTATTTATTTATTTATTTATTTATTTATTTATTTATTTATTTATTTATTTATTTTATCTCATTTACTTATTTGTATCTTTACAAGAGCCGACGTTAGAGCACCATGGCTTCTCGTATACTTAACCACATTCTTCATTACAAGTTACATTCTATTATTATTAAAAATTAATAAGGTGATGATTATGATGATCATCAAGATTATGGTGATGAAAAGTTTTGACATTCAATAAGCAGACAAAAACTGGGAGAACACAAAGTTTTTGACTAATTTAATTCTATATCCAATTTGATATCTCTGGGAAAATGATAGTGAAACTAACGGCTATAAGAACAAGTAATTTACATCACAATATGCACTACTGTTTCTGGCGTTGCGTAGATGATCTACGTCAGTTAGTGCATCGTGATACAAGCATGAATATTTGGAAATACCTAAGTACCAAGTCATTCATTCTCATATTCATCCAAACATTCATACAAGATAATTACACATTTAGGAGGAAATCCTTGCAAGATCATTGAAGGAGACTAATTTGGTGCAGTTCCTAACTCTCAGGGAAAGAAAATTCCACATCCTAGCACCTAAGGAATGGACAGCTGCACACTGATTTAAGATTTATGGGTATAGTAAGCAATTAGTTTGATCGGGTACAATTGAGGTATATTTGTGCAGGAAATACCAATATAGAAGTTATCCGGATGCTATTTCTGAAATGACTAATATTCTGCTGTAAAGAATTGTCAGTATGTATCGGCAAACTGTTTTCTGGAAGTAGAAAGTTTTATCCTTGAACCTTCTAATTAGTTAAATCATTGACCATAAAACATGAGGTTGTTCGCGATATTAAAAGAAACAGGACGGTTAAATGTTCGTCGTCGGAGTTCACAGAGCGTGTCAGTGTGGGCGGACTACCTCATAAAATGAGAAAAGATTGGAACACTTTTACATTACAAAAATAGTAAGTCTACCTACAGCATGCAGAGTAATAGAGAACAAATATTTACAATTAATTTATCGAATTCCTGAAGCTTACTCAAGTCAGTTCCCGCCCGTGTTCATTTGATATGGTATTCAAGTTGTAAATAATGATGATGATAATAATAATAATAATAATAATAATAATAATAATAATAATAATAATAATGCCGACCTCGAGAGCTGCAGTCCCTTAAGTGCGGCCAGTATCCAGTATTCGCGAGATAGTGGGTTCGAACCCTACTGTCGGTAGCCCTGAAATTGGTTTTTCCTCGTTTCCCATTTTCACACCAGGAAAATTTGGGGACTGTACGTCAATTACGGCCACGGTCGCTTCCTTCCCACTCCTAGCCCTTTCCTACCCCATCGTTGCAATAAGAACTATCTGTGTCGGTGCAACGTAATGTAATTTGCAAAATAAGGTAAAAATTCGTGTGCATATTGCTAACACTGTGCGGTGTTAAGGATGCGTAAATGCTGGAGTCTTACCCCTAGAGGGTTTCTAGAAGTGTCTGCCTACATTAGGCTTTTTAATTACCGAACAGTTGTACCGAAACTCGAGCAAAAAAGGGGAACACCAATTCCTCCACAACCTTCACAATAAAATTATCTTCCCATTTAATTGGAGTAAAGATTTGGAAACGTAGATCAAGTGTGCAGAATTTGAAATCTAAAAGCGAATATTAAGCGTGGAGTTACACATTTTGCTTGCCTCCACTGCGAGATCCTTCAAAGCAAAAGCAAGATGGTAATATCATGTGACTGTTCGTATCGTGATTGCCTCTTACCTGGAGGCCACGAGTTCGATTTCCGTTCAGGTCAGGAATTTTTGCCTGGATCTGAGGTCTAGAAAATCATGAATAACGGCGGAGAGGATTCGTCGTGCTGGCCACACATCTGATAACCTGCAGGACTGCGGGCTGAGCAGCGGTCACTTAGTATGGCAAGGTACTTCGGTGCTGTTGTGCCATGAGGTTTGGTTGGGGGGGGGGGTCGTATCATGATAATAGCCACGGGACCTTCAGTCTCGTACGTGGATACCGAACCACCGGATCGTGACATTCCATTTCAAATATCCCAAGTGCAATGGCGGATATGTGAATTGCTGCTGCCTTAGCGAGAAGCCTGTGCCAGAGAAACTCGGTTATCAAGCTCCCTTCCGACGTTGACCGGTCACCGTTTTACAAAACCTTTCTTACTCAAGGAAGCAATAATAATGCTAATGACATATAATGTGAAATATTAAAAGGCATCGTCCTTTATCGGGAATCCAAGTAGCATGTAGTGTCTAAGGATGCTTTTACGTAAGAGATTCATATCACTACTGATACATTCAAGAATATATTTTCGGATCAATAATTTTGAGGTTTCTGAATATTATTATTATTATTATTATTATTATTATTATTATTATTATTATTATTATTATCATCATCATCGTCGTCGTTAGTCACTGAGGGTGCAGGAATTGTTTACACAACAGACTGATATTTATAATATTGACAATGATTCCAACCTTATCGAAACCATGTAGATTGAGCGAGTTGGCTGCGTGCTTTCGACCGTGTAGCTGTCATCTTGTATTGAGGAGATGGTGGGTTCGAACACCACTATCAGAATCCCTGAATATAAATTTCAATGGTTTACCAATTTCACACAAAGCAAACCATAATTAAGGCCATGGTCGTTTTCTTCCCACTCTTGGCCCTTCCCTATCCTGGCGTCGCTAAAATACAGTCTGAGTTGGTGCTTTTAGTATACACTTTAGTTATTAGAAGTTGTATAGTACCACCTCCCCGAGGAGTCCTAGTAAAACCCGGTGCCGGCACATAGGCTACTCCTGTCGAAGAAGCCTGCACAAGGCTTAACGCCTCCATCCGACAGATAAATCACCATCAACATCTTGTACCTGCAATCATTCTCCCTACCTCTATCATGTCTGTGAATAAAATATAGAGATAACGGGTTCGAACCCCCACTGTCGGCAGCTTTGAAGATAACAGATGCTAGGGGATGGCTAGCCGCTCCTGGCCTTTACTGTGCGCCAGTCTTCCTGATAACGTGTAATTACATGAAACATAAGGATCTAGCCGGATGCCCTTCCTGACGGCAAAAGTTGCCAGGATTTGAATCGCAGTATCCATCATTTTACTTCTGTAAGTGTTTGACTTGCGTGTATGCAGGAACAAGGTCATGCGTATTTTTTGCTGAGATAACATGCCACTTCTGTTCGCAAGCTGTAGCAGAAACTCACAGTACTGCTTCCATTTGCTCTTACAACTTGGAGGAGACAATATGCGTACAAATAATTTATGATTTTCATCCTCCCTTTTTTTAACATGTAAGTATGTCAGGTGTAGTATATTGCAACATTCTTGCCCGTGTGTGTTACGAAAAAAAGAGAGACGTGTATGCGAATATCAGTATTCTAGTCGTGTTGTGATGTATTTGCAATTACTAAGCGAGTGACCGAGCGAGATGGCTACGCAGTATGGTTTAATATTTTTACATAACGTATATTAGTGTTCTAGTCGATTACACGTGTATTTGCAATTGTTGAGCGTGTTTGCTGCGTGGTAAGCGAGTTACCTACGCAGTATAGATTTTGATTTTCACACTAGGCAAATCATTGAAGTGTTGCTATATCGTTTACTGAGCGAGTTAGCTACGCGATATGTGCACAGTGTGTTTTTGATTTTCGAACTAGGGAAATCATTGAAGTTGTATCATTTACTGAGCGAGTTAGCTACGCGATATGTGCGCAGTGTGTTTTTGACTTTCGTACTAGGAAAATCATTGAAGTTGTATCGTTTACTGAGCGAGTTAGGTACGCGATATGCGCACAGTGTGTTTTTGATTTTCAAACTAGGCAAATCATTGAAGTTGTATCGTTTACTGAGCGAGTTAGCTACGCGATATGTGCACATTGTGCTTTTGATTTTTACACAAGGCAAATCATTGAAGTTGTACTTTTGCTCTGAACACATCAAACAACATTCTGATCACATGTTGAAGTTAACAACATCGAGTACAGTGTTCCATTCTAGTCTTGTTATGTTTCAATATGATCTTCTTAGAACAAAGGTATCCCCTAACATGTTCTAAACACATGTTGTATCGAGTACAGTGTTCGATTCTGGTCTTAATCACTTATGTAGTGTTTTGAACACATCAAACAATGTTCTAATCGCGTGTTGAAGTTAACAACATCGAGAGCAGCGTTCGATTGTAGTCTTGTTATGTTTCTTTTGTAATCCACAAGTCTAAACATGCACAATGATATTATCGCTGCACATTCATGCCTTGTCGATGCATGTTTGATAAAGCTATGCCTTGATAGAGGATGAGGAGGAGGTAGAGGAAGCGGAGGAGGAGGAGGTGGAGGTGGAGGAGGTAGCCATAACAACCGCCGCCATCTTGCGCTAATTAGCGTCGGAAAGGCCATCTTGTCGTAAACTAAGGATAGTCTCCTTCAAGATTAGATAACGGATTTTTTTTCAAATTACCCTCCACCACATTTCAAAAGTAGTAGCTAAAGATAGCAGCACGGTACTCAGTACTTTAACGTTGGCAGCTGGATAAAATTTCAAATTACCGCCACCACATGTTAAAGGTATGTAGCTAAAGATAGCAGCACGATGCTTTGTTGATTAAAGATATCGGATGACAGCTGACGGAATTTTTTAATTATCCGCAGTGCCGTAAAGATAGCAGCACTGAGGTAAGCGATACAAGATGGCAGATGACAGCTGTCAAGAAAGCACGTAGATTTTAAATTTCCCACCAACACCACCACGATAAGGTTTAGTACCGTAAAGATAGCAGCACTGAGGTAGCGATGTAAGATGGCGGATAACAGCAGTCAAAAAACACGTAGAATTTTTCAAATTATCCGCCACTACATTTTGAAGGTAAGTAGCTAAAGAGCGCAGCACGTTGCTCTGTTGACTAAAGACGGCTGCTTGTCAAACAAGCACGTGGAATTTTTCAAATTGCCACCACTACATTTCAAAGGTAAGTAGCTAGAAAAGGCAGCACGATGCTCTGTTTATTAAAGATGGTTGCTGTCAGCTGTCAAGAAAGCACGTGGGTTTGTTTCCAAACAAGAGCACGTGGAATTTTTCAAATTGCCGCCACCACATTTCAAAGGTAAGTAGTTGAAGAGGGCAGCACGATGCTCTGTAGAATAAAGATGGCTGCTGTCAAAATAGCACGTGGAATTTTTCAAATTGCCGACACCACATTTCAAAGGTAGTGGCTAAAGTGTGCAGCACTGAGGTTTGCGATGCAAGATGGCGGATGACAGCTGTCAAAAAAGCACGTGGATCTTAAATTACCAGCCGTGCCGTAAAGAGGGCAGCACTAAGGTTAGCGATGCAAGATGGCGGATAACAGCTGCCAAAAAAGCACGTAGGTTTGTTTCCAAACAAGATCACGTGGAATTTTTCAAATTGCCGCCACCACATTTTCAAAGGTAGTAGCTAAAGAGTGCAGCACTGAGGTTTGCGATGCAAGAAGGCGGATGACATCTGTCAAAAAAGCACGTGGGTTTGTTTACCAATTCAAATCTCGCGCTAGTAAGGTTTAGTTGGCAGCACTGAGGTTTAGGCCCGTCAAGATAGCAGCACTGAGGTTAGCGATGTGTTGTTACTTAAAGATAGTTGTTGAAAAGCACGTGGCTGTCAAAAAAACACGTGGCTTTGTTTACCAATTCAAATCTCGCGCTAGTGAGGTTTAGTTGGCAGCACTGAGGTTTAGGCCCGTCAAGACGGCAGCAGTAAGGTTAGCGATGCGTTGTTGTCGGATGACAGCTGTTAAAAAGCACGTGGCTTTGTTTACAAATTCAAATATCGCGCCAAAATTCAAATCTCCCGCCAAAATTCAAATTTCCCGCGGGAGGTGGAGGCCTCTCCCGAGAGCCGGAGGTGGAGGTGGCGGCTGAAATCCCTGACTTATACTACTCATATGCCTTGGTGGATAGTAAACAGCGCACAAAAATTAGATTTTGCTACTGACCATGCTCCAGAAATGGTGTGCTTTGTTGAACTGCGGTCATATTTGAAACTGTAGCTCTCAGTGGCAGAAACTCACGCCAGTGTCTTGTGAAGTTAAGAGAGGCGATGTGTGACGAAATGTTGCCACATCAAACTGTTCTGATCTTCAACTGTTGATACGTGAAAACTGTTGGACGGCCCGTGTCCCCTCATACTGAGGTGTCGGTTTCTTTTACTGAAAACTGAATAACAGGAGACAGATGTTGGAATGTGCAGAAATTGTCGATACAGATAGGTATGTCTGTTTTGACAGCGTTCCGAATACTACAATAGACCTTGCACATGCGCACGATTTGTGCTAATTTTGTCCATAATAACACAATTATTTCCATTTCTTTACCTTTATATTGCCAATGCCATTAGCAACTGTACCCGAACTCAATTTGGTGCTCATACTGAGAAGCACATTCCAGTGGATTAATAGTGATACTGTTTACTGGAGGATATAAATGGTAGCCTTGACTTTTGAAATGACCCTCGTATTTCGAATAACGTATAGTAGTATCTACAGGAAATGAAATTTATTACCGACAATGTGATACATTTGAACGTTTTTAATACGACGTCAATAGTATATTAAAAGTGTTAACCGATATCGAAGAACATAGCAAGAATTTACGAGGGCTGATTCAGACTACATGGTACGATTATTTTATTACTCGAAAATGTGCCAAAGCCTAATATGTAACATATACATTTGAAAATTCGTTATATGGACTTCGTTATACTGCCAGCAATGGGATATGAGTGCATCATTCTGGTCATGATCACGCTCCTTTTGTCAACGGTCTGATAACAGCGGTGCGTAATGGAAGTAACCAAAGTCGAGCAGCGTTTGTACATCTAAGTCCGTGTGACTTCGATCTTATTCCCAAAGTGAAGCAGACATTGCGTGGGAAACGCCTTAACAACTAAGAAGACATCGTACGAGCATTCCGACGTAAAGTAGTGCACATTGACGAATCTTGTACAGCAGATAGTACTTTTCGTCTTCCTCTCGACGGCAACGAACTACATACAACCTAGGAATCTACACTGAAGGATGTTAAAAACCTTGCACGTTACCTACAAATAATTGGGTAAAGATTATAAGAATAAAGATATTTAAACAATGATTTTAAAATGCCATGTTTGCCCTCTTACCTTGCCAGAGATTCATGCATCACTAATGTGATGTCTGCTTTAGAAAGCCCTTATTGTACACTTTCAATTTTACATAGTATACAGAAGGTCGTTCGGGATCTCTGGGGACGAATTTGAAGACCGCTGGTGGCTCTGTTATCAACTTGAGCACGTCAAAACGGAGATTAAAGATTCACGTCAGTACTGCGAACATGTGTGTAGAGTTTCGTGACATTAGCTGCAACGATGGCGAAGCGAATTGAACCTTAGTGGGAGGGCTAAAAAACAGCCCTTCCCAATGCTAAATGTAACTATTCTGCAATCCAAGAAAGGTGCAAGAAGCGTGATTTCTTGATATCAAAGAACGGGATCATTGCTGTATTGAATAAAAACGGCAAAGGCCGACTGGGCTTAATTTCAGAGGGAAAAAAACAGGCAAATCCACGACCGGCCACCAGCGGTACACCAGAAGTAATGAAGGAAGTGAAGCCCTTGTCTCAGGTGGTAATACTGCCCCCGAAAGGAATGTCGCACATAAGTTGGGGATGCCTGTTTCAATAGTCAACATCGTAATCAACAAGGCCCTGCGATTAGAATAGCGGCATAAGCGCTGGGTTCACATGCTGTTGCCTCGTCACATTTCGAAACGTCGCACTAACGCAAGGAATCTGTTTGAGGGATATCTGGCAGAGGACGGATGGAAAAATGTAGTGACATTAGACGAAGCATATGTGTACCTTAGTGACTGAAAGAAACCCGTTGGATTGAATACAGCCATAGAGACAAAAAAATAAATGTCAGTCACTATATAAAGGATGCCAGGAACGTTTTCCAAGGGGTTTCATGACCATCGCTGGATACTGATACAATGGCAAGTTAACCAATCGCCGTGTGGCTAATAATATGAAGATGAACTCTACATACTATAAGCAAGAGATCTTAACACCCATTTTCAACAGACATGCCAGCATTGTATGGGAGTGCGAAAAATCAGGTATGGGTACACCAAGATAAAGCATCCAGCCACACCCCTAATTTGACTCGTCTGTTCTGAGAGAGAATGGGGATGGAAACTGGAATCCGTGCAATTCCTTTTACTGACATTCCGGTGGAAGGACCCATGGGCCTTAGGAAACAGACGACCACGTACTATCAATGGCCTCTGGAAAGCCTGTCAGGATGAGTGGGATAAGGAAAACATGTTAGATCTGCAAAAATATCTGTTGAAATGGAAATTACGCTGTCGGGATATAGCCAGAAATACTGGCTTTCCAATTGAGCGTGATCGTTGGTGGAAACTTGGCTTTCTATAAGCTAATTACCCTTCAATCATCGTCCCTTCCGTATTTCCTGTGTTGGACCTTTTTCGAGAGGAATATTAGTGGTCATGACTAATGAACCAACCCTCGTATTTCTGAAGAAAAAGAACATAGTGGCACGGTAGTAGTAGAAAATAAATTTAATTATTTATTAATTTATTCATTCTCTTACCATAATTATTGCAAGAGGTGTGGAAGGATTAGTGAAAAAGAGCGAGCAGAGGATTAATATTCATCCAGTGCGATCTCTACTTATAAAACATATAGATTATTTTTTGCTATTGGCTTTACGTCGCACCGACAAAGATAGGTCTTATGGCGACGATGGGATAGGAAAGGCCTAGGAATAGGAAGGAAGCGGCCGTGGCCTTTATTAAGTTACAGTCCCAGCATTTGTCTGGTGTGAAAATAGGAAACCACGGAAAACCATCTTCAGGGCTGCCGACAGTGGGGTTCGAACCTACTATCTCCCAGATGCAAGCTCATAGCTGCACGCTGCTAACCGCAGGGTCAACTCGCCCGGTACAAATAGAATTACCTTGAACTTCAACAGCATAAGAAAACGACTGGAAGAATGGCAGGAATCGTGTTCTGTTGTCGTTTTCAGAAAAGGTGTATTTACTAAACATCTTCTGAATCGAAATAATTAATAAAGACGAGGCTATCGTTATTCTGTTATCCAAATAAGGCTCTCTGTATAATACAGCATCTTAGAACTTCCGCTGAACGCTCTTGGAACAATAACTCCTTCTTTCTCCATAGAATATAGGAGACTTGAGAGAGAGAGAATTAAAACACAATAGGGACGGAACATATATCCAAGAAGAATGATGGAGGACAGCAGGTCTTTTTTTTCCTTCTTTGGAGAATCTTACTCAGGAGAACTGGTAAATTTATATCTGTTGACGAGAGAGACTTTCCTCGTATGCGAATTGATTCCGCATTTGTATATGTTAAGGTTCTGGATCAGTTTGACGTAAAAGACACACTAGAGAGACACCGGGATTTACTCGGAGGGAAGACTAAAGCGTATACTTAGTAGCAGAAAGAGAAATATGAAGGTTTATGGATTTTTAGATCCAGAACATATCCTTCAGAATAATAGTAATGATCCAGAATTTCTAGACCGTGAAGAGAAACGTATAATTGCATGAAAACTATCAACTAAAAAGGGAGACGATGAGGGGTTGGTAACAGTGGTAGCAGTGATAAAGCAAACACTATAAGTGTATACTTTAAGTTAATGTAACATTAAGGTATTTCAGTCTGTATAACATTAATCAGAACAACTACACTGTAACATACCTGCATTAAAAACACTATTAATTGTTAGATGTTTAATATTTTTATAGGTGTGTTATAGTTTTGCAGGTGCTATAATTAGTGCTCGACAGACTGGAAATTCTTAGAGTTATATTAACCCAGTCGACACAGGAGAGTATGGCTTACTGCTTGACAAAATATCATATGATAGGCGACAGGATGTTATGAAATGGTAATTTCCCAAAAATTAAAATTATGAAAATTATAATTTATAATTCATTTTGAATAATTGATAAACTCAGGTGGTGAAACAAATTATGGTTCCCTGCTGGAAGAACAATTTTTGATTGCATTGGAATAAACCAATAACCCATATTCACTGATGAAAAACTTTTCGAAAGGAATAAACTTTTAATGCGTATTCACTGGTGTAAACATTTTACAACAAAATAATTTTATAACGCGTATTTGCTAATGTAAAGCTTTTAGAATCGAATTAACTTATAATGCGTATTTACTGATGTAAATACTGTACAACATAATAAACGCATAGTGAGTATTCAGTGAAGTAAATTGTTTAGAACAAAATAAACTTATAATGCGTATTTGTTGATGTAAAACTTTTACTATGGAACAAACTTATAATGCGTATTCACTGTCGTAAACATTTTACAAGAGAATAAATTTATAATACGTATTCGCTAATCTAAAACGTTTGCAATCGAATACACTTATAATGCATATTCACTGTTGTAAAACTTCTGCATAGGAAAGAACTTTTAATGCGTATTCTCTGTTATAGAACATTTACAGAGGAACACACTTGTAATGCGTATTCACCGATGTAAAACCTTTACGAAGGAATAAACTGTAATGCGTGTTCACTGACTTAAAGCTTTTACAATTGAATAAAGTTGTAATGCGTATTCACTGATATAAATCTTTTACTTTATCATAAAATTAAAGTACATATTCACTGATGTAAAACTTTCACAGAATTAAGTTAAGCCTTCCTCCCCACCTTTCCCACACTGTGCTAACGTCCTGGATACAAGCTGTATAACTCGAGTTGACTTGTTCCTGTTTTTCGACTGGATGCCCTTCTGGACGCCAAACGTATATGAAGAATGTTTCCCAGATGTACTTTCTCTTAAAATTATAACCACCACTACCTTCGGACTTGTACACTATTGCGTATTTCTGTGGTGGATGGTCATGTGGTGATTTGTGTGTATTTGAAGAAGAGTAAATGGCGGCTCACATAAACATGCAGACACCGAGCAAAAGAAATTAAACAGATGCAGCTAAAAGTCTTCGAATGGTCTGAAAATCGAACTCAGGGCCATCTGAACTATAGGCCACTGTGTTGACAACTTAACCAAGAAGCGGAAATACCGGACCTGTACAATAAATTTGATTACGTTTTCTTCAACAGATTGTGCATAAATGTAGGCCCAGCAAATAATTTGATTTCTGCTTATTAATAACTGTAAATTAACGAACATAATTTGCGCAAAGAAGAGAAGAAAGAATGATCTGGTCAGTTGAGCCACTGTTCCAGTGGGGTGGAAGCAGAGGTGTGGCAGGGTGTGCAGACGGCTTACTCACCGCTAGCTCATAACCAAGTAAGAGTGTTTTGGCTTGCTTTTGCAGCAGTTCCACAGACCTGGACGAGATAAACTTACTATAGTGGAAAGAAGTTACACATACTGTCTCATTCCACTACATTTAATTCACAAGAAGAGGCCGAACACAGCAAGTACGTGCTTCAGTCCTTTTCTCTTGGTCGAGTGTTATTTTGGCATTCGAGGTCTAGACATCAAGCCCAAACTTATGATTCCGTTCTACGTCTATCTTCGAGTGATCGTTCCTTAATGTTTTTCTTCCCATTTCAATAGTAATTTTCATTATCTTCCTTATCAATGTATACGTGGCTGTGCTGCCTATAAAAGCAATCACGACAATAAAAGGCACCATTGCTAATTAGTTCGTTGCAATGACGACTGAGCTATAATTTTTCGTCAATGACGCTTGCCGTTGATAGACTTAGTAATAAAAATATAAATTCGTCATTATCTCTATTACTTCTCTATATTTCTCGTGGTAAAATTGGATCAGATATAAAATATTGGAAATCGGATGTTCTATAATGTTTGTAATGAACACTCTTTATACAGAATGAATATTTGTGAAGAAATTCGGCAGCTTCTATAAGCGGAATTATAGCAAGTATCTCCTTTGTTCTTCCTCGTAGGACAGAAATGTATGAAACCTAACGAGAATGAAAATTATAGTCTGCAAAACTTTTATTAGGCCTATGTCAATTCATCGACACAAACATTATTAACGGTGACATTCGACATTTGTTACCTTGGCCCTCTAAAAATATCTGCGGCGCTGTATGCCAATCAAGCAATATATAGACTTGTGTTTAACGTTTCTACCTATGAACTTTAATACATAGTATTGAGATATTCTGTTAAGCCATTTTCCCCTGACTTAATAAACGAACAAAGATATAAACAAACAAACAAACAAACAAACAAACAAACAAACAAACAAACAAACGGACAACAGGCAGACAGACAGACAGACAGACATAGAAGAACTGAATTGAACATATTTCCGACTACCTTTATAGACAATATGACATTAGAGTTTTGATTAAGCGAAAACGTTAGTTTACAGGCAAAAATGTTAATCCTTTAGACTGGTTCTACTGAATCCAAATTATATATATTCCTAAAAGTGGTCTCATCTGGATATTACTCAGCTAACACGGATAAAAGCATACATTATCGCTGTAAGCTAATGTGCCTCTTAGTAAGCCTTTACTAAAATCACCACGACATTTCTTAATTCTTTACTTGACATTTCATATGTCATGTGCGGCTGTTTCTAGTGCAATCGTTGTAAGGCTGACCGACTAACGACTATAGGTAGTAACTACAATGTACAGCAAATTGCGTTCATTTTTGAAGGAGGTTAGTGTTGTGTCTGGCGTTTCATCTGCAGGAATGCTGAAGACAGCACAAACACCCAGTCCCAGAAACAAAGAAATTAATAGTTTATAATTACATTCCCTCGAACTGGCTGGCAAATCAAACTGGCGTCCCTAAGAAGCGAAGACCAAGTTGCTAACCATTCAGCTATTGATGTGAACATTACAATAATTAAAATCAATGAAATTGTTGACGTAAATGAGTAAATATGTCTACTCTTCTGGTCAATAATGTGTTCCTAACTAATGATTTGAATCCTTAGATGAATTTAACCAAGGTAACTGATACTGTTTTTATTAGATCACGAATAATTAATTTCAAATGTAACACAGTAAGAAACCAACAGTTTTCACCTATATTGCCATATGTAGGCTCCGTGGCTCAGGCGGCAACGCGCCAGCCTCTCACCGCTCGGTTCCGTGGTTAAAATCCTGGTCACTCCTTTTGAGATTTGTGCTGGACACGGAGGAGGCCGGAACAGGTTTCTCTATGGATACTCAAGTTTTCCTTGACGTCTTTAATTCCAGCAATACTCTCCAATATCATTTCATTCCATTAGTCACTCATTATTCATTGTCCCGGAGGAGTGTGACAGGCTTCAGCAGCCGACTTAATTCCTATCCTCGCCGCTAGATGGGGGCTTCATTCGTTCAATTCCTGACCCAGTCGCATGACTGAAAATAGGCTGTGATATTAGTTATCGCCATGTGTATACTTACATTACCACTTCAGTGGAATTGATTATCTGCCACTGAAAAGTTTTAAGCCCTATTTCTTCAAATGTTTAATCAGATGGACTTGGTCCTGTAAGGTTCTGAGCCTCTCCTTTATTTTCTGAATGCATTTGACTGGAGGATATCTTAAGTATGGTTTCTTGGCGCAACTTCACGTTCACGGATGTTCTATGCCCTCTTTAAGCTTCATGTCTCTGACACCACGTCAGGCTTAGCCCCACACAAAGCCGAGACTTGTACCTTCTTATTCTGTAAACAGTGGCACACTCTCCATAGTAATTCCTGTATATCGGGAATTGAAACATTGTTTCTATTCCGAGAATAACTTAATCATAGTCACGGTATCCTCAAGTTTTGTCGGGAACCTGAAGTACAGCGAAGTGAGTTTTTATTTCGAAAAATATCACATGCGTTGTTAGGAAGCAAAGAGCTTCGGTGTGAAGTCATTAACTATGCGTCTAGACTGTACGAGGACGTAGACTTGGGTTCTGTTAATAGCTGAGTTATAATAACACGAAGAAAATTACTATACTTCCTTACGTAAGAACAAAATATTACTAACACCCCATGAGCAGCCACGAGTGTATAAACTGTCTGCTATTATGACAGGCGCCTTGAGCTCAGATGTAGAATACTCTAACGTAGAAGTGGGTAGTAGGTACATACATACACGATTGGTAGCGTTTACTGTAAGATTTATAAATTAACGCTAAATGCTATACGATTACACAGGCACAAAATCAAGTTACTTATCTCTCTCTCTCTCTCTCTCTCTCTCTCTCTCTCTCTCTCTCTCTCTCTCTCTGTCCCTTTACATCGTTCTCTGCTTTCACTGATTACCGGGCGAGTTGGCCGTGCGGTTAGGAGCGCGCAGCTGTGAGCTCGCATCCGGGAGATAGTGGGTTCGAACCCCACTGTCGGCAGCTCTGAGGAAGGTTTTCCGTGGTTTCCCATTTTCACACCAGGCAAATGCTGGGGCTGTACCTTGATTAAGGCCACGGCCGCTTCCTTCCCATTCCTAGGCCTTTCCCGTCCCATTGTCGCCATAAGATCTATCCGTGTCGGTGGGACGTAAAGCAAAATAGCAAAAAAAAATTTTCTCACTGTTCAGTCATACTAATTATTCACTCTGACACAAGCCGAAACAATAATACAACGCACACTTTTGCAATTGACACTTGAGGTCTTGGGGGTTCAGCTTAAATTCACTGTACAAATATAGCGGCTGCACTCTGATTAGCTTACGCGCGCGCAACCCAGTTTCACAAGTCTGTATGCGGCAAAAGTTTCGCACACTCACTGCAGTCTGCATCCGCTGTCCCTCGTCACTCAGCTGCACTGTTCGTATTCGCCGTCAGTGCACACACAATAGCCCTCCCTCACTTCATAGTGCTGTCACTCACAGTATTGAACCGTCTCATTCATTGGCAGAACCCAAACTGGAACCACTGAAGCTCGCTCGAGCTGCCTTAAAAAGGGGGGTCCGCCCTTCCAGATACTTGAGACGAGGAAATAATTCTGGATTCCTCTGTAAACCGAATGCTCTCGTCACACCTTTCTGTTTGTTTCTGGTGCCGCCAAAGAGGGCTGGATTTACGACAATTATGGTATGCTGAGGGGCTGGCCTACCTCCTGACTCGTCTCTGACTGATTGCTTGTAGTGCCGAGAGGGCGGGTCCCTAACTCCATGATGTCACTTATGGTTGGAGCCAAGCTAACTTGCTCCTCCCAAAACCATACAATGAGATGGCGAACACAATCACAATACTAAAGCTAACTATAATAAAAATTATATTATTATTATTATTATTATTTATTTATTTATTTATTTATTTATTTATTTATTTATTTATTTATTTATTTATTTATTTATTTATTTATTTATTTATTTATTTATTTATTTATTTATTTATTTATTTATTTATTTATTTATTTATTTCCTTCTTGGAGTATTTATGGGAAAATACTTATTCAAACATCCTGTTGAAGGAATCGGCACTTTAAACTTCAGATAATTTTTGAAAGCATAACGTCATCGTGGTTACGGCATTTTCAGAATAGTTTCCCAACTGGATGGCTTAAGTTCAATTCCCAGTTCTGCAGCAGATTTAGAAATTGGATTGGGGATTTGGACTGAAGAGTACTGAACTTCAGATAACATAATTGAAAGAAAAGACTTGAGTTAAAATAGCACTGTCGGTCAACCGATAGTTGGTGCTCCTAGGTATTCTATTTCAAATCCAGTTGGATTTCAGGATTGTAGCAAATAATTACAATTACACGCACTACTACACACACAGATTATCCAAAAGTTTCACCTTAAGTACATAGGGCTGCCGATTACGTTGTTTTATGTACCTTATATAAAATATAAAATACATAACACTAAGTAATATACATCAATCGAAGATTTTAAATTCTAAAGAGTCTAAGTGCCGAAATTAATATTTCGTGATTAATAGCAAATATAAATGTATATATTCCACAATGCAGGTATACAGCAGAATGTCTCGTTAGTTTAAATTATAGAAATAGTAAATGTTTTTTTATTCAGATACTTTTATCGGGCCCATAATACACGCATTCCACCTAAGAATAAATACAACTTCGAAAATGGGCTGAGCCCATATGGTGATTTCTTCTGCTCTTGATGATGTAAATGAACAAATATATGTTTAACCTAATTCAAACGAAAATAACATACAAGAATAATCTGATTACATACAAACGAGCAGTAAAGTGTTTAACGAAATCACACTCTCTATCGAATTCCACATTTTAGAGGAGTACTGTTTACTATAGACTAAAATTATCGGCAGTAACATCTGAGATATCAATGCTGTGCAAATATGATTTGCGTCTAGGCATGGGCGATCTTGTATAACTTGAAATCTATTACCTGGATTCTCTATTAAAAATCGGGAGGAATTTCAACTCCATTCTTAGTTTTGTATGTTAAACTAGACACTCATGTTACATGTGAAACACACTGTTATAACCGTATCGACGGTTTCTCTCCACTGCTTATCCAGTGAGTTAGTTTCGTGTTTACGGCTGTAGTAATAGTAAACTTGCACTTGGGAGATGGTGGATTTGAACCTCATCGTCGGCAGACTTGAAGATGGTTTTCCATTGTTCATATTATATCGCCAAAGAACTACAGTGCACTCAGTGGTAGGAACTGGAGTTAGCATATACAGACTTTACACACCCATTGGACACACCACCAACACCACATTTGAGCAGTCATACAAAACTCGCGTGAGCATTCCTGGTCTTAGGTCCTCTTAATAAGCATCAGCCATGGTACGTCTCCTCATCGCACAAAATTTGTTTGCTAGTAAAATCAATGAATGTGACACATTATAGACCTACCAACCTGTAGAGTACTGGCCATTAAACGGAAGCATACGTAGTATTTGGCTTGTAGACATCACTGAAATCCGATTTCTAGATCGACGAATAACACATAAACAACAAATAACGCGCGAAATTATTTCTAGGAGGTAAAGGGAGAGCTGTACTTCCGATAAACCCGTTAATAATATATGGAGATCATGTGACCCATTACGATAATGGAATGTAGAAGAGTGTTTCCACCTCAACGAAAAGATGGCAAATACTAAATTCATAGTATATACACTGACTGACAGAGCAAATACAACACCAAGAAGGAGTGGTTCGAAAGGGATGAAAGTTGGGGAAAAAACAGAGACGGCACGGAGGAATAATTGATGTTTATTTCAAACCGATATGCAGGTTACACAATGCGCACGGCATCGACTCAGTAGGATGTAGGACCACCGCGACCGGCGATGCACGCAGAAACACGTCGAGGTACAGAGTCAATAAGAGTGCGGATGGTGTCCTAGGGGATGGTTCTCCATTATCGGTCAACCATATGCCACAGTTGATCGTCCGTACGAGGCTGGGGCAGAGTTTGCAAACGGCGTCCAATGAGATCCCACACGTGTTCGATTGGTGAGAGATCCGGAGAGTACGCTGGGCACGGAAGCATCTGTACACCTCGTAGAGCCTGTTGGGAGATGCGAGCAGTGTGTGGGCGGGCATTATCCTGCTGAAACAGAGCATTGGGCAGCCCCTGAAGGTACGGGAGTGCCACCGGCCGCAGCACATGCTGCACGTAGCGGTGGGCATTTAACGTGCCTTGAATACGCACTAGAGGTGACGTGGAATCATACGCAATAGCGCCCCAAACCATGATGCCGCGTTGTCTAGCGGTAGGGCGCTCCACAGTTACTGCCGGATTTGACCTTTCTCCACGCCGACGCCACACTCGTCTGCGGTGACTATCACTGACAGAACAGAAGCGTGACTCATCGGAGAACACGACGTTCCGCCATTCCCTCATCCAAGTCGCTCTAGCCCGGCACCATGCCAGGCGTGCACGTCTATGCTGTGGAGTCAATGGTAGTCTTCTGAGCGGACGCCGGGACTGCAGGCCTCCTTCAACCAATCGACGGGAAATTGTTCTGGTCGATATTGGAACAGCCAGGGTGTCTTGCACATGCTGAAGAATGGCGGTTGACGTGGCGTGCGGGGCTGCCACCGCTTGGCGGCGGATGCGCCGATCCTCGCGTGCTGACGTCACTCGGGCTGCGCCTGGACCCCTGGACCCCTCGCACGTGCCACATGTCCCTGCGCCAACCATCTTCGCCACAGGCGCTGCACCGTGGACACATCCCTATGGGTATCGGCTGCGATTTGACGAAGCGACCAACCTGCCCTTCTCAGCCCGATCACCATACCCCTCGTAAAGTCGTCTGTCTGCTGGAAATGCCTCCGTTGACGGCGGCCTGGCATTCTTAGCTATACACGGTCCTGTGGCACACGACAACACGTTCTACAATGACTGTCGGCTGAGGAATCACGGTACGAAGTGGGCCATTCGCCAACGCCGTGTCCCATTTATCGTTCGCTACGTGCGCAGCACAGGGCGCATTTCACATCATGAGCATACCTCAGTGACGTCAGTCTACCCTGCAATTGGCATAAAGTTCTGACCACTCCTTCTTGGTGTTGCATTTGCTCTGTCAGTCAGTGTATTAATGACACATTCCTAGAAGCAAGCCTTACCCAGAGTTTCTCGGGGTGACACTCTACCACCTAATGTCAAGCAAAAAAATCTTGAAAATCTAAGACGAATACTAAAAACACGCAACAATATTCGGATTGACCTGCGGGGCGTTTCATGAGGTGCCTAAGGAGACACGCTACGTCGTTCCGACCCTAGTCTCCCAAACTCGGTGGTCCAGTACTCCTTTCAAGTGTGGCTTCAGAGCTGCCATATCAAGAAAGGCGGCGTCCTTCTCAACCAAACCACCCTAGTGAACTCTGCCACTGTAAAGCCTTTTCCACCTTACTAGCGAACACTTTTGTCGCATGTTCCGCAAACAAGCTTCGGTCACTCAAATGGACACTTGTTAAGATTGTGCCAAACTCAGCACTTTCCACTCATAGAGATGTTTTTGAAGACAGGTTTAATTCCCGTCAATGAGAACTACCAAGATGTTGGCCTCTATTCAAGAGCGAAATGGAGACACAAATGCATACTTGCAACTCCATGCAGTGAACCTGTCTGCTTGAACGAAAGCTTGTTTCAAGTGGTTCTGAGCTTCTAAGAAGAACTTGAATATTTCTAAACAGCCTCCACACTAATTTTGGAAGATGTGCCTTCACATTACTTCAGTGGGGATTCAATATCTCTCCAGAATGTGAGTGAAGAGCAGAGTTTCAAACCATATGGCACATCATGAATGACCGCTCTCACCGCGTATGTCATGGTAGTCGGAAACATCTCGCTGAAATCTCGTCACTGTTGGTACAGTGGCTGAAAGGCTTGTAGATGAGAATCAAGATCCATGTTCTCCCTGAGAATGAAAGATCTATGTATTTTTGAATATACAGAATGTCTTGGAATTACTTGGACAAACGGAATAATGTCTTGTAGACATACACCTCCAAATGCTTATGTTTTCGAATTTATTATTATTATTATTATTATTATTATTATTATTATTATTATTATTGAAAGTGTATGTACATGGTACACTTCAAAAGCTGAAGTGTATGAGAATAATTAATTTTGTCAGGTAGTTGAGTGATGTTAGCGATAGCTGGTGGGTGCATAGTTAGTGCGTTAAACGCATAGGTCCAACCAAAATCAAGGGTTCAATCGCTGTCGAGGTTGGTGATATTTAAGCTGTGGCAATACCATGACATGCCATGTAAAAGGAGCACGCCGTTTCCACGCGGAAAATTATAATTCGGTAATGCACCAACACCCCCACTCCACAGGTGTCATCACTGTAACTGTGCCTACGTTGGCTGTCACCTGGGGACACGAGCAAACGGCCCTATCACTCTAAATATCGACACAAGTTAGCCTACTGATGCACACACTGTATCCTTGGTGATGCTGTGTTGGCTTGCGGGAGAACATGGGGGGGGGGGGTGATTTCATTTGTCAGTTACGTTAGTTGTCTGTTGTGTACAGTTGTGATTAGTGGTGTGTCTGTCGCTTATATGTGTTGTATACAGCTACTAGAGTTACCGTAAACTGGGGTTACTTTGAGACAGTGTTGACGAATTCTTCAATATAATCCGAATAAAATCATTATGTATTAAGATATTTCCTATATTATTGTATGCTTCCACCCTTTATTCATGCTTTGCAACAATGTTTAGACGTATATTCCCATTTAATCACTCAATATTTCAATAAGAAATTGTCACAATGTTACCCCGAATAGAGGATTTACGTAAAATTGACAATGATATCTGTACTAAATGAAATTACAATTCACTGCATGAAGAAGAATCTAATTCTGACTCTGAAGAAGTTTCTATTCACGCAAAATCGTACCTTCGAATCTGATAAGACTATTGGAACACACGTAATCGTAATATTCAAAGGCAAGTACTGTTCCAGAATCGTAACAAAAGTATTCAAGTAAGGTGCAGTTGTCAGTGCAATAGATAGCACTGTAACCAGAATGCTACCTTGTGTCGATATTAAGAGTCATAGCTTCGTCGGCCATTTGCACGTGTTCCCAGGTGACACCCAACTTTGTGACACCATCATTTTACCATTGCATTTCCACGTTTGGTGCAGATGTCACAAAGTTACCCCCAGTAAGTGTTTACTTAATACTTTGGTTAATTATAAAAGGAGACAACTATGATAATACAACACACTGTAGATTTTTTAATCCCTCAGATATAAACACTCAAAATATTCGCATCATTCAAGAGAGAATAGTTTACAAACTGTTTACATTGCGTTGTGTTTTGTGAGTTTTGGTATGTCATAGATTTCAAATTTTCCTCTTTGTATGGCTGGATTAATTTTACACCATATTTCGTCACCTGCTTACTAGATTTTATCCTTGTTATCCGGCCCAATCCCAGTGCTGTCTATTGCACTGACAAGTGCACCTTACTTGAATACTTTTGTTACGATTCTGGAACAGTACTTGCCCTTGAATATTACGATTACGTGTGTTCCAATAGTCTTATCAGATTCGAACGTACGATTTTTCGCGAATAGAAAGTTCTTCTGAGTCAGAATTTGATTCTTCTTCATGCAGTGAATTGTCATTTCATTTAGTATAGATATCATTGTCAATTTTACTTCAATCCTCTATTCGGGTGCCTTAAGGAATGATAGTTCCTGTTGGTGCCAGTACAACTACGAATCTTCTCTGCAGTGTCGAAATCTGAAGCTGCCATTCCCCTTCCGGGTGGCACAGCTATGTGTCTCCTCATTATTCAGCCATTAGTTGTTACCTCATCTGTTGTGTGATTCAGGTGCTCAACGAAACTTACTAACAGCTTGTTTCACGGCATCACCTTCTACATCCATTGCCCTAGTGTACAGGTGCTTCAGCACTTCTTCCTGGTTCAGAGAATAAATACCACATTTCCTGAAGCAAGAACGTAGATTATTCGGACCGTTTTCAACTAGTTCTCAATTAGATCTTACTAAGAGATTGACGTAATTGCTTCGGAATAGTGGAACATCGTTTTCCGATCCCAGATTACTAAAACAAGGCAATTTTTCACACTGGGGTTACTTCATGACAGATTCATTGCTGTCACAAAGTTACCCCTTAAACTTCTCTTCTTTGTTTTTAAATAAATAACTGAAAGAAATCTCGAAGAGGCATGAGAATCGTGCACGTTTATCAGGAAGTGTGAAATTAAAATTTCCACTAACTGATGAAAGTAAACTCGTGTCCTCATCCTGAGGTAGCGCAGCTCTTTTCAGGCACACCCCCGATGGAGGTGAGCTGCATGTACCATTTAAATACACATATCAGCACTCCTGCCATTCTTAAATTTCTGACAGTACCAGGAATCGAACCCGGGACTCACAGGACGGCAGCTAATAGCACTAGTGTCGGATTTTTTATTATGGACACTCGAGTTTAGGCTTTAATTACAAACGAACCAATAGGCCTATTGCAATGCGAGTTATACCAATATTTTCCCTGTTTGATTCTACATTAGCGTATATAAGACACATTGTTTTCGACGTTCATTAAATATTTTTTATTTGTGGTTGTAATAAATATTGCCCGAGTTTTTGGCTTGTTCTCTAGGAAGCGCTCACTTAGGAATATATACAAGGAAAACTACTTGTCTGATGGTAATTAAATTTTTATATGTTATAACCACATGTATTTGTAGTGTAATACTCAAGTTACAATTTTTTTTCAACCATCCCGAAAAAAGTTCTTATCATTTTTCTAAAGCAACTCTTTCTCAGCCCTGGATAAACGTACAACAGCAAAGTTGGGCTTGTTTTGAAGCACTCAGTCATGGTTATCACAAACTACAACAACTGTAACCGTACAGTTTGGTACCGAATTTATGAAGAGTAACATTGAAAGGAGGTTTTGTGTACGCCGGACCGTGCGATTAACAGCAGGCCGGGTGGTGAAAACGGGCGCAGTGTTGCCGCGTTCAGTAGTAATAACGCGCGCAACGAACACAGTACACTCGCCCCGGGCAGTTGTGGAACGGAATGCCCATGACCTTGGTTTATCCGCAAGCTATTTTCAGTTGTCCTATGTTCTGCATGTTGGCCACGTCACTTCAAGATGCCTCCGAGACCGCCGTTATCAGAGGGTGAACTTGCAATGATTTTGAGTGCTATTTGTTTCCTTCAATGTGAAGGGGAAAAGTAGAGGACAAGAGGTTCCCTGTGTACAAGAAGGTGGTAGATTGTCTTGGATTATCGCTGTCGTCAGTGAAGAGAGTAGGAGTCGCTTCAAAGGAGAATGATGGAAATACGTCATCCAGGTCAAGAAAGAAGCAGTGTGTGAGACCGGGGTGTCCGAAAATCCATCTAGATGATTTTACCTTGGGCACAATACGAAGAAATATGCACGATTTTTATATGAATAAGATATTTCCCACAATTAAAAGCCTCCGCATGAAACTGTTAGAAAATATGGCGGATTTTCCTGATATGTCAATTTCTACGCTTTTGAAAGTAGTTCGAACCTTGCGATTCCGATTCAAAAAACTAAACAGGAAACCAGTGCTAATGGAATCTGTGACAGTTGCTGCATCCCGACATACCTACCTTAGACGAATTAGAGACTTAAGAGCACAGAGCTACAAGATCTTCTTTACAGACGAGACGTGGTGCGGACAGAACCATACTATGAAATATGGGTGGCAAGAAAACGTGATTGAAGCTTTAGAAAACAACTTTGACAACTATAATCTGTACAGAGGGTACATTCAGCAAATTTATGGATGGCGTGGAGGGTTCAAAACACTGTCTGGATCTGGGAAACGCATCATAATTTTACACATCGGAAGTGAAGAAGGATTTCTTGACGGTGCAGAACTTTGTTTTATTGGCAAGAAAGGCAGTGGTGATTACCACAATGAGATGAACTCGACTCATTATGAAGAATGGTTCACGAAAGTCCTGAGTTTATTGCCTCAAAAGTCGGCTGTCTTTATAGATCAAGCTCCATATCATACGATGGTCGATCCTTCATCTAAAAACCCGAACATGTCATGGCTGAAACCTGAAATTATATCCTGGATAACATCAAAGGATATTTCACTACCACCTGGACTTGACGATTATAACAAATTAACTAAATCAGAGCTGATTGTCCTTGCCAGGCCTTATTTTCAAACACCGCTAAAGAAGCTGGAACAACTGACTAAACGACTTCTACCAGATGTACAGCTTGTTTGGTTACCAGTGGCCCATTGCGAGCTTAATCCAATCGAGCTCATTTGGGCTTACGTAAAAGGGAAAATAGCAAAAACAAATATGGCTAACACATTAGAAAATGGTAGAGGTATGGAAGCAGTTAACGCTTTATGCCGAGAAGCCTTACGTACCGTCACCCCTGAACTCTGGAAACAATGCATTAAACACGCTAAGAAAATTGAAGACCACTACTGGGAAAAAGATGGACTGTCTGAAAACGTCCCTTATTTCGAGCCAGTCAGAATCAACATGAATGACAGCAGCACTGATTCATCGGAACACAGTGGTTTTTCAGACGAAGAAAATTGATAGAATTAAATATTGTAAATATATGTAAATAATAATGCAAATAACTCTTGTAAAAATTGTACAGTGTGATATTTCTAAATAAGGAAGTCAACCATTTTTAAACCTGCCTTTGAAGGTCCAAAGCCCTTATGAGAAAAGGTGATGGGAAGTGGAATTTATAGGAGGAAATAAAATTAAAGGTTGAAAATAAACGAAAAGCTGTGTTAGTTGCGCGCGTGATTACTACTGAACGCGGCAACACTGCGCCCGATTTCCCCACCCGGCCTGCTGTTAATCGCACGGTCCGGCGTACACAAAACCTCCTTTCAATATTACTCTTCATAAATTCGGTACCAAACTGCACGGTTACAGTTGTTGTAGTTTCTGATAACCATGACTGAGTCCTTCAAAACAAGCCCATGTTTGCTGTTGTACGTTTATCCTGGGCTGAGAAAGAGTTGCTTTAGAAAAATGATAAGAACTTTTTACGGAGTGGTTGAAAAAAATTGCAACTAGAGTATTACACTACAAATACATGTGGTTATAACATATAAAAATTTAATTACCATCAGACAAGTAGTTTTCCTTGTATATATTCCTAAGTGAGCGCTTCCTAGAGAACAAGCCAAAAATTCGGGCAATATTTATTATAACCACAAATAAAAAATATTTAATGAACGTCGAAAACAATGTGTCTTATATACACCAATGTAGAATTAAACAGGGAAAATATTGGTATAACTCGCATTGCAATAGGCCTATTGGTTCGTTTGTAATTAAAGCCTAAAGTCGAGTGTCCATAATAAAAAAATCCGACAGTAACCGTTACGCTACGGTGGCGGACACTAACTTTGATGTGTGTACCTTATTAACGTTTTCTGTCGCCGGCAGAAGTTTCCCGCTATTCACAAACCCACGCGTTCAGTACAATACACCAAAAGGCTCCCTGTAGCCAACAATTCAACACTTAAGAAGTTATCATTGTACACAAAGTTAGCAGCATTATTGAGAAGTGAAAAAATATGCCGTTCATTGTAAGACGATCGATGCATATCCTGCAAAATGTGGAATAGTTATTTGGTGCGCACCTGTCAATAAGTAACCCATGCAGTCACAAAGTAACCCCGGTTTACGGTATAGTCATTTGCCGTGGGAGGATATTCATTTCGTAAGCAGGCTAATATTACTTTTGCGTTTGCTCGTGCGAATTGTAACGGACGCGATGCCGCATGGCTCTATCAGATAGGGTTTCTACACCTCAGGCAGCTAAATCATAAAATTGTTGCTGCTGCTTATCATAGAGTTTCTGAGACAGAATCCTTAGTAGCACAAACTGTGGATCGAGGAAGACCGAGAGTGACTCGTACGCCTATCCAGGAAAAACATATTCTCAAGCCTGTTGAAGAAGATCCATGTAACATCACGGAACAATTGGCCCGAATTTGTTGTACATCCCATAGTGCCGCATGGAGGATATTTCACATGCAGCTCCTGTAGCCATATCATCTTCAACGTGTACAGGTTCCATTGGTTGTTGATTCCCCACCACGGGAGAACTTGTGCGGATGGTTCGTTGAGCAAACCGACGATCCGTTATTTGTGTCTTCAGTCTTGTTAACCGATGAAGCCAAATTTGGACAAAATTATTTTTCACATTTTCATAACCAGCAATTGTGGCCTGACGCCAATTCTTTCGGTACAATTCAGGCTAGACAACAGTACAAATGTATGATCAGTGTGTGAGCTGGAATTGTTGATGACTGCCTGGTCGGTACATATATGTTCCCCCACCACGTCTAAAAGGCCATGCCTATCGGTATTTTATTGAGAACGGCCTTCCAGACCTCTTGCACAATGTGCCCCCCTGACAGTAAGACGAAGCGTGTGGGACACACATGATGGGATTCCATTACATTTTAGTCAAATTCTCCCCGATGCAAATTGACCATTGGATAGGTAGGGGATGAGTTGGTGCATGGTCTGCCAGTTCAACCGACCTCAGTGCTTAGGATTTATATCCGTGAAGACACGTGAAATTATTGGTTTATGCGAGTAAAATTCAAAATATAGGGACGCTGTATCAACATGTCATGGAAGCTTGCCAAGCTATTCAACACCATGTCCACGATTCAATGCGACATTACATGATTCGAAAGATGGTGGGTTCGAATTCCATCGTTCGCAGCCTTGAAGATGGTTTCCGTGGTTTCTCATTTTCACACCTGACACATGCTGGTGGTCCACTTTAATTAAGGACACAGCTGCTTCTTCCCCAAACCTAGCCCTCTCCCATCCTCACTTCGCCGAAAACGTTACATGCATTAGTGCGACGTTAGAACACTATAGAAACAAGAAAATCCATGATGCAATGAGTTCATGCATGTGTAGACAATTGGGAAGGACGTTCTGAAATTTTTCTTACAGTTGCTACGACTCGAACACTTCCTATAAAGTGCACAAGTATCAAACAGGTAACGGGTCAATGTAAAATTTTATTTCAATAATACCTCCTAAACGGAACGTTTCTGGGTGTATGTTAAAAGGTCATTTTCCCCCTGGTCTGCTGTGAGGATCCTATCCCTACCATTTGTCTACGTATACCTGAAACACACTGTATTGTGTTTCATGCTATTCATGAGTGTTTCACGTCATGTGTGTCGTGCGCGTAATATATACGGATATTACATTTTGTGTACAAGGGATATCCATTGTATAAATCTAAAATTTGGTCAATATGAGATTGTCACTGTAACTCCACTCGAGCCATAGAAGAGACCGTGTAGCCAGGTGAGGTGCGAAATTGATAGCCGGGGAAAATTTAACATATTAGAAATGCTACCGTCCGCCTCTGTGGCGTAGTGATGAGTGTGATTAGCTGCCACCCCCGGAGGCCCGGGTTCGATTCCCAGCTCTGTCACGAAATTTGAAAAGTGGTACGAGGGCAGGAACAGGGTCCACTCTGCCTCCGGAGGTCAACTGAGTAGAGGTGGGTTCGATTCCCACCTCAGCCATCCTGGAAGTGGTTTTCCGTGGTTTCCCACTTATCCTCCAGGTAAATGCCGGGATGGTACCTAAGTTCAGGCCACGGCCGCGTCCTTCCTTCTTCCTTGTCTATCCCTTCCAATCTTCCCATCCCCCACCGAGGTGTCTGTTCAGCATAGGAGGTGAGGGAGCCTGGGCGAGGTACTGGTCATCGTCCCCAGTTGTATCCCCCGACCCAATGTCTCACGCTCCAGGACACTGGCCTTGAGGCGGTAGGTGTGGGATCTCTCGCTCAGTCCGAGGGAAAATTCAACCCTGGAGGGTAAGCAGATTAAGAAAGAAAGAAAGAAAGAAAGAAAGAAAGAAAGAAATGCTACCGATATATAATTGAAAGTACTCTACATTTCCATTATGTGTGGAAAACCACAGCAACAAACAGTTATTAGCCAGTCCCAGTCTGAATTGTTCACTCGACAGAACGGTGACGTTTTGAACCCAAGCTGGCAGGCTCGAGCACGACGACAGCTTATTGTCGGTAGACTTACGAGCACGTAAAGTAATTACTGCGGAACAAAACTTTCGGCACCCTGACGCCTCCAAAATAAACCGAAATAGTAGATCATGGGACGTGAAACAAAAATTATTATTGTTATTATTAATACAAATAAATAATTACCGTTATTACGCTGTTACACATTTTTCAGATTTGGAGTATTTAAGTATTATATTTGGCATTATGCTTAGAATATTAATAGTTTTACGTAACGTTCCGTTCAAAAACCACGTATTCGCTCATGAATAGGATTAGATATAATCCATACAAAACAAAAATAGAATTATGCAATCACCATAACCTTTCAGAATGTCGTAACTGTCACCACTAAGTTCGTGCCGTATACGTTATTCCAAGTGCATGTATCTTACACGTTATGTTCTGTATACTTAATTTGTTGACCAAGTATTGCAACACTTTCCGGGAGAAGCCAACCAGGCGTTCCGCTTGCGCCGTAACATCGCTCAGGAAGCCCGTCCCAGCTGACCAGGCTCCGCAGTTAAGCCGTAATCGATGCAGAGATAACAGAAGCATCGAAGACTGCCGCGAGTCTCCCAATGCTCTAGTCACGCGTTGGTTCGAATTAATTGGATCGCCAATTCCCCAATTCCATTTGAGGGCCCCAGGGAAGCAGAATATCTCATTAAGGTTCGTGAGCCTATGTATGTTACTTTTTCTAAATGATATTTCCCTCTGCTTTACGAGCCTGGGAATATAAAGCACATGTTTATATCCTAGATGTATTTCCGTAAACCCATTTAGCGCCGGCATGAACATAAACCTCAGTCTCGTAAATTATGAACACGTGACTTGCTGGTGGTGGTCAATTGTTCATTTTCATGCAAATTGTAAACGTTTACACGGTTGTATTACACTACTTTAAGATAACGTACGGTTATCCTCTAATAGAGGTCTTAAAGGTTCCGAAACTGTACCATGATTTAGAATGAGATTACGCTGTATGAAATGATCGAAGGCATACAACGATATTGAAGAAGTACAAGTAGAACTAGAATCAGCCTTAATGGACATGAGTTTGGTGTAGTTCGGGGCATGAATATGGATGTACTCAATCGCATAGGGTCGGTATCAGAGTGAGCTATCTACAAATATCGCCGAGAGAAACAAAATAACTTTCGTACTGTGGAATAATGTCTTATTCAACTCAGTGCTTTTTGTGAGAATCTGGACAATACAACAAACTGAACTAAGTGCTATCTTCGTAATAGTTTTAAGACAACACGGGTTGTTAGACAGTATACCTTCATCTTCATAACCGGAAAATATTGCATATATAGGCCTATATATATATTACATGGATCATATGCTGAAAGATATAAAATGGCAGGGAGGGATTCAGTTAGGTGGAAATGTAGTAAGCAGTCTGGCCTATGCTGACGACTTGGTCGCAATGACAGATTGTGCCGAAAGCCTGCAGTCTAATATCTTGGAACTTAAAATAGGTGCAATGAGTATGGTATGAAAATTAGCCTTTTGAAGACTAAATTGATGTCAGTAGGTCAGAAATTCAACAGAATTTAATGTCAGATTGGTGATAGAAAGCTAGAACAGCTAGATAATTTCAAGTATTTAGGTTGTTTGTTCTTCCAGGATGGTAATATAGTGGGATCGAATCACGGTAAAGCTAATGCAGTGAGCTCGCAGTTGCGATCAACAGTATTCTGTGAGAAGGAAGTCAGCTCCCATACGAAACTATCTTTACATCGGTCTGTTTTCAGATCCACTTTGCTTTACGGGAGCGAAAGCTGGGTGGACTCAGGATATCTTATTCATAAGTTAGAAGTAACAGACATGAAAGTAGCGAGAATGATTGCTGGTACCAACCGGTGGGAACAATGGCAGGAGGCTACACGGAATGAGGAGATAAAGGCTTATGTAGGAATGAACTCGATGGATGAAGCTGTACGCATAAACCGGCTTCGGTGGTGGGGTCATGTGAGGCGAATGAAGGAGGATAGGTTACCTAGGAGTATAATGGACTCTGTTATGGAGGGTAAGATAAGTAGAGGTAGACCAAGCCGACGATGGTTAGACTCAGTGCCTAACACTTTAAAGATAAGAGGTATAGAACTAAATGAGGCCACAGCACTAGTTGCAAATCGAGGATTGTGGCGACGTTTATTAAATTCACAGAGGATTGCAGACTGAACGCTGAAAGGCATAACAGTCTATAATGGTAATGTATTAATGTATGCATGTATATATATATAAATGAACATGAAGACGTTCCATTAATATAGCATAATAATTGTTTCATATATCAGTTCACCAATATATATAATCACTAGCAATTACCCGCGGTTTCGCTCGCGTGGATTTCGTAATTTGATCACAGTAATCGTTCCTCGTCATTGTACTAAGAGACTATCTGATAATTCCTAAAGTATAAAATCGCACCCAAAAATTGAGTTTCAATTACCCCAGAAATTCTTAATAAACCATGTTTGTGTAATTACCTTTTGGGGCTAAGACGACCATGCGACACATAACTGTACATGAGAGAACCAGTCTTCTATCAAGTCAAAAAATAAATACACGTTTCTATATTTTTAAAGGTCATTCCAAATACCTATTATCACATCTGTAACATATTCAGTTTTTGAGATATGCATAAGAATCCCCATAAAAAGAATTCAACCCCTTGATCAGTCCTTCCCCTATCCCCATCTAAGTGTATTTTCCGAAAGTACATGTTTCCTTATTTTTAAAGGAGATTCCAAATAACAATTTTCGCGCCTGTAACATTTTGAATTTTTAAGATATGAGTATCCTCATAAAAATATTTCAACTACTTTTCACTACCTTTCACCCCCTGCTAAGTGCCCTCTCCGAAAACAAAAAGGTACAGGTTCCTGTATTTTTAAAGGACTTTCCAATTCCCAAGTTTCTTGTCTCTACCATTTTAAGTTTTTGACATATAATGTAAAATGAAATGGCGTATGGCTTTTAGTGCTGGGAGATCCCAGAACGGGTTCGGCTCGCCACGTGCAGGTCTTCTGATTTGGCTCCCGTAGGCGACCTGCGCGTCGTGATGAGAATGAAATGATGATGAAGACAACACATACACCCGTCCCCTGTACCAAGGAAATTAACCAATGATGGTTAAAATTCCCGACACTGCCGGGAATCGAACCCTGGACCCCTGCGACCAAAGGCCAGCACGCTAACCATTTAGCCATGGAGCCGGACAACATATAATGTAGATATACCGGTACTCATTTTAAAAATTCGCCCGCATTTCCAATTCTTTTCAGCACCTCAATTGGATTTTCCGAAAGAAAAAAAAATAGAAATACGTGTTTCATTCTTTCTAAATGATATTCAAATACCAGTTTTCATGCCTGTACGTCTGTAACACATTCAGTTTTTGAGATAAATGTATACTCATAAGAATTATTCAACTTCTTCTTCTTCTTCACTTCTTTCCACCCCTTTCCCGCCTTAAGTGGACTTTCCAAAAAAAAAATACGTGTTTCTTTATTTTGAAAGGAAATACAAAATACCAACTTTCACGTCTGTAACAACTTCAGTTTTTAAGATAAAGTATCCTCACAAACGTATTTCAACTCTTTATTAACTTATTTTCAACCCCACATTTCTCACGTCGATTTTCCGAAAAAACAAATTCGTGTTTCATTATTTTTAAAGGCGATTCCAAATACTAATTTTTACGTATGTAACATCTTCAGTTTTTGAGATAGAATTACACTCATGAAAGTAATAATTCAACTCCTTTTTCATCCCCTTCCTACCCGTTAAGTTGATGCCCCCTCCCCAAAAGTGCGTGTTTCTTTATTTTTAAATGAGATTACAAATACCAATGTTCACGTCTTTAACATTCTTAGTTCAAATGAAATGGCGTATGGCTTTTAGTGCCGGGAGATGCCAGAACGTTTCCCATGGAACCGGACAACGTTTTTAAGTTTTTGAGACATAAGTATCCCCACAGAAAGAATTCAACGAATTTTTCAATTCATTAACCCCTTTACGTGTATTTTCCATAGACAAAAGAACACGTGTTTCTTTACTTTGAAAGAAGATTCCAAATATAAATGTTCATGCGTCTAACATGGTCAGTTTTTGAGATGTAAGTTACTGTTGTTTTTCCAACCCTTTTCCCGTTTCCCTACGGGGTCGGTTATGAGATGAGATGAATCTGGCCTGGCGGGTTTTTATGACCGGACGCCCTTCCTGACGTCAACCTCATCAGAGGTGTTAATGAGATGAAATGAATGACGCAATATATAATAGTAGGGAGAGGGTGAAACCCGGTGCCGGCACATAGCCTACTCCTGTCGAATAGCTCCAAGGGGTCTGCTCAAGGCCTAAAGTCTCTATCCCACGGACGAATCAACATCAATAGCGTCATATGCCCTCACTCCATATGAGCACTGCGGAGAGGTTTGGAATTTAATCCAGGCTTTTGGCACGCAATCTAGTGATAGAAATTGTATACCACCACCTCACCTACCCTGCCGGCCAACATTCTGAAGGTAAAAATTACTTCGACCAATGGGACTCGAATCGGCTAACCTCGGTGTCATACCGTTTAGACTTCAGCACCTTAACGATCATGGCCACCAGGCGGGCTGAAGTTTTGAGATATAAGTATCCTCATAAACAGAATTCAAATCCCTTTCACCCCAGCCCGTTAAGTTGACCCCACCCCCTTCTCCAAAAATACGTGTTACTTTACTTTTAAGGTGATTTCAAGTTAAAATGTTCACGTGTGCAACCTTAAGTTTTTGAGACATAAGTTTCTCCATAAAAAAATTAAATTTTTTCACTTCCTTTCACCCTTTTTAAATTTCTTTTCTTCTATTTTGCTTTACGTCGCACCGACACAGGTAGGTCTTATGGCGACGATGGGACAGGGATGGGCTAGGAGTGGGAAGGGAGCGGCCGTGGCTTTAATTAAGGTACAGCCCCAGCATTTGGCCTGGTGTGAAAATGGGAAACCACGGAAAACCATCCTCAGGGCTGCCGACGGTGGGGTTCGAACCTACTATCTAACGAATACTGGATATTGGCCGCAGCTATCGAGCTCGGTCCCTTTCACCCTTCCCCTTAAGTGGATTAAGTTTGTTTGTTTATAAAGGAGCTTCCAAATGCCAATTATCACGACTGTAACATCTTCAGTTTTAAGATATATGTATCCCCATAAAAAGGAATTAAACTCCTTTTCAACGCCCCTGCCCCCAAGTTGATTCCCCCCTCCCCAAAACGCGTGTTCCTTTATTATTAAAGGAGATTCCAGTTACTAATTTTCACGTCTGCAACATCTTTAGTTTCTCAGATATAAGTACCCTCGTACAAAGTATTCAACTAATTTTTTAATTAATTCATCCCCTTAAGTGGATTTTCCAAAGACAAAAGATTACGTGTTTCTTTAGTTTTAAAGAAAATTCCAAATGCAAATTTTCATGTCTGTAACATCTTCAGTTCTTGAGATATATGTATCCTCATGAAAAGAATTAAAATCATTTATCACTCAACACCCGCCCGTTAAGTTGGTTTCCCCCCACCCAAAAAATACATGTTTCTTCATGTTTAAAGGAGATTCCAAATACCTATTTCCACGTCTGTAACCTTCAGTTTTGAGATATAAGTTTCTCCAGAAAAAGTATTCAATTTTTTTACTTCCTTTCACACTCCCCACTCAAGCGACAATTCCAAAAACAAACAGTACACATTTCTTTAAAAGAGCTTCAAAATACCAATTATCACTTCTGTAACATCTTCAGTTTATTGAGATATATGTATCCTCGCAAAATGAACTCACTTCCTTTTTCATGCCCCCCCCCCCCCCCCGCTATCAAGTTGATTCCCCCCACCAAAAAATGCGTGTTTCTTTACTTTTAAAGGAGATTCCAAATACCAGTTTCACGTTTGTAACATATTTACAGTTTCTTGGTATATCTATTCATACAAATAATTCAAGTAATTTTTCACTTTCTCACCCCCTCCCCCGTTAAGTTTTTCCGGACACAAATGAATTCGTGTTTCCTTAGTTTTGAAGGAGATTCCAAATACCAATTTTCACGTGTGTAACATGTTAAATTTTTTAGATATACTGTAGATACGCTAATTTTAAAACTTCACCCTCTTTTTCAGTTCCCCTTAAGTGGATATTCCGAAAAAATATTAATGTTTCTGCACATTTGCAGGAAATTGCAAATTCCAGTATTCAAATCTGTAATGTGTTACGTGTCTGAAATAATTTGCAGATATAGTACTTTTAAAAATTCACCTGTTTGTCACTCCTGTTCACGCCCTACTCATTGGTTTATTCAAAAACATAAAAATACCTGTATCTTTATTTTCAAAGGAGATTCCAAATTTCAATTTTCATATCTGTAACATCTTCAGTTTTTGAGATATATGTCTCCTCATAAAAGGTGATCAACCCCTTTAACCCCATTTTCACCCCCTTAATGGGATTTTCCGAAAACAAAAAAATACGAGTTTCTTTAGTTTTTAAGGTGATTCCAAATACCAATTTTTCATCTGTAAACTTTTAAGTTTTTGAGATATAGAAATCCTCATTTTAAATATTCACCCCCGTTTTCACCCCCTTAGCGATGGAATATCCAAAAATACTACCTTAGCGAGCACCTACATGTTAATATAAATGTATCTCCAAAATTTCACTTCTGTATGTCCAGTAGTTTGAGCTCGGCGATGATGAATCAGTCAGTCAGTCAGAACAAGTTATTTTATACCAGGTGGCTCTCAAAAGCCGTACTTTCTACTTATAAATGCCCCGCATGCACAAATGATGAATGGGATGTCTACCAACTGATTTTTACAGGAGAACTACTGCCAGCGGGCAGGTTACGTCAGAATATGAAGAGATAAGGTACGGAGTGTCGCTCGCAGCATGTTACTCAGCGCTACCGGTCAAATGCACCCTTTGCATTAGTAAACATCGTTTTCGACCGCATAGTTCTAGGCTGGTGTATGGTACAGCCGCACTATATTTGCTGTCTGCATATCGGCAATGGCTAGTGTGATCAGCAGCGACGAATACACAGACATTATTTAAATCTGGACAACCTGGTCGGAATGTAACAGAAGCCCCAAACAGACGTATGCCTTCTACACACGTACTTCACCGAACAGTATTAGTTTTTGTTTCATACAATCAACTCTTCCATCGAGTGGAATGTCTACACGTGTTTAAATTAATAAGTTATTAGATTTACTTTTCTGCATCTTTGGCGTGCCTACAAACAGTAGCGGTGATTAGGGGGTGGGTCGAGGTGGGAAAGTCACCCCCCCACACACACACACATTTTGCGGAGTAATCATTACATTTTTATTCCACTTTAGCCAGCTGGAACTAGGAATTATTTTAAAAAAGCTGTTTGTACAAACCTTCTTATCTTATCTGCTAATTCCTTCGTTGAATAATTAACATAATTATTGACCGAAATACGTACAAAATGCTGTTCGTCGCGGCTAACCAATTTGTATAGCACTGCGGCAAGTATTGGAGACTGCATGTGATGTGAGGAAGGGCAGTAGGGGCACATATTTTTTTCCGATTTCGTGGCACCTGAGTTATAATTCACCCACTTGCCGCGCGCATTCATCAGTCTAGCAGTCTCTTTAGTGTCTGTTAGTTTCTTAGTGAGTATTCAAATACTGAATGATTTTTAATTGCATAATGATGCCGAACTTCTATTTAATTATATCGGGCGAGGTGGCCGTGGGATAAGGGGCGCGCTGCTCTGAGCTTGCACTCGGGAGATGGTAGTTTCGAATCCCATTGTCAGCAGTCCTGAAGATGGTTTTCCGCGGTTTCCTACTTTCACACCAGGCAAGTCCTAGGGCTGTACCTTATTTAAGACAACGGTCGCTCCCTTTCCACGTGCAGCCCTTTCCTGTCTCATCGTCACCACAAATCCTATATATATCGGTGCGACGTAAAGCCAATTCAAAAAAAATTTCAGTTGTAGGCCTAATCGTATGACAACGGGAGCTAATACCAACGTTCCTAAATTAAATTATTTCTTTGTGTTATGTTATTTATTAAGTGAATGCCCCGTAGTATGTTTGTGAGACCTGGTGAAAATGTTATTATACAGCATTGAATAAAAATCTCAAAATACTACTATTACGAATAATCCATGGGGCAAATTAATTACATTTACATATAAAATAACATAATACAAACGAAATAATTTAGTCCGGTGAAAGTAAAGTTGGTGTCCGCCTCTGTGGTGTAGTGGTTAGTGTGATAATTGCCTCCCACAGAGGTCCGGGTTCGATTCCCGGCTCTGCCACGAAATTTGAAAAGTGGTATGAGGGCTGGAACGGGGTCCACTCAGCCTCGTCAGGTCAACTGAGTAGAGGTGGGTTCTATTCCCACATCAGCCATCCTGGAAGTGGTTTTCCGTGGTTTCCCACTTCTCCTCCAGGCAAATGCCGGGATGGTACCTAACTGAATGCCACGGCCCCTTCCTTCCGTCTTCCTTGTCTATCCCTTCCCATTTTCCCATCCCCCACCGAGGCCCCTGTTCAGCATAGAAAGTGAGGCTGCCTGGGCGAGGCACTGGTCATCCTCCCCAGTTGTATCCCCCGACCCAATATCGCACACTCCAGGACACTGCCCTTGAGGTGGTAGATGTGGGACCTCTCGCTGAGTCCGAGGGAAAAGAAAATCCTGGAGGGTAAACAGATTAAGAAAGAAGTATAATTGGTATCCTCTCGCGTTGAAATTACAATTACAATTAAATATATCTTTTTTTACAATTGACCTTACGTCGCACCGACACAGATAGAACTTATGGGAAGGAAGCAGCCGTGGTCTTAATTAAGGTACAGTCTCAGCATTTGCCTGATATGAAAATGGGAAACCACGGAAAACCATCTTCAGGTCTGTCGACAGTGGGATTCGAAACCACTATCTCCCGAGTGCAAGCTCACAGCTGCGCGCCCGTAACCCCACGGCCAGCTCGCCCGGTACAATTACATAGATTGCATGATTATGCAATTAAAAATAATTTAGTGTTTGAATACACACTAATAAACTAACAGACATTAAAGTGACTGCCAGACTGACGAATGCGCGCGGCAAGCAGGTGAATTATAACTCAGTGGCCACGACCTCGGCAAAAAAAACTGTACCCCTACTACCCTTCCTCACAGCACATGCAAAGTCTCCACTAGTTGCCGTAGCGCTATACAATAAAGGGAGGATTTAGCATATAAGACAGCAAGGCTTGTAGAAATAGCTTTTTTTTAAAGAATTCCTAGTTCCAGCTGCCTAAAGTGGAATAAAATGTAATATTTACTCCACAAAGTAAGTGTGGGTGGGAGCGACTGTCACTCCTCACCCCTTTCCCTAAACGCCGCTGCTGTTTGTCGACACGCCAAGGATGCAGTAAACGAAATCTAATAACTTATTAATTTATACACGTGTAGACATTCAACTCGATAAAAGGGTTGATTGTATGGAACAAAAACTAATACTGTTCGGCGACATATGAGTGTAGAAGGCGTACGTCTGTTTGGAGCTTCTGTTGCACTCCGAGCAGGTTGTCGAGATTAAAATAATGGCAGTGTATTCACCGCTGCTGATCACACTAGCCATTGCCGATATGCTGACGGCAAATATAGTGCGGCTGTACCATACACCAGCCTAGAAATATGCGGTCGAAAACAATGTTTACTAATGCAAGGGGTTTATTTGACCAGTAGCGTTGAGTAACATGCTGCGAGCGACACTCCGTATCTTATCTCTTCATATTGTGACGTAACCTGCCCGCTGGCAGTAGTTCCCCTGTAAAAATCAGTTGGCAGACATCCCATTCATCATTTATGCATGCGGGGCATTTATAAGTAGAAAGTACGGCGTTCGAGAGCCACCTGGTATATATAGATTGCGCCTGAGAAACACGCTTGGGCCGATGGCCTAGATGTTAGGCCCGTTTAATCAACAAGCATCATCAGAAAACCGCTAAGTGAAATAATTCAACTTAGAACTTTAGTTGGTGAGATTCTGTCACTTAACGTTCAATATTGTGGGAGTAAAATAGAAAAATTATCGTTCCTTATAACACATGCACTGTCATTATGTCTTCGACAACATCGTCACATAGCGGTTTATACAGGCGCCGCGATGATACGTACATGGAGCAGCCGAACCAATCGTACGCGGAACGACCTCAAATTATAGCTATTTTTCTGAATAATCTGAAAAGTGTTTCTAAAGGAAGAAATATATTTGTGACTATACATTATTTTAAATATTGAAGAAAAAAAAAAACATATTCCTTCCCAAGAAACAGCATATTGACGAAGGCATCGAGATCAGCAGCGATTTTGTATTGGCTCACTTAGCAATTTGGGGAACGTCTCTCCCATTCCTTTCCAGTACAGACACAAAGCAATAAGCCCAATCTGACTTCGCAGTGTGTTGAGGATGGTGTTATATCCAGCATTCGAGTGAGAGCTGGCGGTATTTTAATGGTTAGATTAACTGAATTCGACGAGTAGTTGCTACAATTCAGCTTTAGAAGAAAACATAAATGTGAACATGTATTTGAATATGAAGTTGAACCTTAAATATCCAACGTTTTGTCATTTTATATTTTCATCCTACACTAACATTTGCAGTTTACTAATTAAATTGCTGTTTCTTTACTAAGAAGCTCGTCCCATAAATGTATTTTTGATGATTACAATAAATATCATTTTTGACTTGTTTCTATTGAAACTTAAGCATTTTGAAAAAAATGCAAGTACGTTGTCTTTCAGTTCCAATATTTAAGTTAACAATTTTTCTCGTTATAATCAACGCACATCTATTGAGGGGCATCAATACGCTGATTTCTTTGCAGATGATTAATGGGTGTGTGTAAGGTGGAATATATTTCCGATATTTTCACACACTTCAATAAGCTGAAAAGAAAAATGCAAGGGAGGAACGAAAACATCCTTAGCGATATGGAAACTATTAAATAATTTGTCAATAAGCTAAATTTGTGGATTCAGAAAAGACAATGTGACCGTATCTCACTGATATGAAAGTTGAGTTGTTCGCTTTGTACCCTACAGGAAGGATTTCACAGCATGCAGCCTATCATTGGTTGCAGTGCGGTTGAAGAGTAGAAAAATTCAATTATGTTGCCAGACCAAAACCCGGGAATGGTAAACCGCAATGACTAATATTGAAAATTGTACCTGATTAATAGTCCATTAAAACGGCTTTATCTCACCGCAATCCTCCCCACACCTCTCAATTGTACAAGGAAATTTCTTAACACTCTCGTAAATTACTGCCCTTATTATTCTCTGGAATGTTTATACGTCAGAACTTTGTATGTGGAAGGTCGGTTGCAATTCAAATTTTAAGGAATACGTGCGATAATGTTCAGTAAGACTGGTACGTTACTGATGATTCCTCACCTACTTGAATAGAAATTAAATTATTCATCATGTAAATGGTGTCATTAATCAGAAAAATGTAAATTCTCTCGTTATCATATAAACAGAAATTGGTGAATGAAAGTGTGCAGATTTAATTGTAAAATCATTTTAAAAAATATTTTTGAAGTTGATCCGTTCCTGAACGTTAAATGAAGATCATTACCACCATCGTTGTGTAGAGAAAACATCGAATTTGTCGTCCGACTCGTTGGCTGAACGGTCAGCGTACTGGCCTTCGGTTCAGAGGGTCCCGGGTTCGATTCCCGGCCGGGTCGGGGATTTTAACTTTAATTAGTTAATTCCAGTGGCACGGGGGCTGGGTGTATGTGTTGTCTTCATCATCATTTCATCCTCATCATGACATGCAGGTCGCCTACGGGAGTCAGATCGAAAGACCTGCACCTGGCGAGCCGAACCCGTTCTGGGATATACCGGCACTAAAAGCCATACGACTTTTTTTCATCGAATTTGTCGTTGCAATTCAACATTTCCAGTGTCCGGCTCCATGGCTAAATGGTTTGCGTGCTGGCCTTTGGTAACAGGGGTTCTGGGTTCGATTCCCGGCAGGGTTGGGAATTTTAATCTTAATTGGTTAATTTCGCTTACACGGGGGCTGGGTGTATGAATTGTCTTCATCATTTCATCCTCATCACGACGTGCAGGTCGCCCACGGGAGTCAAATCAAAAGACCCGTATCTGGCGAACCGAACTGGTCCTCGGACACTTCCAGCACTAAAAGCCATACGCCATTTCATTTCATTTCATTTCATTTCAAAATTTCCAGTATTTTGATTATGATGAACGTCATTCCACTCTTTATTAGTATTTTTGTATTTACCAGGTGTGAAAATGACAAACCGCGGAAAACCATATTCAGAACTGCCGACAGTGGGATCGAACCTACTATCTCCCGAATACTGAATGCTGGCCGCACTTAAGCGACTGCAGCTATCGAGCTCGGTTATTCCACTTGTAGTCAGGCATCGTAGTGAATGAGGATGGATTTTTTTTTTATGTAATCTGTCATGTCTCCGACATGGCGCGTTCCACCGTCCATGTCCAGAAGGGAGAACGGTTCAAACGAGGGTCGATCCACGACCTCTCAGTACGAGAGAGATATAAGAAAAGGGGTAATAGATTAAAAAAAAACGAAGCTCAATCGCAAGACCTACAACAGTGTCATAGTGACACGCGTGATCAGTGAAGTGAAAGTATCTAGTTTTCCGTGTGATAAAGAAAAGTATATGAGAATAATTAAATACATATATGAAAACATTAAAGGCAATACAGTTCATGAAGGCGTGAAACAAGCCAGGGCATGGCGAAATATTAGGACACATCATAGGATGTTTTTGCCAGCCTTATCACTGATATGTAAATATTCTATCAGTAGCTGGGATCTTCACAGACGCACGTGGGCAATAGAAATATCCATGTTCTCTGTTTCTAGAAAACGTCCATGGTAACATTCTTCCTTGGTGAGGGAAACGCCAGCCAATGAGGAAGGGCCAACTCAGAATCACGAGCAGGGCGAAGTCAATCACCAAATAGTAGGTTCCGGAAAATAAGGCGTTATTTAAGGAGGTGCAGAGGGGGAAATTAGGAGTCAGGCAGTCAGGGGTCAGTCAGTCAGTCAGTCAGTCAGTCAGTCAGTCAGTCAGTCCGAGAGGTGGGTCTAGAGAATTTACGGAAAACAGTTCGAGGGAGGACCAAGAGAGGTCAATCTCAGAACTTCACGGGAATAGGCTCGAGAGAAGAGGGGACTTGTCAGACATAGTATAGGAAGTTGGTTTTGGGAAACCATGGATAGGGACGAACAATTCAAGTAGCAGAAGAAGTAGTCAAATAAGAGCCCAAGTTTATTTGGAATTCGGACTATTCACAAGACACGTGAATTTTGGTTCTAGTAAGGTATCTTTCAGAGCCTCTTGAAGGAAGTTATCGCAGTTGTTCATAGGGAAGAACTACAGAGGACTACTATGTCTTGGTAATTACGAGATTAGTCCGACAGTAACCCAGAAGCTTCGTATGAGCAGGTGAAGGCAGCCTACTACAGGGAAGAGTAACGTAGTACGGGAAGGTGATTCAAAAGACAGACTCGGAGTTTAAAGGAACTGCATTCCCTTGACGGTCAGCGAGGTGTGAAGTTCTGAAACGCTCGAGTGCCAGTGCGATCAAGAGGAACGAGGAAAGAGAAGAAGGAAGTCACCGCAAGAAGGATATCCCTCTCGGAAGATAACTGTTTACTGAAACAGACATTTTTAGGAACAAACGGAACCAAAGACTTCTGATATAGCTTTGGAGTGTTGTATGGTTAGGAAGTTCCCTTATTGAGAAGAGAGATCACTTGAATGTAATTGTACATATTTGCTATATACATATGTTGTGTAAATCTCCTTGGGAAATTTAATATAATTTAGCTTGACAGAAGGCCATCTGACTGGTGTCATTATTGTATCATATAGCCTACTGAAGTTGTGTTCCGAACCCCTTCCAGTCCCGAGCCTGTCTCATCCTCAGGATACGACAAATCAACTTTGCTCAGTACTGCAAACAGCAGGGTTTTGTGCAAGTTATAGCACTGAACATAATGGTAACCATAAATCTAAAAGGAGCTCTGTAAGACTGTCAATTGAGTTACAAAGAATAACCAAGTTGTACGGGAATGCATATACATATTTGTGGCCATTGTGCGCAGGACGGTACCTTTTCTCAGAAACCTTCCTGAAATGAATGCCTTCTCTAAATAATTGAATAAGGTTACTTTATTTCAATGGCTTTGCTGGCAGGATGTAGTGTTTACAGTGCACTATGTCTTCTGGTATGGGCTAGAATAAATCTGTTACTCTCATTGGCCTCTCTCAGTCTCATCCTTGGCTTTGACAATATGGAAGTGACTGAGGTATGAGTAATGCCAGTAATGCCATTTCTTATCCAGCCAGTCCCTGTTATGAATGGTGTGAAAATATCGCTCATAGGGTCGGGTGGTGCATGCATTTCAGTGGGCTTGGCAGACTGATATGCAATAGCAACGTATGGCTCAGTGAAGAAAGCAACGGGAAACTACCCCACTCCTCACTTCCCTAGTATGCCTCTTCCGTGACACCTAGGCTATCTATGACAGCTGATGTTGGAGTTGTAGAGGTTCAAACCAGCTTTTGGGCTGAATACCCTACACTTTATTTCAGTCGAGCTTAGCAGCGTCATTTACCCTGTACACCCAATGTATTTCAGTTGAGGTGGTGGCATTTTAGGGCGTTTAAATGTCGCTGGCTTCCTGCAGATTCAACAGCTCGTGTGGGACAAAATTCCGACACCTTGGCATCTCTTAAAATCTGCGGAGGTCCAAGGGATATTTGGGACATGTAACATTAATAACATCTTGTGGAATTCTAACGTTGCATCCGGAAGAGGGCGGCTTCAGATCCCACCGTAGGCATCCCTGAAGATGATATTTGTTGTTTTCTCATGCTCAATCCTGGTGAATTTCGGGCTGTATGTGAATTAAGGCCGTGACAGCCGCCTTCCTAGTTCTAACTTTTCCCTATGCCGGTGTCAGCGAAAGCTTAACTCTGCTAGTGGGACGTTTAACAGAAATCATTTGTTAAATGGCAGCGAAGATATATTTGGAGGGAACAGCCAATTCTACACCACAATGGACATGTTTTCTTTTCTAGTTGATTTACGTCGCAACGACACAGATAGGTCTTATGGCGACGATGGGACAGGAAGGGGCTAGGAGTGGGAAGGAAGCGGCCGTGGCCTTAATTAAGGTACAGCCACAGCATTTGCCTGGTGTGAAAATGGGAAACCACGGAAAACCATTTTCAGGGCTGCCGACAGTGGGATTCGAACCTACTATCTCCGGAATACTGGATACTGGCCACACTTAAGCGACTGCAGCTATCGAGCTCGGTGGACATGTTTCAAGTCTCCCGCAAAAGACACGTTGATCCTAACGAGCGAGGAGAAATATGTGACGGACTGGTAATGACACCTAGTAAAGCTAACATAATCGTAGGATAAAAACTGCATTTACTCGAATGTAATGGGCACCACAATTTTTTAAGACTTCAAATTTTAAAAAAAATTGTGATTGTATTTTTTGCCATTTGCACCGACACAGATAGGTCTTATGGCGACGATGGGATAGGAAAGGCCTAGGAATGGGAAGGCAGCGGCCGTGGACTTAATCAAGGTACAGCCCAGCATTTGCCTGGTGTGAAAATAGGGAACCATGGAAAACTACCTTCAGGGCTGCCGACAGTGGGGTTCGAACCCACTATCTCCAGGATGCGAGCTCACAGCTGCGCGCTCCTAACCGCACGGCTAACTCGCCCGGTACTTGTGATTGTAATGTGCAGCTGCGAAACAGGCACAAGATTTAATAATACCGCATATAGCAACGAGTTCCTTTATGGACTTTCCAGCATTTTAGTTAAGGTAAATTATGTTACGATTTATATTTCCTCCTTTCCTGTACGATTTTCAAAGTCTCTTTATCTCCCTTCAGGTTGCTTTCCTTTTCAAGGGCCGGAGGACCTCTTTATCGTCACCTTAGAAGCAAATATTGCCATTTTGTGTTGTTCTTTGCTACACCGAAACACTCATATGAGAACCGTCAAAATTTGTTTGAATATCAGCAATGCGAAAAAATACGGTATCGATGATAGAATAATGAATGTGAGCGGAACCGAAGCGAGGAATGGCGAGGAAACGTGGTAACCCGAACTGGGGGGAGGGACATTCAGAAGCAGGAAGTTAGGCATAATTTTCAAGATTGCACACGAATCTATTGCGCCAGCGTTCCTAATGCGCACCGTGATTTTGGAGACTAAATTTGCCTGAACCGATGTGCATTATATTCTAGAAACTACGGGACTGCATGCTCATCAATGGATTCACGTTGGCTGACAGTATAAACCTCATTCTAACATGCTAACTTCAATAGCCTTTAACATGTACTTTGTTTTAATGCATTAAGTGTGTACCCCAGTATTCTAAGGTATGCTGCCGGTTAAGCTTGGCATTCTATTATAATGCCTTATGCATGTATTAAAATTGTAGGTTCGTGCACCCCTAATCCTACAGTGAGCGCATTTGAACTTCGAACCAGCCACTACGCCTTATTTTCCTTTTGCGAGGCTGAGTGGCTCAGACTGTTGAGGTGCTGGCCTTCAGACCCCAACTTGGCAGGTTCGATACTTGCTCAGTCCGGTGGTATTTGACGGTGCTCAAATACGTCAGCCTCGTGTCGGTAGATTTATTGGTACATAAAAGAACTCCTGCGGAACGAAATTCAGGCACCTCGGCGTCTCCGAAAACCGTCAAAGCAGTTGACGGGACGTAAAGAAAATAACGTTAACTACATCTTTTTTTCCTATCGGTGACACGATAGCTGTCTTTCGAGTTAAATGGACGGGAAGAGCGGGAGTTCGAGATTTATGTGTTATTCTGCCGTATGTATTAAATATTGAAGTGTATTATGGCACAGAATAGGTTTACTAGTGCACAAGTTGTTCATATATGGCAGCTCAGTCACCCTTCTATGTTCAAACACGATCTCATGAAAGATTCCTGAGCGTAAATGTTCCAGGTTGTAAAAAAATATAATTAATTTCAGACTACAGTAAGTTTTCAGACAAGGAAACCAGACAGACAATGCGGAGTTCTCATCATCATCATCATCATCTGTTTACCCTCCAGGTTCGGTTTCTCCCTCGGACTCAGCGAGGGATCCCACCTCTACCGCCTCAAGGGCAGTGTCCTGGAGCTTCAGACTCTTGGTCGGGGGATACAACTGGGGAGAATGACCAGTACCTCGCCCAGGCGGCCTCACCTGCTATGCTGAACAGGGGCCTTGTGGAGGGATGGGAAGATTGGATGGGACAGGCAAGGAAGAGGGAAGGAAGCGGCCGTGGCCTTAACTTTGGTACCATCCCGGCATTTGCCTGGAGGAGAAGTGGGAAACCACGGAAAACCACTTCCAGGATGGCTGAGGTGGGAATCGAACCCACCTCTACTCAGTTGACCTCCCGAGGCTGAGTGGACCCCGTTCCAGCCCTCATACCACTTTTCAAATTTCGTGGCAGAGCCGGGAATCGAACCCGGACCTCCGGGGGTGGCAGCTAATCACGCTAACCACTACACCACAGAGGCGGACGCGGAGTTCTCAGCAAAGGAAAATTGATGGCTTTGGTCATACCTCGGAAAATTCTCGAAATAAGCCACTCAGGTATCTTCCATAACAGGAAGACAGAAACTTCTCAAAATATGTTACTCAGGTATCTTTCATAACAGGAAGAAAGAAACATATTAAGGTTTTGCAGGAAAAGCTAATCAATGGTTAAATCAAATTCCAACATCTTTCATAACGTTTGCAAGCAATAAACTTCTTGAAATGGATGGTATAGTTGTTACCGTCGCGGAGCTCTAGCGACTCGCGGTAACGACTGCCACGCTCGCCGATGTGAAATACACCGCGCAGCTGGTTCTTAGTACAAATAATATCCTCACAGATCTTCATAATTCATATCCTTTTAAATAAAATAAAAAAGCACACGACTTAAACGATCTATATTATCTTCTTATAAATAATGTTCTAGGGGGTTCGCTGTCTGTAATGCCATTTATTTCGCCATCATTTTATATATTTATCCGTTTTAGGTCAACTCAAGACCGTATCAGTAGCTTTCGTGTTTGTTTGTTTTTTTGTTCCACCGCCACGGGGAAATGGCTGAATAGACCTTGACCAAACTTCATACTCATAGTCTACTCATCCAGGATCGAGCTCGATATGCATATAATTTAAAAATCACTGTATAGACTGGGGGTTTATAGGAAGACTAGAATAGATTTTTTCAGTTTTCTCGTACACTATTGAGTATATCTCGACCAAACTTCATATTTAGAGTCTACTTATTGAGGAGCAGATTTCGATATGCATATTATTTAAATTCACTGAATAGACTGGGGTGTATAGGAAGATCAGAAGTGTTCTTTCTTTCAATTTTCTCTTACACTATTGATTATATGTAAAATCTGTAGACTACAGAAGGAACGCCCTATCATTTTAATTAATTTTTGTTATGTACATAATTTCGCTTACTCTTCAAATGACAGAGAAAATTACCATTTTATACGCGCTTCATGCTCTGAAGCCAGTGACGGACACCCTCGCAGACCTACAGTTATTTGAATGATCCATAACAGGAGAAAATCAGAGGATGCATAATATTTCGCTCAGCTTCAAAATTAACCACACCTAATGTAACTGAACACGGAGGAACATGAGGTAGAACTTTTCCTTATGGTATCCGTACTTCTGTCTGACTGCCCGTCTATCTGGTTATCTATATGGTTGTATATTCCTTAAAAGTGGAATACTGCTGGACTTATTTCAACCAAACTATGTACTGTATTTGAATATACTCATTTAGGATTGTGTTATCAGGTGCATATGATGTCATGATAATCACATGGAATTGGTATTTACAGAAATATTATCCTCAAATATTTTCGTTAACATTAGGTCTATCAAAGGACTGCATATAATAAAAGTTTAAGAATATGTTATTTCTGTTCCTTTATGTCATGTACGTGTTCGTCTTACGATGGATAATAACGCAGATGATTACGAGAAACTGGTACATGTCGTGCATGTCACATCAAGGTGGGTAACGGGAAAACTCAAGGGCGATTTTACTATTTTCGGTAGGGCATTTATTAAGGGAGGTATCATCAACGTCAGAGAGCAGCATGCCAATTGTCAGAGATACGATACGCAACATGAGAACCACAGCGAAATTCGCACAGCTTCGGACCATGCAATAAAGTCGGAAATCGTCCTCATTCTCTCTCGACTTTGTTCAGCTTCATCTTATATCGGGTTACTTCGCTAAGCCCAGTATAGTAACTGCTAAATGTATATTCAATATCGTAACAATAAAATATCCAATATTCCATATGATCTACGAAAATTTCAGATAAAAACGTATTACGAAGTGAAAATTAAATCCATTTACATATATCCGCTTTACGCGTTATCTCGTAACGTGACCTGTTCATGCAGAATATCGATAGGGATCCAGTTATGTATTCATCTTAGGGACTTGGAAAAATCTTGATTAAAGTCTGTGAACATTTGTTAGTATAGGACATGTGTATTAGTAACGTAGAGTGTTCGGGACAACATTTGAAACATTGAGCTGGAATTACACTAGAAAGAGCAAACAACAAACCGCTGGTAAGTGAACACCTGCAGAGAACTACATGAACACTGGCAGCATTGAAACTGATAGGACCTGAAATTACTTCACCCTATTATGTCTGATCTCTTTCTTCAGGTGTGTTCATAAATCAATATTTCTTCGTGTCGTGACAGTTATTAATTTGTCTTTCGATTATGGCAGTATTGAAATATAACGCGCGTGCTATCACTTCCAGCTAGTTCCGAAGAAATCACTTATGAGAGTATGTGCCATTGTAATTAAGGGGTTGACTTGGGAACGATTCCCCGCTCTGTCTTTTGTGATTTAAGGTCACCTGAATGTGAAACCTGCATGTATTGACACATAATTTGTAGGTTCATATCTAAGAAACTTTTAACTTTTAACGTAGAGCATAATACAAGCTATGCATTTCCCTTAGTTCATTAATAGCGATGCAAAGAATAACAAATTATTTTTTAATATAAAATTTCCACCACAATTTGAGGTAGAAATTTTATGGGAATTGTTAGCTTATGAGTCATAGTTCTATTTGTGCGAGTTAATAATACTAGAACCTACAGTAAGGGTTTACAACTGTATCCATTAAAGTGGACTCTTGAAATGAAAAGAATCCCTCAAATATTTGGAAGTGTTTAGTGCCATATTATTCATATTTTTGCGAAAAATATACTTTACGTAAGTCTTCCTGGTAGTGTTTACTCAATTACAGAATACTGGGTTTTATTGCTCTATTTTCAGTGGTTCCTGATAAAATAGCACTTATAAATCAAACACTGCCACTTTCAGTAATTAAATGTTCATTGAGAGCTAAAATGAAATGACGTATGGCTTTCAGTGCCGTGAGTGTCCGAGGAAAAGTTCGACTCGCCAGATGCAGGTCCTTTGATTTGACGCCCGAAGGCGACCTGAGCGTCGTGATGAGGATGAAATTACGATCAAGACGGCACATAAACCCAGCCCCCGTGCCAGCGAAATTAACCAATTAAGGTTAAAATTCCCGACCCTGCCGGGAATCGAACCCGGGACCCCTGCGACCAAAGGCCAGCACGCTAACCATTTAGCCATGGAGCAGATAATATTTCTGTTCTCGGTGGTCTAGAATAGGTTCTACGTTCCTTAATCCCTCTTCATCTAAACAGAATACCTGCCACTTCAATCACACATAGTTCCAATTAATTTCCAGTACATCAGTAGACACACTACGGTATCGCATTTCACTGGGGAAAATTCACAAGCACGCACTAAACTTACAGGTGTTTCGAACACGACAGGCTATACTCCTAAAATGAATCAACTGCTGTTGTATCGTCAAATATTGTCAGCAGGACGTTTATAAACAGGTACTGAGAGAACTATTGGAAAACTAAAAAGTTTCCAGTTAATGACGCAAATCAAATTTCATGAATAATTGCCGAAATGACTGGCGTTCGCAGAAGTATCAAGTTCCCAAACGTATTTATGATTTTCAGGGAACGTATTGGTAGTTCTGCTGGTTCAGGAAGTAGCTATTTATTAACTGAGAATGCTCATCCTCATTTCTTTGCGAAAAATGTAATTCTGTAAATTTATAGTTAACATTCAAACATACTTCCCAAACGATGGGCACCTTTGGCTTCCATTTTCCGTGGTGAGTGGTCAGTGTTTTAATTCCGAGACTCGGAGGCCTGGGTTTTATTCTTGGCAAGTTCGTGGTATTTAAATTTTCAGTGATTAATTTCCTTGGCTCGAGGACTGGGTTTTTGTGCAGTCCCCAACGTTCCTACAACTCATACACCACACTTAATACTATAAAAGGGCTATAACCTATTTGGCTGTAAGAGCAACACAAATTTATAAGTATGATTATCAATCTGAATGTTCACGTATATTGATGTCCCCTTACTTCGTAATTTCCTAATTATTCGATAAATGCTTTTAAAAGCAAAACGTGATAAAGGAAAGAACACTTAGAAGTAATTGCCCATTTTTTAGTGTAACCGATGGTACTAGTGACCGGAGATTTTAGCAAATCTGTTGATTTAATCTTCTTACAATGGTGGAAATCACGACATCCCGTGAAATGGATTTACACGATGATTTATTTTCATTGACTTTGTCCTTTTCTTTACATTGGGAGGAGACGTATTGAGGTTAGTTTCTACAATACTTTCATTCAATAGAGAAGGATGCAGAAACATCTGTACGACATATGGACTTTCTATAATCAATTTCAAATAGTCTCTCCACAAAATTAATTGTTGAAAACATGAAACTTAAGCTAACAGTCCAAAGAGTAACCCTCTTTAAGTGTTCCTTGTTGTAGGCCATCTTTACCCCGTGGAATAAATCCATTTATTTCAACGTACTCTCTCACCATTTCCCTGAAGGAGTGTGGATACGCTCAAACGAACCTAAATCAGTCATGGACAAAGATCAAGTCACTGATCTCTGGATACCTGAAAGGACCCTTCGAATGCCTTAGCAGTGATAGGTCTCTCATTGTTAGAAAGTTTAAAGTAAATACCCAATCTTTAATCGATAATGAACCATTGTTGTAAATGACATACGAATGTGCAAGGAAAATGACGTAATAGTACAAAGTGAGTCAGCGTAGTTCGGGCCATGTAATTTATTAGCTTGCATTCTGGAGATGATGAGCTCGAACTCCACTATCAGCAACACTGAATATGGTTGTTCCGCAATCAGAAGACTTGAAGATAATTAACAAACTTACTGAATCGCCTATTCTATGGGAATATGACAGTAAGTTCATTCTTTAATTTAAATAATAGTTATTATTTTATTGGTTTAACATCCCAATAGCTACTTTAACAGTTTTCAGAGAAGCCGAGGTGCCGGAATTTTGTTCAACATGAGTTCTTTTACGTGCCGGCAAATCTACCGATACGAGAATGACGTATTTGAGCACCTTCAGATACCACCGGAATGAGCCGGATCGAACCTGCCAAGTTGGGCTCAGAAGGCCAGCGCCCTACTGCCTGAGCAATCCTTTAGTTTGACATACCGTACATTCCCTCTTGCAATACATGGTGGTGACTAAGACAAATTATTGGAATATGGTAATAAACTACGCTTACTCGTCTGATCATTCTATCAATCAACACGAAGCTTATTAATTGGGGAGCTGCGTGATTAAGCTCGTTAGCGTGTGCTTCGAATTCAAAGAGATGACAGCCTGAAGTTGCGATATTTCACTAGTCGCTATCAAAGCAAGTAAACAGTCAATAGTTCTCCCTTTGATCACACTTGGAGTGGTCAGACAGGCTCCTTGCAGCGCCCGTTAATGGTAAAGCAAATCTAGAAGTGCTCGTTAATCCGTCCGCAAACCCAGCTAAATTAGTGTTTGAATTAACGTAGAGTTTTAAATAGTTGTCCAACAAGTCAATGGTCTATGCCTACACATTTACATGACACCTCAAGCATATGTTGACATTAAAATGTATTCTTAATCAAAAAAGTCAAATTAAAAATTAATCCCACCAAATTACACTTTAACAATGATTATTGTTCTACCACTTAAATTGTTGGTCCCGTGCCTGCTAAAAAAATCGAAAATTTTATGAGTAAACTCCTTTGAGACCAGGTGCTCGACTTAATATACTTCCTCCCAGTGATACTATTTCAACTACCTAGCACACAGAACACGGCTCCAAATAGCCACCTCACTTTTCATATTCTTTAAATTCACTTTGAATATTAACAATATACTGTATATGGGGTGCAATAAAACTATTAGGCTAAGCTGAGTGGGAGAGCTCCCTATAACAAAACTAGAAAAGGAGGTTAGATATATAAAGAAATGTCTGAAAATGCGAGGTTCGTGAATTAATTTTAAAAGATGACAAGTTGGTTTGGTAAGATTTGTGGCGTTAGTAAGTGATGTTGAAAATGATAGAAACTGACAGTCGTGTAATATTACAGATAAAAACACACAATCGCAACAATCTGCTCATTATGATAGAGGGTGAAGTATTCCTATAGATACTGTTTACGAGTAACATCTGTGAACATTCGTGATTGGTCTCTTTCGTATATTTTATTTGTCCAGCAGTTCACTCATATTTGAGCGCCTAACCACAAAGGGAATTCATTTCGTGACCATTTAGCACGACTGCGCGAATGGTAATGGGCAAGTGGCTGCACGTTTGAACCTGACGGCGTGGCCAGGCCGGAAGCAACCTAACTATAAAATCTTTTCATCACTTTATCGTCGAGTTGCTCAGACAGGATTCGTACCATCGTGACTAAAAGTTATCAGAAATAGGCCTACTTTCGATTCCTTTCCGAGTGCTTTAATACCGCCATAATTCACATAGGTTTATGGCCACAACGGCATGAAAAAAATGAAATGGCGTATGGCGTTTAGTGCCGGGGGTGTCCGAGGACATGTTCTGCTTGCCAGGTGCAGGTCTTTTGATTTGACGCCCGTAGGCGACCGGCGCGTCGTAATGAGGATGAAATGATGATGAAGACTACACATACACCCAGTCCCCTTGCCGGCGAAATTATCCAATGATGGTTAAAATTCCCGACCCTGCCGGGAATCGAACCCGGGACCCCTGCGGCCAAAGGCCAGCACGCTAACCATTTAACCATGGAGCCGGACTCCACAATGGCATATTAATGGGCTATCATTGGTAAGAAAGCCACCGTTATTTCATCGACATACAGCCCCGGGATTTACCTGGTATGAACATGGGAAAACCGGGAACTCCATATTCACGGCTGCCGATGGTATATTTCGAAACCTGTATTTCCTGAATTATTATTCATTAATATTAACAAATACATCGCAACTGGCAAATATCCCGGTGTCGATGATCACTCACAGAAGTGTGATAATAAAGTTATAACATAACAACATGAATAAAAACAACAACCACCACTACAACGACAACAAGTGTATAACAAGCAATTCCATGGAAAGAAAATATTACAGGGAATACTACTAGTTTAACGTTCTGATTCCAGCATCTTCATATACAAATTCACATACAACTTAAATACTTCCAGTGCTTAACACTACGGCTTATATACAATACTACATGTTGAGCTTGCTACTAGCTTAACATTACAACACAAACTCACACACACCTTAAGTATTTCAAAATTTTACACTATGACAAACAGTAGTTTCAGCGGTCGAATTACTAACTAATGTTTTAGCATTGCAAATGCAGCACGCTCATATACAAATGTACAATACCATATATAATTAAGGTGCCTTAATACTACAATTTGCAGTGGGTTGAGCGTTGCATAAAAGCATGGCACTATCACATAGAAATTTGCGGAATGGTGGAGTCTATTCTTGAAGCATCTTAGATTTTTGGGAAAAGGCTTTAAGACAACTGCAGGTAATGCTTCCCATTCATCAATTCCCCGATTTACAAGATAATATTTACCATAGTTAATTTTCTGCGATCTACCATTTACTTTATGTGGATTATCTGTCCTAATTATGTAACAGGGATTTTCCAGTCGACCGTTCAATTCTCCCCAAGCTGGCTTATTCGTGTAAGCATTATACACGGCACATAACCGTGTTCATTTGGTTCTGTATGAGTTGCGCCGAGTAAAAGTTGCACCGGGTATTATTTGCGCCGTGGAGATTCCCCACTGGGAGTAGAAGTGGTTTGACAGCTGTCTTAAGCATCTGATACCTGCGCTGCACCGCAGGGGGTTATTTCCAAGTTCAAGGAATGTCTGTGAATATCTGTAGTACTGAGATTTTGAAATTAATATATAAAAAATATCATTCACTCTATCTTTTTTTTTGCTAGTTGTTTTACGTCGCACCGACACAGATAGGTCTTACGGCGACGATGGGACAGGAAAGGGCTAGGAGTGGGAAGGTACAGCTCCAGCATTTGCCTGGTGTGAAGATGGGAAACCACGGAAAACCATTTTCATGGCTGCCGACAGTGGGGTTCGAACCTACTATCTCCCGTATACTGGATACTGGCCGCACTTAAGCGACTGCAGCTATCGAGCTCAGTATTCACTCTTGTTGGTTTCTTGCATATTTAGAAAACCTGCATCATATTTATATCAGTGGGTGAAATGTGTATAACTACGTAGTTTGACTTAATTTACAAACCAAGTGTGGAAACGTGGAATCAGTCTTTCAGTCTTATGAAGAATATCCACAGCCTGTTTGTAGCTAACTGATAGGGTCAGGAACAGAATGAATGAGGGATGAAATACCGCTAAAGGAAGAAAATATTGCCGAATGCGAGATCTGACGTGCTTTTGCGGACAAAGATTAATGGATGGCAAATGGAATGTAGCGAATTTGTTGAATATAGAATGACCAGTGAAAACAGAAAAAAACTGTCTCACCCTACGTTTCCCCGACATGCACCCCTTATGAAGTGATAGGGTTCAAGAATGAACCATAGCTACTGCCAAAGAAAGGAAATGGAATTGTTTCAAACAGTGATGCTGATATAAATATGAAGAAATCAGAAATAATAGTTTGACGCAAGCTTTGTCCAGCATAAACGCTATCTAAAGTGATCGTAGATTTAACCCCCGGAGCAGTGATGGGAAGCCTATGTTCCATCAGCGTCATGAAGAAGCTTTTTTCAAATCCCTGGTAGGGAGTGGACACTGTCACATTCTGAAACACTAAACTTCCCTGTGGAATTCCCAAACAAGACCTCTAGTTCCTAGAATGATTAATGACCACGGCGCAAGTTATACTGATTTTAACACGGCGCAACTTATACTCGGCGCAACTCATACGACACCGTTCATTTCCTTCTAATCCCCAGTGTCTCCCATCCAAGTTTTTCCATCATACTTGTCACACAACTTCTAGGATTGAAATCGTTAAGCAGGAATCTTGCCGGCTTTCGCTGTACAACCTCAAGTTCTTAATGAGTCTTGTTTGGTATGGGTCCAATAATACGTCTGCTCCATATTTCAGGACTCGTCCAATGAGTGATATAGAGCCTTGCGCCTTCACCTGGGAACTGCGGCCCTTTAGCGCCCTCATCACGAAGTGTAAGGACTTGTACGTGGCTGTAGACCTAGATTCCTAGGTTCTTGCAAGAATCACTCTCTATCAGAGCGTCCAATCCAAGACAATATTGAAAGTCCTCTTGCCTACGTTTTTTTCCGTCCTTATGAGACAGCAATTTCGAGATATAATTTTCATTTTGTTATCGAGTGCCCGCTTATGGAGGAAATTTATAACGGCTTGTAATAAGGTATTATCGCCAGCATTCTCTACTGATCTGTATAATATGCAAACGCGCGCAAACAATCTGCATTCTCTTCGAATTTCGTTCGGCAGATTGTTGATAAACAACGTAAATAGGAGTGGCCTTATAACACTACCCTGTACTACTCCCGACGTTACAGAAATTTCGCCGAAGTATTTAATACACACCTATATCTTTTGCGTGCGGTCTGTCAAAAACTCCCTGATCCTAGAATCACCATTTGATCAATGTTTGTTTCCACCCATTTTCAGATGAGAATATCATGTGGTACTACATCATATTCTTTAGCAAAATCGATTACAATAGCATCAACTCACACTCCTTTGTCTAGTGACTCGCTAATAACTTGAAAGAGTGACAGACAACATCTGCCCGTCGCAGGAGAAGACTTTCCTAAAACCATGTTGATGGACATTAATTCACTAACTTTCCTCCCATTTTCCCCTTAGATATTCTGAAATGAGGTGGTCCATTATTTTGGATACAATGGACGTAAGGTTCATGGGTCTATAGTTGTCCATTAGCAGCTTGTTGCCCCCTTGAATGATTGGGACTACAGTTGCTTTCTTACAGCCATCTGGAATTTTCGTATTGCTGAGAGACACAGTAAAGAGTATTACCATATAGCGCAGAATAGCTCAACCTCCCAGTTTCTGAATTCCCCTCCCAACAATATTATCAGGGCCTGGTGCGATATTATCAGGCCCTGAGCAATATTATCAAGCTCACAGCTACGCGGCTATCGAGTAAATACTGCACTGACACGGTGCTCAATGTCTGTCATTAACCTGTATCATACAGTACATGTACATAATACTCAGGTTGATATTAATTATTCATAGTAACGTTAACATGTATGATTAGTAGATAGCATTTATGTATTCTAATGTTGTATGTCATGAGATAGTAACGTTCAGTTGCCTTGTAACACGGGACTACAAAGGCAGTTTTGAGTAGGGACAATATATACGGTTATTGCTGGAAAGAACTAAAGAAGTTAGTTGAAATTTGTACACATCCTGCGTTTTGAAAAGTCAACCATATGGGAATTTCGTAAAACTGTGAATATGTAGAATGTTCCACTCAAAAATAAATTACTTTTCAGTAGTTAGTTCGAAGTAGGCGAAGGAGGATTGGTAATTGATTCACGTGTTATAAAGTTTTGTCGTGAGTACTCCGGGTGCAAATCACGTCATGCTTCCACTGTGAGGGTAGTATTCTTAAGCAAGTTGCTTTACGAGGATGGGACAGGAAAGGGCTAGGAGTGGGAAGGAAGCGGTCGTGGCCTTAATTCAGGTACAGCCCCAGCATTTGCCTGGTGTGAAAATGGGAAACCACGGAAAACTATCTTCACGGCTGCCGACAATGGGGTTCGAACCCACTATCTGCCGAACACTGGATACTGGCAGCGCTTAAGCGACTGCAGCTATCGAGCTCGGTAGTATTCTTAAGAACATCGTCATATTTATTGACCTGAATACAGTCCGCTAACAGTTTAAATCTATAACTGGAGAAACCTAAGTACGTATCTGTAGGTCACCTAGATTTCCAGTAGTAAGAGTGACCATTTCTGTCCGGCTGAGAGGCTGAGACGGTTGACGGTAGGTTCGATGTGGGTCAGTCCGATGGTATCTGAAGGTGGTCAAATACTTCAGCCTCGTGTCGGTACATTTACTGGCACTTAAAACAACTCCTTCAGGACTAAATTCCGGCATCGAAGCGTGTCCGAATACCATAAAAATGTAGTTAGTTGGACGTAAAGCCAATAGCATCATTATTATTATTATTTCATGATCTTATTTTTAAGTACAAGGAAGTAAATATTTACAGTTTAATTTATTACAATGATGAAATGAAATGGGGTATGGCTTTTAGTACCGGAAGTGTCCGAGGAGAAGTTCGGCTCGCCAAATGCAGGTCTTTTGATTTGACAACCGTAGGCGACCTGCGCGTCGTGATGAGGATGAAATGATGATGAAGACGTCAAAAACACCCAGCCCCCGTGCCAGCGAAATTAACCAATTATGGTTAAAATTCCCGACCCTGCCGAGAATCCAACCCGGGACCCATGTGACCAAAGGCCAGAACGCTAACCATTTAGCCACTGAGCCGGACATTACAGTGGTATTAAAGGGTAAAAGCTAACTCATTTCAAGTTATACCAGTTCAGTAATTACGTGTGTTTACCGTACCATACTCATCTTAAAGTCAAGGAGATCTTTCTAGTTAAAGAAGAACGACAACCAAACTCCAAGTCAGTCTGATATTCACTTCGAAATTTGGTCACCAATTTCAAGAATTCAAAAAGTATATTTCTCATTAATGTGTGGATGAAAGGTGACTACATGACAAACTCAATTCATCCGTTATCAATATTCTTTACATACTTTTATCAAGCAAGAATTTATCTAACTGGAATATATATTTGATCGTTTCATCGAATGAATCGTGTACTTCTCTATAATGCTTTGTTTATATTCTTTATATTATGTACTTCCGTTGTCTTCTACTTTACTTGCTACTTTTTAGGTATGGGCGGGGTAAGTCCTATCAGCGGAACTGGCTTCCTGAATAATTGGATACGAATGGGGATCTGTTAACTCAAATCTGAGGTATTAGATTTTGTTTCATTTTCGAATTTACATTTTTTAGGAGTGTATCCATCTGATGTCCAACGTGCTCATTTTGTACATTCATAGTATACATGCGGCCAGTATCCAGTAATCTGGAGATAGTGGGTTCGAGTCCCACTGTCGGCAGCCTTGAAGACGGTTTTCCGTGGTTTCCCATTTTCATACCAGGCAAATGCCGGGGCTGTACCATAATTAAGGCCACGGCCGCTTCCTTCCAACTCCTAGGCCTTTCCTATCCCATCGTCGCCATAAGACCTATCTGTGTCAGTGCGACGTAAAGCAAATAGCAAAAAAAAAAAAAAAATTAAAACATATCCCTTTCAGGTCCTGCCCGCATGCATGTGTATTGTAGGTGATGTCCATATTTCTTCCTGGCTTCACATTTTCCGCCAACAAGTTTAAACCTGTACCACACTTGTTTGTACGTTTCACTCTCTTTACTACAAGTGATTAATGTTCCTGTTATCACGAAGGACATGCAGTACATGGTTGTGAAATGTTGATATTTATATATATATATATATAAATATGTGTGTCCATATGGAGGGATTCGAACGTTTACATAAATTTTAATGAAGTAGACTATGCAATCTATGTCATTTAACTGTAAATAAACCTGCATAATTCGAGTATCTGAGACTTGAAAATGATGACAAATGATTCAGAATATATCATTATGTCAAGTAAGGTCCTGTGTCACTGCTAAAAGTGAAGGATGTAAGCAGTATATGCCATTTAACTTTTCCCTCTAATTTGTCGTATTTTTCCATCATGTATAAGTACAACTCATATTGTTGTAACATTGTCTGAATTGTCTTAATTCTGAGCTAGTTCAAATATCTTACCACACCACTTCGAACAAAGATCTGAAACCTGAAGATGAAATTATTATCAAGCAAGCTTGCAAGCAGTTTATGTGATTGGTAATATCGTGGTCTTAGCCGCGTGAACTCAATTTCTATGAGGAATCCTAACCACAAGAGTTCTTTCTATAAACCCCCCTGCATTAACCGGAATTCGAAACACGTACGCCTTGGCTAGATGTCAATTACGATGTCACTCGACCACCAGCCTGTATCGTTATGAGATATTTTGGATATTTTATAAACCAGTTTTAAATAGTACAGCATTGATCCTGTTTTCCTTGACAATTAATAATATCTGTTTTTATTTTTTATTTTTGTTACTTCCTTAACGTCGCACTAACACCGATTTTTTTTCGGCGACAGAAGGATGGGAAAGGCCTGGGAAGGTACCAACTCTGGCCTTAATTAAGGTACAGCTCAGCAATTGCCTGGTGTTAAAATGAGAAACCACAGAAGACAAATTTCAGGGCTGCCGACCGTTGGATTGAAGCCACTACCTCTCGAATGCAAACTCACAGCTGCGTGACCCTAACCGCATGGCTAACTCACTCGTTAACATCAGAGTAACATCATTAAGGCCGATGAACAACTTTATGATAAGGACGATGGTTTGTAAAGTGAATTGTGAGTTCTAAATTTTAAGAATAGTGAAATTAGATATTGGAGCGTCTAGTGGGAAAATAATTAAAATGTGACCTTATGTTTGAAATGTGCCCTTACTATCTTCCATTTTCTGATATGGGTACTTCGATTATGTATGTAAAGCCCTACATACTTCTCCAACAGTTGATGATCGATTTCATCATTTTAGAATAGATCACAATCAAGAATGCAGAATGGTAAATTTTAAATACCCACACGTACGCACACAAAAGCGGATCGGAAAATTACACAATGCAGTACCTCCCTGCTACGTGTGTTATATTGTGTAATGTGGGGTTTGGCAAGGTGTGAACAGGTGTCAAGGGCTTACCATAAAATGATATGTTGTCCAGGGATGCTAACACTCTGTATTTATTACTATATTATGAAAACACTCCCCACTGCAAAGTCACTAGCTTAACATATCGTTCTACATGCTGTGTGACGGTGTCGTCAAAAACGGACACTAGTGGCCTTCGCTCTCATTTTGCCTCAAGCCTGCGCTCATAGCACTTAGAGACTAGAGCTCGAAGCTTAATCCTCTCGTCATGCAAAATGTAAGACGACAGAAAGTGGAGGTTGACATTGCGTGAATAGTGGCTTACGCCTCAGTGATTTTGGAAGACATAGAATAGGATAAGTTGCACTGATAGATATTGGCTATTTAAATGATCATGAAATATATTATAACATAAAAGTGATCAGAATTTATTTTGTATTATTTTTCACACACTACAGATTAAATTATTATTATTATTATTATTATTATTATTATTATTATTATTATTATTATTATTATTATTATTATTATTATCATTATCATTTATTATTCTATCATTCTTCACTCACCCTGGTGAGGGTATGGGTGTGAACTCTGTCACACATATGAACTTGGCCTTGTATAATACCCGGATGCCCTTCCTGAAGCCAATCAATCAATCAATCAATCAATCAATCAATCAATCAATCAATCAATCAATCAATCAATCAATCAATCAATCAATCAATCAATCAATCAATCAATCAATCAATCAATCAATCAATCAATCAATCAATCAATCAATCAATCAATCAATCAATCAATCAATCAATCAATCAATCAATCAATCAATCAATCAATCAATCAATCATCTGCATTTAGGGCTGTCGCCCAAGAGGTAGATTTCCTATCAATTTTTTACCAAGAGTTTTCTTTAAAGTTTTCAAAGACCTTTGAAATTTATCTAACATTTCTCTTGATAATTTATTCCATTGCCCTACTCCATATCCGATGAATAAATATTTGCCCCAATTTTCCTCCTCAATTCCAACTTTTTCTTCATATAATGATATTTCCCATTTTCAAAAGCTCCGCACAAGCTTAGTCGTCTACTAATATCATTCCACGCCATCTCTCCAATGGCAGCTTGAAATATAGTGGAGTGTCTCGCCTCCTTACTCCCTAGTTTTCCATGATCAAAAGTTTGCAACACTTTCGCAACACTCATTTTTCGTTGGAAAAATGGAAATGGAAATGTCGTATGGCATTTAGTGCCGGGAGTGTCCGAGGACAAGTTCGGCTCGCCAGTTGCAGGTCTTTTGATTTGACACCCGTAACGACCTGCGCATCGATATGAGGATGCAATGCTGATGAAAACGACACATACACCCAGCCCCCGTGCCAGCGAAATTAACCAATTATGGTTAAAATTTCCGACCCTGCCGGGAATAGAACCCGGGACCCCTGAGACCAAAGCACTCTAACCATTTAGCCATGGAGCTGGACTTTTCTTGTTGGAAATCACCCAGAATAAATCGTGCTTCTTTCCATTGTATGTATTTTATTAATTATTAATTATTAATACAATTTCCCCCATGCGGAGGCTGCCACAAGGACAAAGTATGTCGACTACACAGTATTTTGTCTTCTAAGTTACTGTTGAGTTTGCTAGTGTGCATGATGTAGGGTTCTTCAAATTTTATACGGATGATTGCCGAGTATGGTCCCTGAACCTCGTATTGCGGCGATAGCGATGTCATGAAGTCGTGTCCGGTTGAGACCAAGAGAATCCCATAGCTGTACAAGAAATTTAGGGATTTCCAGTTCTCATATCAAGAAGTCCTGGGGGTGGCGCCCCATACACTAAAACCAAACTATAATTGGGGCCTTACCGGTGACTTATCCACCCTCTCCTTTACGTCATTACTACAACCCCTAGATACCCTCATAATCATGTGAATAGATCTGTAACATTTCTCAACAAACTTGTTAATAGGGTTACCCAATGAAGACCTTCCTTATGTTAACACCTACGTATTTACAGTGTTCCCCAAGAGGTACTGTGCCATATCATATATGCCCCAAATATTAATTATATAATATGGTGTAACATTGTGCATCTAATACAAGCAGGAGTCATGATGCGACCTAGAAGTTGCGTAATGCAGTATTCCGTCATCGCGTGACATCAGTAATAGCTTCTTATCTATGCATAGCGACAGTGAATAACTCGGGTATTCCGTATGAGTCAATCGGGGATGCACGAGAGTGTTTGAGAGCGGCCGATTATAAAAGGACCAATCACAGCCCTGGAAGCGATATGGCAGAATGAAGGGATTTACAAAACAAATTAAGTCAGTCTTACCAACTTCTAAATTTACAGTGCTGCACTACTCTTTATTTTATTAGGCAATTTGTTATAAAGCTATACTCCACGGTTTTAATATGTAATAGAAGCCAGTTAAACATTAAAAGAACTACCTGTAGACAGTTGCAATACTTAATTTGAATTAATAAAGTAATTAACATATTTTTATTGAATCAGCGCTTTGCAGAGTAGTGGGTGAGCAGTAACGTCATCACGCCAGTGGAATCCCCTAAGATATGACTAATACCGGGAGCTTGGTGTATATAGTAGCCTCTGGAAATGAAAAGTCACTCTGCTTTTGAAGTGTGAACCGCGCGGGTCGGTGTTCTTGATGTTATGCCAGTGGTATAGGAAAGTAACTTTTTTTTAGTGACCAGTTTGAACATATAAGTAGTCAATTTGTGAAGCTGAAACGTTTTCCTTTATGAAAATATGCATTACATGAATGCAAGTGATAGATTGCAGTTACGAGTGTGCATAGTATATTAACAGAGCAATTACCTTTGCTATATAAATAATATCAGGTATCACGTATGTCAAAGTGCGGTGGTGACACGGGATAATATCAATAAAACGATAGTTACTGTCGATATTTCCGTACCCGTGTATGCGTAATTTGCATACGGTTTGTGCAAATACCGTGTCCGGTACGCGTTCGGTTTCGCGAAGAACTTGTACGAACCATCGTCATCGTATCGGTACAATTAAATGGTGTGTGCGAAGCACTATTACATAATGATGAAGAGAGAAGAAAAGACTTGCAGAGTATTTGATAACGCCATGCAGTTTGGTGCAATAATGGCGTAATTTGCTGGACGCTGTGGCCTGGAATCGTGAAGAAACTGAGACGCTACCAGTTAAGTTCATTTTAATTATAGGCATGCTTAGATAGAAGGAATTAGGCTAATTCGATCCCAGTGTAATGTAATGTAAATGTAAATGTCAGTCTTGTTGTGACTGAGCTATGTTGTATTTTTATAGATTAGTGTCATGTTTCAGGGAAATGCATGTTTGGAACCCTGATTTTTATATTTTACTTTATTTCCTTTTTATGAGATGGGAAAGAGGGAAATGATTAGGTGTAGATGAGGATATACATGTCCAAAGGTAACTGTGTATTTTTTTTTTTCTGCATGTAGCACGTTTATAGGAGTACATGGCAGAGATGACCAACGTAAAAGTGCACCGTCGAACTAATATCTTCTAGATCCGCAGATAGAACTAGCTAATTGGTATTGAGTTATGTTTTTACGAGAAAAAGGCAAGATTAGCCTGATACTGAGATTACAATGTGTGTTATTACAGGACGGTCGTGCCTGGAAATAAATATCGGAAAGATATAATGGTGTCAGCTGCATGAAAAGAGAGAGGTTTGATTTGCCTCAAGTGTTCATTATGATTGAGAGAATCGAACTCACGGACCCCAAAGTGTTAGGCCAGATGTGTTGAGTATCATATCTGCAAGCCGTGTTATATTGGAATATGTAGTTAAGGCCATAGGAATGTGTATTGGCTCTTTAGTTTGAGTTCGAGGCCTTGTGTTAATTAAATGAACAGAGAAGTGAATGGCAGCGTAATTTATGTTTTCAAATATATTAAAATTTCTCAGGCAAGATTTACCAAACCAATTAGTTAGAGTCTTTTCTGGCGAAGTAAGGTGTTTCATAGCTGGCGCATTCAGATATTGAATACACAGATGATATTATTTTTTTTATTGCATGTCATTACAGGTTTCTCCGAGAGTGTATTTTGTATTAATTTGTGTTACTTGGATTGTTGTTGATTATGTCATGGCCAGCGTTGAAAAAGATTTGTTCTTAAATATGAGTCCGAAACTCATTCTATTGGGAAGCAGGCTTCTAAGCCATCCAATTTATAACAGAACGGTCTGTTAAGTAAATTCAGTGTAGATGTAAGCTAAGGTACCTGAAATATTGATTTGATGCTAAGTGATGTACATATAGTTTTATTATGGATCGGATTTAGCATAATTTTATTCTGTCGCGGTATGTCCTGTAATTATAATTTAAATGATATCCGTCAGGATGCGTTAAAATGAATTTAACTGCGTAAGTCGAAGCGAAGTGTGAATTTCTTCCCCAGGTCGTTGCGTTTATTTTGTAAATGTTTTCATTTTGAAACGGGACATTGCCCGTCCTTTGTAAATTGGTGTAAATTTATGTTAATTATGTGCCCGGCACATATTAATTTTTTGGCATTTATTTGAGACATATTTTAATTATTTTCCATTTTTTTTGTTTATCTCGAATTTCAATAATGTTTATTAGTCAATAAATCCATCTTACCCCTTTATTTTTTATTTTATTTCGGAAATATGATACTGTTTCCCGTTCATATACCCATGGTATTTATTTTATCCTGAGATTTTTAATTTATTTTAGCCCGATCAATTTTTTAAGAACCGAACACGCAGCTCTCCGATTGGCGCCGGTAGACTGTATTTCAGACGGGAACGGTACAGTACTATCACCCCATCAACACAGCAATTAAAATTGAGAGGACTTTTCCTCTTGGTGAAATTTACAACCTGTTTTCTCACCCCGTTTTTCGTCATACCATAGTTCGCTGTCCTCCTACAGTCGCTCACAATCCTACAACTCATTTACTACTCTATACAGTGTAACATCATCCCCAAATAAACTTATCTGTGATCCCAGCTGTTTAATCATACGATATTATATCTACATATATAAAATAACTTGTCCTGACTGACTGACTGATTGACTGACTGACTGACTGACTGACTGACTGACTGACTGACTGACTGACTGATTCATCATCGCCGAGCCAAAACTACTGGACATAGAGAAATTAAATTTTGGGGATACATTCATATTAACATGTAGGTGCTCGCTAAGGTAGGATTTTTGGATATTCCGTCGCTAAGGGAGTAAAAAGGGGGGTGAAATTTTTAAATGATAATCTATATCTCAAAAACTTAAAAGTTTACAGACGTAAAAATTGGTATTTGGAATCTCATTTAAAAACAAAGAAATAGGTATTTTTTTGTTTTCGGAAAATCTCATAAAGGGGAGTGAAAAAAGGGGGCAAAGTGGTTGAACAACTTTTATAAAGAGACTTATATCTCAAAAACTGAAGATGTTACAGTCATGAAAATTTATATTTGGAATCTTCTTTGAAAAGAAAGAAACGCGTATTTTTGCGTTTCTGGATAATCCGATGAATACTGGGTGAACGGGAGTGACAAACGGGGTGAATTTTTAAAAGACTGTATCTGCAAATTACCTCAGACATGTAATATATTACAGATTTGACAACTGGTACTTGGAATTTCCTGTAAAAATAAAGAAACATCAATATTTTTTTCAGAAAATCCAGTTAAGGTGAACTGAAAAATTGGGGGTGAATTTTTAAAATTAGCGTATCTACAGTATATCTCAAAAACTTGACATGTTGTAGACGTGAACATTGGTATTTGGAATCTCCTTTAAAAATAAGGAGACACGTATTCTTTGGTTTTGGAGAAAAACCCTTAAAGGGGGGGGGGGCTGAAATAATTGAAAAATTAGTCGAATTATTTGTAGGAGAATGTATATATACACCAAAAAATATAAAGATGTTACAAACGTGAAAACTGGTATATGGAATCTCCTTTAAAAATTAAGAAGCACGCATTTTTGGGTGGGGAGAAACCAATTTAACGGGCGGGGGTAGAGTGAAAAAGAGTTGAATACTTTTCATGAGGATACTTATATCTCAAAAACTGAATATGCTACAGACATGAAAATGTGTACTTGGAATTTCCTTTCAATGTAAAGAAACACGTAATCTTTCTTCTTTGGAAAAGCCACTTAAGGGGGGGAGAATGAATTGAAAAATTAGTTGAATTCATTTTATGAGTTTACTTATATCTCAAAAACTAAAGATGTTGCCGAGGTGAAAAATTAGTATTTGGATCCCCTTTAAAAATAAACACGCATTTGGTGGTGGGGGAATGAAATTGGGGGCGGGGGCTGTGAAAAAGGAGTTTAATTCCTTTTTAGGAGGATACATATATCTCAAAACTGAAGACGTTTCATTCGTGATAATTGTCATTTGGAGGATCCTTTATAAATAAATAAAACATGTTTTTTTTTGTTTTCGGAAAATTCACTTAAGGGGGAGGGTGAAAGGAAGTGAAAAATTTAATTCTTTTTTTTTTTTTCTGGAGAAACTTATATCTCAAATTCTTAAGGTTACACACGGGAAAATTTGTATTTGGAATCGCCTTAAAAAATAAAGAAGCATGCATTTTGGAGGGGAAAATCAACTTAACGGGCTGGGGTGGGAAATGAGTTGAATTATTTTTATGAGGATACTTACATCTCAAAAACTGAACATGTTAGAGGCATGAACATCTGTATTTGGAATCTTATTTCAAAGTAAAGCAACAAGATTTCTTTTGTCTTCGGAAAATTTACTTAAGGGGGGGGGGTGAATGAATTGAAAAATTAGTTGAATTATTTGCGTGAGGATACTTATATCTATAAAACTAAAAATGTTAAATACGTGAAAATTGATATTTGGAATCTCTTTTAAAAACAAAGAAACACGCACCTTTGGGGAGGGGGAATCCACTTAACGGGTAGGAAGGGGGCGAAAAAGGAGTTGAATTACTTTTATGGTATACTTATATCTCAAAAACTGAAGATGTTACAGACGTGAAAATTAGTATTTGGAATCTCATTTAAAATGAAGAAACACGCATTTTGTTGGAAAATCGATGTAAGGGGTATGGGGTTGAAAATAAGTAAATGAGGAGTTGAAATATATTTATGAGAATACTTTATCTTAAAAACTAAAGCTGTGACAGACGTGAAAGTTGATATTTTGAATTTCCTTTCAAAATAAATAACACGAATTTTTGTTTTCGGAGAGTCCACTTAAGGCGGGAGAAGGGTGGGAAGAAGTGAAGAAGAAGAAGAAGAAGAAAAAGAAGTTGATTTATTCTCATGAGTATACATTTATCTAAAAATCTGAAGGTGTTACAAACGTACAGACATGAAAGCTGGCATTTGGAATCTCCTTTAAAAGTAATGAAACACGTATTGTTTGGTTTTCGGAAAATCCAGTTAAGGGACTGAAAAGAATTGGAAAAGCGGGTGAATTTTTAAAATGAATACCGGTATATCTTCATTACATGTCAAAATCTTAACATGTTAGAGACAAGAAACTTGATATTTGGAAAGTCCCTTAAAAATACAAGAACCTGTACGTTTTCGTCTTCAGAGAAAGCAGTTAACAGGGGTTGAAAAGAAGTGAAGAGTAGTTGAATTATTTTTTATGCGGATACCTATATCATAAAAACTGAAGATGTCACAGACGTGAAAAATGGTATTTGGAATCTCCTCTAAAAATAAAGAAACCTGTATTTTTGTTTTCGGAAAATACACGTAGATATAGGTGGAGGAAGGACTGATCAAGTAGTTGAATTCCTTTTATGGAGATTCTTATGTATATCTCAAAAACTGTAGATGTTACAGTTGTGGGAATAGGTATTTGGAATCTCCTTTTAAAATAAATAAACACGTATTTATTTTTTCGACTTGAGAGAAGACTGTTTCTCACAAGTACAGTTCTATGTCGTCTTAACCCTAAAAGGTAATAGCACAAACATTGTTTACAAAGAATTTCTGGGGTAAATGAAACTCAAATTTGTGGTGAGTTTTCATACTTTGGGAATTTTCAGATATTGTCTTAGTACAATGCCGAGGAACAATTACTTTGATCAAATTACGAAATCCACGCGAGCGAAGCCGCGGGTAATTGCTAGTATACATATAAGAAAATACAAGGATCCAATGACACTGCCCTGTGGATCATCACCCGTAATCATTACAGGACAAGATAACACTTCACCTACTCTAATTCTTTGAGTTCTATTTCCTAGAAATTTAGACACCCACTCAACCATTTCTTTTGTGTAGGCGAAAGGCCCCCATGTTAATCTGCAACCTCCCATGATCTGCCCTATCAAGAACTTTGGATAGGTCTATAGCGATACAGTCCATTTGACCTCCTGAATCTAAAATATCTGCTATATCTTGCTGGAATCCTGCAAGTTGAGCGTCAGAGGAATATCCTTTCCTAAACCCGAACCGCCTTCTCTCAAATCTGTTAGTAATTTAGAAAACGTCTAACATAATCGGAAAGAATGTTTTCCCACAGCTTAGAAACAACACATATCAAGCTGACTGGCCTGTTATTATCCGCTTTATGTTTATCACCCTTTCCCTGGGACAGTGGCGCTTCTATTGCAACTTTCCATTGACTTGGTATCACTCAGTCATGCAAACAGTAATCAAGTAAGTATTTCAGTTCTAGCATTATAACCCATCCCCAGAAATCTTATCAATCTCACCTGCTGTTCTAGCAATCAACTTTCAATATGTTTGTAAATATCTTTATTATCATAATCTTTTTGTGAATATCATAGGTAAATTTCAGTAAGTCGCAAATATTAGTTGCCTCCTCTATATGGACATTATCCTTACATCCAACTAAGCCTACCTTTACATTACCGAGTACTTCTGCCTTCTGGAAGTCCTCACATATACACTCCACTTGTCCATTAATTATCCCTGGAATGTCCTTCCTGGAACCTGCTTCTGTCTCGAAGTATCAATATATATATCCTTCCATTGCTCCCTAAAATTCACATGGCTGCCAATTATGTTAGACATCATGTTATCCATAACTGATTGTTTCGCTGAACTCAATTTTCTAGAAAGCTCCTTCAGTCTCTCCTTACTCCGGTAAGCACTCCTAACTCTATTTCTGTCTAATATTGACCTCATTCTTAATATCTTTAATTCTGTATTCTTACCTTTCCTTACCACTTTCAAAGGTACATACCTGTTTTTACACTCGTCAACTCGTCAGCCCATAGGCTGTTTACATTTAAATTTACCGGTTTCCATTGATCAGACTTGTTTTTAAACATTTCTCCGTGCCTCTCTTATCAACAATATGTTATTGCCTAATAATTATACACTCCTTTCTGCCACATTTATTCTTAACTATGACAAAGGCAGCTTTATGGTCACTTATACCATCTACCACTTCAGTTTCCTTATAGAGGTCATTTTTGGTTTTATCAGTACCACATCTAGAAAATATCTCCTTATAGTTCCATCATTTCCTCATTTAGCTATCCTTTCCATATTAACGTAATCACCATTTGTTAATTATGCTTTCTGTCGTTGGCATTCCCGTCCCAGTTAACATTGGTAAGTCCAGATTACCTGCTAAAATAATATTCCTTTCCTTTCTTTGTCGTTTGCCACATAGCTGATTATCTTGTCAAATATGTCCGCATCAGCGTCAGCCTTTCCAGGTCTGAACACCCCTAAATATCAAGTTGCCTATTATATTTAAAGATAAGTCTTACAACTAGAATTTCATTTTTCCCATGCTTAACATTTTCGTTGTTTATAAATTCTTCTTTCACCAGTATTGATACTTCCCCTCTTATAGTTCCTAACATGTCTCTACGATAAAAACTCTAGTTTTTTGAGAAGTCTCCGCATCGATAATATCACATCTCAGCCATGATTCAGTTCCTATCACAATATCTGGTAAATATAGTATACCAAATTATTTAATTTTAATCCTATCCTTACTATAATTCTACAGGTTAACACTAACAATTTATGTCATCCTTACTTCACTTCATGCTTCCTATACTCTCTCACCGCTCCCTAGTCCACCCCGTTTCCCTGAATGTACCTCCCTATAGCTCTTCAAAACAAACCCCCTAACTTATATATGCCAGTGCGGTTCAAGTTAAGGCCATCTGAGCGTAGATCCGTATCTCCTACCCACCAATTAGCATCTACAAATATCACTCTTCAATTCCCACATACCCATTCCATAGTCTTATTTAAATCGCCCATCACCCTCCAGTCAGTATGCCTCCTGCAAATTATCCCACTGATAACAATCTCTGCTTCCTTCAACTTCTTCCCTGCTATCGGAACCAGATCCCACATATCTCGAACTATGTTCGCACTTATTCCTGCTTGTCATTGCTACCAACGTGGAAAATTACCACCTCCTCCTTACCCTTCTACCCCCTTATATTTTCCTCAACATCGTCCTTAGCCTAATTCCTGGATTACACTCTACCCTGGCTCCCTTTCCTCCACACACTTTTCCTACATGCTTAACAAATAAATCACCCATGATCATATTCTCGACCCCACCCTCCTGATTAGATCCCTTCCTCTCCTGTCTTAACTTCCCCGACGCCAGCAGAACCCACTTCATCCTGCATTTTCTCCCTCTCATAATCCTGTTCCACCTCCCTCTTCCAATCCTCTACTCTACGTTTATCTTTCCTACTGGTCCTTCCCTCTTGCCCCGCCCATCCTCTGTAACACTTCCCTGATCACCATCCTCCCTCTGCTGATCTACCTGCAGTGACTCATACCGATTCCTTAGCGAAATCTCTCCTGGGCCCACTCGCTGAGGAAAAAGCTTAGCCCTCATTTTCCTTGGCCTTTAGATATTAGCCAACCTTTCTCCCATTCCTTCCCCTCTCTCTTGCTTACATATCGTCTCCTGTACACTGATTGAGGGATACTTATCTTTATTCCTGTCCTCCGTTAAATGTCTAATTATCTCACTAGAATTCACTATACCTTCACTAATCTTTCTTAGCTCCCACCCACACCCACAGTCCTTACACCTGCCTCTCTCAGCCATTCCTTTACCTCTTCAAACAAATGTGAAATAACATGGAAATATCAACAGAACTAAAATAGGTATTCTATGAATAGTCGTAGGTATATATGCCAGAGGAAGGAAATAATGTATACTACAATAAGATTTCGCGACAATAATATAAGTAGGAAAATAACTGATAATATAACTACACTACAATTATTCTAGTTAGACGTATCCTGATTTGAAAAGTACTGGGAATAAGGGGATGAATATAGAAATATAGAGCTACACTAAATACTTAGATTTATAGAGAGATTAGTTTTTGGAAACTAGTAAAAGAAAGCAAGATACTGCCAAATAAGAAGAGTTACGCTAAAATTCTAAACTGGAACTAAGCCTATCCTAATTACAAGAGTAAAATTCCAGTAAGAGCTCTATTATCAGAGATATATCTCCCCTGCTACACAAATTTTCGCAATAATTAAATTAGCACGCTAATATATTGTAAAATAACTACACTGCACTAATTTTAAACTGCTTTGAAATGTATCCTAATTACAATAGGTTATTACTACGCGCAAACAGAAATGGAAGTTGCTGTTAAAACATGAAATAGGGAAGGACTACACAAGGATTACGCAACAAATCTAAATACGTAGAGAGATTCTATAATTTATTACTATTTTACCCTAATATGCTGTAACAGAAATGAAAACTGCCGTTTGGTAAAACGTTGAATAAGCGAAAAGTTTACCGCACACACAAATATAGCAGGCAAGATACTATACTAGATACTGTAATATACCATACTAGACACTACCTAATAAAATAACTAGGTACACTACAATTTTCAACTGCACTTAGGCGTATCCTTATTATAACAGGTTAACCGATATGCAGTAATAGAACTAAAGCAGAAACTCAAAGTACTTGATACTTATGTGGGTTATTATTCTTTTTCTACCTACGCCCTAACAGGAAGGGACATTTTTACCCTACCAGACAAATATTACGCAATATTACAGTAGGCACGATCATTTCTAATACTACACTACAAAGATTTTAAACTGTCTTTTGGCGTATCCTAATTACAGTTGGTTAACTGAAACAACAGAAAATATAGTTCTAACTAAATCGCACCGGCACAGATATGTCTTATGGCAATGATGGGATATCAAAGGCCTAAGAGTGGGAAGAAAGCGGCTGTGGCCTTGATTAAGGTACAGCCCCAGCATTTTCCTGGTGTGAAAATGGGAAAGCACGGAAAACCGTCTTCAGGACTGATGACAGTGGTGTTCTAACCCACTACCTCCTGAATGCAAGCTCACAGCTGCGCGCCTCTAACCGCACTGCCAACTCCCCCGGTGGATCAAAGTTGGAAAAAGTATATCAGTTCTGTTATCTAGGCAGTCTAGTAACAACGGATAGCTGACCATTTGCAGAAATAACTAGAAGAGTACACAATGGAGCACAGTTTTATCATCTTGTGAGAAAACTCCTTTGAGATAAGCAAGTACAATTAAAATCAAAATTAATATTCTACAGGAGCTACATTGTTCCAGTTACCACACACTGTCTACAAACCTGTATCCAAACCGACAGAAATATCAGAAAACTACAAGCAGTGGAAATGAAGTTCTTAAGAACTATGAATCAGAAAAGAAGGAGGGATAAAATAAGAAACGACGAGATACGCCATATTATCCAGGTGAAAAAACGTACCCTTAGTGAGTTCTGTGCCGAAGCCAGGCTGAAATGGTTTGGTCATCTCAAAAGAATGGTCCCACAAAGAACAGCTAGTGTGTGGTTTGAGAAGGAACTCGAAGGCAAAAAATCAAGGCGTCTTGCAAGGAAGAGTTGGGGCGATCAGATCAGAAATGATCTAGCTGTACGAAGTGTGGATTTGCAGCAGATTATGGATGAAGGCATCTACATGAACAGAAGGAATAGAAGAGCGCTCATTCGCCGCACCCGCGAAACTCGAGCTGGTTCAAGATGATGATGATGATGAGTATATTTCGCGAAGACTGGCCACAGTGTGTAGAGGACCAATGTTCACAAACGTTACTCATGATACGGCACTTTTTCCCGAAACAGAATCGGTACAAATAGCGTATAGGCTTTCAAATTAAAACATGGAAAACATCAACATAGACTATGATGATTAAGATTTATTGCTTGTGCCGGAACGGTAAGACAACAGAAAATATTGCGGAAAATAATAAACTGTTATTCGTATGGAGAAGTATGAGTCCGAAAATGTCATTATTAAATTTTCTAGCGTGGAGCGATCTTCCTGGAAATAAACCAATTTGGTGCATTATACACATGAAAAATAATCCAGTGCCCCCGTTATTTCATTGTATGTAATCAACATTGCAAGATATCTTTTTCCTTTAACTGAAAATACTTTCTTCAATTTCCCTTGAGATTTCAGTATACTAACAAGGTAGACAGAAATCAGATCATAAGGCCGCTTATCGTCTCGAGAGACACATTCAAAACTAACATTTTTATTCTTTATTATAGTTTTCCTGATTGCTATATACTCATTTGAGGCAATTTTCTGGTGATGTCAGTTATTTTTCTGGCACACACTACAGTTTCTGCTTCAGAACTAAAACATGTTTATACCTATTTTTATTATTATTTAAATATATTAATACGTACATCATTACCGTATTACTCCAAATGTCAGTCAATATTCAAAGTGTGTACTGCACAGCGTAATGGATTCGTATGCCTCAAAAGCAATATAGAGAACTACTTAACGGAAATTAATTTATAAACGTATTTCATAGAAACTGACCTCTAAAGGAACAGAAGTTCACAATCGACACGTGGTGAAATAAATGTAATTCACTAAGCAATTCTGGAAACAAGTGAGGGAGTGGATGGTCGGTCCGTAACTTGATATATTGCCTGCCCACTACCAGCACTGTAATTATTGATGTGGTTTCTAAGTAGGTAATTAAGGGAACAGGGCGCTGGGAAGGGGGATTGAATATCTAAACAGATGTCTACAGCCGCACACTCTGCCTCATTGCTGCAAATATTGCTTGACTCATACTCCGAATGAGTTATATTTAGGCTTATTACTGCACCCACGTAATGAATAAGCCTGACCTGAGCTAAACTAAATAAGATCCGTGGTATTCTATTTGTCTTAGTCACGGATTAGATTGCTTCACGCTCGACTGAACTGAAAAACGGTGTTAATGACACCGAACAAAAGCAAAACAAACACTCCATATGCCGGAGAGAGCCGTGCGGTCATCATTGTCATCTGACTTCTGCTGGCCTCAAAACTGTACTAAGGTACGTCTCAATAGGGTATTATCCCTTTTGTGGAGGACTGAAAACAACGCCAGAAGGAAATGAATTACAGACCACGCCAATGTAGATTAACCTAAACTTGAGTGAGGAAAGAGCCTTTAATTTACAGTGTTCATTGATATTACAGCCTATATTTCATTAATTATATTCATTGTGTCAAGTGTGTTTTTGATCAGTTACTATTTGCATTATTCTTCTCACTGATAGAAGTAGAGTATCAATATGCTTTTACAATGACAGTTAATAAGGACATTTTAATGTACATACCAATAAGTTTACGTTAACGTATTGCTTAATGAGGTATGAGTGTGGAATACTGGAATTTCAAGATCATTAATGCAGTAATTAAACAATAATTTAAATCAAACATTATTTTATCATTATTAACGAATCGCTCCACAATTTCCTTTGTATGTAGAAGGTAAGCAAATATTTCTTCTACACATGCAGCTATGCAATGAATGTATGCAGTAAGAAAATTTGCAGTAAAAATGTGCAGATGTTTCCTCACCTTTTCTGAAAGGCATGTTTTTGTCACTTGGTTCTTATCAGCGTTAAGTAGTTCAACTGATACAATTCCCAGCAACAAAAGATGTTACCACATAGGATTAAGAAACAGTGCAGTACATGAGGAGGGTGTTCGAGACTTCCTGGACATGAGTGACATGGGAGGGCGTTGTAAACTGGAAGGCCTTCACTGTTTCAGTGATTTGAATGTTTCATCAAGATATTGTGCAATAATTAGGTGTCTGTTTCACTGTTTAAAGCTTCATATGATGTTGGGTATGGGACTGGTGGATCGGGATATCATAAAGAGGTTCTATCCTGGCTTATCCATGGGGAAGCTGATGAAGGTCCAGGTAATACAAGATTGTGTTTGTTGGTGATTGGATCCTAACTTCTGACGGCTGAGCCCCTTTACTCCCGATAAATCATGACATATTTACAAAGTGTTCATTAGCTGCGAATCGGAAAATCAACTCCTTCAGGATCCTCATGCAAAATAATGCACATCGAGTTTGAAGCTTGTATTTGGCTACACAAATAATTTATAGACCTGAAGACGTATTGCGCACAAAAGTGCCTGTCAGATAGACCCAAATTTTGCATTAGTGTAGCCATCTAGACTATATAATATGGAACTACAACATATTGAAGAAAACTGGGCTGGCCCTCACTCAACTCGTCGACGTAAGGGTAATATTTTACTTTGTAACACATTAAACCTTGTAGTTTTGAGTTCGTGCTTTTAATTGTGGAGTGAAACGACATGGTATGTGTTCTGCGTTGTAGTAATAACAAATGTTACTATTTGAACTTCCGGTAAACTTCTGTATTTAAGACTGAAGACACAGCGAACGAAATAATTCTGGTCCTCTGCGGTGGAATAAAACATTACTGCTAATTGTGAATCGCAACTCTCCGGAATAGTCGAAAATACATATCTACTTGGTAGTGCTTCATACAATGTTGTCGTATAACCACATTCTATACAATTAAGCTGCATATAACCTGAATTATGACATTCCAACAACTCTCCTAACCGCATGATGTTATTCTATATAGAGTAATAAATAAGTTACAAGATTGTGAGCAACTGCAAAATGACCTCGATAGTGTTGTGAGATGGACAGTAAGTAATTGTATGGTGATAAACGGGGTTAAAAGTCAGGTTGTGAGTTTCACAAATACGAAAAGTTCTCTCAGTTGTAATTAGTGGGTTAATAGTGTGAAAGTTCCATGGTATTCCATTTGTCTTACAAGGGAACACATACTTGTGCTACACTCGTATCCGGTTGAAATTGGGTAGGAATATTTGTGGGAGGCTGTAGAAAGCAAAGGTGCAAACTGCATGTGCCCAGCGCAAGTTTGAACGCCAACATTGATTAAATAAATAGTTGTAAAATTAAAAGTGCCGCGGGAGTATCGGGGTGTGGCGGAGAGGTAGGGAGGAGCGAAGCAGCGAAAGTGAGCCAGCCGGGCCGTGACGAGCCGTGTCAGCAGCCAGGCAGCCGGGCAGCGTATAGTCGGGCTGCTCGCTCGACTTGAATGAGCCCCCTGGCCACTCTCCTTTACTGCACCGCACATGGCGCATTCCTCATATTTTCCAATTAGAAACGCCAAAGCAGATAAAGAGGTGCACATTGATTAGGCTTCCGATGAGGCAACGTTCTTACAATGACAGGTAAAAGCTGACCTTCTCACAGTCATTTTTTATGAATGGGATCTGTATGTTTACTTTATGCTTGTATGGTAATAATTGATTTTTTACAACTAGATACAACAAAACGCCCACTACAGAAGTCACTCAATCCGCGGAATGTAGAAGTGTGCATTCAGAATTGTTTTGCAGAGTGTGACAAAAAATCACCCCATTTTCTGAAGATGAAAGAAATTTGAAATTGGAATTATATTGTAAGTAGATCAATCTAAATATATATTTATTTTAAGAGAAAAACAAGCGTTCACAGGAATTGTGTTCTTGTCTGCGTTTTACGGGTCTAATTGTCGACAGGGTTTTGGATACCGATGTGACAGTCGAACCGGATGGCACATTGGATATGTCAGATGATGACCATGTTTTCGAGGAAGACAATTTTGAAACACCGATATTTGAACCTGTCTCCTAAAATGATGCTCTAACCCTGCATCCACAACAACGGCCAATATCTTATAAGAAGAAGATCGTCGAATATTGGCGAAACAAAGGTGAGAAGCAGAGGAGGTTCCCACCACTAACACACAGGTTTCGTAAATTTAAGTGCCGGGAAGAGCTTTACAGGTGGGAGCAACAATTGGAAAACGGTGGCACATCGGGAGAAAAAAAATGTTACGAAGAAGACTTATCATAAGTTCAAAGAAAGTAGACAACGAAACAAAATTGTACATGGTACAAATATTGGAATGGGCTTTAAAGTACGCTCGTATAGTTAGCTACGTCACGTTTCGAGTGTTTAATTCCTGGGTAATGTGTTTTAAAAAGAAACTTAAAACTGGATCAAAGAAGATTTGGAAATTCGTGTCCAAAATCTACCAATATGAACAAGAAGATACTAATTGTAACGCGACACTGTGGAAGAAGTGTCACAATTAATAGAAAGTCATGGCCCAGAGTGCGTGTTTAATACTGATCAGTCTGGTTTTCATGATTAGTTCCATTCTGGCAGGACCCATAATGAACGAGGGGAAAAATTCGTATTAGCGGAAGCACAATCTATGAATTCGCTAACTCATAGCTACACAATACAGTCAATAGGCTAATTTCGCGAAATGGACAAGTTGCTAGTGGTGTTGAAAGAAATGAATGGCAAATTTGGTCCTTATATAGAACAAAACGTATTTACCGCACCAAATTTGTACACTTTGCCTTCAAAATCTGGAAAACTGACCAAAGAACGTGTGCAGAAATGGTTACGGGATGTTTATTGTGAGCTAGCACCAGAGTACAGTGTTTTAGTTCTAAATTCGTGGACCGGACAGGAAGAAGAATATATATACACGTTGCAATTTGTTTTACGGCAGATAAGTCTTATGGCGACGAAGGGATAGGAAAGGCCTAGCAATGGGAAGGAAGCGGCCGTGGCCTTAATTACGATACAGCCCCAGCATTTGCCTGGTGTGAAAATGGGAAACCGCGGGAAACCTTCTTCAGGCTGCCGACAGTGGGGTTCGACCCCACTATCTCCCGGATACAAGCTCACAGCTGCGCGCTCTTAACCGCATGGCCAACTCGCCCGGTAGAAAATATTTTAAATGCTAAAGTTGGAAGTAAGAAAATCGTTAACGTTCAAACAATTCCGAAAGGAGCCACTGGACTTATCCAGCCGTTAGATGTTTTGGGCTACACATTTGGAAGCAATTTATTCGTCATTTGTACGATTTAATTTTGTTAAACTCGTTAGACATCAACGTACATTTAAGGCACAACCTTTAAAAAAGTGCAATCTTTGACTCACAACCAGTTCTCCTCTATGCGATTTCGTAGCATGTGGCAATACACTGGGTACAAATGTGGCTATGTTAACAAGTAACCTTCACAATTTGTTAATCCATGCGATTATTGTTTCAAAGAAGAACCTTCCGGTAGGCAATGTAATACTTGTGAAAGCGACAGTGTTGTAAGATGTGCACGGTGCACACAGTATCTGTGCCTTGTCCACTTTCCTATAAACAATCACTATTGCACTAATTACAACGAGTAAATGGAACTCGGGAATAAATTTTTCAAACCATATTGGCATTGTATTTTATACATTGCCTTTGCAGACAATCGATTCGCGTGCTGTTTTCATATTTACGTTTTGCGCATCTGATCGGGAAGTTACGGGGAACGCGCTAACTATACGCTGCCTGGCTGCTGGCGCGGATGGACACGGCTCGTTGGATCAGGTCCGATGCTCCGCTCCTCCCTACCAATCCGCCACACCCCGATTACTCCCGCGGCACTTTTAATTTTACGACTATTCATTTGTTCAATGTTGGCGTTCAACTTGCGCTGGGCACGTGCAGTTTGCACCTTGGCATTCTACTGCTTCCCACGAATATTCCTACCCAATTTAAATCGGATCCGAGTGTAACACACATATGTGTTCCCTTGTTACTCACGGATTGGATGGCCTCATGCTCCAAAGAAGTAAGTGATGTATTTTTAAAAACGGAGTTAATGACACCGAACGAAAGCAAAACAAACACTACATACGTCAGAAAGAGCCATGCGGTAATTATTGTGTTTTTTTTTTGCTAGGGGCTTTACGTCGCACCGACACAGATAGGTCTTATAGCGACGATGGGATAGGAATGGCCTAGTAGTTGGAAGGAAGCGGCCGTGGCCTTAATTAAGGTACAGCCCCAGCATTTGCCTGGTGTGAAAATGGAAAACCACGGAAAACCATCTTCAGGGCTGCCGACAGTGGGATTCGTACCCCCTATCTCCCGGATGCAAGCTCACAGCCGCGCGCCTCTACGCGCACGGCCAACTCGCCCGGTGGTAATTATTGTCTTCTGACTTCTGCTGGTCTCAAAACTCTGCTAAGGTACGTCCCAGTAGGGTTTCACCCCTTTGTGGAGGACGGAAAGCAATGCCAGAAGGAAGTAAATTACATACCACGCTAATGCAGAATAACCTACAGTAAGGGTAATATTTTACTTTGTAACACATTATACTTTGTAGTTTTGAGTTCTTGTGGAGTGAAACTACATGGCATTTGCTCTGCGTAGTAGTAGTATCAAATGTTCCTATTTGAAATTGCGGTAAACCTCTATATTTAACAAGGATATCTCCGGGGCTACGTGTGTGTGCCGTCTTCATCATTAGAGAAGTTATTATTCATATCACGGGATGATTTGAAACAAGTAATCTTTAAATTCATATTGTCCTTGATTCTCACTTACTAAATCAGAAAAAATGTAGCGTGTGCACATTTAATTTAATGACATGTCCAATTAATCCAACGTTGAATTTCTAGTCCATGTAATGCATACGAGATAGTTTCTAAGCTTATTGATTTCCTTTTCATAATATATTGTTGATAATTTTCATCTGAAAGGTAAATCATTTAGATCTTCAATCGTGCGTTATGTCGAACAAATTCCGGCTCCATGGTTAAATGATTAGCGGGTTCGACCGGGTGGGGGATTTTAACCTTCATTGGTTAATTCCAATGGCTCAGGGGCTGGGTGTGTGTGCCATCTTCATCATTAGAATTCATCATAGGTAGGACCCCATTCTCATAGTCGCAGCTGTGATCTTGCATCCGGGAGATATTGGGTTCGAACCCCACTGTCGGCAGCCCCGAAGATGGTTTTCCGTTGTGTCCCATTTTCACACCATGCAAATACTGGGGCTGTACCTTAATTAAGGCCACGTTCGCTTTCTTTCCACACCTAGCCCTTTCCTACCCCATCGTCGCCGTAAGGCATATCTGTACCGCTCCGACGTAAAGCAAATTCTAAAAAAATCCTCATAAACGCGCAGGTCGCCTATACGACGTCAGCTAGAAAGACCAGCATCAGGCTTTTTCGGAGGCCACACGCCATTATTATTATTAATAGTATTACTATTATCTTAGAAAAAAATTTGTGGAGCCCTGTTTCATTTGCTCGTGTGATGATACTTTAAATCACTATGAACTTTCGAAAATGTGTAACTTTGTTTACTTACCTACCCGGATTAATCCAATTTCACCACTAGTAATCTATTCATCTGTCTACAATTCGTGTAATAATAATAATAATAATAATAATAATAATAATAATAATAATAATAATAATAATAATAATAATAATAATAATAATAATATAGCCTCCGTAGCTCAGGTGGCAAAGCGCCGGCCTATCACCGCTGGGTCCCGTGGTTCAAATCCCGGTTACTCCATGTGAGATTTGTGCTGGACAAGGGGGTGGGACAGGTTTTCCTCCGGGTACTCCGGTTTTCCCTGTCATAATTCATTCTAGCAACATTTACAATACCATTGCATTTCATCTGTCATTCATTAATCATGGCCCCGGAGGAGTGCGACAGGCTTCGGCAGCCGGCACAATTTCTATCCTCGCCTCTAGATGGGGACTTCGTTCATTCCATTCCTGACCCGGTCGAATGACCGAATGGATTTTCATTTCAATAATAGTAATAAAGAATATGAATACAAATTATTCCTTAACTGATAGCTGCTGTATCTCTTGGAATAGCAGGTGGTTGTTTGTTCGTTGTTCGGTGCTTCCTACGTTGTACAGTACAAAGGACCAAAAATCTGTACGTCATATATCCCCTTCGCCAGATGATGCCAGCTGTAATCAATAGGAACATCAGCCCTTAATGTCAGTATTAGATCTTTGTCAATTTAAACAACAGTCTGCTTTCACACTCGGTCGTTGTAAATGTCTGTAACTAGAAGAAAGGTACTCATCGCACAGGGTCAGTTGAGACCTCATTGCAATGGCGCTCTTGCATATGAGTACTTCTTCAGTGTAAGGATGCAAGAAGTGGTATTAAATATCAAGGTGAGCAGAATGAAGCTGATAAGAATATCAGGCCTTGGCTTTCTCTTCCCAAATTATTGGTTTTTTTTTTTTCCAGCTGGCATCGATATAATTTGAGGGAGTTTAAAGGCTATAATTCTATGGTGTTCGCTTCCAGCACATTAATGAACTCATGTAACACAACATTCTCACACTCTGGCGTCTGCCAAGATTAATAGAATTTAGAATGTTTTTTAAAGAAATGACCTTATTATAATGAAAATGTACTTAAGTATGTCTCGACGGGCTTACGCACGTGGCATACCAATGTTTGTGCTATACCATCAAAATTTCCCCTCCCTGAAGTTCGTGTTAACCATACAACTTGATTCTTTTAAAGACATTTCATATTTACAGAATCTTTGCCGAAAAATTACTTAACATTAGAAGGAATAAAGAAACGTAAACAGCCAACCAGTGTAGAACTCTCAAATGATTTCTGTTTCTCGATCTATGGTGACACTATGAAGCAGCCCTCATGATGTGATCCGTCCAAGTGTGCCGGTCTGCTACAGTTTGTCCCAGTAAGAGCTGCAGCTAATCTATTCGTCTGGTTGCGAATTTCCTGTAGGATTCTTGCCGTTGATCTTGCCCTTTACAGTTAGCTTCTCCATGCTATCTGTTCTTCTGGCGATGTAGGCGATGTATCTTACGTATGCTTCGTTCATTTGCTTCAGGAGTCTCTTTTTAAGCCAATTTCGTCCAGCACGGAGATGTTGGTGTGTTCGGTCCAGTTGATCCTGAGTAGACGCCGATATACCCAATGTTGAAGATCTGTATTCTTTCTATCTGCCTCTTTCGGTGGCGTTTGTTGGAACAGGGAATATGACGGTATTCGTCGGGTAGAGTTTTGAGTTCTTTTTAATGATATGTTTCTTCCAAGTACGACTGAGTTTAGTGGTTGCTAAACGAGTCACGGTCATCCCCTCCCTGGTATATTCAGTGCATATCTCTGAGTAAGAGATCAACGAAAATAAGAAGACGAATTTATCGGCTACTTCAAAGTCTGCTAACTCCATTACGTTGCGCTGATCGTCTACCTGGTTTCGATAATCATTGCTTTTGTCGTCACATGAGTAGTTGATACGGAATATATAGCCACGTATCCGGTTACAGCGGAAGTATTATTTATTGGAAATATATTAACAAAATAAATCGATAAACTTTCTAGATTATTTATTACTTAAATATTCACATGAAATCGAAGTAAATTTATAAGTAACTGGACTTACATATTTGATGGTTTCGTAGTCCAGCTTCGTTTTTAATCGAATTCTGTCCTTCATTCCTTAGCACAACCAAGATGTTTATGGTAAAGTTTGGATTCGGTTATAGTCTATGATAGTTTTTAGCTATGCCTAACTAAGATAGCGAAATTTGATCAACTCACATCTTACTTTAAATTTCATTCCGCTGTCACTTGAAACCTAATATCCTCAACATGTCTACGTTGTAGAAAAAGGAAGTTCATTTAAGTGTTCCAATGTAAGAGATGAAACCTGAAGATGTGAAAACGAGAGTCTGTAATGATAGTGCGCAATGCAAATCTCCTATGTCAGTTTTGACATTTTTACTTTGAGATATATATTCACAATTTTTCGGTCAATCAATCAATCAATCAATCAATCAATCAATCAATCAATCAATCAATCAATCAATCAATCAATCAATCAATCAATCAATCAATCAATCAATCAATCAATCAATCAATCAATCAATCAATCAATCAATCACCACTGATCTGCATTTAAGGCAGTCGCACAAGTGTCAGATTCCCTATCTGTTGTCAGCCTACACTTTTCTTAAATAGCTGGGAAGAATTTGGAAATGTATTCAAGATCTCCTTTGGTAAATTATTCTAATCACTAACTTCTCTACATATAAACTAATATTTGCCCCAATTTGTCCTCTTGAATTACGATTTTCTTTTCATATTGTGATATTTCCTACTTTTAAAACACCACACAAACTTATTCGTCTATTAACGTCATTTCACGCAATCTTTCCACTGACAGCTAGGAACATACCTCTTAGTCGAGCAGCGCGTCTCCATTCTCCCAAGTCTTCCCAGCCCAAACTTTGCAACATTTTCGTAACGCTACTCCTTTTTCGGAAATCACTCAGAGCAAATCTAGATGCTTTCCTTTGGACTTTTTCTAGCTCTAAAAGCAAGTAATCTTGGTTGGGAGTCCCATTCGCTGGAACCATACTCTAGTTGGGGTCGTACCAGAGACTTCTATGCCCTCAAATTTACATCCTTACTAAAACTCCTAAATACCCGCATAACCATGTTCACAGACCTGTACCATAAATTTACAGTTCCGTTTATGTCCGTTGCACTAACATCCTTGCCAATTTTTCTTCCAATACTTTCTAATACAAGGTTATATTTCCAACTCCTGTGTCATAGTATACAACATGAAACTGATTTTTTCCTGTCTCCTGCAAAGCTGACGATTTTGACAATGAATGTTTGTATTCTGCACCTTCGTTATGCTCCACGCTGTATCGCTTTAACTGTAACAAGTAGTTTTGTGCTATTTATTTCAGGTCTGTAAGTTACTGAATATTCAAACCAGTAGGTACAATGTTCATATTACTGGTACTGCTATCTTCTCCGAAGTACTAGACAGAACATGTATGCTTGTTTAGAATGATATGTATATACTATTTCGTTTCCTCAAAATATTATTGTATATAATCTCAGTTCCTAAACAAACGGGATAATTTGAATTTCAGGTATTGTTTATTCTGGTTTGAATCTCAGAATGTAGGCGCGAGTTGAGAGTATATGCTCTGCTATACCCATTTCAATTTCCATATTTGTCTGATGTTTCTGTAATTGTTGATTTTAGAATTTGTTATTGGAAAGTTTTCCGCAGTAATATCGATGCGAGTCTGGTTTAATTTTTCAGTTCTTGTTGTTATTTCATTTCAGTATTATTATATACGCCATGAAATTGTTTATTTTTGTGTTTTCAATATGCGAATTTTTTTGGAGGGCGGGTAATAAGTCACCAGTATAAATGTGAATACAGCATGGTTACCACCCACGAATTTCCCACAACTTTCAAAAATGCAGCATGTCAGAACTGCTACGCAACAGATGGAACTTGTCCTTTCAAATGATATCCATGTTAACATGAAGAAAGATGTCGAAGAGAGATGCAAGTACTTAGTGCATCAAATCAATCAATCAATCAATCAATCAATCAATCAATCAATCAATCAATCAATCAATCAATACTAATCTGCATTTAGGGCAGTCGTCCGGGTGGCAGATTCCCTCTTTGTTGTTTTCCTTGCCTTTTCTTGGATGATTTCAAAGAAATTGGAAATTAACTGAACATCTCCCATGGTAAGGTATTCCAACCCCTAACTCCCCTTCCTATAAACGAATATTTTCCTCAATTTGTCCTCTTGAATTCCAAATTTACTTTCATATTTTGATCTTTCCGACTTTTAAAGACACCACTCAAACTTATTAGTCTACTAATGTCATTCCACGCAATCTCTCCACCGACAGCCCGCAACATACCGCTTAGACGAGCAGCTTGTCTTCTTTATCCCAACTCTTCCCAGCCAAAACTTTGCAAAATTTTTGTGAGCTACTCTTTTGTCGGAAATCACCCAGAACAAATCGAGCTGCTTTTCTTTGGATGTTTTCCAGTTCTTGAATCAGGTAATCCTGGTGAGGGTCCCACGAACTAACTGGCGATGGTGATGGATGTTGTCGTGACTGTTTTAAACAAGCAAAGTCAAGTGGCTGTTAGCCCTTATTGATCAGAAAGGTAAGGAGTTCACTTTCGAAATGGGAAGAAAAATATGAAGGAATTGTCATTCAAAGTACGAGAGGTAAAAAGGAATCATGAAAGCTTTGGTTCTGAATGCCCTAACATCGCAGAGTCAAACGAGAACCACATGCAGAAAACTTGCTATGTCATGAGACCCAAAAATTTATCAACACTAACTGACTATTGTTGCTAGCTGAGGCGTGCTCTGTAACTTCCACTCTCACACTAATCGGCTGGATAGCACTGAGCCTGCAGTTACAAAAACTAACACATCAACAACGGCTACATGTATGGTCACTGATATTAATGTAATGACTGACTATTGTAGTTGAGCTGAACTATGTTCCTTCCCTTTTGCAGCACCTCATCTCCTCTAGATGCATTGCTATTGTAATAACAGAAACTAATCCGTCAATAAGGGATATACAACAGAGAGTTTTACGTAGGTCGAGTCATAAGTCATGGCAACTTTCTTTTCCTCGCAAACAGGAGAAGACATGGAAAATCTAAGAAATGCCTTTGGAAACGTACGGTATGTACTTGCGTATGATGCCACTAGATGGTGTATGTGAACAACAGTGTGGGTCTAAGCATGGCCCCAAGTTCAGTGCGTGAGTGAGAGCGTCACAAAATGGAAGTCAGCAAGCAGGAGCAACGATCGTATATTAAAATAGCAGTTCTCCGCGGCAGAAATGCACGCGAATGCCATGCAGAGCTGCAGAAAGCATTAGGTGTGCATGCTATGTCCTATAGAACAGTGGCGAGGTGGGTGGAGACGTTCAAACGGGATTGAGTATCAACTGCTGATTTGTCTCGCCCAGGCCGTCCTCTGTTCGTGGACAAACATACCGATAATAGTAATCGATCAGTGTTTACATGAGGACAGGCGCTGGATTCGAGCGGAATTGCAAAATCATACAGAAATACTAGTGGCAACAATACGACGCATTTTACACAAGGACCTACAGATGCGTAAACTTTGTGCAAAGTGGTTGCCACGTCACTTAACTGAGGTACAGAAATGGACTCGTTACGAAACATGGCGCATCAATCTGGAGAGGTTTGAGCAAGAAGGTCAAGCCAGGTTGAATCGCATTATTGCAGTCGATGAAACCTGGGTACGTGCTTATGAACCTGAACTGAAGAGACAGTCAAGTGAATGGCGTCGTCAGGGTTCACCACGGAGATACAAGGTTCAACAAAATCAGTCGCCCAATAAGGTTATGGTAATCCTGGCATACGATGTTCAAGGTGTTCTGTGTGTCATCCAGTGCGTGAGGGGCACACTGTCAATGCAGTTTATAACAATTCCTTTTTGTTGTACCAATTGCGCCGTGCAGTGCGAACCAGACGTCCAGATATTTTGAACAATGCGATAAACCTACACGATAACGCGACAGCTCACACAGCAGCCAACGTTCAGCGTCGCTTACAAAGGTAGGGAGGAGGTTCTTCCACACCCGCCTTACTCGCCTGATCTGAGCCCATGTGACTATGTTCTAATCCCCTAAGTCAAGAAGCCATTACGTGGACAACGGTTTACTAACAAAGAGGACATAGTAGCAGCATTTCGGAGAGAGGTGTCACACGTTAGCAATACACATGCAGTGAATGGTATTAATCGCCTGCCCCACCGCTGGCAACGCACAGTGGAAACCTTGGATGTTTATTTCGAAGGTCTGTAACCTGTCCTATGTACGTAGTCTGGTGTATTTGCTGTCTATACCATAATAAAACAACGTTTACAAATGACCTGTCTTCTGTCACTTTCCTCCGAGAATTTGAAGTCAGAATTTGTCTTCAGGCACTATGCATAAGTGCATGCCCTATATTTCAAAATGCATATCTTAGATTGTCCGTGTTGTCTCCTGTTCGCGTGAGAAAAAATAGTTGCCATGACTTATAACTCGACCCTCGTGTATATATATATGTGTGTGTGTGTGTGTGTGTCTTCGTTCGATGAAGGGGTCAACCAGATTTCTAAGGTGGTGAAGTAGAACAGCTAAAAGACGAATAAAGCTCTTTCTGCTGAATCGCTCTGTGCTGCTGCTGAAATATAATTCACTCAGAGTTCCGTTGGGAAATCCATTTAACTAATCAATCATATCTCATTGAGAATGCCACCCGCGTGCTCTCTAGCTGAGTACATTCTACTTATACGCAGTGGTTTTATTAAGAGCATGTTAATCGACGTGAAGTCAAAGTGTTCCTAACTAGGCCTATATGAAATTCATTCAGCTCGTGGTCCGTAAGACATTATTTCTGTATCTCGTGTTTGGCACAAAATATATTATGGAATATTCCGATAGAAGTGGAACGTTTGATAGATTACTTATATTTTCAAGAGTTCGTCCGAGATCATCCTACCGCCTCCCATGTATAGGCACTCTCCTGTAAGGAAAGGTTGCCTGCTTCATCAAACGAAAGACAGATGACATTCATGTCGTTTCATTTCAACTTACAACCTAATTAAAGTAGCTCCATGGCTACTACCGGTAACTGATCGAGAAGGTCAAACCCAACTGATAGGATGCTTATGGGACTTGGGGGTAGTCAGTGATTTCGTATGTCTGGATTCAGTCATCACTGACACATTAAAATGCGAAATGGAGTTTAAAGGACTTATTGTCTTAAATAGAGCGACCATGTTGAAACTAACCAAAATCTGGCAGAAAGAGGGATAAACAGTCACGTGGTCTGAGAAAGTAATGCCATGTTTGAATGATTTTGTTCTTCGTTGTGTTTATTTTTTCTTGTAATTGTCAACATTGGGATGGCTTTCAGTGTAAGGAAAGTTTTCTTTAACGTGTATTTCCTTCACAGTTATATAAAAGAATAGCCCCAAATTCAATAACATAAAATACTAGAATAACAAAAACGTATACGAAGTTATGACGCATAATGAAGAACCTTGGACAATTACCAACTAATAAGAGCGTCTCCAAATTGCATGCAGAGTTGAAAGACTGAGGCAGCAGAACGCTGGCGCTGGTCTTCTAAGCTCAAGTTGGTGGGTAAGAAATCAGCTCAGTTGATGGTATCTGAAGGTGCTCAAGTACACCAGTTCCGTATAGGTAGATTTACCGGCACGTAGGAGAGATCCTGCGAGAAACATTACAGCCAAAAGGGACATAAAGCGAAAATGTGTTATAAAATAATTAACTCACGTCCTCGCACGAAGGTGGTGCTGCTCTTTTCAGGCACATCCATAATGGAAGTGAACTGTATGTACTATTTTAAACACATGCCAGTGCTCCTGCCATTTTTAAGTTTCTGGCTGTACTGGGAATCGAATCCTGGCCCCCGAGAACGGCAGCTGATAGGGTACGGAGGTAGACTGAATAAGGATGACCATGATAGGGCGCACACAATTTCATGACAGCACTGTGCACGTCAAAGTAGGTGTATTTTGGGAAAGTGGACCATGGGGGTTACCTTTGTTGTTCATATTACACATGAAACTTTTACCAAAACTTATGAATGGCATTCAGGTATATAGCTGGTTGGAAATGTGGTAAGCAGTTTGATATACACTGAGGACTGTGCCGTGATAATCTCTTTGTTTATCAGGAACGATATATCTCACGCAAGATATTTGGAATTACTTGACGGTGATGTACAGTACATTTTTGAATCCTCTTTTGTGGTGCCACAGGTTTTGTCCTCGAGTATGTATTAAGAGCACCACTGTCAAGGATAAAATCATAGCTTGAACACTCATATACCTGAAATGGACACTATCGCACATCAAACACATCCAATATATTTCTATAGGTTACACCAAATTTTGACTTACGAAGCAGAGTCATTCCATTCTAACATACTGTTCAGACGTCCCTCACGCAACCACCATGGAAAGTAACTCAATGTATGATGGCGTGCTACTTTTCACCTCATGTGAATAGTTATGAAATAGGGTTGGTTTAAGTCAGACACAGTGGACTAGTGCAATTTTATAACTTCGAAATTTGACATTTACCAAAATAGTAAGTTATCAAGAGTGCAATAAATAGTCACGGACTATAGTATGATTTCTATGTGTAATATTTGGATTATTAAGCAGCTCTACTAATATAATAAATGTGAGGATGTGGTTTGATAATTGTAGAACTATAACGCATGAATTACTTGATGTAACTGTATTTAATTTTACACACTTCGGATAACATGCAAGCTACTTATTAGCAAGCTGCCTTTGAAGATGACCATGCAACAAAAGAAAATATGACGCGTTGTATAGGGAATTGTACGCCTAGGACGAAGAAATATGAATACCCTTTCTAAACAATTGCTGATATTATAAATAGGGCCCATCAGTCGTACAAAGAATGTGATTTCCTACAAAAATGTTCATATGCATTTTCTTTCTAACATTAACAGTTTTCGAGGAAGATATTCTTTCATGTGCTTCGGTGCGTGTTTACCCGATAAAATCCAGAATAATGGGAAAACTGTTTGTCTTATCAGAACTAGATGGCAGGTAAATTATTCAGTTATTTTCCTATTAATATATTCACATGCACTTACATCGACACTCTAAACAATTTTGAAAGTGTAAATATATGCTATGAGAAATGAATAGGGTGCTATTTAATCATAGCATCACAATTACGTTGTTCCAATGTTCTCATACAGTCTAAATTCGCCTTTAAGTAGCATTAATCCCCGGGCGAGTTGGCCAAGCGGTTAGGGGCGTGCGGCTGTGAGCTTGCATCCGGGAGATACTGGGTTCGAATCCCATTGTCGGCAGCCCTGAAGATGGTTTTCCGTGGTTTCCCATTTTCACACCAGGAAAACGCTGGGGCTGTACCTTAATTAAGGCCACGGCCGCTTCCTTCCAACTCCTAGGCCTTTCCTATCCCATCGTCGCCATAAGACCTATCTTTGTCGGTGCGACGTAAAGGTACTAGCAAAAAAAATAGCATTAATCACCCCTCTCTATCCACAACGCTCGTAACTGCGTAGTTCTTTAATGCAACAAATCTGGCCACGCTTATTCTATACATTGGATGCCACACATTTGCACCCTATCCATCATTTCTGAAATTTCAAATTTTAATATTGGAGACTATGACGGAGCGGGAAAAGGCGATTAGATTCTAGTGTTTTTAATAGGAGTGTCGGGAAAGATCCTCACACGTCTTACAGGACTTTTTTATTGCTAGTTGTTTTACGTCGCACTGACACAGATAGGTCTTATGGCGACGTCCCACAGGATAGCAGAACTAAAGTTCAAAGCTAGTTTGTTTCTTTTCCTTTCTAGTTTATGGCATACCTTGAACAATGGATAACATTTGCATAATATTTTCGCATAGCTGTAAAATAGCGAAGTAAATCACAAAGCCATCTCCGTGCAGAACTTCAAGATCCGGGAAGGAGTAGAAAATAACGGTTTCCAATTTATTTGTAACCTCAGCATTAAGTGGAACAGAGAGATTAGGCAGACCACCTTTGCCCGCAGGAAGCAACCTCGTACTCAGTTCTAGTGTACGCTGAGTGAACCATCTGTCCACCTACCTCTCCAAAAATAAAAGTCTCGCTTCTGAATTACTCGATATTCTGGGTGGGGCAGGACCAACGTTCTTCCGAGTAAAGTGAAAACGAGTTTACCGCCTCGGCTAGGCGCATCCCCATAACTATATACATATATATACACAAGTTGCCTTACATCGCAACGACACAGACAGGTCTTATGGCGACGATGGGATAGGAAAGTGCTAGGTTGGGGGAGGAAGTGGCCATGGCCTTAATTAAGGTACAGCCTGGTGTGAAAATAGGAAACCACGGAAAACAATCTTCAGGGCTGCCGACAGTGGGGTTCGAACCCACTATCTCCCCAGTGCGAGCTCATAGCTACACGCCCCTAACCGCACGACCAACTCGCTCGGTCCCATAACTCTACAGCTAACCAATGACAAATGACAAAGGACATATTGATATTGCACTTCTTACTATTGCTTGATAGTACTCTCAAAACTATGAGTACAAGGTGGTCCGAATTTCATTTGATATTATTTGTTCTTGTTGTGTCAATACTAACGTTCATGTTTGTGATTCTCTTTCACATATTGAACTCCTTTTATCAACGTTAAATTCTCTTTAACATTATGGCCTGATATTCCACTCGACATACCCAAGATTTTGATAAGAGCATCCAATTTTTACCTTTACGAACAACGTGATAAACTAGAAATAACAGTTCCTCGTGAAGATAACCCATTGTTAGTCGAGTATTGAAATATCTAATTATCATAAAATATCGAGGCTTGTAAGAGAATAAATTATAATAAATATTTCTAGGCTAGCTTCGGCAGCCGGCACAATTCATATCCTCGCCGCTAGATGAAAACAGGCTGTGGATTTTCATTTTCATTTCTAGGCTAATTAATAAAGTTAATCGCTAGAAATATTCGGCTCCATGGCAGAGTTGTCAGTATCTTGGCTTTTGTTCCCCGGGGTTTCAAGTTCGATTCCCGGCATAAATGGTTCATTCCATTGGCTCAGGGAATGAACGTTTATACCTTCCCCAACATTCACGCAACTTACAGACCACACACAACACTAACTTCCAATAGGCAAACATGTAATTTCCTATACAGGGCAGACGCCACCCTCCCTCGTCAGATTGTCTGCTTTACTAGGGCTGAACCAGACATAGATATAGCCATGCAGAACTATTATTATTATTATCACTTGTAATATAACACCCTTGTTAATGCATGATGAAACACAGGACGCAATAGTTATCATTACCAAGCACAGTTCAGGAGTGTCTGATCAAAAGGTGATACTTCCCCTTTAAGAATGTTGTGGGAAGAGCGGAAGAAACGTAAAATAAAGGGTACATGGAACGTACCGATTATCGAGTTTGCACAACTTTGAAGAAATTACATCTTTCTGGTCGGGATTGCTTATGGCAATCGGTAATATTCAACTACTGTAAAGCATGTGGACGAAATACTGATTTATATTATGGAAATGGAAATAGAAACTAGTGACTGTAATGTTCGTCCATTCTTACCGTTTTCAGTTTCATAATTTTGTATTTTTAAGATTCTGTTCCACGACTTTTGAAGAAAGGCTACAACATTATAACATCCTTAACGTAAATTTATGCCTTTCCATAATTAGTAACATCCAGAACAGTCTTTATGTTTGAGACCTCCTGTAACTCAAAAGCATACAATTCAAATGTCCTCGGACACTCCCGGCACTAAAAGCCATACGCCATTTTATTTCATACAATTCAAAGTCATGTAAACTAAGAACGATTTATTTCACCTACAGGTACAATATGGACACTAAAAATTATCAGTGATCGAACCATATTCGAATAGAGTTTGTGAAATTTAGTTCATTTCAGGTCAATCGTGTTATGAGTGGTATTCCGTTTGGAATGTAGACCTAACCTGTTGCAAAAGCGCGTCATAAATATCTGGTAACAAATTCCAGGATTGTTTCTACAGTTGATAGTCCTATCGAGCTTGTATATCTCGCTGCACTATTTGTGCGTTACGGAATAATTCAGTCACGATGGCTTCACGTAAGGGTATGCGAAACAAATTGCATATAAGAAGGTTATTGAAAATGCAAATTGGTTTTATATATTTACGTCAATTTACTCGTAAACCGTCCGGTCCATGGCTAAATGGTTAGCATGCTGGTCTTTGGTTCAAGGGGCCCAGTGTTCGATTCCCGGTCGGGTGGGGGATTTTAACTTTCATTAGTTAATTCCTATGGCTCGGGGGCCGGCTGTTTGTAACGTCTTCAGCATTAGATTTCATCACAGGTAGGGCCCCATCCTCACAGACGCGCAGATCGCCTACACGGCGTCAACTCGCAAGACCTGCGCCAGGCCTCTCCAAAGATCACACGCCATTATTATTATTACAATTATTATTATTATTATTATTATTATTATTGTTATTATTATTATTATTATTATTATTATTACTCGTAAAGTGGGTATTCTGTGCACTATTTGGAAAATCTTTGAACATTTTCGTCTGGTGCTAATTAAGGAAACTGGTTTCGCTAAAATTAATTATTCATAACAAGATGGATTCCTCGTTCGGCTTCTTCAGTGAACAGTCAGCATAGAGATTTTCATTTCTAATTATTTCGAGTTCGTTTCCCAGTCGGTTCTGGGATTGTAGCCACGTCTGGTTAATTGCATAGCTTGGTGCAAGAACTAGATTGCTCCAGTTTCTTTCCGCAGTCATGAACCAGCAGGAACAGTTAATCTAACCCGGTCTGCTTAATTTCCGTTATTACAACGCAGTAAATCAACTGAATAGTCATGTTCTTTCACGGATAGATAGAACAATACTTTACAGATAGCAAACCCTGAAAAATTAACCCTTAATTGGTATATTGAACTTGAGTCATGTAACTAGTACGGTGCGGGTCAAAACAAAGTAAATGTTATTTTAATGGTGCTTACTCACTAGCAATGTACGCAAAAAACCTTTTTACAAGCGAATGGACCACTTAGGATCAGGTTACAACTTCATTTCTTTCTCATCGTGCGGAGTTCCCTCTGTGTCCAATGCGTTCCCAGGCCTGCGTCCGTTGTTCACCTCTCCTGGCACTTCCGGTCTTCTTAGTCCTTCCTGAGGCTTGAACCCCTTTCAGATTTTTCACTGTATTCCTGAGGTATTCCTTTCTAACAGTTGGACCTCCGAGACGTTTAACCTTTCCATTTCCTTCCTCGTTTCCTTAATCCATACCTTAGTGGTCTTTTTTTCTCCAGAAGTAATCAAATATCTGTTTGGTAAGTCTGTGCGGATGTCGGAAAAACGCCACTCTCCTCTTCTGCATGGTTTCCTAGATCCTTTCCTCCTTCTGGTAGACTTTCTTGTTGCTCCAAAGTTTCCATCCGCTTTTTATATGGATTCTTTTCTCCACGGCCTCTAGCTTCTACAGCTTGTAGTTGATGAACAGGCATTCTGTTTTGAACAAGGTGTTTTAATGTTTTATTTTGGCATTCCAGGATAAACTCTTCTTATTGTAGATGTTTTCCCTCAAGCCATATGCTCTCTCTATTTCTGGATACGATGTTCCAGTACCGGTACAGCTTTTTCTAGTCCATTCTCCTGTGTGATCTCGCCAAGTTACTTGAACTTCTTAAACCATTCTATCCGTCCTATCTCTGTTAATAGGAATTTTGTCCCATCTTTTATGTTCGCCATGAATTTGGTCTTTTCTGCAGGGATTCTCAGTCCTGTTCGGCTGGCGATTCTTACAATGAAGTTAATCTGGATGGTTGCAACCTCTGGATTTTCCGGTAGTACAGCAAAGTCATCACCTAAAGTGAGGCACTTGATTTTAATCAACCGAGCTCGATAGCTGCAGTCGCTTAAGTGCGGCCAGTATCCAGTATTCAGGAGATAGTAGGTTCGAATCCCACTGTCGGCAGCCCTGAAAATGGTTTTCCGTGGTTTCCCATTTTCATACCAGGCAAATGCTGGGGCTGTACTTTAATTAAGGCCACGGCCGCTTCCTTCCCACTCCTAACCCCTTCCTGTCCCATCGTCGCCATAAGACATATCTGTGTCGGTGCGACGTAAAACAACTAGAAAAAAATTTAATCAATCCTGATATTATTTTACACAAAATTAGTTCTTCTGATAGCCAAACATTCAAAATAGAAAACTTCTTTTAATTTTTTACGTAGGTAACTTTCTCCAAGCACTGACAAAACTGTTAATCAAGTTAAGAATGTTTCATTTCAAGTTATTTGAAAAGGAATGTGTCATTAAATATACAAACAGAGACATTATGATATTTGTAGCACTTGGCTAATATTGGGTCACGGTATATGTAAAATCGCGTGGTACACTTTCCTCATATCGGTGTCTGGAGTGCATTACGTGATTTTCTAGTCCCATCTACCCATTGTTCACTTTCGGTGTAACCTTTAAACATTTTCATATTACGGCCCGATATTCCACTCTGCATACCAAAGATTTTGATAAAAGCATCCAATTATTACTATTATAAACTAGAAAAAATTAGATGGGTCATTATTAACGTCAACATTGTATCCGTTTCATGTAAAGCAGGCAGAATTTGATCCTCACAATAAAGCCATATTTCTCTTGATCTGCCCGGCATGTTTGCTAGCAATATCGATTCACCATACAGTAAACGTTCGCTAATAAAACATAACCAAAGAAATAAAGAAGAGGGTCATAAAATAAAATAGCGATCTAATAAAATATATACACTCAACAACACAAAATTGGCTGTTGCAGAAGACGACCTTCTTTCAAAACCGTCATGTTTGAAATAGGATGAACATATTGTCCAGGTGGTAGTATTCCATTTATTGTCTCTTTTCCCGCCGGCTATCCACAGGTTACGATCTACCTTGCGTTTCGAGAATGTCTAAATTTAGATATTTATTTTTCTCGGCCAATTATTGTGCAGTTTAGTGGCCAACACTCGCAGTACGAAGAGGTTCAAGCAGGCCAAAGCGCATTAAAAACCAACAAGAAGTTTCTGTGGGGATTCAGTGAACACTCAGTTGTACAGGCGATGGGGGATGAGGCTGCGTTTGGTATCTTGATGCCCTCGGTGTGAAAATGGGATTGAAATTAAAGGGTACAGATCTCTGCATATGGTTATGAGCGTATTTAGGGGTTGTAGTAAGGATGCAAAAGAAAGGACATATAAGTATTTGGTAAGACCCCAACTAGAGTATGGTCGAGTGTATGGGACCTTCGCCAGGATTACTCGATTCCGGAACTGGAAATAAATCCCAAGACAAGCAGGTCGTTTTGTTCTGGGCGATTTCCGATAAAAGTGTAGCATAAACAAAAATGTTGCAAAGTTTCAGATGGGAAGACTTGTGAGAAAGGAGGCGAGCTGCTCGACTATGTGGTATGTTCCTAGCTGTCAGTGGAGAGATGGTGTGGAATGACATTAGTAGAAGAATAAGTTTGAGTGGTGTCTTCAAAAATAGGAAAGTTCACAATATGAAGATAGTTGTAATTCCATGGCACAAATTGGGGCAAACGTTCGTTTAAAGGAATGGGAGTTAGTGATTGGTATAATTTATCACACGAGATGTTCAACAAATCTCCAAATTGCCGGGCTGAGTGGCTCAGACGGTTAATGCGCTGGCCTCCTAACCCCAACTTGGCAGGTTCGATCCTGGCTCAGACCGGTGGTATTTGAAGGTGCTCAAATACGACAGCCTCTTGTCGGTAGGTTTACTGGCACGTAAAAGAACACCTGCGGGACAAAATTCCGGCACCTTGGCATCTCCGAAGACCTTAAAAAGTAGTTAGTGGGACGTAAAGCAAATAACATTATTATTATTATTATTATTAATATTATTATTATTATTATTATTATTATTAATCTCCAAATTGTTTGCAGTTAGTTAAGAAGAGACTGGGTAAGCTACAGGTAGGTAATCTACCATCTGGGCGACTACCCTGAATGCAGAACAGTGGTGATTGATTGATTGATTGATTGATTGATTGATTGATTGATTGATTGATTGATTGATTGATTGGTTGATTGATTGATTGATTGATTGATTGATTGATTGATTGATTGATTGATTGATTGATTGATTGATTGATTGATTGATTGATTGATTGATTGATTGATTGATTGATTGATTGATTGATTGATTGAAAAACCGAAGAAGAGTACCCACAGTATGTAGGCATTTGAGCCCTCTGACGCTCACCGTGCTAGTTGAGGGTTATGGACCAGAAATTGGAGCTATCGAGTTCTTGCACCAAGCACTTAAATTCCTCTAGCTTGGGATGAGTGTTGGTGTTCTTAATGCATATTTTCATTGACATACATCACGCTGCACTTAACACCTCCACAAGAAATATAGAATAGGGAATATCGTCCCATAAGAATTGATACCGCATATCTTACAATGCTCTTCCCATCTATTATGTTACTTAAGACTGGTCACGCCTCCCAGTCACATACGGACATGCAGTTCATCAGAACAATTTATGATATGTTCGTTTTCCTATACCGTCGTGTAAAGGAAAATGAACCTTACCTTACCGAACCGTACGGTATATCTGCATGACGTTTATGCACAGTCCTGCAGTATAATGTATTTAAGAATCAGTTTCCTTTATACTACAGCATAGGAAAATGAACACAACGTAAATTGATCTGATGGCTCATACCCACAAGTGGCTGGGAGACGCGACCAGTCTTACGGAACATTATGGATAGGAAAAGCATTGTCAGATACGGGATATCAATTCTTAAGGGACGATATGTCCCTCAACGTAGGGTTGACGTCAGTTAGTTTTACAAAGACGATGCAGTGAGTTTCATAAGCATGATAAGAAACACACTTGAACGAATAACTGCTCTTTAAGTTTGAGATGCTTAACATGTAGGTTAAAGAAACACAACAAAAAGAGAACTGAAACACAAAGATCACCGAGCTCGATAGCTGCAGTCGCTTAAGTGCGGCCAGTATCCAGTAATTGGGAGATAGTAGGTTCGAACCCCACTGTCGGCAGCTCTGAAAATGGTTTTCCGCGGTTTCCCATTTTCACATCAGGCTAATGCTGCGGCTGCACCTTAATTAAGGCCACGGCCGCTTCCTTCCCATTCCTAGGCCTTTCCTATCCCATCGTCGCCATAAGGCCTATCTGCGTCGGTGCGACGTTAAGCAAATAGCAAATAGCAAAACGCAAAGATCAGAGTAGAAATATAGTAAGAAATTAAGTGGAAGAACACAAAATGCAAATAAATCTGAAGGCCAGAGTGATAAAGAAAGGGAAACATTCATAGAAAGGTAAATATTAATTGTATTCACGGAATGAAATACTTGTTTTCTCTACCATATTTGAATGTTATTTTTTTATTTTTTTTTTTTTTGCTAGTTGCTTTACGTCGCTCTGACACAGATAGGTCTTATGGTGACGATGGGACAGGAAAGGCCTAGGAATGGGAAGGAAGCGGCCGTGGCTTTAATTAATGTACAGCCCCAGCATTGGCCTGGTGTGAAAATGGGAAACCGCGGAAGACCGTTTTCAGGGCTGCCGACAGTGGGGTTCGAACCCACTATCTCCCGGATGCGAGCTCAGAAATGCACGCTCCTAACCGCACGGCGAACACGCCCGGTCATTCGAACGGTGCCTCGTAAAATTTGAAGTACCGAGAAATGTCATATACTGCTATAATATCCAAGAACAGATGCTCAAACAGCGACCAGCACTGTAATGGTAGTGGGAGATAAACTGGCCGTGGAATGGGGTAGGATGTTAATTGGTGTAACCCAAATTAGCCTTCCGGGTTGCTTCTCACGTCAAAGTTGTCAAAGCAGGTCAACTGAGCAAATTATGCATTAATTTCTGACTAATGGTTCCGGATACTTGTGGGAGCTCGCCCCCTTCCAGCATCTACGGTATAATGAAGGCAAATTGTTGGGCTTTTCGGGGAAGGAAGGCCGAGGAGAATTATATTGCCCTAGTAAGCAAGGGCATTAGTAACCAGCTTAGTGATTCTAAGAATACATCTGTACCTTTCTCTCAGAGCTACTTAATAGACAATTCGTTATAAGGCATAGTAATTATAACGTCCGTAAGGTTCATAGATTAAAAAATACTAGAATCACATGTCATACATGGTGCCAATAATAATAGCAATTACGAATGCCTGTCAGGCGACATCTGTTCATAAATTTCGAAATATCCTTAAGGCGACACTCCGAAGATAAAAAGATATTTTTCCTAATGCTTAGATTTTCACGAAACTTTTTGGGAATGTCACCTACATAAAAATAGAGATATCACGAATATTTCTTCCATATACAATTAATAGTTTTTCCAAAATACTTTTTGAAATTTTTTATTCCACTTTTTCATGAAATTTAATTAACATGTTAATGTAAATTCGTAATTAGGTAGATAATACTTCATTCAAAAGCACTACGTACCGATTTTACTGTACATAATTTATATAAGGAGATATATCGTACAAAATTTTGTGTATTTTTTACGTTCTAAAATTTTGGGCTTAAAAATCCCTACTACTTGAAAAAATCCTGCAATCATAAATTCCAAATGCAGGATTCTTAATATAGCTGTGATACATTTACCATACAAATTTTGTCACATTTAGCAGAATATTGTGGGAGAAAATGGCGTTTAAATGTAAAATTACAATTGGCAAACACAGCATGATTACAGTGATAAATTGTTTTAATTCAGCGGAATAACTTCGTGACAAGGAAAAAGAAACTCAATCCTTTCAATTTCAGTCATAAAAAATTTCACCAAAATGAACAAAATATAGATTTTATCTCCGGAGGGTCGCGTTATTATTTATTACAAGTTGTTTTACATCACACCGACCCAGACAGGTTTTATGGTGACGATAGGACAAGAAAGGGCTAGGAGTGGTAGGGAATCGGCCGTGACCTTAATAAGCTTCATCCCCAGCATTTGCCTGGTGTGAAAATGGGAACCCACAGAAAACCATCTTCAGGGCTGCCGACAGGAGGGTTCGAACCCATTATCTCCCGAATACTGGATTCAGGCTGCACTTAAGCGACTGCGCCAGCTCATCTGGCCAATGTTACAAGCCACTGCATGACTATTTGAAACCAATAAATCTCACTTCCTAATATACAGAATAATTACAAAAAAATTCCCTTATCCAATAATTAAATACAATAATATGCGTAATACCTAATTATTACAGTCTAAATGATGAGAAACAGAATATAAAATCTAATGAATCGGGTTAATAATAATAATAATAATAATAATAATAATAATAATAATAATAATAATAATAATAATAATAAATACCGAATGGAATCTGTAACCCTGTTGTACGATTACAGTATCTTTATAAGACTGTGCTTGACCTGGGGAGTAATGGTCCATAGATAGGAAGTGCCCCAGTATTTTCTAAGAATTGAAATGGGATTACTGAGGATAGCTGATGGAGGGGTAATTACAGGTTTGATCGCTTCTTGGTCCTGTAGAGACACCTCGGAGCACGAGGATGGCTCACATACATGAATGCAGGTGCGGCCATTAACCTCACTTATCCATAGAGCTCGGTTTACAGGAGAAAATAATTGCCTAAAAGAAGCACTTCATAAATACAATTGGATCATCAATTATTATAGACAAACGATATGATGGCACGAGAAAGGGAGGCAGCTAGAAGTGTACAAATTATTACGTTTGTACAACCTTATTACTCTGATAGCATACAAAGTAAAATGTTAATACACTTTTATAACAGCTTTCACAAGCTTCTCTGTTGAGGATGAAGAGGAAAGGGAAGATCTTGCTTTCTGTAGCTATATCCCATCAGAAGTGGTTTCTTTCCCGACGTTCAAAACTTCTTTTTCTCGTGCTAGCTTCTTATCATCCCCATGAATCACTGAGCAATACGGCCTGGCTCTTCTCGCAAGACTCCCAGCCGGGTGCTCTGGGGAGGGGAACCAATCGAAGCATAAGTTACATTGTTATCGCGTGTGCGTTTCATCTCCACGAATAATATTAAATTCCCTTCACATGTTTTACTGTATTAAACTGAGCAATCATTCCATTAAGAGTTCGATTCTGGTGATAAACATTCTTACTGAAAACATTTTGACCGAGCTCGATAGCTGCAGTCGCTTAAGTGTGGCCAGTATCCAGTATTCGGGAGATAGTGGGTTCGAACCCCACTGTCGGCAGCCCTGAAGATGTTTCTCCGTGGTTTCCCATTTTCACACCAAGCAAATACTGGGGCTATACCTTAATAAAGGCCACGGACGCTTTCTTTCCATTCCTAGCCCTTTCCTGTCCCACCGTCGCTGTAAGACATATCTGTGTCAGTGCCACGTAAAGCAACTAGCAAAAAAAAAAAAACATTTCGTCTACAGTAGAACGCGTGAACACTTGCTCTACCAATCTTCCCATGATTGAGGGAGATTCTTCTGACATACTGGGGAGAAACGCTGGTAATTTTACGATTGCTAAAACCTAAGAAGATGGAATGTTCCTAAATTTTACAATCGGTGAAATTAAATTACATGCAAATTATTACCTTTGTATTAATATTACTCTGATTTCCTTCTGGGAACTTAATTTTTCGTATAAAAGCCACTTTATACAAGTGGAGGTACATTTCTCCCCCCTAGTGCACCGCCACTGTATTGTCCTACAAAGGAGGCTTTTAGCGGTGTCTCAACGAAGCACTTGCAGCCAGTGACTTGCAAAAGAACAACCTGACGAACCCACAACAACGCTGAGGCGAAACACAGGTAATTTCGCGATTGAAATGGCTTATAGAGTAGTAATTAACTGCCTGAAATGTATTTTGCTTATCACAATTATTCAAGTTTAATTTCATAATTGGCCGGGCTGTGTGGTTCAGACGGTTGTTGCGCTGGCCTTCTGACCCCAACTTGGCAGGTTCGATCCTGCCTCAGTCCGGTGGTATTTGAAGGTACTCAAATACGTCAGCCTCGTGTCGGTAGATTTACTGGCACGTAAAAGAACTCCTGTGGGACTAAATTCCGGCACCTGGGCGTCTCCGAAGACCGAAAAAGTAGTTAGTGGGACGTAAAGCAGTAACATTATATATTAGTATTAATTCCATAATTGGGCCGATGACCGATGTTAGGCCCCTTTAAACAACAAGCATCATCATCATCATCATCATTATTTCCATAATTATTCAGATATAATTAGGAACCTTAGGATGTGTAGTTCCTATAACGTCGCGCATATACTATGGTGTGGCATAACAGCAGGCCACTCCATATAAGGTAAAATAAAGAGTCAAATGCTTGAATGATTTTAACATTTACAGTCGATGAAATTAATTAAATTACAATTTCCTTCTGGGCTCCAATTCAATCTGTGAATATCATTTCATTAAGTAATTATACAAGAGTAATATTTATTTATTTATTTATTTATTTATTTATTTATTTATTTATTTATTTATTTATTTATTTATTTATTTATTTATTTATTTATTTCGGTTTCAGACACTAACAGGACAGCCTTAGAAACTTACTATGGCTGTAATAATAATGATTATACGCTTCAGAGACTTTGATTATGAGCTGATATGGGCAAGGTGTTTAGTTAGCAAAAACAGAACGAAGAATAGTATTCTACCGAAGATTCTGGGTAACGGATAGGTTGATGGGGAGGAACCTTTGACTTCCGATGAAGAACATTACTGCTCGATGGAAACCAGTAACATAATAAATTATGAAAAAAGATTAATGCTCTGTGGGCACATCTTCCGACTGACCGACTGACCAAGAAAATGTGGAACTTATTGAAAGCAAAACAACGTAGCTGATGTGGTTCCAAGAATATTAGACCGGAGACAGGTCAGTATCCCTGGAAATAAAATCAGCGACAGGGATAAATATGCACGAATGGTCAAAAGCTATCACAGGTCAAAAGTGAAATCATAGTCCAGAAGACGGAGGGCACCGTGCGTGAAGTGTATACGAAGAGAATGATGGGCTCAAGAGCAATTGACAGGATGTTAAGGCTGGCAGACCAACAAGGTTTAAACTTTGGAAATGAGATTGTTTGTTAATACGCTGCCCACAAAGGTTCATTTCCAATGTAATAATAATAATAATAATAATAATAATAATAATAATAATAATAATAATAATAATAATAATAATAATAATAATCATAATAATAATAATAATCATAATCATAATAAATAATAATAATAATAGTGGGGCCGATGATCAAGATGTTACTCCTCTTTAAACAACAATCATCATCATCATCATCATCATCATCATCATCATCATCATCATCATCACCAATAATAATAAAACAGAGGTGATAACATTTATTTTTCTGTTTCAATGTCATGCACAAGAGAACGTATGGTTTACGTTTGTTAATATTATTATTATTATTACTATTATTATTACTACTCAGATACTGTATTTGCTTAAATATATAAAATAATAGGTTTTATCCTGTATCTTCTCATCCTACTATTGGATTGATTGTGTGGTTGGGTCACGTAGCTGTCAGTTTATTTCCCGAAGAGTGTCGGTTCGAACACGGTCGGAGGCCCTGACGATGGTTATCCATGGTTTCCCACTTTTACACCAGGCAAATGCTAATAGGGCTGTCCCTTAATTAAGGTCGCGGTCGCTTCTTTCCCACTCCTAGCGCTTTCCCATCCCAACTTTGCTATAAGGTGTATCTGTGTCGGTGCGCCGTAAAGCAACATGTTGCATAGCATTTACTGAAGAAAGAACCTTTGTAAGAGTAAGGATTTACACTTGGACGTAGCCATCTGGTCATCATCATAAACCGTACCTGCTGCACTGCTATGTTTTGGCTTTACTCGCTGAAGCTATTGTTGCTGCTGCACCATCTGCCTGAATTTTCACTCTTTCGCTGCATCCGTTGTTGTGGCGTTTGGGCTTACCAGCAACCATTGCCACTCTTCAACTGTGTTCCATTCGTGTTTCTCTTTTTACGGTGTTCTTGATCAAGTCCAAGCATTTTAGTCTCGGCCTACCTCTTGTTCTTCTGCCTTCAATGCTAGCCGCCATCATCCGCTTCGATATCCTTCTCTCTCCCATCATCTTAACATGTCCGAACGTTCTCAATTTCTCTCTAAAAGCTTCTCTACTATTAATTCTTTCTTAATATCTTCATATCTTACCGTATCTGTTGTGTACGAAAGCAAACACTTGTACAAACACGAACATATTTTTATTCATTCGCCAGGGTACAAGTATTCATTCAGTTTAAATAGCACTGAAACTAAAGGTTGTTCTCGCTGGTGACCACGAAAATTAACTCTGCACATTATTTACAAAATGATACGTATGAGTGGGGATGACTGTTGTCAGTTTCTGAGTCTGCTTTAAGTCACAATAATATTCTCGTTGCCAAAACACAAATATTAAAAGAAGTCCTATCTTAAAACACATGAAATCAACAATAAGGAATTAAGTCCTCCTGAACAGTGTTAAATGGGACATAGAATATGTCACGAATATGCTGAAGACAAAGAGGACTACAGTGAGAAGGAGAAAGGGAATGGCTCCTTCCAAACCACACGACCTCTGTCAGTCCACCTGTCCAGACCACGCCGTCTGATGCGGCATGCATGCTATTCTTACTTATATCTCAAAAAGTAATTGTCCGATTTTGAAAATACTTACATATTTGAACTTGTACGCAGATGAACTTTTGAATCAGCTGTATAAATTTGTGCCGTTCCACTTAAACGTATGGAGTTAGTATCAATATCTCGGTTGTTAATCATCCCATGAGACCAAGTAGCACATTATTTTATAAAACCCTGTGTACCATTTACGAATATGAAAACAGAATGCTGATATATTTAATGGTTTAGAAGTTATTTGCGTGTAACATGTTAGGTGAATAACCCTGTATATTTATTTTTGCGAGAAAAACAAGCGTTCACAGGAACTGCGTTCTTGTCTCCGTTTTACAGGTCTAATTGCCGACAGGGTTTTGTATACCGATATGACAGTGGAACTGAATGGCACATTGGATATGTCAGATGATGACTTTGATTTCGAGGAAGACAATATTGAAACACCGTTATTTGACCTCGTCTCCAAAAATGTTGCTCCTAACCCTGCATCCACAACAACGGCTGAACGATGCCTAATCCCAATAACTTATAAGAAGAAGGTCGTCGAATATTGGCGAAACAAAGGTGGGAAACAGAGGAGCTTCGCATCAGTGAAACACAGGTTTTGTAAAATAAAGCTCCGGCAAGAGCTTTACAGGTGGGAGCAACAACTGGAAAACGGTGGGACAATGGGAGAAAAAAATAAATTTGTTACGAAGAAGACTTATCAAAAGTTCAAAGAAAGTAGACAACGAAACAAAATTGTTCATCATATATAAATATTAAAAAATGGGCCTCAAGGTACGCTCGTCTAGTTAACTACGACACGTTTCGAGCGTCTCATTCCTGGGTAATGAGTTTTTAAAAGAAATTCAAAATTGGATCAAGAAAAATTTGCAAATTCGTATCTAAAATGTACCGATTTGAACAAGAAGATACTACAGTAATTGTAACGCGACACTGTCTGTTGAAGAAGTGTCGCAATTAATAGCAAGTCACAGCCCAGAGTGCGTGTTTAATACTGATCAGTCTGGTTTTCATGAAGAGTTCCATTCTGGCAGGACCCATAATGAACGAGGAGATAAAGTCGTATCAACGGAAGCAGAATCTATGAATTCACTAACTCATAGCTACACAATACAGCCAATAATTTCGGCAGATGGACAACTCCTGCCGAAGTTGCTAGTGGTGTTGAAAGAAAAAAATGGCAAATTTGGTCCTAATATAGAAAAAAAACTATTTACCGCACCAAATGTGTACACTTTGCCTTCAAAGTCTGTAAAAATGACCAAAGAACTTGTACAGAAATGGTTACGGGATGTTTATTGTGAGCTAGTACCAGAGTACAGTGTTTTAGTTCTCGATTCCTGGACCGGAAAGGAAGAAGAAAATATTTTAAATGCTAAAATTGGGAGTAAGAAAATCATTAATGTTCAAACAATTCCGAAAGGAGCCACTGGATTTATCCAGCCGTTAGATGGTTTGGGCTTCCGCATTTGGAAGCAATTTATACGTACTTTGTACGATTTAATTTTGTTAAACTCGTTAGACATCAAGGTACGTTTAAGGAACAACATTTTAAAAGTGCAATATTTGACGCACATCCAGTTCTCCTCTCCGCGTTTTCGTAGCATGTGGCAGTACAGTTGGTACAAATGTGGCTATGTTAACAAGAAACCTTCACAATTTGTTAATCCAGTCGATTATTGTTTCAAAGAAGAGCCTTCCTATAATCATTGTAATACTTGTGAAAGCGACAGCGCTGTAAGATGTGCATGGTGCACACAGTATCTGTGCCTTGTACACTTTTTTGTAAACAATCACTATTGCACTAATTACAACGAGTAACAAGAACTCGGGCGTGAATTCTTCAAAACTTATTGGCATCGTTGTTCAAACATCGTCCTTTGTACACTTATTTCATGTGCTGTATTCATATTTACGTTTTGCACATCTAATCGGGAAGTTAAGGGGAACGCGCTAACTATACGCTGCCTGGCTGCTGGCGCGGCTCGACACAGCTCACGTCCGCTGCTTCGCTCCTCCCTACCTCTCCGCCAAATCCCGATACTTCCGCGGCACTTCTAATTTTACGACTATTTATTTGTTCTATTTTGGCGTTTAAACTTGCTCTGGAGACATGCAGTTTTCACCTTAGCATTCTACTGCCTCCCACGAATATTCCTACCAAATTTGAACAGAATCCGAGTGAAACAAATGTATGTGTTCCCTCGTCAGTCATAAAAGGGAACATACTTAATGAAGCCACAGCTCATTTGTATGATAGAAATTTGTTTTCAAGGTTAAGCTCACATACTTTAGACCTAAACCCAATGGACACGCACGTTTATCGCCTTATTAGCATAATTTCATCACTGTTCTTGTCCGGCTCCATGGCTAAATAGTTAGCGTGCTGGCCTTTGATCATAGAGGTCCCGGGTTCGATTCCCCGCAGGGTCGTGAACTTTCAGCATCATTAGTTAATTTCCCTGGCAGGGGAGCTGGGTGTATGTGTTGTCTTCATCATCATTTCATCCTCATCACGACGCGCAGGTCACCTACGAGCGTCAAATCAAAAGACCTGCACCTGGCGAGCCGAAACCGTCCTGGGATCTCCCGGCACTGAAAGCCATACGCCATTACATTTCATCACTGTTCTTGAAAATACGCATGAATCATATTATAAGAGAGTTGAGTGTGAACAGGTCTACTTCTAAGCATTTGTGAATTGATATACCAATGCTTCTTTTCGTTTAATAGTAAAATAAAGGAGCTAATAATTCTAATTAGTAAGTTAATTTTATTATTTATATTTTTTTGCTAGGGGCTTTACGTCGCACCGACACAGATAGGTCTTATGGCGACGATGGGATAGGAAGGGCCTAGGAGTTGGAAGGAAGCGGCCGTGGCCTTAATTAAGGTACAGCCCCAGCATTTGCCTGGTGTGAAAATGGGAAACCACGGAAAAACCATTTTCAGGGCTGCCGATAGTGGGATTCGAACCTACTATCTCCCGGATGCAAGCTCACAGCCGCGCGCCTCTACACGCACGGCCAACTCGCCCGGTGCATTATTATTATTATTATTATTATTATTATTATTATTATTATTATTATTATTATTATTATTATTATTATTATTTCTATATGCTTCTTATTATTCTAATTACCTCCCGTCAAATATTCGCGTTTCGGCTATTATTTTACATGAATGCTTCGGGATAGTGTAATGACGTAAGATGGTGGCGTCCGTACGCTTACGGATTCAGAATCCTGCTGCTCATTGCCAGTCTAAATCTATATATCTGTGGTTTCGGTTTCGGGGAGTGAAAACGCCGCTGGGCGGTCTGAGTTTATAAGAGAAACCATGTACGTACGTACATACATACATACATACATACTGCGGTTCTTGGCACCGGGAACTGCAAGGAATCTGAACTGCTGGGAGGTGAGTTTTGATTTTAAATATGATTAATACGCTGTCAAGTATTCGAACAGCAGACGGCTCTGTAAGAAGCTAATGCCAGTTATCACGTGACTGTGGAAGAGAGTTGGAAAGTAATATGTTAACAATATTGTTCTTGTACTTTGGTCCACCTCAAGAGACTCCAGAGTGAAGAGGGGCCCATTAGTGAGGTAGTAGATACTCTTACAGGTGTCCCTCGCATTTAGGTAGTACCAAATGCCAACTGACCTCACAGGTTTTAACACAGGTTGCGAGTCACTTTTGAGTTGGTCGCATTCGGTGTTTAGTACAACAGCTAGCATGGGTAAATAAAACTTAGTAGCCATCTTATCCTATTCAAGCACCTTCATTTTAGTCTATTAGACATTCTGTCCACACGTCCAAGGAAGAGAATCATGGTGTGCGGGTAACTGGGAGTTAAGTGAGGAGCTGTTTGACATAAGGGGTAGTGTACCTAGCCATGAATGCCACGCTATACGACTGAGGGAATCATAACACTGACTACATGTTGTTTTAACATATTCTGGTTCCCTGTGTGGAGAATGGAGGTATTGTTTGGTTTAATTAGCTGAAATAAAAGTATAAACATTCTGTACGTATACTGTACTTAGGCCGAACATTTACACTCCACTCGTCTTAATATTCTGTGGGAGGTTTCTTTCTGTTGTTGTGGAACTGTGTGATTTCCTTTTAGTTATCAGAAATCCGGCTCCATGGCTAAATTGTTAGCGTGCTGGACTTTGGTCGCAGGGGTCCCGGGTTCGATTCCCGGCATGGTAGGGAATTTTAACCTTAATTAGTTGATTTTGCTGGCACGGGGGCTGGATGTATATGTCATCTTCGTCATCATTTCAAACTCATCACGACGCGCAGGTCGCCTACGGGAGTCAAAACAAAAGACCTGCACCTGGCGAGCCGAACGTGTCCTCGGACACTCCCGGCACTAAACGCGATACGCCATTTCAGTTATAAGAAAACTCTTCAGGAGACATATCAACTGTCTCAATATCGTAAATATAGAAAGCATTCCGTTTGTGAGGGAATGATGAAGTCTGGACCTGCACTCTCCTGAGCAACTTCCCTCATACCAGGAAAAAAAAAGAGACATGTTCGCAATCATTCATGTTTTGGTAAAGTACATCCCCATCTAATGATGGCGCCAGACAGATCCTTCACTGAGCTAGCTTGCTTCTGAACATTTGTTCGCGTCAAAATGTATCATATCTTACAAGGAAATTGATGAAAGCCTTTCAAGAAATTCGGTTGAATTTCTCACTGAAATTACTTTTAAGCCTGTAACGTATCAATCATTCTTCTTATATATCATAGCCGCTATTTTAGGCGTATACAATGTCTTGAGGAAGAAATGTACAACAAGAGCAAGAAGCGATTAAGCAATATCCCCTTAGGAAACTTAAGATGGCCTTAAAAATATCTAAATCTGCTAATTCTTACATCGGCTGGCTGGGTGAACTATGTGCCGCAACGTGCATTCTCAGTAATTCCAACCTTGATCTGAAGATGACAGCTTCTCCATATGAGCGCAGCTAACTGATTATGGGCGGTCATATTCACTATTCTGTGAGCCTGTACTTACAACCTCTCTTGATGACACCTCAGACTCTACCACTGGTTATCGAGTTTGTTACCATTTAAATCTACATGTGGTTTTTATTGTTTTATTTTTCTTTACGTCGAACCGACAGTGCGAGGTCTTATGGCGACGATGGGATAGGAAAGAGCTAGGAGTGGGAAGGAAGTGGCCGTGGCCTTAATTAAGGTACAGCCTGGTGTAAAATGGGAAACCACGGAAAACCATTTTCAGGGCTACCGTCAGTGCGTTGCGAACCCACTATCTCCCGGATGGAAGCTCACAGCTCCGCACTCCTAACCGCACCGTCAATTCACCTGGTTAAAATATATTTTAGGTCATTCTGATAGTCCAAAGTATCTACTCTACCAAATCCGGAAAATTGTTTCAATATTTAGAGAATAAGTAGTAAGTATCAAAACAAGAAGTAGCTTACTATCAAGAGTCCTATATCTATATCTTCCGAGGAATGTGCAAATGTACAGCATCACTGCAAGAGCAGCATATCTTCAATGTGAGCCCGTTGGCTAACAACAAATGATGCACCTGAATGCAGTCGTTTTCCACTACGTATGTTTGTGTTTGTATCAATGGGACGCCTAAGCGGAAGGAAATACGTAGAGCTCGTAAAACGCGAACTTATTCCACGCTACAGTATTACTGCACCAGTCGGGCGTTATTTTCATATCTGTTAAATCGGAGAACGTGAAGGATAAATGACCAGCATATAGAGGAAGTAGAGCACAGTCCCTTGAACGCTTTAGTCAGATCCTCAGACTACGTGACCACGTCCTGCATACATACTAGTGGGGTGGTACACATTCAATTGCTTCCCTTACACACAATCCGAGTCCGTCTGAATGTTGCCAGAGAATAAGCTTCTTACTATAAAACGGGAAATCTCATTACTAATTTTAACCATTGGGGAACATTTAACTTGGAATATTTGTAATCTCCTCCTACAATGAGGAATATTCTCTTTTATTTCTAGTTTAATTCCCTCAACTTTCTTCAATACTCCGTCCTGTGAAGAGTGGCACAAAGTTTGGTTAATCATATAGCTGCTATCACAGGAAGTTCTCAGAGTTGGAGATTACAGCCAGCATAGTAAAAAGGAATAAATGTGCAGTGAGAAGAAAAAATACACATTCCATTCTGAAGAGCAAGGCTTTTCTTTATGAAGGTAGATCGACATGTATGAACTTTCAATCACGGCACAACTTCATAATCAATACAGAAAAGAAATTAAATTATTGCTTGTGTTACAATTTTAAAATAAGGCAACGAATAATCCTTCTTTCGTTCTTTCTGGATTTCTGTCTCTGCCACTTTTCCCTCATTCTGGTGGTGTTGCGGGTATGATATGTGTCGTACGCCTACATATGGATTTTTCCCAGTGTTATTCTTTTGTAGTATAGTGTGTGGGGTGTAAATGTTTTAAGACGAACCCCCATTCCTCGAAACAGACATGTTGTTAACTATACGTGACTATAAACCCCTGCTCGACCGGAAATCGAACGACTGACCATCTACAACGAGGTCTGCTGCACCGACATCTAGCCAAGGAACCGGACAGACTAAAGAATTACGTAACTTAAAATTATTATCTCGAGGCCGTTATTTCAGGAAACGGAAGAATAATCCATGAATTTTATAGCAATATCCTTGAAACATAAAATACCGGTACATTATCATTATTAATAACACAGAGTGGATTGGCCGAGCGTATTAACGCGCAAGGGCTATAGAGCCAAGCTCCACATTCGGGAGACGAGTGGGTTCGACACCCACCGTCGACTGTCCTGAGAATGGTTTTCTGTGGTTTCCCATTTTCACTTCCAGGCAAATGCAGCGAAAGTTCTTATTGGCAAGGCTTCCACCCCTTCACCCAATTTTATTCACCATCATCCATTCCATTTTCATTAGCTACTCAGCTGAGGTTGGCGTTTGGAAGGGCATCCGGCCATGAAAACACGCTATATAATTTCATCTCACCTCATCCCCAACCACGTATCAGGAAACGGGGTGAAATGGTAGATATTATTATTATTATTATTATTATTATTATTATTATTATTATTATTATTATTATTATTATTATATGTCATTATCGGCCTTTTAAGGATCACGTTATTTCAGCTGTCTTATCTGGGCTTTCCTTTCTGCCCAGTGCTCTTTTCTTTCCTCAGTCCACGTCTTTCCCGTCCTCAGCTTTGGCCTTTCTTGAAAATTCCTGGTGGTCTTTTAGTTTCCTCCTGAGTGGGTTAAATTCTTGTATATATTGAATATTTATTCTGCTTCTTCTTCTTTTCTTCTTCCTCTTACTATTATTATTATTATTATTATTATTATTATTATTATTATTATTATTATTATTATTATTATTATTCGATACAGACATGTAAGGGCTTCTAAAACACAGCACCTTGCATTTTTTTTTCTTTCAAGCCAGAGATCCTTCAGCCTCTGACTTCTAATTACCACTCTGCAGAAATGTTACGCCTTTCTTGGAGGGAAAGAGAGCCTAATTCCTGCAGAAATCTTCTTAAGTAATATTCACCGTTGCCAAGTCCTACAGATCATCTTGAAGCCAGAGAGGTTGTTACTTCCACTTCTCTTGATGAATGCGAGTTTTGTTCGCCAACCTGTTGGTCCCCTATCTTTTGATCTGCCCTTAAAACATCCGTCTTCCCTTTTTCACGCTGACTGATTTCTCTTCGAATTTTTTGTAGAGCTCCTTGTTTGACAACATATCCGGGAACTTTCCTTGTCCCTAGAATGTTCCTCCAGAATTTTCTTTATTTTTTTCTTTATCACCGACATTCTCATTCTGGCTAAGGTTTCTGCAGCGTATAGGCACTCTAGTTCTCTTACTGTGTGATAGTGTCTATTTGACCTGATACGAAATTAATGGTAATGTCCATGATTTTAAGCATAGCCTAATGCCTCCCCCATTTATCTTGTCCTCAATGGGAAGGCTACGTCGACTCATCTCCCTGAGTCGCTCTCCCTGATGACTTTTCCAAATTAGAGTTGAACAAGAGTAGCGAATGGCCGTCCTATTTTTTTGTCTCGAAGGACTCTGAGAGCTCTCCCAAAAACTTCGCATTTGAGTAGGTATTTTTCAGGGTTTGGTGAAGTTTTCCTAGTGTTTTCTCGTCGACTCAACACCTCTTCAGAAATTTCCATCGGTGTATCACGATCTACGGAACCGTACGTTCGCTTGACGTCGACGTCATGATTACCATCTTGTTGCTGTTCATTAACTTTATTTTCATTAGGGATTTCATAATGAATATATGTTCAGCTCACAATCACCCATTCCTAAATCCCGCCAGGTATTAGCCTAACTGTTTGTGGAAGTGACCTTCTATTCTCCATTTTAGTGTTTTGGAGAGTACCTTTAACCAGCAGGAATCAAGGAGATACCTCTTTAATTATAATTATAATCAATAATTATTGATCATATTCATACGAAGAGGGTATAACTGCGTTTCTCAATTAATTAGGTATAACGTTTTCCCATATTTCATTTATAACTTCTCCAATCGCTCCACCACCCTCTCCCCAGTATATTTACGGAGTACTGCCGTGACGCATTCATTCCCCGTTTTTTAAATCGTTGATTATTTCTTTAATTTTCTTCTTGTTTAATGGAGAAGAGAATGGAAGTATTTGGCCATGGGATAAAATGTAAGCTTGTTATATAGAGCGTCGAAATTTAGAAGCGTTTAAAACTATTTGGCCGGCTTTTTGCAGTTTTCTTTGTTGCTCGTTATGATTTTCCCTTGTTTATTATTAAAGCATATGTTGCCAGGTGAGTACGCTCTAATCTTACTGTTGAATGTCTGGTAAAAGATTCTCATGTTATTCCTCTGAAACACCTTCTCGATTTTATTGAGCTGCTCTTTTTTGTAACTCCGTTTGGAATTCTTGATGATCTTGGCTGTCTTCTTACTTTGGATCCGAAGTTCTTCATAGTCCTCCGGTGTAGAGTTTCGTTTGTTCCAAGCACTAGAGCTTTCCTGTAGGATGGTTTCACGTTCATTATTTCAAAAGATATGCTTCCATTTGGCCAGAAGGTTCGTATCTTTTCCATCTTCTTGGATACTTCGAGCTATTTTATCCCTTTCGCAGGAGTCGTGAGTTTTCAGGTAGTTATTCTATTGCTTCCCGTAAGGAACTTCACTTTAATCCTCGTGCGATAGTATTCAGAGTCGAAGTCGGCTCCTCTTCGTATTTTGACATTCATCATCTCCTTCAGGATGCTCGTTGCTGTGTGGTCGATTCGAAATTGATACAATTTACAGTTAAATGAGAGTCGTGTTTCGTTTTCTTTGGATCTGTAACGAAATGTTTTGACATTAGTTTCCTTGATAATTATTCACATACCTCTATTTGTCTTCTACTTTTTAGATTCTTCCTTTGAACCGTGAGTATTTACCTACTAACTTTCTGTGCTACTTTTCTCTCCCTATTTGGGCCATGAAATCATTAACCAGGACTTTAACGTAGCTATCCGAAGTCTAGAATAATTCTTCCTCTAGCTGTGACAAACTTTCTGTTCTTTCTCTGGATCTCTCTCGTTATCTTCATTGAAAGGAGCATAGGCACTGACAATCGTATTCACTTTGTTTTCATTCTAGAGCGTTATTATGGACTACCGAGGGGATAGGGGCCTGGAGTATTTTATACCGTCAGGGATAGAGTTATTCACGAAGAAGTCCGTCCCTAGATTTATGGGGTTACTTCAATCATCGCGGTCTTCTTTTCCTTGATGGCTGGTTGTCCTATTATTATTCATATACTTCCCCATTCTGAAGATTTCATCCGACACAAATATAGCTTCCTAGACTGCTAAGATTTAAAGATTATCATAAATATCCGCCGGAATATCACGGAAGATTTAATGACTACGTAACTGGTGACATTCATCCAGTTTTGTCATGAACAAGAGAAACCCGGTACATCAGCAAACAAAAGCTTCCAGCTCATGTTCTAAACCTTATGATGCAATAAGATTCCGGGGATCCTTAGATACATGACGAAGTGGAGTTGGAAGTGATGAAAATGGCGATTCTTGCGATCAGACGCTAAAAATTATTGAGGCTTGGAGAATTTAGGTGAGTCATACATTTTAATTAACTCTTTCAGAAAATGAAAAATCATTTGTACATTTACAAATATTAAAAATACATATTAAGCCTCAATGATGTCAGTTTTCTTCTGAACAGATGTCAGAAACATTAACTGAAATTAGTGCGCCACAACTGTTAATGTCGTTCCGACAACATAGTACTTGTTCAAAATTATCATTTCATAATCAAAATAAGTTCCGTAGCTAATATTCTACTTGTACCTTAACGTACAGTAAGTAATATGACTCCATTGCTGATCTCAGAACAATTACAGGAGCAATAATATGAATATAGACAATCGTAACCAAGTGGTCTCAATTGGGCAACAATGAACGCCTCAGGTTTCTGTAGTTCATTATTGGTTGTTATAATGAGCTCTGCAACAAAGCTTTTCTTATCGTATTCTTTACAATGTTTCTTAAGTGTTGAAAGTTACTTCTTCGAAATTTGATGTCAGAATCAGTAATAAATTCTAAGAGCACCCAGTTTACACCTTCTTTACACATTTTTGAGTGTATAGTGAAGATGGACTCCTAGTGTTTAGATAGACTGACTGTGCATTCCAGAATTCTGTCTTTGAAAGGTGTTAAAATCGTGAGTTTGGGATGATTTTCGCCCTGATTTGTGATATATTATATTAAACACACCCTCCATCCAGACCGAGCGAGTTGGCCGTGCGGTTAGTGACGCGCAGGTGTGTGCTTGCATTCGGGGGATAGTGGATTCGAACCCTACTGTCGGCAACCCTAAATGTGGTTTTTCGTGGTTTTCCATTTTCACACCAGGAAAATGCTTCGGCTGTACCTAATTAAGGCCACGGCCTATTCCTTCCCACTCGTTGCCCTTTCCCACCCCATCGTCGCGATGAGACTCATTTGTGTCGGTGTAACTTACAGAAAAGGGAAACTTCCATCCAGAGGAGAATGCTTCTCAGATTTTGAACATTTAGATGGCAGAGAAGTGTCACATTTAGAATTGCCATCAGATGAAGAAGCACTGCCTGAAGATAAACTTCCTGATATTTGGAGTCAAAAGAGCGTTTACTTAGGAATTGGGAAAATGAAAATAGCAAACTTTGACAGCCTCGACGTCCCAACAGCTACAAGCGAAAATTATGCATTAAGAAAATGATGGTGAGAGTGACAATTCTGATGGGCCTATGGAAGTCACTAATGACGGAATCTGTAAGATAAATTACTTATTAACGGAGAAAGTAGATGCCAGGTGGTGTCATCGTCGAATGTCGGTGTTAGTTGACAAATGGGAACCAGAAATCAGTGAACCGGAATTATTATCTCCTTTGACTTGTTTTAGGAAACGCTTTCCGAAGAGTTGTTTATAAAAATTGCGGAAATGATTAATATTTATGCATTGCAAAGTGGTATAACTGGTAATTCTAAACCAACTACACCTAGTGAACTTAAATGAAACCTTGTTCGGGTTCCATACGTGTATGGGAAATTGAATATTTGCGAGTCCAAAATTATTGGGACACAACATTGAAAACTGCCAAAGTAGCTGCACGGTTTGGGTCACGTAGCTATCAGCTTGCATTCGGTGGATAGTGGGTTCGATCCCATGGTTTCCCATTTTTACAACAGGCAAATACTTCATCTGTACCTTAATGAAGGTCACGGTCGCTTCCTTCCGACTCCTAACCCTGTCCCATCGCATTCTCGCAATAAGACTAATCTGTGTAGATGCGAGGTAAAGCAAATTGCAGATTGTGAAAAAACTAGGCCTGCATTGAAAATGCAGTTACTTTTGGAAAGTGTAACTAGAGATAGGTTCTTCCCACTCAAAACAAATCTACGTCTACTAGACAACATGAATGTTCCACCAGGCAAAAATACATTTATTTTCCAAGTGCTTCCTTTGTACAATGCTTTGCGTAGTCTAAGTGGAGGAACAGTTAGCTGTTGACGAAGCAAAGGTCCCTATTGCCGGACGGCTCTCAGTAAAATAATATGTCAGTGACAAACCAACTGCACGGGGCACTGAAGTATACAATACATGCTTTGTGGTGATTGTGGACAGGTTTTCTACAAGGGAGCATCATGTGAATTACATGAACCCTTGATAAAAGTCATTTGGGAAAGCTCCAACGCTAGTTCCGCAGATAGCTCAGATAATAAAGCACAACAAATGTCGTAAACTCTTCTTTGAAAATCCTTTTTCTTCATAAAAGTTACCTTTAGTTCTGAAACAACATAACATATATGTTGCAGGAAATGTGAGAGTCAAGCGGTTCACTAATCCTCCACTGATCCTAGACCAGGAGACACTAAGGAAGGGAAGAGGTTTCTTGGAGGAGATTTGTGGCACAGATGATGTAAAAACTGGTTAAGTGAGTTGACAATACATCTGTTGTGTTAGGCTCAGACGTTACTGGGAAAGGTAAAATCGACAGAGTTAAATGATGGGAAAAGAAACATAAAAATATATCTTCTGATTGATTAATCCGAAATTGTAGAATTTACAACGATTCCATAGGGGGTGTCGACCTCTTCAATCAACTGTTGATCTATTATAGGATTTTTCCATGCAATCGAATTTGCAGTCCTGGAGAGTTTGTTGGAATACAGAAGAAATGCTGAGACAGTTCGAGTTCTAAAGAACAAAATAATGGATTACTTGCACTCTCACATTAGTTTGGCTGATGCTCTATTTTTAAGTAGTAAGCAGGTTCCAGGCCAGAAAAGAGGTCGACCGTCTGCAATACCTCTAAACATACCAGTTAAAAGACGGCGAGGAGAAATCACACCTAAGGAAAAAGTTCAGTACAACGTCAGGGGCGTAACCTTAAGGCCCACAGGGTCTGCAGTGCAGGCGGGCCCGGGCCTTTAAGGGGGCCCGCACACTCCTCGTAAAAAAAAGCTGTATCTATACTAATGTTACTCTGCACGGACGTGATCAGGGCGTTTTTATGGGATCTGTTGAAATAGTTCGTTATACAATTAATTGTAGGTAGAGTAATACCATTTGGTGGCATTTAGCAGCATTCATTATAACTACTCAGTTGACTGTAACACAGCACAGCCGTAAATTATGCTTGTCTACCCATCTCTCGCCACGCGCTCCTCACAAAAAAGCTGCAAAATTATTTTAAAATAATTACAATGATGAAAATTGTTAGCAAAATATATTTTAGTTAGAGAATGATACTTTCTTGGTGTGTAGTAGTGCATCTGAAATCGTATTGTGCACGAATTTTGCTGAAATGTTTTTACGTACATACAAACATCATCATTATAGACCATTATGGCATCAATAAATAAATCAATCAATCAATACTGATTTGCATTTAGGGCAGTCGCCCAGGTGGCAGAATCCCTATCTGTTGTTTTCCTAGCCTTTTCCTAAATGATTTCAAAGAGATTGGAAAATTATTGAACATCTCCCTTGGTAAGTTATTCCAATCCTAACTCCCCTTCCAATAAATGAATATTTGCCCCAGGTTGTCCTATTGAATTACAACTTTATCTTCATATTGTGATCTTACCTACTTTTATAAACGCCATTCAAACGTATTCGTCTAGTAATGTCATTCCACGCCATCTCTCTGCTGACAGCTCGGAACATACCACTTAGTCGAGCAGCTCTTCTTCTTTCTCTCAATTCTTCCCAACACAAACATTGCAACATTTTTGTAACGCTACTCTTTTGTCGGAAATCACCCAGAACAAATCGAGCTGCTTTCCTTTGGATTTTTTCCAGTTCTTGAATCAGGTAATCCTGGTGAGGGCCCCATACATTGGAACCATACTCTAGTTGGGGTTTTACCAGAGACTTATATGCACTCCCCTTTACATCCTTACTAAAACCCCTAAACACACTCATAACCATGTGCAGGGATCTGTACCCTTTATTTACAATCCCATTTATATGATTACCCCAATGAAGATCTTTCCTTATAATAACACCTAGATACTTAGAATGATCCCCAAAAGGAACTTTCACCCCATCAACGCAGTAATTAAAACTGAGAGGACTTTTCCTATTTGTGAAACTCACAACCTGACTCTTAACCCCGTTTATCAACATACCATTGCCTGCTGTCCATCTCACAACATTTTCGAGGTCACGTTGCAGTTGCTCACAATCTTGTAACTTATTTATCACTCTATAGAGAATAACATCATACGCAAAAAGCCTTACCTCCGATTCCACTCCTTTACTCATATCATTTATATATATAAGAAAACCTGCCTTTCAGGATTCAGTCCGCAAACCTCTATGAATTTACTAAATGTCACCACAATCCTATATTTGCAAATAGTGCTGTGGCCTCATTTAGTTCTATACCTCTTATCTTTAAATCGTTAGAAATTGAGTCTAACAATCGTCTTCTTGGTCTTAATCTACTTCTCTTACCCTCCATAACAGAGTCCACTATTCACCTAGGTAAACTATCCTCCTCCATTCGCCTCACATGACTCCAGCACCGAAGCCGGTTTTTTGTGTACAGCTTCATCCATCAAGTTTATTCCAAACTTATTCTTTATCTTCTCATTCCCAGTACCCTCCTGCCATTGTTCCCATCTGTCTGTACCAGCAATAATTCTCAATAGTTACATGTCTGTTACTTCTACCTTATGGATAAGATATCCTGAGTCCACTCAGCTTTCGCTCCCGTAAATATTTTATCGCACATTTATTCGACAATACTGTACAATGCCAAAAATAAGTAGGTTATATAACACCCAGTAAATTCAGTTTCGAACGAGCTCTCTTTGCGCAAACTTAATATAGGCTTATCACTTGTGATGTTTATTTTTCAAACTTTACTTGAACAGTTTTTTATTTCATTTTGTTCGTACACAGTACATGGCCGTGTTGTAACCAAATAATGAATTATTATTATGACTAAGATTTCGGTATCGGTTACCGAGTATAGTTCCGTGGTTCTGTAAAATGAAACCAGTTTTAATTACGAACAAGTAAGTGGTGTATGGTTCAGCAGCTGAGCCGTAAAACCATGAAGTCAAACAAAAGCTATTAAACATTATTTTAAAATGATCTTCCGATAAAGAGTAATCCCTTTGTTTATATAATTTTACAATTTATTACATGATATCCATCTATTTAATTTTATTTATATTACTTGTTCATAGATTTACATTTTATTTGAGGGGGCCCGGCTGTTTATTTTGGCAGGCGAGTCCGTATCAAACGTTGCGCCCCTGTACGACAGAGTTGATCACCTTCATCTAAACACAAATGCACCAATACCAAGTACAGTAGATGTGAATTTGCCAATTGCAAAGTGCATTCCAGGGTGAAATGTGAGAAGTGTGATGCGCATATTTGCTTGCCAAAGAACAAGACATATTTTCGTGCATTCCACATGAAGTAAATAGGCATATACTAAAGAGTTCAGGACCTTATATGGAAACTGAAGAATATTGATCTAAGCGAGTTGGCCATGCGATTAGGGTCACGTAGCTGTGAGCTTGGATACGGAAGATGGGGAATTCGAACCACACTGTTGGCAGCCTTGAAGATGTTTTTCTGTGGTTTCCCATTTTGACACCAGGCAAATGCTGGGGCTGTATATTAATTACGGCCACGGTCACTTCCTTCCCAATCCTAAACATTACCTATAATTTCATTGCCCCAAACCTCAATGTGTTAGCGCGGCGCTAAACCACTAGCAAAAAAATAATAATGTGAATTATTATGTCTCTTCAGTCCCGGCCACTCCATGTGATATTTGTGCTGGACAAAGCGGAGGTGGGACATGTACTCCGGTTTTCCCTGTCATCTTTCATTCCAGCAACACTCTCCAATATAATTTCATTTCATCTGTCATTCTTTAATCTTTGCCCCAGCGGAGTGCGACAGGCTTCGGCAGCTGGCAAATTTCCTATCCTCGCTGCTAGATGGGGCTTAATTCATTCCAATCCTGACCCGGTTGAATTACTGGAAACAGGCTGTGGATTTTAATTTTATATCTCTTCAGTGTAATCATGGACATGTAAGCTTGTGATGATAATTGGAGGAGCCCAAAATGTCATTTTCAATATAATTTGTAACAAACCGATACTGATAATGATTTCGTAAGTTTACGAAGTAATTTTGATTTCAACATAAGTTGAGACCCGTGTACAAACTGTATTTTGAAAACTGGTGACCGAACTTCCTTCTTATTCCTAAACTGGTGACTGAACTCTTTTATTTCTAACATCATAATATATGACCGTTAGGATAGTTAAAAAGTATTTTTAATGGAGAAAAAATGGGATCTGAAAGTTAGATTAAAAATTTGACAAATAATGATTAATATACGCATATAATATGATACTTAATAGGAACCTTTGAAGTAGGAATTAGTTAGACCAACATATATTAATGTCACTAAATTCGGATTTTCGTCCACTGTGCATCGTAGCTAAACCATTCATGGACAATGACTAGAATGTTCCTCGAATCAATTCTGGTCAACTTGGACCCGATGACACGGACCATAATACTACTGAAATATTAAATCTTCTTTGGAGCATATGAAGTCCACGAGAGTTTAAATTATCTTGCGTTTCAACTTAATGGTTCCGGTCAATAAGGGGATTGGAAATACGTCTAACATATTCATCAGCACGTACCTACCACCAGTTCCTACGGTGAAGTGTTGATATTTGATGCCGTCACAACTGCTCCACATAAGTGGTATCACATGTTATCAGAACACACCATTTTTTGCTAATCATCTAAATTCACGCGCAAAGTCGATGCACGTGGATAGGTAATCTACTTCCATATCTCATGGAACCGTAGAAAATGGCACTGATTGGCTGGATGCATACCAGGAACTTCCGCGTTGAATACGATGCGATTTCCGCCAGTGCGAAAGCCTCCTGTTATGGGGAATTTCAAAAAGGTGAGGCTAGCCACGTGGTCACAGTCAATGATAATTATTTCTAGAAAAAATGTCCCTGGGCACAACTTTGATGAAGGGATATTGGATGTCCATACATGTACAAAAATTAAATTTTCATCTATCTGGGACACAAACTGTGTTACCTTGCTGACTAGCGAAGTATATTTATGAGATCAGACCTCAAAACTAACATGGACGGTGACGCCATTTAACTATGTAAATACTGCTAATAGCGTACATTTCAATTACTGTGTATATTACTGAATTAAGGGACAAACTAATTTGAGTATATCGATCATGTGAGTGTGGCGTCCTTTGGCGGGAATGTAAATGAAGTGCTGTATATATTGTTCGCTGTGCTATTTACTGATAAATGTTTGAATTAAACGGAAGTTGAAAGGTACGTGAAAATACAAATTTATCACTATGCTATTAAATTAATTATAAAACGTATTTTACGACGTTTTGCGAAGTGTAATTAACTGCTAATTTTCGAGTGATACCTTCATGCATTTAACAGCCCCTCTGCTGTTCCAGATTTTCGTAATCAACACGAATGTATTGTCCTCCCTTTCCTTAAGCACTAATATCCACTGCAATTGAGGGAAATAACGTCTCAAAAACTGCTAATAGTGCCTGTTTTATGAACATTATCACATTTTACTTATGCATTCTCCATTTGGCCTGAAATAGAGCTTAGCTGGTTTTCGTAAACAACCGCCAGAAAAGGACAATATGTACATAATCTACAAGAAATTAATAACAAAACATTGCAGACGAATTTCACGTCTACATATTCTCCTCCATATTTCAACACAAGACACAGCGGTGTGTGTCAGGAAAATGGCCTCTGAAGCAAATCACGGCCTGTTGCTCATAATGTGTTAACCCTGTCGTCATATTTCATAAGTGTTCAATTCTACTCATCATTCCTGACACTGAATAAAACAGCTTAAGTATGTTATATGAATAAAGAGCAAGTTTCCGAGCGCGACCAAAATGTAAATATTGCAGTGTGACTTGTTTCAACGTGAACAGGGAATGTTAAATATGAAGTTCAGAAATTTGAATTTAGGCATGTTAATGGCTATCGTGTTTGCCATTTTTCTAAATGTCTTTCATCCTCCTTCTAGGAAAATTCTGGGATAGTAACTTACTCAATTACAGACAGATACACCGAGCTCGATAGCAGCAGTCGCTTAAATGCTGCCAGTATTCAGTGTTCGGGAGATAGTCGGTTCGAACCCCACTGTCGGTAGCCCTGAAGATGGTTTTCCGTGGTTTCCAATTTTCTCACCAGACAAATGCTCGGGCTGTACCTTAATTAAGGCCACGGCCGCTTCCTTCCCACTCCTAGTCCTTTCCTGTCCCATCGTCGCCATAAGACCTGTCTGTGTGGGTGCGACGTAAAGCTACTTGTGAAAAAAGACAAACAGATACAGAGATGTAAAAACCTGTAATGGCTCTTAGATGAACAACATACCACCAAGAACCAAGTATGAACTACGAACGCATTTGTTTGTTAACTAGTGGTTTAAAGTCGCATAAATACAGGGAAGGTCTTCGGTGACATTTCCATGGTGTAAAAATATGAAACCACGGAAAATCATCTACAGAGCCCAGCATTTCCCGAATGCAAACTCACAGCTACATGACGCTACCATGCAACCAATTCGCGCAGTACAAAACGTAATTAAGTTAGGAATCTAGAAACTAGTAATCTCCACTCCATTGTAATAAATATATTGCACAATTAGCTTAACAGTAGCGAAAATTATATCTTACAGTAAAACTACAACTACTGGAATGAAAATGCTAATGAGTGGATGAGTACAGAGACAACCATAAAAGAGTTTACAGCACACTCAAGGAACGGGGAAGGAGCTACCTGATGGGAGATAACAGCTTAATTGTTCCATCCTCTGTCCTGAAAGGGAATGGATTCGAATGTTCAGTAAAGCTCATCCCGTGGAGGGACCGACTGTCTGCCGTCACTGTTGATTCGATGGATGCAGTTGAAGCAAAAGTTTGTGAGGATAGACGGTAAACAATTTCGTCACTCTCTCTACTCGGGTAGCTGTTGTCACAGGCGCACCGTTCTATAACGGAGGCATACAAATATTGGTGCACCGTTAAGACAAATGCCTTAATAATGGCGGTGACTACGTGGAGAAGTAGTTTAAGGCATGTAGAATAAAAAAATGCTAAAAATATTATTGTGTTTCATTGCAAAGAGTGTGTCGCTACCTGCTTTTAAAATGCGCATCGTATTTTAATTTACATCTTGATATTTTCAGGACTTCATTAAATTAATATTAGCACCAATTCACAGTAACACTGACCAACCAAATGCATGTTAAAAAACCCAATGATATCAACTGAAATCCCTTTGTGGTACACCTGTTATGCTGGATGAAAAAGGAATTCCATTAATAAACCTACTACTTGTATATAAATTTGAGATTCAGAAAGATTTGAACTGTGATGAATATGAGATATTACGTTTCTTCTTCTTCCTCGCCCGTCACATTTTATACATCCCGTTGGAGCAAAGGTGAGAACTCCATCGCACAAGTGGACTTGACCATGTTAGACGGCCACATGTCCCTCTTGACGCCAAACCCACATGGGAGAATGTATTCACTATTGCGTGTTTCTGTAGTGTTTGGAACTGAGGAGTACTGTGTTCATCTAATGATAAATGTGTTAGGATAAACACAATCATTTCCCGAGTCAGAGAAATGAAACAGACGACGTTATAATTCCCAACCAAGTCGGGAATCGAACCGCAAGACCTCTAAACTGAAGGCCTCGGCGCTGATCATTCAACTAAGGAGCCGAACATCAATATTGCACATACAGTTCCCTGAAAATAATAGACAGGCAACAAACTATTACAAACAATTTGGTCACCGAAAATAGGCGACTGACAAACATCGTAAACAATCTTACCATGACGTGTGATGACCTTGAACAATATTCATGGTCTAACACTGTCGAAATATTTGGTGTTCCCGAGTCTCCTAATGAGGATGTTGTGCAGACTGTCATCGATATAGGCAAGGTTTTAGACATAGATTTGAAGGAAGACATGATTGATGCTTGTCATCGATTGAAAAAGATCTCTAATCGTCCAACTTCTGAAATTATAATTATATTTGTTAAAATGACCCATACAGAGCAATTAGTCGCCAAGTGCAAGGCCAAGCAAACCCTGTCCACAATTCGGCTCGGCGGGTCTACTCCAAACTCAATCTGTATCACCCACTTGCCCCAACTAGAAGAGTTTTATTTGCAAAGGCTAAGCAGTTGCAACGCGAAAGGAACTATACATACCTCTGGGTTGGTAGGAGTAGAAAGATCATAATTAGGAAGGTAGACGTAAGTCCTGAAAGCCTCCGTGGCTCATGCGGCAGCACGCTGGCCTCTCACCGCTGGGTTCCGTGGTTCAAATCCCGGTCACTCCATGTGAGATTTGTGCTGGACAAAGCGGAGGCGGGACAGGTTTTTCTCCGGGCACTCCGGTTTTCCCTGTCATCTTTCATTCCAGTAACACTCTCCAATCTCATTTCATTTCATTAATCATTCATTAATCATTGCCCCAGAGGAGTGCGACAGGCCTCGGCAGCCGGCACACTTCCCATCTTCGCCGCTAGAAGGGGGCTTCATTCATTCCATTCCTGACCCGCTCAAATGACTGGAAACAGGTTGTGGATTTTCATTTTCATGTAAGTCCTATACATGTTATCAGCAACAATGTGGACCTGAGTAAGCTGTGATCTCCACGCACTTCCATATACTTTTTTTTTACTTTTTCTTCGAAATAATTGAATTACTTGTGTGTAAATATTTGCTTCTTTTTTTCTAATATTTGTAATCTTCTAGTGATATTTGATGATGTCTATGAATGAATTACTTCAATTACGTTGAAAACATAGAGTGTTATAACATCTGACAGCCTTATTGTCGGTGAGTTCAACATACCTGAAGTTATTAGTGCCAGTTATAACTTTAATGAAGGATCAATGACCAGTCGTCGTCTATTTCAGTTCATTTCATACCTAGGATTAACATCACATAACAATATTCAAAATTGTAATTTCAGGACATTTGATTCAATATTAGGTAATATTCAAGTTGAACTGAAACATGACGACTTCACGTTGGTACCAGAAGACTTACATCACCCTGCACTTGGTTTAGTTTTACCACCCATCAAAAAAGTTCCATTGCCTCCGAGAATATACGCGAATATTACAACTTTAAAAAGGCTGATTATTGCGGCTGTATTGTAACATACGAGACTTCCACTGGAGTTTATTGCATTCCTTCAAAAACATTGATCTTGCTGTTGATTTCTTTTGTGCATCGCTGTACAAATGCTTCGAAAAGTCCGTTCCAAAGCAGAAAGTCATTCGAAAATCCAAAAACCCAATATTTCTCACGCGTGATATTATTCAGTCCATAAAAAATTGCTATAAAAAGGAAATTATTGAAATATTACGATATGAGATTTAGACAGATTCGGTTCAAACTGAAAATGAAATTACATGTGGCGTATGCTGTTTATATTCATAATTTAGAAAATGGAGTTAAGAATATTGTGTCAGTTTTGGATGTATGTTAAACGTAAGTGGGAATCACGTTCATGTAACAACTAATTTCTGCTGAATGAAAATTTTTATACACCTGGAAACATTGTAGGCGGGTTTGCCGAGTATTTCTCATCGGTGTATGTCAACGAGGATTTTACATATAATATGAAAAATCTCCCTTTCAATTAAGTTTTGCTCTTCCCAGGGTCGATAAATTGAACATCACTCACATAACGGTAGACGAAGTAGGAACTGTTATTGATAAAAGGTTGAAACCTAAGAAATACATCGGACCTGATGGCATTCCACCATACATAAACAAGGGCTGTGCTGACATACTGGTTGCTCAATTAACCTTCATGTCCAATCTTCCTTTAAAGACATCCTGTTTCCCCTAAACGCCCTGTTTCAGTAATTAATGCTATAGCAAAAGTATGTGAGCACATATTGTATTCTGGAATTTACGACCATATTAATGCAGAGCTATCACAATGTCAGCATGCCAATATGCCCGGCACAAGTAGAAGAAATGATGTAATATACATGGATCTAGAAAAGGCCTTTTCATAAGGTGGACCACAAAATTCTTTTGACAAAGCTGCACCAGTTCGGAGTTTCTAAACCGTTACTTCAACTATTAAGTTCCTGTTTAAAATATAGACTGCAATCTTTTTGTTTCAAAAGTGAAATTTCACATAATTTTGTTACTTCTCGTGGTGTGCCACAAGGGTCCTATCTTGGCCCTCTCCTATTTCTCTACTTCTCCTGGTGTGCCACAAGCGTCCTATCTTGGCCCTCTCCTATTTCTCATTATGGTTAATGATTTGCCTGGAATGATTCGTTTCTCTGTTCGTTGTTTGCTGACGACGTGAAGTTATATGAGACCATATATAGATGCAGTGACGTGAATGATTTGCAGCACGATATTAATAATATTATATGCTGCGACAGCAATAAATTATTCATAAATGTTAACAATGTAAAGTTCTGGTATTTACCAGGGAAAAGGAATATATAAATACGACATATTATATTGGTGAATCAACACTTGAAATTGCAACGTCTGAATAAATAAATGAAATACTATTGAGAAAGAAGGAAAACGACACAGTTGCCTGATAGTCTTACAGTCACAACTGAACAATTGATAACGTAAGAAGGAAATAACGCGAGTTTCAGCTCGGATTTCTGTAGACTTTATGCATGTCCGATGTAAGCCATTCATCAGAAGAATATCAATGAATTTCAAACAATTAAAAGATGAACGGAAGCGCTAATGCGAGTATTGTCACTCGGGATATAATAATGGCAAGTTCATTCATCACTATGTTAGTACTGCAAAATCACGGAGATTTCAAACCTTCCTACGGGTTTGAATAACATCTACATATGAAAAATGAAAAAGTCCTCAGCCTGTATCCATTCATTCGACAGGGTCAGAAATGGAATGAATGAAGCCCCATATAGCGGCGAGGAGAAGAATTGTGCCGGCTGCCGAAGCCTGTCGCACTCCTCTGGGGCAGTGATCAATGACTGACAGAGGAAATAAAATGATATTGGAAAGTGTTGCTGGAATGAAAGATGACACGGAAAATTGGAGTACCCGGAGAAAACCTGTACCACCTCCGCTTTCTCCAGCACAAATCTCACATGGAGTGACCGGGATTTGAACCACGCAACCCAGAGGTAATAGGCCGGCGTGCTGCATCCTGAGCCACGGAGGCTTCAACATCTACACATATATGTCATAATTATACTGTTATGCCTTTCAGCGTTCAGTCTGCGATTAGTTAAATGCTCCACAATTTTCTATTTTACATCAAGCTCTGTCGCCTTATTAATTTTCACTCCTCTCAACATTTAATTATCAAAAACTCATTCACCTTGGTGTCCCTCTACTTGTCTTACCCTCCGTGGCCAAGTCAATATTCTTCTTCTAGGTATCCTCTCCTCCTTGATTCGCTTCACATGAACCCACCACCAAAATCGATTTATGCGTAGGCCAACAGCTTCATCTATCGAGTTAATTCCTAACTTATCCTTTATCTCTTTATTTCGAGTACTTTCCTGCCGTTGTTCCCATCTGTTTGTACCAGCAATCCTTACTGAAGATTTCATGTCCGTTACTTCCAACTTATGAATAAGATATCCAGAGTAAACCCAGCTTTCATTCCCGTACAAAAACGTCGGTCAGAAAAGAGCTGACTTCTTTCTTACAAACACAGATGATGGCAACTGCTGCACCCTTACTTCAGTTTCACTTAGTACACTATCATGCCTACAGATTGTACATGATAAATGCTTGAATTGATCCTCCTGTTTCAAATGTATATTATTTTTTCTTTAAAACTTGCCTTACGTTGCACCAACACATATAGATCTTACGGCGACGATGGGATATGAAAGGTCTAGGAATGGAAAGGAAGTGGCCCTGGCGTTAAAGTACAGCCCCAGCATTTGTCTGGTGTGAAAATAGGAAACCACGGACAACCATCTTCAGAGCTGCCGACTGTGGGGCTCGAACTCACTATCTCCCGGATGCAAGCTCACAGCTGCACGCCAACTTGCCCGGTAAATTTGTATTCTTAACCAGATGTTCAATGTTATAAGGTTTTTTCCCTACTGATATCACTTTAGTTCTCTAAATGCTAATCAGTGAATAATAATAATAATAATAATAATAATAATAATAATAATAATAACAATAATATTTCTTGTGCATGCAAGTATCGCAACTCCTTCTCAGCTGATTTTGCAACTTTATTTTTCAAACTACGATAACTGAGATGTGATCATTTCTACTCTGTATTTCAATACTTCACCTAGTGGTGGTTCGTGTTACTAATCCTTGAGGCCCCCTTACTATAGTTTTGATATTGGAGTATTGTGATTATACTTCCTATCATTCATCTTATGCCTCAAACTGAAATGATATTCCTTCATATATTTTCTCAGAAAACCTTAATATTCAACGCATCCTAAGTAGAATCAACAATTGTATTAAAGAAAGTGTAGCGAGACAACGTGAATGAGATAATTTCCACGTAGAGCAGGTAGGTACTACACAAAACATATCTTTACTGCATTGCTCGCCGTGTCACGATTATAAAAGCAGTCATTGCTTTGATCCTGTCACAAGACTTGGTTCAGGAGTACAATGCTTTAGAAACTCTGTGAACAAAGGCATGTTTATTCAGAGGTACAGAAGATTAGAAGGAGACCGACAGTCAAGTAGAGAGATATGTAACATAACATCGTCAACTAAAACCTAAACATCGTAATACCCGAATGAATGTAACTTCGTATGTTTGAAGACTGGAGAGAAATAATGATCAGATCATACTTCAGCTGATATGATGATCGTAATGATGATGACGTTGACCATGCCGATTTATTATTATTTTTATTATTATTATTATTATTATTATTATTATTATTATTATTATTATTATTATTATTATTATAGCCGGCACTGCAGTCTAAGTTAGTAGCCCTGTCTCTTACTCGGAGCCTCCAGGATTAATTACCAGACAGGTCAGGAATTTTTACCTGGATCTGAGTGCAGGTTCGAAGTCCACACCAGTCTACAAAGCAGGAATAACGGCCGAGTTCATCCGCCTCGCTGACCATGTGTCACCTCGTAAGCTCCACGCTCTTGGACTAACCATCGGTTGCTTGGTGGACTACGGCTCATCGCGATCGCGGCTTCAGCGTGAGAGGGTTTGGTTTATTTTATTATTATAATTATTATTATTATTATTATTATTATTATTATTATTATTATGTACATACACTATACTAATAGTCAATAATTGGAGATTATTTAGTGGCAGTCATTTTGAATACCGTTAAAAATGCAAAATTTACTTGTTTACTTGAAGGTCTCTATGATGTCAGTGTGTTTCGCAGTGGCAAGCAGCTTTATGAGCTATGAACATAATATTAAATGTCACGCAAAACTGCCAACTTGGGAGTTTCATTGAATGGCGACGTAAGTGGAGCGAGTGAATGACCACAACTGAAAGATCCCCGTACCCTGTTAAGGTATTTCTTTCCTTCTTTCACTAGTATCGCCCTCTTATCCCCTAGAATATGCGACCATAGTAGGAAATTGTACTTTTAATATAGCCCGTAGAGTAGAACATTGTAGACGATGATCATTTAAAGGATTATTCAGATCAGCCGGTAGTAACCATTACATTCTTTTTTGTCAGTGGTTTTACGTTGCACCGACACGGATAGGTCTTATGGCGACGATGGAATAGGAAAGGCCTAGGAGTTGGAAGGAAGCGGACGTGGCCTTAATTTAGGTACAATCCCAGCATTTGCCTGGTGTGAAAATGGGAAGCCACGGAAAACCATCTTCAGGGCTGCCGACAGTGGAACTCGAACCCACTATCTCCCGGATGCAAGCTCACAGCCGCGCGCCTCTAACCGCACGCCCAACTCGCACGGTACCATTACATTCAGTGGCTAGTGAGACAACAGTAATAATTCATTATTTACGAGTCCCTACTTTTAATATTATCTTAAGTTTTCGTTCGTAAAATATCAGTAGATGAAGATTAGAATCTTTTCAATAAATTCCTTTCATATAAAAGTCATGTTCTAAAAACATTAGCTGAAGTAGCTTGGAACCATTTCATTTAACGCATTTTAGTATTAAATTACTGTTCGTAAAATAATAGCTGAAATATTATTTCATCATTTTATTTAATTTATTTAAAATATTAATAAGTGTCAGTTTGTGAAATATTAACTGAATTAACGGGTACTTGAAACATTAAATCAAAAGAAAGAAGAATTTTTCGTTATTTTAAATATGTTCTTTTTAACCTATATGCCAAATGAACCAGAAATTGAAACAATAGAAAGTCATTTAGAATTATTAATTGAATCCTCTAAATGTCTATCCAAGAACTACTTAATTCTCCCGTCCAAATTCATCAGTGAAAATAGAACTCTGTTAATCCATGTATTTTCTGTGTTTCTTCATTTCTCATTTATTACTAATATCTGAGTTATAGACCCCCTCTAAATAACACACACAGTATTTTTATCTGAAAACTTAAAACATCAGTACCCTCATTTCATGTAGGGGCAGGGTTAGGAAGTTATTTCAGAGAAATTGACACACCAAGAATAAGTTGAACATTGCTGAAAAATTCAGATGCAGAGATATACTGTAAAATACCCCCAACGCTGTTGAATGTATGCAAGGAGCAAAAGAGGCAGACAAAATAAGCAGTGCACTAGAAGTTCCAACTTGAATTTAAAAAACGTACGTGGTCACTCATTCCATAATCTGACCGTTACGTCATCTAATATTTTAACATCATAATTAGATAGTACATGTGAAGGCGAATATCAAGTATCACGCCCCTCAAAAGGACACAGTGTATTTTATCCCGCCAGCAATCAATACTGCTCAAAGTTTATTCTTTTCATCTGAATATTTCTCGGGAATCACATTCATTAGCTGGGAAATAAAGATCTTTTGACCTTCTTCTGAGAGCAGTGCGCTCAAATGTTCATACTTCCTTCAAATAAAGTGACGAATTCTTCGTTAGATTGGGGAGAGGCAGTGGGATGTTTAAAGTCACACAATGTTGTGCCTAATTAAATCAAGAAAGATAAGTACGAGTCGCGGTAATACTCAGTCTTAAATTGTGGCTACATAAGCCCTTTCCATGGTGAGCTCATCCATCAGTTTGTCCGTTGTCCATTAAATTCTGGCTGGAGCTCTCTGCTTAACGAAGCCCGGGCTTAAAACGAAAGCAGCTTTGAAAGCACTGGAGACAGCTTCAAGCAGGCTATTTCATTAGACGTTCCTTCTTTTTTTATTTTATCGCGAATCACGCTCTAGTGCGAACGAAATTGCCGTGTACAACAACCCCGGTTGACAGTTCTTTTAAGAAGTAACCATTCTAAAATGCTTCCTGTTCACTATATCCGCTTTAAAAATCTGCGCATTCGATTTACTTGGACTGTGAACTGCTTTTTAATTAGTGAGCGTTAAGCTACCCCGTCCGTGAGTGTTGCTATGTCTTTGAATATTACAACTTCATTTCCATCACGACGTGTTATTTAGTAAGTCCACAATCTAGGTCGTTGCAAGACCACGACTCCACTCAGAATAATTTCCACATGAATTTTATCTCGATATTCATATGCATATATGTGTGTTACGAGTTAAATGAAAATATTCAAGTATTTTATATCCTCAGATTGCAGACGAAATGGAAGGATTATATATTCTGTGAATGTTAAATATATACAGCAAGTTTGTATGCATACGTACTGAGAGTGGATGATTTACCATAAGCAAATTAAGATGTGATTCAAGCAAGTCCATATTTTAATTCGGTAAGTTACGTGACAAGTCCTCATCTATGGTGTAGTGGTTACTGTGATTAGCTTCCACCCCCGGATGCCCGGGATCGATTCCAGGGTCTGCCACGATTTTTTTTGCTAGTGGCTTTACCTCGCACCGACACAGATAGGTCTTATGGCGACGATAGGACAGGAAAGACCTAATAATGGGAAGGAAGCGGCCGTGGCATTAATTAAGTTAAGCCCCAGCATTTGCCTGGTGTGAAAATAGGAAACCACGGAAAACCATCTTCAGAGCTACCGACAGTGGGGTTCGAAACCACTATCTCCCGGATGCGAGCGCACAGCTGAGTGCTTCTAACCACACGGCCAACTCGCCCGGTCACAGACAGGTCTTTCGGCGACGATGGGATAGGAAGGGGCTAGGAGCAGGAAGGAAGCAGCCGTGGCCTCAATTAATGTACAGACCCAGCATTTGCCCCGTGTGAAAATGGGAAACCACGGAAAACTCAATTCAGGGCTGCCGACAGTGGGTTCCGAACCCACAATCCCCCGTATGCAAGCTCACAGCTGCGCGACCCTAGCCGCACGGCCATTTGCTCGGTTCTTAACTCTTATCACCGCATGCAAAGTAAATATTATTCAATATAATTAATTCGATCGCTCTGCACGAGTTGGAGGTAAATATACTGTTATTACGAATGCGGTATATCGGGGAGGAAGCTATCTTCTTCCTGGAGTAATTATACTAAATGCCCGAAAACGTACAACATTTTTTAAGTTCTAATCATGGATGTAATAAGCTGGGTTAAGACGAAATTCTAGTAAGTGAAAATTGCAAAAGTCGATGCAGTAAAGGAGCAGTGTAACAAGCGAGTTGGCCATTTAAGTAGTGGCACGCAGCTTTGAGCTTGCATTCGGGAGATTGTGGGTTCGAATCTCACCGTCGGAAGCACTGAAAATGTTTTTTCGTGGTTTCCGGTTTTCGTACCAGGCGAATGCTGGTTCTATACCTTAATTAAGGCCACGACCGGTACCGTCTCAATCCTAGCCTTTTCCCATCCTTTCGTCGCCGTAGACCATCGATGCGTTAGTACGAATTTAAACAAGTAGAAGAAAGAGAACTTTGTGAAATTAACTGAAAATTCGTCCACCAAGAATGTTTTATATCACCTATAATGCATAGAGTGTGTCGGCGTCCCTTAGTTACACATTTATTTAACACTAGCTGATGTACCCGTGCTTCACTACGGGATTCTCAGAAAGATTGACTTTGTGGTTCTCATAACTGAAGTCAACATAGGTCAATACAAAAATGTCAGTAGGTATGTAGCGATTAAAAGGAATGTTATAAAATGCTCGATCAAATGAAAACCGCACATTTTCTCACTTCCAACGAACGGAACTACGGTGCCGATCTAACAGTCCAAAGTTCCAGAGCTGGAATAACCAGGCCGCAGGAAGTCGTGAACACTCCTCTGCCATTATTCTGTTAAATATGCACACTGCTCATTCCAATCAGTGACTCATAATAGGGAATGAATATCTCGAATGCTATGATGAGCCAGTGTGTAACGTACCAGTACCGCTAGTATCAGATAATTTATGAACCAGAGGATTGGAATGCTAAAAGAAGTAGTTACCTAACTCCCCAGCTACATCCCGTCAATATTCAGGCAGGCTGTTACACTCGGTACGACCGGGTGAGCTGGCCGTGTGGTTAGGGGCGCGCAGCTGTAAGCTTGCATCCGGGAGATAGTAGATTCGAACCCCACTCTTGGCAGCCATGAATATAGTATTCCTTGGTTTCCCATTTCCACACAAGGCATACGCTGGGGCTGAACCTTAATTAAGACCAAGGCCGCTTCCTTCACACTCCTAGCCCTTTCCTCTCCAATCGTCGCAATAAGACCTATCTATTTCGGTGTGACGTAAAGCAAATTTAAAGAAATGCTCGGTACGCAGCAGTAATCCTATCTATCGGAGATAAGTCGCAACAGAATACACAAAGCACATCACAACAGACAATGATCGAAGTAATGTTATTGTTGATCACTTTTATCAGCTTTCTATATTGTAGGCCCTAATATTTAGTTTTCTTTCGACTCTGTGATATTAGGGCGTCTTATAAAATTATTTATAGCGTAGACTCTAATTCCTCATTCTCCGACTTTACATACTGATTTTCATTAAATTCTGTTTACCCATTTTCTCGTGACTCTGCGCTGATGTGGACTTGGTAAGAAAAATCCAAATTCATGAATATCTCTGTGATCATAGCCGGTACGGTAACATTGTGTAAGACACAAATGATCGGAAATTTACTACTATACAGTATAACTTTAGTTATGTAGTAGTATTTATTGATAAGACCACTAAGAACAAATATTTGAGATTTAAATTTTACGCCTTCCCACAAACTACCATTTCACTCAGTGTGAATAAAATTATTTATGGTCTAGATTATATCGACTTGTTCCCTGATTTTGCATACCAATTTTCATTAAGACAGGACCACTAATAACATAAATATATGAGAATGACATTGTAGGACTTCCCCTAAACTACCATTTCACTCTGCGTGAATACAATTACTTAATTCCTAGATTATAGCGACCTATTGCCCAACTTTTCATTATATTTTCATTAAGATACGATCACTAATAACACAAATATTTGAGAATTAAACTTGAGGCCTTCCCCTAAACTACCATTTCACTCAGCGTGAATAAAATTACTTATAACCTAGATTGTAGCGACTTATTCCCCTACTTTGTATACCGATTTTCATTAAATTCTCTTCAGCAGTTTTCTCGTGATGCGTGTACATACATACATACATACATACATACATACATACATACATACATACATACATACATACATACATACATACATACATACATACATACATACATATATACATACATACATACATACATACATACATAGGCTACAGACAGACAGACAGACAGACAGACAGACAGACAGACAGACAGACAGACAGACAGACAGACAGACAGACAGACAGACAGACAGACAGACAGACAGACAGAAATTACGTAAAATTAAAAAGTGCGTTTCATTGTTACTGTGGACATGACCGGTACAGAAATACCATAATTTTTAAATTCTGAGCAATGTACAGACAAAACTCTTATTTTATATATATATAGATGCTTCGCAGGCCAGCGTTTCGTATTTGAAGCATCAGTTTTATATTCCGTATTTCAGTTTACATTCCGCACAATCTAGTCTTTGTTATTAGTGAATTTTGAAAATTTTCTCATTTGTTCCACATTATTTTCAAATGTAAGTCTTTTTGAGAGGAAAAAATACAATAAGGTTGTGGTGGCTTGAGATTTGGAGAGCTTACACAGGGGTGCCCCAGCTGGTAAAATTCGGAAACTACAGGTATGAACATAAGGATTCGTATGTCACTTGATTGGAAAACGGATGTGTTACCAAATAATAAAGAGAAAAACTGTTTAGCTGAAATAACGATCACATCCTCTACGTCACTATTACGGATGTTCTTTTGCAATTATCTCATTAATTCATATGGTTCACCAATTCGTGCAATTATATACGTATATTTTAAAACAGAATTGTATGTTTGTAACTGTTCAGTAGTGTCATGTTATTACCCTTACTAAATTCATTGTAGTTTTTAATCTAAATTTCTTATTGAATGTGAACACTAGTAAGTTTACTGCCTGTATTTTTTGGGAAGTCGGTGACTTAGGGAGCGGTTATTTTAATGTAGTCTAATTACAATCCTTTGCTTAGGTTTTGGTACAATTTGTAAAAATATAATATTCCTATTGTGCACCCCCAAGCCTAGAAACATAATTTTATTTCACACAAAAACACATATTTTCACAAAAGTGTTATGTAAATAAATATTTTCAGAAAATTTATAATAAGCACATGAATCGATAATGTGAGTTACTCAGTAAAATGCTTCTGTATTATAAAAGGAGTTTTTTAAAATCACATTTTACGATTTTCTAAATAATAATTTAAAAACAAATAAACATTTTTAAAAAAATAATCGTAAAAGTGTGATTTAAAAACTCCTTTTATAATACAGAAGCATTTTATTGAGTAACTCATATTGTCGATTCATGTGCTTATGATAGATTTTCTGAAAATATTTATTTACATAACATTTTTTTTGAAACTATGTGTTTTAGTGTGAAATAAAATTATGTTGCTAGGCTTGGGGATGCACAATAGGAATATTATATTTTGCAAATTGTACCAAAACCTAAGCAAAGGATTGTAATTACATTAAAATAACCGCTCCCTAAGTCACCGACTTCCCAAAAAATACAGGCAGTAAACTTACTAGTGTTCACATTCAATAAGAAATTTAGATTAACTTCCATGCTGCTTAACATTCTGTCAAATTTCTGCTCGTCATTCGCAAAATATAAATAAATATTCTGAAGGGCAAATAGATGTAAGGCTTTAGCAACCTCGCTACTCCCTGCGGCTGAGCAAGATGTGTGTATCACGTTTCACTGCTACAAACACTCAGCCCCCTGTTTGTTTACCAGCTCTGAATGAGGTACACGTATGGCACTCCAGCTCAATCAGATGCTTGTTTGCGAAGCATTCCATTTCCATGTGCTTCTGTTTATGTATATGGTAAGTTTATTTTCATAAATATTTTAATATACCGGTATGTATTCATCATTATAACATGCAAATATCAATGGATTTCTAGACGTCTTCCAGTCCGCGGTCATACGTAAAGAGATTTCAGTTAAAGTGGTATACGAAGTATTATTACAGTCCAAATGCATTCCATCGATTCTTCTGACTTGGATGCTGAATCTGGGGATATTTAACCTTATTCATCGTTGTAAAACATTTTATCAAAATACATTAGCAGGTAGGAAATCGAAAGTGGTCAACGTATACTTGCGTGCAGAAGGCCTGATCTATTCAGGTAGATCAAAATAGTGTTTCCTTCTTCCGCTTCTAACTAACATTTAACTCCAGTCAGTCCTTACTGATCCTCTCTCTGACTGGCTCGAAGTAAATCCAGAGAAACAAAAATGAACCAGTGAACAATGTTATATTCGCTGTGAAATGAACAAGGGGCCATAAACAACCTCTCCTAACGAAATATGCTATAAATGCAATGAATATGGAAAGATAGGCTAGTATAATGCAGTATTATCAGATATTCGACCTTGCAGAGGGAGAAGTGTGGAGTACTCATCCATTGCGGGAGGTAAGTAACTATTTCAATAATGCTGTTGGAAGTATGCAGGAGGAGGAAGGATGTTGACGCTGGAGAGGTCGTGTCTGTTAGACATTTGCTTACCAACATAAATCATCGGCCCAGCATGACCCAGATTTACTGCATTAAACGGTACGCCTCTGGCGTGTTGGACTGATAAACTTTCACAGTGAATATAATGGGTAATACAATATGATATGTAGTCTAGTGAAGTAATTAAATTAATTTCGTGTGGTTATTACTAGCCGAGTGCAGCCCTTGTAAGGCAGACCCTCCGATGAGGGTGGGCGGCATCTGCCATGTGTAGGTAACTGTGTGTTATTGTGGTGGAGGATAGTGTTATGTGTGGTGTGTGAGTTGCAGGGATGTTGGGGACAACACAAACACCCAGCCCCTGGACCACTGGAATTAACCAATGAAGGTTAAAATCCCCGACCCGGCCGGGAATCGAACCCGGGACCCTCTGAACCGAAGGCCAGTACGCTGACCTTTCAGCCAACGAGTCGGACATCTACTGAAGTGAACTTCATAGTAATTCTGAAGTGAATATATTTAGTTTGTCGGAATATTTATGAAGTGTGTGATTCTGATAGGTTTGTACATAACTCTAATACTGGATTAATTTAATACTAAGAGTTATCAATGTAATACTGATAAATTACAGCACCCCGCAATATGAATTCCCTTTTTTACGTTTGTAATTTTTGAACTTTCTGATTTATTTGCATATTATTATATTTTGACAATACTATGTTAAATATTTTGAGTGCAAAAAATTTTCCCGCCAGTTGAACACAACGCATAGTCTATATTTGCAAATAAAAGCTGAAGATTTCTACGTTTCAGTCATGCGAAAACACTAACTTTAACACATATAGACTACAACACACCTGTAAGAAATATACACACTATTAAACAAAGAATGCCATGTTTCGTTCTACAAGAGTATCCTCAGGTTCTATGAAACCACTTTGAATAATGCGCATATATGTAAAATACAGTAAGTGTCCCACTTGTTCATAATATCACCATTCTACTATCACATGATTTAAAGCGATTTGATAGGTTCTGAGGATGTTTCTGTAGAACGAAACATGTCATTTTAGAAATGAAGCTTCCACGGTGTGTAGAATTATTTAGTTCTTCCGGGTTGAACCTTGTTGTTTTTTCTTGCACATTCAGTAGTTCGCCAACATTTCGAATACATTGCGGTATTCTTTGTCAAGGCGACTGAAATACCGCTAGCCATCCGAGGCAATCAGTCTCCCAGGCAGCAATTACACTACGAGTGTAGTTACTGACCTTGGTCTTATATCCTATCCTCTCTGGCTGAGTAAGACCCTTGGCTGTACCGTGAGATAAGAGTACCCTGCTCATGATACACTACCATAACAAAACTATCCGGAAATCTACTCCTAGCACATCCAGATGCATCCTTTTTGCTGACACAGCCAGTTCTACTTTCCTTCTTCCCTAAACCCCATTAATATTGATAGCTCCCCATCGAATTCCATTTCCTTCGCCAAGTTGTTTCCAAGGAGTCCCTCGCCTGTCAAATGGGGGTGGGACTCCGTTACTCCCATAGGTCCGAGGTTTCCTTAAAATGTTCTGAGCTCGGCAAATTCGTGAAGCAGAATGCTACCCTACTTACAAATAGTCCAAGTGAGGATCTCTCCTCTAACGGGTTAGGGACCACCGGTGGATTGTATAGTCCTAGCCGCCTGAACACAAGGAGGGCCATGACTCATAATATGTCCGAGATGCCCACTCCCATTCCGTAGTAACTGGTATCCCGGCTATCAGGACCACTTGCTAGGCCACTAAGTCGTTGCCCATGGTTCGCGAACTACAACGTAACTACAGCAACCAACACCAAGAACCCTATTTCTTTATAATAGTAATAATAAAAATAATAAAATCCAAAAACCAAGCCCCATGGATCACCAGCCCCGAAGGACCATGGGCTACCAAGCGACCGCTGCTCAGCCCAAAGACCTGGAGATTACCAGGTGTCGTGTGGTCGGCACGACGGATCCTCTCGCCCGTTATTCTTGGCTTTCAAGACCGGGGCCACCATCTCAGCGTCAGATAGCTCCTCAATTTTAATCACGTAGGCTGAGTGGACCTCGGACCAGTCATCAGATGCAGGTAGAATTCCCAGACCTAGTCGGGAATCGAACCCGGGGCCTACGGGTAAGAGGCAGGCATGCTACCCCTACACCGCGGGGCCGGCTAATAATAATAATAATAATAATAATAATAATAATAATAATAATAATAATAATAATAATAATAATTGTACCGGGAGGTACACCTCAACCCCGCACATTCAGAAGAAGCGCCTTAAGGAACACTGCCTATCGAACAAATTTTGAAACAGCTAATGCATTGACCAGAAGATGTCACTACTGAATAATTGAGTAATATGTTATTTTAAAGTTTCCTAAACTGATTGGATTTATTTGTTTTGTTTTGGTGTACATCAAGAAGTTTGAACTTTTCTCCATACATGTCTCTACAAAAATACTGAGGTCATGCACTCTGGTGCAAAGTGGAGTAATTAGTATTTGGAAGAAGTTTTGTGTTTATAGGTTTTCTCAACTAAATTAACTTTCATTTATTTTGGTACTTCAAGGTTTGCAACACTTCCTTCTCATCCCGCCAGCTTCGGAGTCTGGCCAATAACAAATTTTCTGTAATTATTTTTCAGCCAATCACAGGCTTCTTGTAGGTTTTTGGTTTAACCAATAGAAATGAGAATTATTGAGTGTGGGTGTTAAGACAGGAGGCGGGGTGCCTCATCCTTCGGTAGGCAGAACATCAGCCCAGGTAATAGCCACCAGTTTTACATCTCTGTAGCTATCTCCGCAAACTAACTCGAAGGGAAGGTTCTAATTTCTAACCATGTAACCTATGTAACTACTTCTTGCTATTGTAAAATTTCATAAAGGCTTAAACTTTAAATCGGGATAGAGAGTGCTTTACCCTTTCGACTTCCCCTTCAATTTATCTTGAGGTGACTACGATTTTGTAACTGTTTCTCTTCCTGTAAAGGATTAATTAACCTTTCCTTATAGTCACCTCTGTAGTGTGGGATTAGCCTTTGCATCATCGGGCCACAAGCGCAAGTAGGGTTTAAAATCTTGGTTTGTCAGGAGCGCAAGTGTTCGCCTACATACATTTTGCGTTTGGGCCAGTAATTTACCCTGTTCTTATTTTTCACGAAGGACCAGTAGTACGGCTACTAGATAGCCATGTGTAAAGGTACTGTAAATTGTAGGTTGTGCCTAGAGAGGCCCAAAATTGAAAGGTTTGGTGTAAAGTTCGTGCCGGCCACGCGGTGTAGGGGTAGCGTGCCTGCCTCTTACCCGGAGGCCCCGGGTTCGATTCCCGGCCAGGTCAGGGATTTTTACCTGGACCTGAGGGCTGGTTCGAGGTCCACTCAGCCTACGTGATTAGAATTGAGGAGCTATCTGACGGTGAGATGGCGGCCCCGGTTTAGAAAGCCAAGAATAACGGCCGAGAGGAAGCGTCGTGCTGACCACACGACACCTCGTAATCTGCAGGCCTTCAGGCTGAGCGGCGGTCGCTTGGTAGAACAAGGCCCTTCAATGGCTGTAGTGCCAAGGGGTTTGGTTTGGTTTGGTGTAAAGTTCCCTTGAGTAGGCTGTAAGATATAGGGAGCCAGCCCCCGTGGTAACATTTGGAGAGCATGTAAGCTCTTTTCTGAGAGATTTGTGTAATAATGAGCGGTGCCTTTGGAAGGGCGTAAATTGTAACGGTTGGAGCAAAGTGCTCTGGAAAATGATTTATTATGAGATATCTCTCCCTATATAACTAAACGCTACATTAGCAACTTGTAAAATTGTAAATTTGGAGCATGAAGCTCAAAGAACTTGTAAATTATCTATTCTCAGGTTTTCTAAACTGGTGTCAAAATTGTCATTGTACCTAATTCCGTGTTCTTTCACAAAGTGAAGAATTTTTTTAACAATTTGATTTTCTGAAAAGAAATATAACATTTATTTCATAGTTTTAAAAGAATCTTTGACTTTCGTAGATAGACCCATTCAGCCCGCACCATCTTTCACCTCTCTGCGTTCCACAGATAACCCCGGAACATTAATAATAATAATAATAATAAAAATAATAATAATAATAATAATAATAATAATAATAATAATAATAATAATAATAATAATAAAAATAATAATAATCAACTACCTTATTCAAACCTGTTCGTTGTTGATCTAGTCTTTGTCCCACGCTAAACCATGGATTGAATGATGAGGCACCCTGAGTCGGAGGTTACTAACAGTAGTGTGGCCACTTCCTTTAAAAACATTCTCCAGCCAACAACACAAGATATACCGTCCATGCGGTTTCCACGCCTTTGTTGCTAATCATCGGAGAACTCATGGGACCTAGTGTTTCAACATCCCTATGGAATTAGCGTAAATGTATTTCGCTTTACATTAATAATCATGTTTACATCTAAAATCTAGATTTGTCAAATATTACGTTGTGAATACGGAGCCAACACCAAATTCGTAAGTTGTAATTAATTATCATGTGTAACCTGACAAACCCCGGTCAGATATTATTATTATTGTCATTATTATTATTATTATTATTATTATTATTATTATTATTATTATTATTATTATTATTATTTATTCATGTGTATATTTCATTTATGTGTGTATTTAGCCGTCGCGGCTTAGTAACTCTTTTTGGAACTCTCGTTATTATGGATACTCTCTATATTTTATTTGGGACTAGTGTGTTTCGATCACTCAGTTTATCTCCCGGTTGTGTACGTGACGAGTCTCCGAGCGGGGGTTTACGTGTTGACGGAGCTGAGGTGGAAAATTCCAGGAACTGGGCTATTTTAAGATGCTGTTGTGTTGGCTTGGGCTAGTGTGGTGCAAGCACGCGTCGGCAGTTGGAAGTTGCAGCTTGCAGTGTGGAGATGTGATACTGGTGGTAATCGGAGAGGTGTTTTGTACGAGTTGTGGGAAGATGTCCCATGCCATGTTGGGAGTTCGAGATCTGCTGTTGAAGGAACCAGGGAGAAAGATGCTGGAGTGTAACAACATTCTATGGTTATGAATGTTAGCCATATATAATTCTACGGAGAGTCTACGTAAGGTAACGTGTTGGGCCTTATCAAACTATACCAACGCCATCAGCAAAGTGGAGTCCATTCTTGAAAAATGAGTCATGACTGCGTGTGAATATTTTGCGTTGCGGAATAAACTGAGTACCAGTTATTGAGAGAGAGTTATTTCATAAATTAAGACATTTATTATTTATATCAATATTCTCTTTATTTTGTTATATATGTTCAAGGGTGTATAACGACGAGCTCTGCTCGGATTTCTAGGTAAATACAGGTTTAATTGACTAAGTATATTGTATGAGATTAATATATATTCTGTTTAATTTCTAATATTTTCCAATATTATTTTTTTAGGTATCAAGTGATTCAGATCTCCTTGTCACAAGGCAACGACCCTGAAGATGAGTTTCAACAGCCGGCAAAGTTTAAGAATTATTTATTTGTATATTTATGGCTCCCAAATTCCATTAGTCATTATTATTTATATTTATATTTAATAGAAAGATTTTAATGTCGCTAGCAACGTGGGGCAAGACTGATCTGAGTCACGATAGGGTATGCACACAGAAATGGTATAGTTGCTCTCAGATTTCATGATATGTACAGTTGTTGTGGAGATTTCTTGTTCGCTGTGGAGTGTATAATATGTCTTGTGGAAATTTTGCGTATGTGGGAAACGCAAGGTGATGAGTTGGACGAGAGAAAATATTAATCTGTTAAAATTAAGAAATAGGAGTGTGGAAAGGAAAGTGCATATTAATTGTAGTACAGGGGGAGCAAACTATACCGTTGACATGATTAATTCAGAGAGTGAAGCCACAATGGGCGATAATAATTTAAATGTTTTGTTAGATTCGATGGTAACCGGGGACAATGCTTCATCATCTCTATCAGAGCAGAGTAGCGATAATAGTGACCAGCAGCTAGACCAATTAGTTCATATTTTGAGTGAATTTACTAATAAACTTGAAAGTAAACTTAGAGAGCAGAATGATGAGTTAACACAGAAACTTGAAAGTAAACTTGAGGATAATAATCAGAAAATGGAAATTAATGTTGCTAAAATTGAAAAACAAGTTCAGAAAATTAGTGATAGGATGGATAATCAAGTAAAGAGGTTAAGTGAGAAAGTCGATTCAGGTATTATAGAGATGAGGAAGGAATTAAACTATCAATGTGTAGAAATTAATGGTAAATTGTCTGAGCATGATAGGCAAATTGAAGAAATTAGGGGTATATCTGAATCAAATAAAAGTGAATTTAACCGAGTAATTTGTAACGTTGCTAATAATCTTGAAGCTAAACTTGTTGAAAATAATTCTAAATGTCAGGATAAAATTTTAGATAACTTTAACAGTATTCACAATGTGATAAGTAAACAAGGTGTAATTGAACATCAGGTCAGAGAGAACGCTAGTCATATTGATGTATGGAAGGCAGATGTATTACAGACGGTTGACGAAAAGATTCAATCAGTCAGGTCCTCAGGTGATGTTCAGAGTTCTAGCATTCAAAGGCATATTATTAAGGAAATTGAGCTGCCTAAGTTTAATGGTAAGCAGTTTAACCCTCTGGAATTTCTCAAGGTAGTGGAGAAACGTTTTACTAGGAGCTTGGAAGAAGGTGTGTTAGAGTGGGACTTGGTAGATGATATGTTAGCAAGTGCGTTTACGGGTGAAGCTAGGAGTTGGTATGATGTTTATAGAGGTCATATTAAGGGTTTAAGGGGATTCAGGGAGTTGTTTATGGATAAGTTTTGGGATGAGGAGATTCAGGGTAGGGAAAGAGATAGGATTATGGCTGGGAAGTATAAGGGTAATGAGGGTATTTCTCGTATGGAGTATTTTCTTGTGCACGTGGCTATTAGTCAGAACTTAGAAGAGAGTTTGCCAGAGCAGGATATTGTTAGGAGGATGGCTAGACATTTTAATGAAGATATTCAGTTGGCCATGTGCATCCAGCAGGTTAAGACCATTAAGGGAATGGAAGGGCTGTTGCAACGTTTCGATTCTTTGGGTAGGCAGGTAGGACATAGGAGTGTGGGGGAAAATAATCACAGGAGAGGAGTAGCATTTGAAAGTAATCGTAGGAATGGGAATGACTATAGCAGAAGGGATCAGGGTAATGGGAATAGGCAGGAAGAAACCAGGATTAATTTCAGGAATCAAGATAGTAGGAATTTTAATTCTAGTAATCAGTCTAGGGATTTGAATGATAGGGGGAGAAGGGATGAGAGAGGTAATAATAGTGGTAATCAGCAGAATCAGAATTTAAACTCCAACGGGATGTCCTAAATAGGTCCGTTAGGAGATCCCCACTTGATGTGCAAATCCATGTTATCAGGGAGGCTTTTGAGATTGATGTTGGTAAGGATTTGTTGTGTGACCAGGATAGTGCTAAGGAAGGTGGTTCGTCTGAATTATTGATCAACCCAGCTATGGAGGCTACCATATGGGGTGTGAAGGAGAAATTGCTTGTAGACTCGGGGAGTCATAAGTCTTGTGTAAATTTTAAATTTTGTGAGGAAGCTCGTCGCAGAGGTGAGATTATTGAGGAAATTCCTGTGAGGAACACATTTATTATCACAGCAGCTGGTGCTAAGAGTAATCGTATTCGTAGTCAGGTTATTGTTCCTATTGAGGTTGGTGGTCAGACCATGTTGCAATGTTGTCTTGTTGTGCCTAATCTGGTATATTCCGTTATACTGGGGAATGACTGGTTATCTGAAACCAAGTGTGTGATTGACTATGATACTGCTGTTTTGAAATTTCTTGTTGGTGAAGAACGTAAACCGATTAAGCTTAATTATCAGGTGGATAGGAGTAGTTTTGTGCTTCAATGTAGTCATATTCAGGTTATTGAGGAAATTGTTGAGGATGAAGTCGATGTTAAAGTTAATAATGCAAGTATCAGAATTAATGACAGTATGGTATCGGAAAGTCAGGATTTGGTCAGTGAGGTGGAGAAAGCGATGCGACAGACATGCCTGGAGGAGCAGCAGAAGAGGGAACTTTTGAATGTTTTGATGGAGAACAAGGAGGTGTTCTCTGGTGAATTAGGGTGTACTACTGTGTACGAACACTCATTTGATATTTTAGATAGGTCTAGTTTTAATAGTCCTAGATATCCGATTCCTCATGCTCATGCTCAGGCGGTACAGGAAGTGATACATAATATGCTTACAGGTAAGATTATTGAGCCTTCCTGTAGCAAGTACGTTAATCCTTTGGTTGTTATTGGCAAGAAGGATGGGTCTGTGAGACTGTGTTTAGATGCTAGGCTTATGAACCGTCGGATAGCTGAGGATCAGCAGAGGCCTGAGAATATTGAGAGTTTAGTTCAGAGATTTGAAGGTTGTCATTGGTTTACTGCGGTTGACTTGCGTAGTAGTTTCTGGCAGGTACCATTACGGGTGGAGGACCGGCCTTTTACTGCTTTTCTCTATAAGAACAGGTTGTTTCAATTCACCAGAATTCCTTTCGGAACCAAGACGTCGTCATCAGGGCTTATTAGAGCCCTATCTATTGCACTAGGGCCGGACACAGAGGAATTCACTACGTGTTACATTGACGACTTGGTCCTTGCATCTCGTACATTTTCTGAACACATGACACACTTACGGAGTGTTTTTACAAAATTAAGGGAAGCGGGCTTCACTTTGAAGCTATCTAAATCTAATTTCGCAACGCATCAAATTAGTTTTCTGGGGCACACCATCAATCGGAACGGGGTCACACCACAGGGGGAGAAACTGGACAGCATCTTCAATGCTAGCACCCCACGCAATGCGAAGCAGTTAAGGTCCTTTTTAGGTCTCTGCAATTATTTCAGGCACTTTGTAATCAGATACTCTTGTTTAATTGAACCTTTCCGCGAGTTATTAGTAAAGAATGCGAAATGGAGATGGAACCATGACCTCAATGAGGCATTTGAGCGCCTGAAAAGTGGATTCCGCCAAGCTGTCACGCTGAAATTTCCATGTACTGAGAAGCCTTATATTGTAATGACGGATGCATCTAATTCAGGTATAGCTGGTGCTCTCTGTCAGCGTGATGAACAAGGTAATCTAGACATTGTTTCCCTGGCAAGTCGAGGACTTAGCACAGCGGAACGGCGGTATACTACGAGCGAACAGGAACTTTTAGCGATTGTTTATTCTTTAGAGAAATTCCGCATTTACATTTTAGGCCATTCTTTTGAGATCCATACAGATCATAATGCTCTTGTCTTTATGAAAACGTGTAAGTTAACCTCCAACAGGATGTCACGCTGGATTCTGGCGATACAGGAGTATGACCCTAAAGTTGTTCATGTTAAGGGTACTGATAATGTGTTAGCTGACTATTTGAGTCGGAATATTTCTGTGACAGCTGATGAGGTCAGCACTGATTTTAGTGAGAATATCTTGGTATGTGCTGATAAGTATGACGAATGTAGAGAGGAGAGAAGGAAACTCTCGAAGATGAAATTGGAACAGGGACAGGATGAGGAGTTGTGTGATATTTTATTTGAGTTAGAGGCTGCTGAGCCTGACACTATTGTGGAAAAAGGGAATATGAGGTATAAACTTCTGAGTGGTTTAGTAGCTCGCATATGTCATAAGGATGTATGGAGGGTTGTAGTGCCTCAAGCCTTGCGGAAAGACATGATTTGGTATTTCCATGAGGAATTAGGTCACTTTGGTGCGGAGAAGGTATTATGTGCAATTCAGTATCACTTTGTGTGGCGCAATATGGGTAGACAAGTCCGTCAGACTTTGGCTACTTGCGATGTGTGTCAGAAGTGTAAACACCCAAATAGGTATATGCACGGGCCGAGGCAGGCTGTGATAACCGAGGATATAGGTGAGTTACTGTGTGTGGACATCTATGGACCGTTGGTTAAGTCTAGGTATGGCTACCGATATATATTTGTAATACTTGACTCGTTCTCTAAATTTGTTAAATTATACCCACTTCGGAAGGCTTCTGCTAGAGGATGTGCCAATGCAGTGAGTAAGTATTGCGAGGAATTCGGTAACTCTAGGAGGATCCTATCCGATCACGGCTCACAGTTCACTTCGAACATCTGGAAGAAGACTCTACAGGACAGAGGTATTCAGGTAACATATTCGTCTATAAGGTTTCCTTGTGGAAACATGTCTGAGAGAGTCATGAGGGAACTTGGACGGATGTTTAGGACCTATGTAAGTCATAATCATAGCTCTTGGTATGAACATTTAAGTAGGATGGAAAATTGGCTCAATGTCACAAGACATGAGAGTACTGGTCTTACACCCATTGAGGTGCACTTTGGGAGAAAGCCTGATTTTGAGTTGGCCAAGATATTGAGGTTGGAGAGCGTGGAGGAGGTTCCTCAGGATCTATTTGTACAGCTTGCTAGGGAGAAGCTGGTTAAGTCTGGTCAGAAACGTGCTAGGATAGTTCAGAATAGGTGCTCTGATAGTTTAGAGGTAGGAGATGAAGTATTGTTGCGAGTGCCTCACCCATCTAACGCTGAGGATAAGACCATGTCTAAGTTTTTTCAATTGTTTAAGGGTCCTTTTATTGTTGCGAGAAGGATAGGGAGGTGTGCATATTCCTTAATTGATGCTGATAGGAAATGTATTGGAACTTATAATGTGTTCAATTTGAGGAGATACCATCGGGATCCCTAATGTTGTATATTGTATATTTGATGGGTAGTTTGAGGAGCTGTCCTTGGGCCATCAGCCACCTGATTTGTGTTGTTTTGCCAACATTTGCATCTGTTGGAAAACAAAGGGGGAGTATTGTAACCTGACAAACCCCGGTCAGATATTATTATTATTATTATTGTCATTATTATTATTATTATTATTATTATTATTATTATTATTATTATTATTATTATTATTATTATTATTATTATTATTATTATTATTATTTATTCATGTGTATATTTCATTTATGTGTGTATTTAGCCGTCGCGGCTTAGTAACTCTTTTTGGAACTCTCGTTATTATGGATACTCTCTATATTTTATTTGGGACTAGTGTGTTTCGATCACTCAGTTTATCTCCCGGTTGTGTACGTGACGAGTCTCCGAGCGGGGGTTTACGTGTTGACGGAGCTGAGGTGGAAAATTCCAGGAACTGGGCTATTTTAAGATGCTGTTGTGTTGGCTTGGGCTAGTGTGGTGCAAGCACGCGTCGGCAGTTGGAAGTTGCAGCTTGCAGTGTGGAGATGTGATACTGGTGGTAATCGGAGAGGTGTTTTGTACGAGTTGTGGGAAGATGTCCCATGCCATGTTGGGAGTTCGAGATCTGCTGTTGAAGGAACCAGGGAGAAAGATGCTGGAGTGTAACAACATTCTATGGTTATGAATGTTAGCCATATATAATTCTACGGAGAGTCTACGTAAGGTAACGTGTTGGGCCTTATCAAACTATACCAACGCCATCAGCAAAGTGGAGTCCATTCTTGAAAAATGAGTCATGACTGCGTGTGAATATTTTGCGTTGCGGAATAAACTGAGTACCAGTTATTGAGAGAGAGTTATTTCATAAATTAAGACATTTATTATTTATATCAATATTCTCTTTATTTTGTTATATATGTTCAAGGGTGTATCACGACGAGCTCTGCTCGGATTTCTAGGTAAATACAGGTTTAATTGACTAAGTATATTGTATGAGATTAATATATATTCTGTTTAATTTCTAATATTTTCCAATATTAATTTTTTAGGTATCAAGTGATTCAGATCTCCTTGTCACAAGGCAACGACCCTGAAGATGAGTTTCAACAGCCGGCAAAGTTTAAGAATTATTTATTTGTATATTTATGGCTCCCAAATTCCATTAGTCATTATTATTTATATTTATATTTAATAGAAAGATTTTACATGGTTGTCCATCCCAGCAATGGAACAATTCAATATTCAACAGTATTGTGTGTCTGTACGTGCGATGGTGAGAGAGAGAGAGAGAGACAGAAAGGAGTAGGAGGGGCTGTCTGTGTAGCTAAAGTGTATGTTGTTGTTGTTAATCTGGGATCTGCAACAGGATTGTAAAGTATCTCGCCGCGTCTTTCATATATTATTATTATTATTATTATTATTATTATTATTATTATTATTATTATTATTATTATTATTATTATTATTATTATTATTATCTAACAGATTTCGGAGTTGCCGAAGAGCCAAAATGTTATCCCGCACGAGTAACTTTACTTCGCGGTAAATATATCGCCACGGGCAGGCGTATTTGCGTTGCTTGAAACACCACCGAACTTGGGCTCAGAAAGTAAGCGCTTCCACTTTCTGAGCCATTCACAGACTCTTTACGTTAAAATTGGAGGCGATGGAAAATCGAATCCACTCTCTTACCAGATTTTCTGCCAAGCCTGACTTCTGTCGCTCCAACACTCATACCATGAATCTATCCACGGCCGACTTGGGAATCGATTCATGCCCGATTGGACGCAAAACGACTACGTTACACTTTTTTTTTTTTTTTTTTTGCTAGGGGCTTTACGTCGCACCGCGTTACACTTTTTGATCAAAAGATCTCATGTACATCTGAACGTCACGGCCTTGATGCCGATGTTGCCAGTGTGCATACATTCTACTGTACATGGTAGTTTAGAATTCTCCCTTACCGGTAACCATCCTTGAAGCAGTTTTCTCGGTTAGAACTTCAAGAAATTGGTGGAGTGATATGCCGTCCTTTGGTCATACCAGTATACGTAGATTTCACAACTGGCGCAAGTTCACCGGGTTGATGGCTTCATCTGACGTACTAATTAATTTAATTGGCTCATCAGAAATTATTTGCTGCAGTTTTAGCACACTTGCCAAACTCTAGAGCAGGGATGCATAGAAAGGCAGTTGTCACTGTTCGCACCCGCTGGAACATTTGGAGCACGACACGGATATCGGTTGTCTGTGAACGTGACTGGCTAAGAATTTCCAAGGACAGTCTAGTACAATGTACCATGTAGCTGTCACCTTGCATTCGGAAGATAATGGTTTCCGATGCCACTATCGACAGCCCTCAAATTAGTTTTGCGTTGTTTACTATTTTCACAACAGGAAAATGCAGTTGATGTACCTTCATTAAGGCTACAATCGCTTCTGTTCCATACTTAACATTTTCCCATCCCATCGTTGTCAAAATGCCTGTCTGAGTTGGTGCGAGGTTAAATCACTAACGAGAGAGAAAAGGGCAGTGTACAGTAGTCCACTCGTGTGCAGAATCTACGAAATAGTTATGATTATGATTATTACAATTATTAATATTTTTACAATTTTGCTTTACGTCGCTCCGACACGGATAGGTCTCATGATGGCGATGGGATAGGAAAGGGCCGGAGTGTAAAGGAATCGACCGAGGCCTTAATTAAGGTACAGCCCCGGCATTTGTCTGGTGTGAAAGTGGGAACCCGTCGTAAAGAGTCTTCAGGGATGTCGACAGTGGGGTTCGAACCCATTATCTCCCGAATGCAAGTCAGAGTTGCGCGACTCTAACCGCACAGCCAGCTCGCTAGGTGTACCCTCCTGTACATTTACATGATATTACGTGCAAAAATGCAGATAAAATTTAATGTGATTTTTTCAAAGAAATTAATTTCTAAAATGTAATTTCCTGCAGGATGTGGGGTGGTAGATACCTCCAATTGACCGACGTCTTAATGCAAAGTAATAGGTCAGAAATGAGAACATGGTAATCGCAGAATTCACATTTTTCAACGCGGATACACGAACTGGGGTAGGTACTGAACTACGGACATCAGAGTTAGGTGTTGACGTCTTTCTTTGTTAAGCAAATGTTTCAGCATCTGGCGCGGGAGAGTTTGGGCATATTAACGGAGAACTTCAGTGTGTAACAGGAAGATGTGCTCTCGATGAAGGTTTAGTACGTTTCATTAGAGAAAAGATATTAAACAATTTTTCGAACGAGGGTTACAGAAACAAGCAGTGTGTGTGCGAATAGACAGTGGACAGCGGGGACGTAAGCTGAGAGCATGTAACAAAATATTCAATACCTGATCTTGCTTCTAGAGCCAAAGATTTTGCATCTCCATTGTAAAGAATAAAAGAGGGCCTTATTATAAGGAAAATATTTACTTTCAATTTTGGGCACTTCAGGAAGAAGAATAATAATAATTGCCAAAAGGAGAGTGGTTATAAAGATAGCATCAATTAATCAGTAAATCAATCTATCGTCAATGCTCTGAATTCGAAGAGTTTCTGTTCAAAAGGTGGTATTTCCATGAGGCACCATCACCCCCATCAACATAGTAATTAAAACTGAGAGGACTTCTTTTCTCGGACCCGGGACCCCCTGAACCGAAGGCCAGTACGTTGACCGTTCAACCAACGAGTCGGACTCGAGAAGCGGTGACCTTGCTAGCGCGTTCGTTGCGGAAATATGCTAAGTTCTAATCTTGTGAAACACTTCCGAAACATAATTCAGTTTCCTCGGAAGTAGGTGGGAGTTGCACCTAACAATTTGATCCGGAGAACATAGTCGGACGTACATTCGAAATGGATTAAGTTGGTCGAGACACGTTTGCAAGGTCTCTTTGTAACGGGAAAGGAATTTTTTACTGAGCCGCGTGCTCACTCTGCTATCTAGAAAAATTTAAGACTGGAGGCTTGAAGAGAATTAGGGTAGCCTCGCACTAGGCGACTGATAGCAGCGACTTGAGTTGTGCCAATAACTGCTCACACGAATTTCCAAATATCGAGCCCATTTTCCCGGAAGCTTGTTTCGCATCTAGATTGCCGACGACGTCATGTTGTAGAATTCATGGTATATTCTCATGAATTTTTGTTGCTCTCTTTTACTATCAAGCAAGAAGGAAAGGGAGAGATCGGGAGTCGCTCGAAACCTTTGCCCGTGATTTACCGTGCAAAGTCACTCAAACACAATTACCTTACACTACATATTTTCTTAACTTTTTTTGCAACAGTCCTCAAAGTTAACATTCTAGAGTAAATATCAATACTCGGTTCAATTTGGTTATTTCAGTTTATTACTCATATGGTCCTCTTGAATTTACCAAACTGTTTAATTTAAACCATGACGGCCACTACATCATAAGCAATGTAAAAGCAACGGAATTATAATAACCCCGCGGCCTCAGATACCGTGTGTTAGCTTTCCAGTTCTGACGCCATTTACGATGCTTGTGTGTAAGTTCACTCTACCAGATAGCAAGAATGTTGGAATTCTATTTGGCTAACTAATGCTAAGGTTTTATTAACTTGTCGGGAAAACCCGGAGTGTGCCGCCAGACATAGTACGATACTTAGTGGCGAATGAACTTCCTCTGCTCTTCAAAAATTAGACTTTGTCTATCGTGTTTGAAACCGTGATCTTAAAATCCAAAATTAGACTGCCTATTAATTGAATCACATCGAGAGCTAAAATACAAATTTACATTTCGCATGACAAGAAACATGAAGATATTGGAAACAACACCATTTGGTAGTTTATAGTATTCATAGAACATCCTTGTTGAAGTAGCTGGACTACAAAGTATCGTAATACGAACCCTGCTATATAACATTGTCACCCGCCAGGGTTGTGGAATCTTTCTCGCGACTAAGGTACTCCAAGAACGGTCTCTATGGTTCCTTTGGCAACTCAATTCTGATCGGTCAAAGTGGTCAGATTGGAGAATACGTGCACCTAGAGTCCGATCCAGTCGCCGCTACTGCTAACTTATTTTTAAGTGGCCCTCTGGAAGGTAGAGAGTGGGCTTGCCTGCTTCCCGCTCCGTAACAGTACTGTTCTAACAGAGATGGAAGTACCTGTAGGATAGTACGAGTATTTGTCTGAAGAAAGGTTAAATGTAATTTTATAATTTTAATACTGCTAATTCGTTTGACATAAAAACACTCAGAACGAGAGATGAGTTATTTTTATTGTCTTCGTACAACTGTTAGTACTTGGCTCGATTGAAGAAAGGGAGAGGAATAATTACGTTGTTTTTCATAGTTATTACATTTTTCACATAATTCCTACTGTAATATCTGCGGAAATAATACTTCCATCTAAAAAGTAAACCTGACAAAAAGAAGTCGAGATTACAATGGTCAAATATTTATGTCTGAGACAATTTTAGCGTATGGGCTATGATAACAGAGATATTTCTACATTTAGATTTGCAGTGCTTTCCATCGGCGCTAATATCCCTGGCATGGGCACACTGTTCAATCATGATAATAACGGGTTACTTAAGGTGGTAGTCGTTGATGTCGTTGAGGAAAGAATGATATCATAAGATGCAAAACAACTTCATCAGAAAGTCAATGAAGATGATCATAGAAATCTGGATTTAAATGAGAACGAGTTGAAGTAGAAAAGGAGGAGGAAATAGAGTCACAAGGAGAGAGATAAATGAAATGCTCCATTCACCTCGGTTGCACCACTCTCGCCGAGCCGCAAGACAGGCCTACACAGTCCTAACCCATCAAACATGTCAAAAAAACATTACACTGGCTGTTGTTAATTCAAGTGTTCTTCTGTCTCTCATGTTACTACGCATCTCCCCTAGAAAGCATTAGTGTTTTAGCTGTGTAATGTTTAAACCATCTGCTCTAATATTATGGGATCAGAAGGAAACACATTGAGGCAACCCACACTCGAGTGCACGGAACCTTGCTGGTAAAGAAACAGTGATCAGTGCTTGCAAAGGAATGTTACAACGCTTCTTCCCTACTCATTGTCAGCATGCTGTCTTTTTCTAGCAATTCCCTTGTGCTGTTTGGCACCCTAGCCTCGCCCTTGGTTAACACGACTAAGCAACCAAGTTACAAGGCAGTCCGTTTCATGTTCACGTTTCCTTTGTTCATCTTTATCACTTCCCACAAAGAGCTGACTATTGTTCATAGGTTAGTGATTGAGTCCGAATTTTACTTCAACCCGATATGAAACTGACTCGTCAAGGAGCTGGTGTGGCCAAAAAATTATAAAGATTTTTTTTCTGAAAATACGCAACAAGGGAAAACACTATTGGAATCAAGATGAATTAGTACAATTCCATCTTCCGCACTGTACAATGGCATAACCCCCTGAAAGAATCACTCGAAGAATGGGGGAGGGGGATGAATCGTGAGAAGCATACGGGAAGATTAGAACTCGAATTCCTAACGTCGTCGCACGGAAGAAAACAAAATGTGATTGCATACGATATCCTTAGTCCATGAAATGTATTAACAATTACATTGCAGTGAATAACTATTTGTTGTTATTTGAGGTGTGCTCTGTCTGTTCTGCTGCCACTCATCTCCACGAGATGACATTATTACTGCTATTACTAAAATTAGATGGGTAAAATACGGTTATTAATTTCTAAGATCACGGTTCCTTTTATGACCGGCCCCGTGGTATAGGGGGATAGCGTGCTTGCCTCTTAGCCGGAGGCTCCGGATTCCATTCCCGGTTAGGTCAGGCGTCTTTACCAAGACCTGAGCGTTGAGGTACACTACAACTAATGAGCTGTCCGATGGTGAAATGGCAACCCTGTTCTAGAAATCCAAGAATAACGTCCGAGAAAATACTTCGCAATGGCATTGCGTCACGTGGTAATTTGCAGGCCTTCGGGCTGAGCAATAGTCGCTTTGTAGGTCAAGAGCCATCAGGAATATAGCGCGAATGGGGGCTGGTCCATGCATCGCTAGTGGTAAGGAAATGTGAAACTATGCGACATCTGAAGTTTACCATAAAACTGCATAGAGCGACAAAGTCATTTAGTGCTATGTGTAATTAATGAGATTCTTTTATACCATCAATACATTACGAATATTGAATTGTGATGATAATTCATAATGTGATGATTTCAAAAGGAAAGGTAACAGCTTCATAACATCTGGTTCTTTCTTTTGGTAGAAACAATTGATATTGTTGTTAATGTATTGTATTAGAGTCCGATCATTAACCGATGAGCTTAAAGGAAGAGTTGTAACCCCTTGGGAGGTAAAGAAATCGTCTTATGGAAAAGAAGACTTCATTATTCTGGTAATGGTGTTTATATGATATGTTACTGTTGAGAGTTGGAAAGTGTTTTAGTCTGGAGATAACAACGATGCAGATCATCTAGCAGTTAAGTAACTCATACTGGAACTTCGAATCTCATGCAGCGAATTAAAGAATGCAATTCAAGATCACAAGAGCTGCAAGACTCCCTGTTTTGACGGTATATCTGGAGACACGATCAAATAGATGGGACAGGAAGGCATTAATATACTACATTCATTGTGTAAAAGAGTATGCGCAACTTGCGGGTAGGGGGGGGGGGGCGGCCAGAAGGCTGGTCTAACTCTCTCTTAATCCCCTTGCACACAAAAATGTCAGTCAGGACCTGTTCTCACCACCGAACTATTGCAATCATATCTCACGCAAGCAAAATTTTCCTCTACATCTTAAACCAATGTTTGAAGCCGTATTTCCTCCCTCCCATATCCGCAGAAATAGTAGATGTTATTGAAGGAAAAGGAACTCGAGACCATATCCTTAACATAAGACATATAATTGAGAAATCGCGTTAGTTCTGTGCCCCCTTGTCATCTGATTCCTTGACTATAGGAAAGTCCTTTACTGTGTAGTCTTGGAAAAGTTATGGCAGGTTCTTAAAGTATGATGTGTCCCACCACTCCTGATATCACTGATCAGACGTCTACACAGAAATCGTATAGCATTGACGACAAGTGCCTGGACTTTCGAATTATTCAATGTGTCTAAGGGTGTTAGACATGGTTCTGTCCTATCCCCTCAACTACACAATATCTATGCTGAATATGTCATTAAGAAACCTATCGATAGATGGTCTAGAAGCGTATCAGTTGGCGGAAGGATTATTAATAATCTCCGATTTGTCTATGACATTATGATTGTAGTCAACAGCGAAAAACTTGCTGACCTAGGGATAAAAGCAAAAGATGTTAGTCTGCCATGGGAAAACATTAGGTTCAGCAAGTCCGACCTTATGATAATTTTGATCGAGGAGCAAAGGTACAACTCACAGTTCGGTTAAGGGACTTTCAAGTCGTGTATTCTTTCGTCTATTTTGGCTCTGTGACACGGTTAGTCGTGAAGATGAGGTGAGAAGACGGATCACGCTAGGACGAATGGCAAGCTCACCAAGATCTGGCAGAACAGGGTGACCACAATCAGTACAAAGTTCCGCCATCTCGTAACACTCGTGTTTTCCGTCTTATTACACGATTGCGAAACATGGACGCTCAAGAACAGAGACAAACTGCTTATTGAGGCATTCGAACTTTAGCGCTCGAGCAGAATGCCACGTATGAAATGGACCGGACGAAGAAGTAATGTGTCCATTATCAAATAATTTAATATCCCCAGGCACCTTTCTTTCCGTGCCAACCAAAAAATCCTCCAGTTCTTTGGACATATTGTGAGAAGACGTGGAGAAAACCTAGAAAAGAATAATCATGGAAGGGAAGAACAGCGAGCAGGTTGATAGGCGATTTACCACTTCGGCAGGCTTTATGATAAGCTGGTAACACTTAGCTCATGATATCACGACAGTCAATAGTACGTCCAACGACTCGTGATAATGATGATGATGATGTTATGGGGTTGTAAATATAATGTTAAGGTAATGCCATACCATTGTACTGCTCAACCTACTGTACTGCAAATCGTAGAGTAGATGGCAAATCTGTACGACTGTGATGTAATTATTATGATATACATTTGTACTTGGAATATTTTGCGTGGATTCCCATGTGATTTATTCTGGTCATTATACTGCACTATTCCTAACTAAACTTTAATTTTCATGGGGTTGACGATATTTTTGTTTTCCCCCTTAAAACAACAAACTAAACCACACATAACCTTACTCAATTTCATGCAATCTTTATTCCTCGTTTTCAAGTAATTATTATTTGTGTTTTCTGTTCTTGTTGATGTTATGAAATGCATGTTTCATTGAATTTCTTTGCTATATTATTGTAAGAAAGAGTTTCACGCAGATGATTCCCAACTGCAATGCATTTGATAATGATAGTAATAATAAGAAGAAGATCCGATAAATAATAATTATAATTAATGGGTTTCACAAATCTAACACCATCGGAATTCCTATATCAATGTTTGAAGTGAGCAAATGTATTTTCTTAAGAAAGATCTTCCATGCTTGTCCTAGTGCACAATTTACGTCATCGTCAGTTACTTTTCTAACCAAGAAAATTATTCATCTGCTTTCTTTAAGACTTCATTTCCTAATCTAATATTTCCTTTATCAACTGAATTCGTTCTACTACATTCCATTACATTTGTTTTGGTTTTATTTATTTTCATCTTGTACTCTTTCTCTAAGACCCTGTCCATATCATCAGCAATTTCTCCAGATATTCTGCACACCGAGGCATGTAGATAAAACAACGATATCATCGGCAGATCTCAGAGTTTTGATTTTTTAACATTGGATTGCGATTCCCTTTGCAAATTCGTCCTTGATTTTCTTTACCGCCTGTTCTATATAAACATTGAAAATAAGAGTGGACAAACTGCATTCCTGCCTCACTCCCTTCTGGATTGTTGTTTCTTTTCTTGAAAGCCCTCGATTCTAATCACTTCAGGTTAATTTTTGTACAGGTTGTAAATAATATTTATTTCTCGATATCTCATCCCGATCACCTTCGGAATCTCAAATAGTTTGATAAAGTTAACATTATCGAATGCCTTTTCTATATCTGGGAATGCAATGTACTTGGGATTTTTCTTCTTCAATTCTCTTGTAAGATCAGACTAAAGTAAGGATTGCTTCAAGTGTTTCTACATTTCTTCTGAAGTCAAACTGATCTCCCAGTTCAGCTTCAACTTGTCTTTCCATCTTCTGTACATAAAACCTGTTACATTTTGCAGTCATGAGGTACTGAACTAAGGGTGCGGTAGTTCATACACTTATCAGCACCTGCTTTCTTGGAAAGAGGTATAAGAACATTCTGTCCAAAATCAATGGCACTTTCAATGTATCACTCATCTTGAACACTAAATGGAATAAACTCGACATGTTGGTTTAATATATGTTGTACAAAATTATAATTTCCCATTATTTACTGTTTAAGTGCTTTTGCTTTAGGCCTACGGGATAATGACTATTACATATAATATTTTTCCATAAACGTCGAAGTTGTTTTACGACCCACAAATACATTCGGGGTCCGGCTCCATGGCTAAATGGTTAGCGTGCTGGCCTTTGGTCACAGGGGACCCGGGTTCGATTCCCGGCAGGGTCTGGAATTTTAACCATCATTGGTTAATTTAGCTGGCACGGGGGCTGGGTGTATGTGTTGTCTTCATGATCATTTCATCCGCATAACGACGCGCAGGTCGCCTACGGGAGTAAAATCAAAAGACCTGCACCTGGCGATCCGAACCTGTCCTCGGACACTCCCAGCACTAAAAGCCATACGCCACTACATTCGGGGCTTTTGGAGACGTACAGGTGCCAGAATGTTGTCCCGGAGGAGTTCTTTTGGGAGCCGATAAATATATCAACACGAGGCTGACATTTTGAGTATCTTCAAATACCACTGGACTGACCCGGGATCGAACCCGCCAACTTGAGTTCAAAGGGCTGGTGCTCTACCGCCTGAGCTACTTAGTTCGGCAAGTATGAGATACGATAATGGATTATGTTAGATTATTATTGCTAATTTGATCAACCTGTGAGCATCGCATGCAGATATTCAATAACCTATAGGTCTACTGCATCTAATCGAACAATAAATGTAAGATGCAAATTTGTAAATGAGAAATTACTGGAAGGTTAACAAGGAGGAAAATAAATATTCTGATGTAGTTTATTTGGTGGTGTTTAGCAGAAGCGAGTATCCGTGTTACAATAGTGAATGTAGCTTTCATCCTCCGCAACTGTTTCACCCCTCCCATTGTTTAACCTTAATCCTCAACAGAGTGCTTGCCTGTGGACATCTGTAAATTCACGACTTCCAAGTTCGTCTTTAGCGAGGTTCTGATGGGCTTTCTTCTCACTCATCCTAAGCCAATGATAGGATTAAGAGTTTAACTCGGAACATGTCCCATGCCAACTTATTTTATCCGTAGTCTGACAAGAAAGGCAAAACACCATGAACATTTACGGAGTTCTTACACACGCTTAAAACTTATGTCTGGCTTCCATGGAAAATATAATCTAAAATACACTACTGGCCATTAAAATCGCTACACGAGGAAGGTACACAGAGAGAAGAATCTTATTTATTGTACACATATCGTATGTTAGGCAGAAGACATATTTCAATTTGTACCCAATTTGCTACCCACATCTGCCTCCTCTGGCAGCATTAACGGCAGTAATCGGCCTAGGCATCGTGTCAGACTGGCATTGGATGAAAGATACCAGAACATCATTACATTCTTCAACTCTGTGCCAAAGGTCATTAACTGTACTAACTGGCGCGTTATGCTGTTTACGATGGGTGACAGATCTGGAGAACGTGTTGGCCAGGGCAACAGTCGAACACCTTCTGTATCGAGGAAGGTCAAGAGAACGCGGTAAACATGCGTGTCTTGCATTGTAGTGTTAAAGTTTAGCGTCATGGAGACTACGAATATAGAGCAGAGCCACGGGCCATAACACGTCAGGTATGTAAAGACGGCTGTCCAAATGACCAGCTATGCTAACAAGAGGTGACCGGGATTTGTATCAAATGGCACCCCATACCGTCACTTAATGTACTGGGCCCATATAACGATGACGACTGCAAGCTGGAAATGATTGTCCTCCTCGGTGGCTCCAGACATGGATACGTCCATCATGACGCTGTATGCAGAAACGGGATTTATTTGAAAAGACGACGTGCCCATGGTCACTGTTGTTGCTCCTGTCTCTGCTACGGCATGAATGGTCGCCGCAAAAATGGTCGCCGTGCTGATGGTCCGTGGTGCAGCAGACCTGGTCGCCATGTCCGTACGGACGCTTGTCGTCCTACAAACGAGCCAAATTCCTGACTCAGGCTACGTGACTTGGCGGTACGGTCCCGCAAGCAACCGCAGATAACTTGGCTCTACTCTCGGTTGTTAGTGGCCGGGGGCCACTAAAATCCTGCATTGCGCCCTGTATGGCACTCCTGAACCCATCGATTCTATATTCGCATGACAATCATGGGATCCCGACCAATGCGAGCGGCAATATCGTGGAACGATGAACTGCAGTCCCGGCAGGCCACGATCCTTCCGTAGTCATATTCTAACACATGCTAGTAGGCTCTAGTGGCGTGCATTGTTCGAACATGAGACGGGTAACCAAGAAGAAGCAACATGTGCCTTGCTGCATATGCAACCACTATCACGCATGAGTGGAGCGTGTAAGCTAAAATGCCCGAGTTTCGCAGCGTAACGGTTCAAATCCCGTTACTAGGTAATATCTGTATTTTATTATTATTATTGCATCTGTGATATTATTATTATTATTATTATTATTATTATTATTATTATTATTATTATTATTATTATTATTATTATTATTATTATTATTATTATTATTATGTCCGTATTATTATTATTTTATCTATGAGATTACTATTATTTTGTTATAATTATTATTTATAATTGAGTGTATGCATATATACGTATATGTAGATTAACATTAAATACCTGTACAGTGAGAGTTTCGATGAATCATATGTTGGATATGACGTTGTTATATTGTGCAATATTGCTGACATTTCTGTCAAGCCATCGCTACGTCATGGCTACGTCATCGTATTTATTTAGCAATGCGCTCAGAGAGTCGGCCGCCCCAGGGGATTTCACCATTACATGCAACGGTTTGAGGCGTTGTGGGAGTATATCATTGTTATTTCTGGAGATTGCGTAGCTGTGTCAACCAACGTCTATAAAAGGTGGGTGCATATTGTAGCGTCAGTCATTAGTTAAACGGAAGCTGAACAGTGAAGTAGTCTACTAGATGAAGAGGCCTCAGTCGGTCAGTCAACGAGTGTGAACGAGAGATGGAGAAGACTCAGTGAGCCATTAATCATTGGTCATTGAGAGAGTGAGGCCAAAAGTTAGTTGGTCACTTAGTTGAAGACACGGACGAAAGGCTTACCATGGAGTCAGAGAGGGCAACCCTGGACCTGCCAAGAGGTAATACCATATTGACTTACAAAGAAGTCAGATGATATGGAGAAGAAGCAGTCACAAGGATGTATCGCCAAGTTAGGCGTGACACATCTACAGTAAACACCAGATCAAAGGAATACGTCGTAATTACACTCAAAGTGTTGAAGGTACAGTCAAGTGAATCAGTGAGGGAAATATTTCGTATAAATTGTTAAATGTCCGGTCAAGAAGAATTAAAATTCATGCCTAGTTTCTTTCAGTTGCAATGTCATAATTTCATATTCTCATCTGTTTTTTCGGAACAAGACTCACTATTTTTTATTTATTATTTAAAGAATCTATTTTGTTCTATCAAACGAATTCATAGTTTTATTTTAATGACAGTAAAATATCTTAACCTCAAAATTAATGGGGAAACCAAACGCCAATCTCCTTTTGCCAGAACTTATATGGTATGTTGTCAAAAGCAAGCTTATTACCCCACACCCTAGAGATAGTCAAGAGTCTCATTCTATTATTGCTGCACTGAGTGGCAGCTGGCGCCCTTCAAATAACGTATGTGTAAGTAAGCAGGTAACAAGTAAGTGTGAGTACAAGGTCCGACGAGTGTGTATTTTATTTAATGAATATTAATTTTCAGATTTTCCATTTTAAATGCAGATATTTCATATTTTTCAAGTTAAATACAGTTTTATATGTTTGTAAATTTAGTAAGAGAGTCACGAACATATTCACAACAGGGCACGTTCGAAGCGAAGTTTGCTGACTAGGGAGGATGACCTTGCTTGCTTTACTGGCGTTGCAATCAATATGGTTCATCCAGACATGAGTAAGCCCTTGTTTACAAAGAGCAAAGGCCGGGAATTCGGAGGTATAAAATGTTGATGAAATGGTTGCGTTAAGAGTCTGCTGATGCAAAGTGGGTCTCGACCTAAAGTGGCCATGTGTCCGTGGTCCGACAGCTCTGCACTCCGACCAGCTAACCGAGTAGAGGAAGGGAGGCCCGGCTCTACCGTGGCGCAACGCCTCTGTACTTGAGAGACGGAGAGGGGCCACTCCACACCGTCAGCTGACCTGAAAATGGTTTACCGGGATTTCCCATTCCCCTGGTGGAACGAGCATGAAATCAGCCTACCTACTCTGACAGCAATTGCCAGATGTACGTAGCGAAATAAACTTTAGTGAAACCGGAATGCTTTTAACGAGTGGTAGGAATCAGCTAGACCCAGACCAAGTCATTGACTGGTTATTAATTAATAACAAACATAACAATAAATACCGGGCGAGTTGGTCGTGCGGTTATGGGCGCTCAGCTGTGAGATTGCATCCGGGAGGTAGTGGGTTCGAACCCCACTGTCGGCAGCCCTGAAGATAGTTTTCAGTGGAGTCCTAATTTCAGAGCAGGCTGTACCGTAATTAAGGCCACCCACTCCTAGGCCATTCCTATCCCGTCGCCGCCATGGGACTTATCTGTGCCGGTGCGACGTAAAGCAAATTGTAAAAAAAAAAAAAAAAACAATAAATAATTAGTTTGCAAATCTTTCCCAAATTGGAACTAGAGTTTTTGCACTAGCCATATCTCATTGGATAGAAAAACTTGAGCAAAAAGGACCTTTTAAATTAATTTTGAGGTTTATATTTAACTATGTAATATAATGACATTAATTTGCATGGTTTATATAAAATATGTTTGGTACGGCTAGTAGTGAATTTTATGGCTTATCTATTAAATGATATGTATTTAATTTCTGTATATAGAGTAGTGAAGTACGCTTGCCAGGAGGAATACACGTGGCAGTACCATTTCTCCTACAGGTATGATATTTAGGCCTACTACATTATTTCCAGTTTTTCATACATACGAGGCAGCCCCAGCCCAGTGTAGTATGAGTTCAACTATCGGCATTTTCATGTCTAGTCATGAGTCCACCTCTGTGCAAAAGCGTAATGTTTCGAGAGATTAGGGTACGCGACACAAACTCAGCAGAGTACAGCTAAACAAGAACGGAGGGAGGCGAGCACATCTACCTGTGACTCAGACAGCGCGTGAAGGAGCGAGTATCAAGGGGCAAGCTCGAACGAACACAGCCCGCCTCGCCTCTGAGAAGCAATGTTCGGTCATGGCCTTATTCGGGAAATATGAACCGAGCACTGAGCGTGTTTTGCATGACACTAGTAGGCAATCCTCCATTTTACATGAGGTCTAAGACGACCTTTACACAAACAACCAGGGCTATATTTAAATTATTTCTTAATAGAATGAACTGCAGCAAACCAGGAGGCCCCGGCCTTTGTATACTTGCTACACGTTAACGTTGTTCGAATGGTGAAATGGAAATATAAATTATTATTGTTGACCCTGGAAAGGAATTGGAATTATTTAACAAACTTACATTTTGTAAATTTAGAGAACTTAAATGTGGTAAAGATGAAATTTTAAGTAAACGTTATGTGACGTCGAACATTCTAAACCGTGATGTTATTCGTTCGTTCAAAATTAAATCACAATCACGAAAATGATGTAGAAAGTAATCGAAAAGTGGTGATACTCATTCACAAGGATATATTTAGATGATGTATCTGAAATTATATCTTAAATGAAAAGTCTGTAATTAAGTTTTATGAATCTATTAATACCGGCCCCTCAGTCCATGCGTATCCTGTTACCCGGTGGACCCGCGTTCGATTACCTACCAAGTCATGGATTTATACCTGAATCTGTTGGCTCGTCCGAGTTCCATTCAGACTGCGTGAGAAAAATTGAGACAGATAGCGGTACCTGTTTACAAAACCAGGAATAACGGCCTAGAGGATTCATCGCGCCCTTGAAATCTGAAGTCTTTCGTGCTACGCAACGACAACTTGGTATGCCAAAACCAGACAGGTCTGTAGTGGCATGGCTTTTGTTTGAATGTATAAATCCTATTAGTCATAATATTTTCAGTGGATGTATCTACTAAGACACATCGGTGTGCCAAAAAGTGGGCTCCTTAAAGTGCCAGTAAATCTACTGATATTTAAGCGCTCCTACGTGCGAACCAATCACCCTCGTGTTTGGCCCCGTAATCGTGAGGACAGAACTTAATGCTAGAAGGGCTCCTGTGGCTGTGCCTAAATTAAGGCCACGGCCGCTTTCTTCCCATTCCTAGGCCTTTCCTCTCCCACCGTCGCCATAAGACTTATCTGTGTCGGTGCGACGTTAAGCAAATAGCAACAAAAAAAAAAAGAAGGGCTCCTTAATACAAAGTAGTATACCATTATTGTTGATCGTGTAGTTCCGTAATATACGGAAAGACAAAAGAACGACAGACTATTTACTTCATTCAGTTCCGTATTACGTACCCGCCGTTCATGTTGGAGGATTTTGGGGTGCAGGCTGGTTACAATTGACCACTTTATCGCTTTATGCCTATTTATAAGATGTCCCCCTATCTGGAATGTCACTGTCTGCCTTTCAGTAAACTACAGACGTAAACTATGAAACATAAAGGTGTACTGCAGTACTTTGAACCACGGACTCGTACAATCACGAGTATAGCCGTTACCAGAAGTGCAGCACTGGGACTATGTATTCTGTTCAGCTATGATTTTGTAAATTAATTTTACGTTCGCACGTAGCGCGAGAATGTTTATGGGCCATGATACTTAACCAATGTATACAATAGGACCTACAGTTAGCTATTTTATTCGAGAAAACGCCTTTTGGATCTTCGATTTTTGAATTAGTCCAAGAGTTTGGATATTAATAATAATAATAATAATAATAATAATAATAATAATAATAATAATAATAATAATAATAATAATAATAATAATAAGTATCCAGTATTCCGGAGATAGTAGGTTCGATCCCCACTGTCGGCAGCCCTGAAGATGGTTTTCCGTGGTTTCTACGGCCGCTTCCCACTCCTAGCCCTTCCCTGTCCCATCGTCGCAATAAGACCTACCTGTATCGGTGCGACATAAAGCAGCTAGCAATAATAATAATAATAATAATAATAATAATAATAATAATAATAATAATAATAATAATAATGTAAACCCAACGCTTGTAGCGTTTCTCTGCGGGACCGGATATGAAGCGGGATGAATCTTTGTAGCGAGTTTCTACAACCGGATGTTCTTCCTGATGTCAACCTCATCACAGAAATTAAAGAGATGAAAGGAATGACATGATATTTGATAGCAACTCACCCGTTCCAAAATCACTTCTGGCCTACAATAAATACAGTTCGGGAAGAACTGGATCAAATCGCTTGATTTTTTGCTAGTTTTCTTTTTTATTAAAATTTTAGCCAAATGAACTTATTTACATATCACTTTCTGTAATGTGCTCCTTGGTTCAATACCCCCACTCATTTTTCGACTTTATGAAAAATGTCCCCACCGAATGCAGTTATAAGTGCCTAAGGGAACTCTGCATTGGCTCACATTATCGCTCGTAGTGGTGCTTAATTGAAACAATGCACCAACTCACATTAACACTCGTAGAGCTAGAAAAAGATAATCCGCTGATGTATTAGACTGGATAACGATGATTGAGAAAAGGATTGCAATTTTTAGGGATAAATAAAACTACAAGTAGCTCATATCCCTAGGGTGTTTTCAACACTGATGTTCTTGCCTGGATTTTTCGATATTGATAGGATAAGAAAGGGTTAGGAACGGGCCAGAAGCGACGTGCCTGTAATTAAGGTACAGACCAGTATGTGACTCTCATGAAACTGAGAACTCATGGAAAATCATCTTAAATGCTGCTGATTGTGGGATTCGAAACCACCATCTCCGGAACGCAAGCAACACTGCACGAGCAGTCGTAGTCGTAGTAGTAGTAGTAGTACTAGAAGTAGTAGTAGAGGGCCGATGACCTCGATGTTAGGCCCCTTTAAACAACAATCATCATCATCATCATCACGTAGTAGTAGTAGTATACTTATTTCAGTAATATAAAGAAAGATGTCCCAAAGTCTGGTACATGAAGGAACAAAAACTGTCACGTTTTTTGGAACGTAATCCTGGAATGTATGATCATTCTGATTTCACTGTACCCCACAAGAAAATTTATTTTCCAAATGATTGTAATTCATTAGGAGGCATGTGATTTGCATTCTTTTTTACTCAAGGTGGTTTTTCTTCCCAAGAGGTGGGGTTAAGAAGTCATTTTACTGTACAAACATACTTGGGAACGAAATAGGGGTCATGAAGCCTGTGTAATGCGTTGAGACTCGGACGCAATGCACGCTGGCCCAGTTCTGATTTGTTACAAGTTAGACTCTTGCACGATAGTAAAATTTACGTACAACTTACCTTGTTTTTTACTTTACTTTGTTTATAAATATTTTATTACATCTTACATAAATAACTCCCAAGTATCAAAATTAATTTCCTGTAAGGGAACCATAATTTAATTTCACCGATTTCGAATATTTTACCGGGCGGTTCACCAGCCCCGCGCGATTTAGTTTTATGCAACCCGCCGCTTTTACTACAACTCTGAAGTACATCTGTCCCTCAACCTCAACCGTGGTAATTTAACGAGAAGTGTGTTTACCGTCCAGAAGACAGCAGGAATTGTGAGCGCCACGCTGAATTCATTATGGGTACCTCAAATAAACCCGTAAAACGAGCATGGACACGAAGATCACGTACCTTACAACAGGAGGCGCACACACGCACACACACAGACCAGAAGCAAGTATTATATAGGCTGGGAACTGCGTGCTGTATGTCAAGCCTCGTTATAGTTCGCTTGGCAGGGGCGCGGAGAGAGTTATGATAGTGGCCACACATTACCAACCACTATAAAAATAACGCAATATGGGTAACTGAATACATACATTCCTCCACGTAAAGTTCGAAACAGGAAGGGCATCTGTATGTAAAACTGAAACAAGTCCACATGTGTGACACAGATCGCATCCATGAACACACCGGGGAGTGAGCAAAGTAGATGAGAAATTATAATGGTCTTAATTTTACAATGAAATTTATTTCCATGGATTGAATTTCAAGTTTGTCTTTTTCCTTCGCTGAATGTTCAGTGTTGAGACCTTCGCTTCACAGGGTCCTGAACTCGATTCCTAGGCGAGTCGGGGATTTTGGCCACGTATGGTTAATTCCTCTGACTCGGGGACTGAGTGGTTGTGATTGTCTAAATAATACACACTTAACACAACGCAACCAACCACTACAGAACACCAAGCATGAATACATCCTTCCACATAGGGTGGGAGACAGGAAAATTACCTGGCCGAAAAACAGGGCCAAGTTCACATGCGCGACACAGTTTACATTCCCAACCTCACTACTGTGTGGGAAAATATTAAATTTCATAATTATAGAAAATGTTGTCTCTGAATAGAGCGACCCGGCCGAAGCAGTGAAGACCTGCTTGGTCCACCCAGAGGGATATTGGTTCGAATTGACGTCAAGAAGTCTAGAAGCATGGAAATTACAAGACTCTTTCTGAAAACGCATATTGTCCTGGGCTTCACTCAGCTTTCTGGTAGCAATGCTGCCACGTTTTACGGTTAAACACTACCCTACTTGGAGCCGAGATTACGGATGATGACAGCCTTTCTCTCCTACTCTTTCACGGATCTTCACTGCCTGCGATGGAATAAGATTATTTCCATGTGATTCGACAGCCTTTTTGTAATCTAACAACTCTCTCTTTGTTTACTTCACGATTTAATCCGGATGTTTGGATGATTCCCCCTTATTATTATTATTATTATTATTATTATTATCATTATTATTATTATTATTATTATTATTATTATTATTATTATTATTATTATTATTATTATATGTTCTTAGGTAAATAAGACATAATGACCCGGCAAAACGATACATTTTTGCACGTAAGAGTAATGAAATCACGGAAAATATAACCCACATGTCTGAGGGACTGTGTGCTTGTTTTGTCTAGCCCAGACCTCTGCACTGTGAAAGATAATGATAATCTTCCATAAGAAAAAGATATTGCAAACAATCACACAAATTAACCATTGACAAGTAAGACGACCGTAATTACGCTCCACGGATACTCAACGTCTTAAACGCGTTGAACGTACCACGTTCACTTTGGTTGGCTTACCAATAAGCGCGTACCAAAACTCGCCTCTTACAATGGTATCTGATATTTGCGTTAACTGAATTTATTAACATGTGTACATCTTCAGAGGAAGGCATGGTGTTAGGTTCTGGCTGATCACTTCGGTGGGCGTTACGGGCACCTAGACATGGGGGCAAACAATCAAAACCCAAAGCCTTGATGGGCTTAGACCTGCCAAGCGACTACTGTTCATCCCGAAGGCTTGCAGATTATGAGGTGACGCGATTTCAGAACTATGAATCCACTCAAGCATTATTGCTGTCTCTCAACATCGGAGCCACATTCTCACTGTCAGGCAGGCCCTCATTGTTCTCACGTAATCTGAATGGACATCGAACCAGCCCTCAGGTGGGAATAACAATCCCCGACCTGTATGGGATTCGAAAACGAAGCCTTCGGGTAAGCAGTGGACTTGATACCCCCACAACATGGGGTCGGCTCCTAAGCGTAAAAGCTCATTAAAAGATACACATTCTGGTTTTACACTTCCTCGAATAAAGTAAGCTTTACTGAATGAAAAACTACAGGGAGTATAATTCAAGACTTTGTAGTGGACTAACGAGGCATACGAGCTCAGAGTAGCAGTGAAAGCGAGCTCAGTGCCCGCAATTGCGAGCGGATGCAAACGACTCAAAGAAGCGGCAAGATTACCCCTATAGAAACTAAACGAAACTGAACTCACCAGCTATTTACATGCTAAAGACAAATAAATAAATAAATAAATAAATAAATAAATAAATAAATAAATAAATAAATAAATAAATAAATAAATAATCTAGTGAATGAAACTGAATTCACCATCGAATGAGTCCGGTGAGATCGTAAATGTAATACTTTTCTTGCATTACGTGCTGACGAATGTGAAATATCAGTTTCTTGAGCTTCTCTCCGAAGCGACTGATATGGACTGACCTGCAGTCTTGCCCGATTATCTTCTAACATCTCCTTCGCTGTTTTTTCTTATTAGTTACGGAATAAGTACCACGCCACTTGTGATCGAGTTGTTGCACTAAAGTTTTGATGGTACTGTAATAATGGAAAACTGTTTATGGAATTTTCTCAGGCACCTTTAAACTGGTTTCTTCTTCTTGTGCAAATAGCACTCAACCAAAAACATTCTCCGCACTGCAATGTACTTAATCATCGTGATAATAACCTCGCAACACACCTTAAAAGTCCAGTAGTTGCTAGTGAACTGCCGCGTCCGATGTCAAGGCTTATTATCACTCCAAGCTTGACACAAGCCATAAGGATCTCCCTTGGGGATTCTCGCGACCTGTGAGCAAAAGTGGGAAGTCTTAAATTATAGTTCATGTATATAATATATGTATGTATCTCCAGATAAAATGTACTTTTACGGCCGTTTAAGTATGATGAAACTATTGTCACTCCCATTCAGCTATCAGCTAACATTGCTTTGCTGCAAATGACGTCAGAGCTAGATCAATCAAACTCAGCTCACTTATCTACATGAGTAAAAACTACAAAGAATTGCTAAAATCACATATTTCCTTGAAATATAAGTAAACTGCATGACTCTCACCACCATCTATTTCTTAGCGAAAAATATTTTCTTTTTTTTAAATACACCGGAATGGGGTAAAGTACTTTTATTTTTGGTACTAATGTTATAATATGCAAAAAAATGAGAATCGTAAAATAATGTCTCCCGTGAAAATTGAACTGAAGTAGTGGCAGATATTTTAATGTCTAAGTGTGATTTCTTATTCTTTGCATCCGTGTTAATGTACTAAACGGGATAGGTAGTTGATATTATGCATTTACGGAGCCCGAGATAATGTTGAAATCTGAGCGATATTTGGTAGCCTCGGCCAAATAATTTCTGATCGCGAACTGCCTGATTGATAATGGTACGAAAAGTGAAAGTGAAAGATACGTTTAACTTTAGACTGTATGTTTAATGAAACGAAAAACTAATACATAAGTCAAGGAAATGCATAGACGTAAAGGCAAATACAGGCAATGGCAACTATTTGGAGACTAAAAGAGGGTGGTATGGAGAACGGACCTAATGTAAGGAAAAACACTTTGGATCGTTTTCAGAATAGGTTTTCCTTCTCAATGTTTAAGGGGACCAGGTAGTGTAAACGCGGCTCACCGATAAATCCTTAATATAATCTAAACTACTCAAAAAATCTTTGTGAGAATTTGATGTATTGTTACGATGACTTATGGGTAACCATGTTTTGGATTTAGCAGGGATTGATTGATCCAGTGAGCAGTGAAGGAAATTTACAATTTTAAAACGAGGAAAACACTTCTTTCTTGTCTACCCTTATTCTTGCGATCTGTATGACACAGAGTAATGAATATTGGTACTTACACTGATATGCACGTGATCACTACTTTACAGCAGATTTATAGCGATTGCTTGTATGGTTTATTTAATAATAAAAGTCCATTCGAGCAAATTTTTGGGCCTTTCTTAACAATTTTTGGTTCGTATATAATTAGTATTTCAATGACTACTGAAGAAATCGAACCAGTTCTGCTACAGTGTGTGTGCTGGTATTTTCTCAGTATGAGATAAAGATTTTTTGTAGGCACTTCTTATAGTTTCTGAGGAAAAGGTACATAACTGAGCAAAAATTGCATTTTGAGAAAAATGGGGTTGAAGTTGCCCACTATTTTGAAATATTCCTGGGCATATTCATGTTCCTCCTCTTCATTGCTTCTCTCTTCTTGTCCTCGTCTCATTCTGCCTTCCTTGGTTGAATATTCAGCTGCTCCGCCGGCATAATATATGCGTCAACGGTGGATTTCTCTCTACGTATTTCTGTTGTTCATAAAATCCGAAGGCAGGCGGGATTGTATCTTGCTCAGTAATTTAATCAAAAATAGCTTCTTCACATGCCTGTTTCCTCCCAGACGATAAATGCTGGTTTCCGCGGAACTTCCGTGCGAAAAACTCTTTTTAAACTTAGAAAATAAATCACAAGCAGGATACACATTACTGAACACAATCACAATATAAACCAAACTGGATATGACATGTAAACCTAAACATTAAGAAGGTGCGAAAACAATTGAAGGTCGTTAAAGCAGACTCACGCTAGGCAATGTGACGAACAGAATCATCCCCGAAGACGACAAACTTTACCGCTCTCAGTTCCAATTTGTGCAACATGAAAAAATAATGGAAAAGATAAAGATGGCGTGGCACCATAAGACATAGACGTAACCATGGTTACATTTAAATATTCATAATGACTTCAAAAATGCTCCTAATTACTATGTGTTATGCATTGCCATAATAGGGATAGAGAGGAGAATGTTTGAACATAAAAACAAAAAATAGACATTTTTTATCATTTCACACTACCCGGTTCTCTTAACACTGAACATCCTCGTTCTCCTCACGATCATAAACAGCAAATCAACGTCATTGTTCTTCTCACACCTGTCCTCCATAAAATCTGCGGAGAACAATTTTTCACCGATTTTCTTCCTGAGAAGTTAGTGGTTTTATATGGACCTATTTATTTTTCACGATTTTCCGAGATAACTACATGCGGGAAATTTCATCGTACAGGAGTTACTTAATGTGCAGCTAAATATAACGAGACGAGGCTGATGAATTTGAGCACCTTGAAGTGCAACCGGGCTGAGTCGGAGCGGAACTCGTCATCTTTAGTCTGTCATCTCTGCTCTGCAGCGATACAGTGAATGTCTCTACTACATACTAAAATTAGTTTATAAATCACAAATTGGGTAAGAAAATGATCATTCTAGATACCAATTTCATTGGCATTAAGTAATAATAATAATAATAATAATAATAATAATAATAATAATAATAATAATTCGTGTGACCTTCCAATAACGGTGGGCGGCATCTGCCATGTGTAGGTAACTGCGTGTTATTGTGGTGGCGGATAGTGTTATGTGTGGTGTGTGAGTTTCAGGGATGTTGGGGACAGCACAAACACCCAGCCCCCGGGCCACTGAAATTAACCAATGAAGGTTAAAATCCCCGACCCTGCCGGGAATCGAACCCGGGAACTTCTGAACCGAAGGTCAGTACGTTGACCATTCACCCAACGAGTCGGACGGCATCAAGTAATAACACTGGAATTAATATGAGCATTCAGCAGCTAGGAAAGAACTACATCGTGATATTAGTTTACAGAACATCAGTTGGCAAACAATATTATTTCGATGAAGTACATCGGGTATATCCTAAAATGAAACACTCCGTAACGTACGTGAGAATCGCGAGGGGCCTTAGAAAGTGGTAACGTTCACAGAAAGAGATTATCATGGATATACGTATTGCAATATCGGTAGTAGCCCAAGGACGTGCTCTGAATGATGTAGCGGCTGCGGCCAGAGGGCAAAGGAAAACAGCATTATTGTCTCCGGCACATGCAGCCCATTTGTTACCCGATTTAGCACTGGAAAGCAAATCTTCAAGTGAAGTAGAAGATAAATCTACGTATTTTATTTTGTAATTGAGTACTACGAACTGCACATTTTACTATATTATACACATCTGTCACACGCATACTCACTACTTTACTCTGCAGTGCAGCGGAACAAACCTCAAGACAGACAAGAGAGTATCAGTTAAAATTTCTTGTTATTATATACCACCTATTCAATACATGAACTGTTTATTACCTCCAAAAGGACTTTTACCACAATACAAAAATTAAATGGGAAACGTTTCGCTCGTTATGTCGAGGATCTTCAGCAATTTTTTATAATTTTATCAAGGTTGAGTACTTATGTTAAACCTTATTTACAATTATATACAATAAAATAGGCCTATCTTTATTATACAAAAAGTAAACATGAAGAAATATCAATTAAAATGGATCTGCAATAGACTAGACGTATTCACAGAATTTGACAATTAAATTAATTTCATACTTTGATAAATAAGTTACCGCAAATAGTGTTAGAAAAAAATCGGAATTTTCATGCCAAACCACATAATTTAATTGGCAGTGATGAACCTTGCATAAAACGTAAGGTCTACTACACGTAAAACCCGACAATGTTTAGAACCTATTTGTTGGTTCCCTTCTAACAAGGAACATTCGCTAAGTGCGTGACTAATATTAGTATAAAATCGAATTCGTTTGGAAGTTAAGCTTTAATCAATGCTTCCTGGACCTGTTTTACCAGCAGTAATAATGCGTGTTTGTTACTCTAGATAGAGAATTGTACTGCATAATAATGAGTACGACGGAAAACTCAGCAATAAATAATTTTTATTCTACTAATTTTATCTGCCCTTATATATACTGAATGTGTTTGTTGGTCTTCATATATATATCCGTTAAGTACACATGGATAGTTGAACGCAGAACCCGGATGAGTGCCAGAAAGGTATTAGGAAATGACGAAGAAAATTCATAATTACATCTGAAGAAATATAAGAGGTGTCTAGGTCCAAAACCTGACATGCTCATCTTTCCAATTATTTAGAAAATGCTAAAGATGCATAACATATGGCATAGAACACTACAACACTAATGAGTGAACATTTAGCTTGTTTGGTGGCCATAATCGTTAATGCGTCAAGTCTCTATGATCTGACACCGTGGTTAGCCGGTTCGTCTCCCGTTGGTGAAAAAAATCACCGTCAGAATGTTGGCCTGCAAGGCAAACACTAGACTGGGTGCCAAAAGACTGGATTCCATTTCAAACCTATCCGCAATGTTCATATGGAATGGGGGCATATGGCCCTGTTGATGGTGATTCGTCTGTCAGATGGGAACGTTAAGCCTGCAGCAGATTCCCTGGTGCTATACGACAGGAGTAGGCTGTGTGCTGGGACCGGCTTTCTACCCTTCTTCACCCTTCCTACTATCACACTTCATGTCATTCATTTCATCCCATTAACTCCTCCGATGAGGTTGACATCAGTAAGAGCATGCGGTCCTGAAAACTCGCTACGAAGTTTCACCACACTTCATACCCGTCCTCGTACAGCAACGGGACAAGGGTTGTACAAACAGATGATTATTTATTGGAAAATAGTTTGGACTAGTCCTGTTTTGAAACTCGTGTGTTGGACTTGTCCGGTTTGGAAAATGCATGCCTCATATATATTATTCAATGCATGTTCAATACACACAGCCACATTTTGCGTGTTGAGCACAGGTGAATGGACAGTTCTGGAAAACCCAGTACCGGAAATAATGCCCCGTAAAGAGAAAATACATAAACAAAGCTATGTCTAGTTACACTTTACGATATATAATTCCCAGGAATATGAAAAGGCTGTGGATACCCACAACGTTTATTGTATTCAGAGTTTCAATTGTTTCTGAATAAAGTGTCTTTCGAGGAACTTCTACGATATGATGCGTTCATTTTTAGAGCTACTCTACAATGAGTGCTTCAGTCTGTGAAAATCACCAAGTGCAACATTTTTGCAGTTGTGTCGTTGAAACGCATCCCTTTAAATAAAATGGGCGTTCACACCGCCTTGATGAAACTGCGTAGTAGATAAGAGGTAGTTGATCCAATAGGTCGTGTATCTGTACCCTTCATAGATTTGAAAATGGTCCACAGCAAGGAAGCTTTAGTTTAATTTGAAGAAACCTGTCCTTAAAAAGCTGGAAATTACATTTTCTCATGAGGATTATTGTTCAAAATCCCCTTCGAATTTGATAGAGGTTTTCGTATTTCGAAGAAAATAAAATTTTGTTGAACATAAATTCAATCGCCTTATAAATTTATTACGGAATTAAGCCGTAAAATCGACGTTATTCAAAGAAATAATGTAGCTGCTTGTGCAGAAATTGAATGCATGGATATCCAACTTTCTATTGCGCTGAAAAATTAGTTTGAAGTGGAGAAAGGTATGGCCTTTTGGGAAGCAGATGGTAACAAACAGGTCAAAATACTGTGAAGTATTTCAATCAATTGTTTGACTGTGTTCGGAATCACCTACCTGTGCGAAACTTTCTCACTTAGTAAATACCTCATGAACAAAGCATGATCAAGATTAATTGATTCTCATCGGCAGGACTGTTTACATGTAGCTATAAGCGACTTGTCCTTGTATATTCTGCGTAACAGTCTAATTCAAAGATCTCGTTATCGGGCGAGTGTTTAAAAAATATTTATTTATTTATTTATTTATTTATTTATTTATTTATTTATTTATTTATTTATTTATTATTTATTTATTTATTTATTTATTTATTTATTTATTTATTTATTTATTTATTTATTTATTTATTTATTTATGAAATATATTCCATTTTATGGAGCTCGTATAGTTGATAATACATGTGGATGGTGCTCGCAATCTGAAAAATTTAGAACACCTACGTCATCGTTGTGAATTACACTTCAAAAATATAAAAGCTAACTGTAAGCTCTGTTCAGTATAGTGTAGTAGGGTTATTACCTTGTTAAATTTCTCAATCCCACGAAATTTTCTTGAAAGCAGACATGCTGCTTTTTTATGGGTAAAGCTAAAGAGACTTAGAACATGTAGAACAATATATGAAACAGTTGTATACAGCGCTACCATAACTATATCGCGGTCAGTAATTTCGAGATTATATTCAGCTATGTGGAGAAAGAGGAAAACACAAACGCACACCCATTTGCTATCGGTAGAGCTCAATAAGTATTCAATGTAACACTGCTATGAAAATGAATTTTGACAAGCTGTTGGGTGTTCCGTGAGGTGCCACGGTGCCTGTGGCCTAGATATGGAATTCCTTTGCAATTTTTAGAAACCATGTGCCATCTCTTCACTCTATTGACTTCTGTTTTCCTCCTCTTCGTGCCCTGAAATCCTGGAACTGATGGACAAAATTTTCGGCCTTCGGTGATTATTGAGGTCTTTACCAGAATATTATGCCAAATTATTTTATAAAAATAATAAAACATTTTCCAGAATCTTCTAGAAAACACCGGAATTGTTACCTACCTAAATAAAATTACATGCAAGCATCATGATATCTCAATCAAACACTACCATCATAAAAAAAGAGTAAATAATCTGCCAACTGGTAATTTTATGACTATATGAGTAAGACCTGACTAAACACTGAAACAATCTGCAACAAACCTAAAAATCTAATTATGCAGCTCTAACAAGAAAGCACCTAGGATGGAATTATAAAACCATTATTAATATCGTGATATATAGAGGGAGTATTCAATTTCACGACAATTATGGTTCACTTGTTTCCAAATTTCTTGGAATAAATATAATAATATTTACAACACTTTATCACAAAAAATGAATAATAAAATATCACACGATTCTTCTTCGTCTTTAAAGTACCATATCAGGTACCCCTGACGTTGGCGATCACTGTGGCGAATGCAGTACGATCTCTTGCTAGGAGGAAATGTCTTTCAACACTGTGAATTCCAGTCCATTCTTTAATGTTTCCAAGCCATGATGTTCGCCTCCTCCCGACACCTCTTCGACCCTGTATTTTGCCTTGTACAATCCGCTGTAAGATGAAGTAACGCTCATTTCTAAGGATGTTGCCAAGGTAAGAGATCTTCCGGTGTTTTAATGTTTGAACGAGTTCCCGACTTGCTCTTGCCCTTCTGTGTACCTCTTGGTTTGTTAATCGTGTAACCCACGAAATCCTGAGCATCCTACGGTGGATCCACATTTCAAAGGCTTCCAAGCGTTTCACTGATATGTTCTTGAGAGTCCATGTTTACACACCATATAGCAAGGCTGACGATATATATCACTTGACCATCCTCTGTCTAAGTTTTAAATTTAAGTACTCATTTCAAAAGAAAGATTTCATTTTTGTAAATATTTTCCGTGCTATTGCTATCCTCTGTTTCACTTCTTTCACAGGATCAAGTTGTTCAGTGACAATGGCACCCAGATATTTAAAAGTGGTTTCTCTCTCAATCTGTCGGTTGTTTAGTTGTAAGATTGCCTCAGCATTGGCACCTCTGATGAAGATCATGAACATGGTCTTGTTTACATTTATTTTTAGTCCCATGTCCTCTCTTACTGCACTAATATTATTGAGCAGGAGTTGGAGACCTTCAAAATTGTCACACAAGATGACTGTATCATCCGCATATCTTATGTTTTTAATTATGCCACCATTTACTTTTATTCCACATTGGTGATTTTCTAAAGCTGTTTTGAAAATTTTATCCGAGTAAAGGTTGAATAACAATGGAGATAAAACACAACCTAGTCTAACTCCTCTTTGGATGGCTATCTCGTTTGTAGTTTGATTTCCGAATCGGACAACGGCCTTTTGTCTCCAGTAACCCCCCATGGCCTATAGCCCTTGAAGGGCCTTGGCCTACCAAGCGACCGCTACTCTGCTCGAAGGCCTGCAGATTACGAGGTGTCGTGTGGTCAGCACGACGAATTCTCTCGGCCGTTATTCTGAGCTTTCTAGACCGGGGCGCTATCTCACCGTCAGATAGCTCCTCCATTCTAATCACGTAGGCTGAGTGGACCTCGAACCAGCTCTCAGGTCCAGGTAAAAGTCCCTTACCTGGCCGGGAATCGAACCCGGAGCCTCCGGGTAAGAGGCACGCACGCTACCCCTACACCACGGTTTGTCTCCAGTAAAGATTTTCAATCATGTAGATATCTTTGCTGTCAACTCCTATATCCTTTAGTACTTCTACAAGTTTTGGATGTTGTACTCTGTCAAATGCCTTTTCAAAATCAATGAAACAAGCAAACACTTCTTGCTGTTGATCTAGACTGTTCTGAATTAGGATATTTAGCGCAAACAATGCTTCCCTTGTACCAAAACAATTTCTGAACCTAAGCTGTGTTTCCTCGAGGTCTTGTTCACACTTAGTCTTGATTCTGTTGTGTATTACACGAAGGAATACTTTAAGCGTGTGGCTCATGAGGCTTATTTACACTTACATGCCTTTTGCTTCTTTGGCAACGTGATGAATGTAGATAACAGCCAGTCTGATGGGATGTCTCCAGTATTATATATAGTATTGAACAACTTTACCAAGAATTGGATATTGTCTTCATCAATCATTTTAAGAAGTTATACAGGGATGTTATCTGGACCTGGTGAATTTCTTGCTTTTTGAAACTTTCACAGCATATGGCACTTCTGATTTAATAATTTCAGGGCCTTCACAATTAGCTCGTTGGTTAGTTTTCTCACCTCTCTGAGCACAGATAAGTTCCATCAGATAATTTTCTCAAGCATTTAAAATTACTTCTTCATTAATAACAGGCCTGTCTGTGGCATCAACCAGTACGGAAAGGTTACGTTTTCTGTACATGCCAGCTATTTCCTTTAATTTTCGATTTATATTGAACAGATTATGTTTAGACTGAAATATTTCCATTTCCACACATTGTTCTTTCATTCGGTTCTTTTTCGCAGCACGTATTTCTTTCCTTATGTGGCGTTGTAACTTTTGCATTCCTCTGCATAATTTTTTACTAATCTTCGTTGTTCCATTAGTTCTATAATATCATCTGTCATCCATTTCTTTTTCTTGATTGGACATATCTCTTGAACATTGTTTTGAAGAAGTACCTCTACCCGACTTTTAAACTGATCCCACAAATCATTTGCTGTTTCACAGTTATTGGTATTGATTTCTTTTAAATGCCTATTCAAATCCTGAGCAATTTTCTGCTGAGTTTCACAATTTTGTAGATTAGCGGTATTTAGTCCCTTTCTTCTAGGCTTATTCTTCATGAATTTCAGACGAAATCTTACATTAGCTATCAGTGGATTATGATCCGAGGAAATATCTGCACTTGGATATGCTGCAACTTTTTTGATGGAATTTCTGAAACGCTTATTTGTCAGAATGTAATCAGTTTGGTTCCTTGTTGAGTCAGAATTCTGAGGATCATCTTTTTAGGAGCTTTCCGTGTGTATACATGACGTTTTAGAAGTTTGAACCATGTATTGGTGAGAACCATTTGATGTTCTACACAAAATTCGTACAGCTTTTCTCCCCGGTCATTGCATTTACCAAGCCCAAATTCGCCTACCAAGTCGGAACGACGCCCTTGACCAATTTTTGCGTTGAAATCACCCATTTTGACAGTTATTTCATCCTTCTTCAGGTCCTTAAGAACAGCTCCAAGTTGTTCATAGAATGTTTCTACTTCATCATCATACTTTATATCCGCTGTTGGTGCATTTATCTGTAATATGTTTAAGTTAAAAGGTGAGCATGAAAGTTGTAATAACATGATTTGATCAGAAATTGGTACAAAGTTGCTGACATACTTCGTAAGTTCAGAATTTATAAAGATTCCGACTCCATTTCTATGATCTTTATCATTATCTTCGCTACCAGAGTAATAGAATGTACCATCACGATGACATTTACCTGCACCAGGCCACCGAACTTCACTAATTCCCATTAATGGTGATTTTGATGATGATGATGATGATGATGCTTGTTGTTTTAAGGGGCCTAACATCGAAGGTCATCGGCCCCTAAAAGGTGATTTTAATCTAACCATTTCCTTCATAAGACTGCCAAGCTTGCCAGCTGCATAGAGACTTCTAACGCTCCAAGTCCCCATTCTTACTGCGGAATTCACTAATTTGAGCCGGGAGATTCTTAGCACCCCTCGCCCTTTTAAGGGCTGCCAGGGACTAGGGGTCGTTTCTTTCTGATTTCTCGTAATAGTGATTTCCTGGGAATTTATACCACTGTGGTTTCCCCTTGCCTTCACTGGTGTAGACTCAGCCGCCTCTAACATGGAGAACAGACGCTGTTGGTAGCCGCTCCTAACATGAAATACAGACGCTATCTGATGTATTCTAGTGTCATTTCCTCCACTAAGGGACCATCACCCTCCTAGGGGAGCTCCTCCCTCATAAGCCTTTGGCTCCTTTAGGATGTCAGGTTATTTCCCGCCGCCCAACACTCAGCGTTGAGTCGCTGGCTGTACGGCTGTACCGTAGCAGGATAACCTGGCCAGAATCACACGATTATGAGTTGCAAACACTACATAATAACTGTAGAGAAATCTATAAAACCATCACATGGAGCAAACCATTCAGTTATAGCATTCAGTCATGACAGTTTAGTATTTCAATATTTAAATACTAGGCTTAACAAAGTGATAATTTCGCATGATACTCGCTCAGTACATAATTGCACTGAAATATTTCCGTGTGCGTTTTTCTCTATTGAAACATATTTCATGGTTGCTGAACTTCGACTATGGCAGAAACGGATAAAAGCAACCCAAGTGTGTTTCTACTGAAATAATAATGAAAATGTAACGAATATATTGGATCACAAATGACAGAGGAACTAAATCAACAAATTAATACATTTAAAGTGAGCAAGGCAGTTACGTGCTGTGCGCTTGCAGAGTTTGGTCTATGTATGACATTGTCTTAACCAACAGTAATCTTCCATATCTACACGAGTCAGTAATGGAGTAGGCAATTAGATTTGATGAACGTAGAATGCTGTTTAATAGCTATTAAAGCAAAGTGAAGAAGGTTGCGGGCAAGAAAGAAGTGATCAAGATCAACTGGAAAGGAAGCAAACTGGAACAAGCCAACTCATACCCCTATCAGTGCACAGCAGTTTGTGAGGATGCTAAAATTTAACATCAAATCCACGACAGAGTTTACAAAGTCAGCTAAGTCAGGGGAAACATATGTCAAGTTTCAGATCTATAACACTGTGTTCTGCACACTATACTGCACGGCTCCGAAATATGGGCAGATCAAAGAAGCACGATAGCAAAACAACAAGATCAGAAATGAAATAGGACATCGAGTTGTCAACAAGTCTAGCTGAGATATAATACTAAACAAAACTCTAAGAGGAAAGATAGGGGTGACATCTGCAGTGGTTTACACTGATAAGAGGTCAATGGCCACCTGGTCCGTATAAATGTTGAATGGACAGCTAAGAAACGTGTTTGAGAGTAGGCCTGCGGGAACCAGAAGAAAAGAGCGTCCATGAATGAAGTGACATCAGAAGATGAACGCAATCGGGAAGTGAAAATACCGTAATAAAATAAGGCAACTGATTTAAGACAGAACTGACTACAGAAGATAGTGGAGAAGGCTGACGCTGAGAGGTAAAAGGGAGTGGTAAATAAAGAGAGAATGAGCATACAGCACATTCGATAAATTTGGCTTGAAGAAAGGACAATCTAATAAAAAGAGATAGTTTCTCCCTTAGTTATGGAGAAGGAAGTAATATTAATAATAATAATACTGTTTGTCGATGGAGATTAAGAAGCCAAATATCCAGCTCATCGGCCCCAATTATATTGGAAGTTGAAGCCGTAAATATGAGAAACATCGAGAAGTAAATATCAGTTTGTTGAGTCATCATGCTGAAGACTAGTTAGATCCTCAGGCAGCAAATCCGTTATTGGAAAATCCCAAAATCTAGATGATGATCAACAGTGAGGCCTACTGGGCAATGTGAAGTAATTTTCTATTGCAATTTACCGAGTTTGAAAGTGCCATAGCAACACCTCTGGAATTGCGAATGACTTCGTTCACAACATACAAGGGCACTGTTAGTGTCCTTAATTCCATTGCGCAGTACCATCCGTACGTCAGTAGCCTGCTCACAGTTAGTCCTGTCTGACAATCAACCACTGCTAAGTGACGCGTAGGGGACTTAAACATCTTCAGAAAGTTTACTAAGTCACATCCACTGTTAAAGAATGGTGAAGGACGAATCGTGCTGCTCCAAAGTGGAGTAAATCCTCCTTGTATGAAGTGACGTGTCAGGAAGTGAACCCATCATTCGCAGTCATCTAAAGGATACCTAAATTTACTAGCCAACTTAGCCGCGAGATACGTTGTTGTGAAAGGAGCATTCATTTTACATCATCACTTGGTGAGCATCCTGTTCTTTTTCATGTTTCTTACCCACGTGACAAGAGCGTCGAAGTTAAATTGTAATCTTTCTGGGCAGGAAAGGAATCCAGATGTATAAGATCCTAGGGGAGAATTTTTGATGCATTCGAGCATACTCGTGGCTAATTTCTAAAATACGATAATTATCCAGAGGTAAAATAAAACTTGGACTGATACAATGAATCACCTAGTAAATTGAAAGGAACTGTCATATTGTCAAATCTCTTCTGGCCAAAAATGGAAAGAAAGTGCTAGACCGTGGGAAGATTCGAAGATACAGGAGTATGTCGTCATGGAGGGGGAAAAGTGTTTATTCAACCCACGCTTCAGCGTTTCAGACCACTTAGAGGCAAATTGAAATTATGAAATAATCAGATTTATATTCCTCGAATTTTTCTGAACATTAGGGATACCAACACCAGAGGATGAGACCCGTGGAATAATGAAATTGTGTAATGTGATGCAATCTTCTTAAAAATTTCCCCGAACGCCAAAAGTCCGCATATACTAACGGTGACGAGAGAGCAATATTCATTCTTTCTTCGGTGATACGTGAGTCCAGGTCTGTGTCGATCCGGGCCAATTATTTATGAGCATTTGATAAATTGAACATTCATGATTGGTCATTGGTAAGAGTGAAACACCAGTCTATGATAAGAACTAGTGGAGTGTGAAATAAAATAAAAACTCATATTCGTGTGAATATTATATTTTGCCCGCGTTTGGTGACGAAACGATAAATTAACGGCATGTCTCGGCACAGTGATATTAATACAGCCCTTTGCCTGTTAAATGTGTCATATGGTGTAAATATTGAAATATGAATAAGAAGTAAATTAATAATAATTTCTATGTGGTAAATGTACAGTGTTTCATATAAATATTACATAAAGGTAAGAGCGTTCAAGTAGAAACGTGTGAGATAAACTTGAAGATTCACATATATTTGTTAAGTGTGTAGAATGTAAGAAAATATCATTACATAATGTTTTTGTTTAAGAATCTTTGAGAAGAAATGTGTGAAGTGTATATAGTTTGTATAAACATGGTGTGTTAAGCCTTAATTGGGCGGTCGGCGAATGGCAATATCTGAGAACATGCCATTCTTCAGCAGAAATCCAGGTGGGTGACATGATTGGTATTCTTTAAAGTGTACCCTGCATTGTTATGTTCTATGTAAATAAGGGCAAACGTTTCAGGCCGATAGTTTACATTTTATGTTTGCCTTGGTTTAAATATTAAGTGCTGTGTGGCACAGAGATGTTATGAGAAAGCTGCGCACATCTTGTGTTGAAATCCCAAAATTTCAGACGATTATGTTATATCGGTTTGAAGAAGGTATCAGGTAAACTTTACGCCATTCTGTCCTTGTAGAGTTTGTGTGTCAAGATTCCGTCTCAAAGCATAATGTAAAATGTGGCTGAGTGTTGGAAAATTTTGGTTTTGTGGGTATCGGGTAGAGACATAGTAATATCTAAATTAAGTCAAGATCGGCGTGATTTTCCTATCATTTAAAGTTTGATATTTTCTAGAAGTTTCAAATTTCAATACGATTATTAATCCATGAAATAAGCTATGATATTAAAATAAAAACAAAATAAATATGAAATTAAGGTAGGTCGTATAACATTGTATAAGGAATTAATCGATCACATAGACATCCAATAGCCATGATGAGATTGTACAAACCAGCAGCGACAATCTATATATACAGGGTGTTAGGTGTATACCTGCAGATATTTCTTCTAGTAATAGAGAACGATGTGACGAACCACTATATATCAAACTTTTAGTAATTCTCGGAAGTTATTTTCGAGAGCAAAGAGAGACGATGTTTTTAGAATAGGTAGTATGCCTTGTTCTTGCGAATGAATAGCTTCCCTTTGAGAACAGGCGAGTCACGCGCCATGCGTGCCAAACTGGTTTCTGTTTATGTTTACGTGCAACAGCTGATCGCTACCTATGCAATGCACGAGATGTTACGTAACATACTTGTCAAACTGGTTTTATGTTTAAGAGCAACTGAGCTACGATAACAACTGAAGGTGGCTACTACAGTAGCGTATGCCTTGTTACGTTACATTCTCGCCAGATTGGTTTCGTAGTTGTCAGTATTCAGTTTCCGTCTTAGGGGCTTCAGACAACCCTGGTCATCGGTTTCGGACCCTGGAGATGTACAGAATTCTCAGCGTTAATACTGGTTCATTTGCTGTTATGTCCTTTAAGGGATTGGGATATGTGTGGTCATCAGCCCCGTGGTCTAGTGAGTATGGAAATGACCTGAAAACCTGAAACGGTGCGGGACCTGTACGAGCGTGTGACATAATTATTGGTTGGGATAGGCGCGCCGGGACGTGAAATACAGTAGATCCCCGTTGTGCATTGCGTAAAGGTAGAAGAAAGATGGGAGGTCCTTACGCCAACGAAAGCAGTCATGGGATACCCGCATAAGTAGCATCGGAATTGAATTATCGAAACACATCGAACGTTTAGTTTCAAAGGAATATTGGACATGTTATACAACTAAATAAATTAAACGTACCTACATTTCGTGCCTCCTTCCGGGCTGAGTTGCTCAGACGGTTGAGGTGCAGGCCTTTTGACTCCAACTTTACAGGTTCGAACCTGGCCCAGTCCGGTGGTATTTGAAGGTGCTCAAATACTGTAGGTCAGCCTCGTGTCCGCAGATTTTCTGGTACATAAAAAGAACTCGTGCGGGACTAAATTCGGGCACCTCAGCGTCTCAGAAAACCGTAGAAGTAGTTAGTGGGACGTAAAGCACTTAACGTTATTATTATTATTATTATTATTATTATTATTATTATTATTATTATTATTATTATTATTAGGTCATTAAAAGCTGAAATACGTGGAAGAAAATAGTAAAATATGTGTGGTTTAAGAGGAAACAAGATGAAATGTATGTCACGTGAGTTAGCATCGGTCGCAATAGTTACCTACAGATTACTATGCGTAAAACGAGAACCAGGTCAAGCTCGTGGGGATGAGTCAGCTGTAATCTCGTATTGTGTATAAACATCAAACATACACATAAACAAATATAAGAAACATAAACAAGGTTACACGTTAGAGACATGTAGCTATTAACCTGAAAGCCAGGCCGACGGTCACTTTCATGAGTACAGATGAGTTATCAAATATACACAATTCACAGATGTCGAACATATCTAAGAAGATTCCGCCACAACTATATTACATTTTACTATGATGGTGCTAATAACAAATCGCAGCAGCTATTGGCTTTACGTCGCACCTACACAGATAGGCCTTATGGCGACGATGGGACTGGAACGGGCTAGGACAGGGAAGGAAGCGGCCGTGGCCTTAATTAAGGTACAGCACCAGCATTTGCCTGATGTGAGAATGGGAAACCACGGAAAACCATCTTCTGGGCTGCCGAGAGTGGGGTTCGAACCCATTATCTCCCGAATAATGGATACTGGCCACACTGAAATGAAATGTCGTATGGCTTTTAGTGCCGGGAGTGTCCGAGGACAAGTTCGGCTCGCCAGATGCAGGTCTTTTGATTTGACTCCTGTAGGCGACCTGCGCGTCTTGATGAGGATGAAATGATGATGAAGATGGCACATACACCCAGTTCCCGTGCCAGCAAATTTAACCAATTAAGGTTAAATATCCGACCCTCCCGGGAATCGAACACGGTACCCCTGTGATCAAAGGCCAGCACGCTAACCATTTAGCCATGGAGCCGGACTTAAGCGACTGCAGGTATCGAGCTCGGTAAATCGCAGCAGATTACGCTACTGCGTGTTGAGATGATGTCGGTAGAATACAGTATACCTGTTAAGACATAAGGCTGCAGTAGAAGAAGAGGAAGAAGAAGGTAACGAGAGCCACATAGTCAAGCAGCACACAGCTGAACAACGTGCACATTAGTGACACAGACATAAGAGTGGCGTGGTCGCGGGAACTACAGTCGCATTCGTAACACTCTGTTGTAGAAAAATAATGAACTAACATACAGTACGGGCTCCGTAATTCCAGGTGGACAGTAACAAGACTATCTCGAATAGAAAAGTACGGATTTACGAACGTACACGAAAACGCCTGTGAACAACATAATGTACCTATGTTAAACATTACAGTACAACAGTTTAGAAAACAAAAACATACAAATTGCATTAAAAGAAATGTTAAACGTTCTTTTGTAAATTAACAAAACACTCTAGGCAATCTTCTTAAGTTAAATGTTAACTTATAGTTCCTATTTCAGTAATGATGAATATAAAACGATTTTATTGAATATTTATACGTGACGACGACGACGATGATGATGATGATGATGATGATGATGATTGCTGTCTTAATGTCATCGGCCCTTAAAAACGCAAAGTGTCCTCTGTTTTAACTCGTAGGGAATAAGAAACAAAATATAAATTGCTGGAAGCCTTTCCCGATAGATTCATGAAGGGCGACCCGTGTTCTGTTCTGCCACACGATACACTAGAAGCATATAATGGTATTCGTGGTATTCATACACTGGCATTATTCAAATACTACTACTGATGCTACTACTACTACTACTACTACTACTACTACTACTACTACTACGAAGTAACTCGCGTACAAGTACGGACGATAATTCGCATCTCTGACAGCTGTTATTCAGGTCAAGGTCAGACAGACCGGTTTCATGTAGGGGTGGGGACAAGTCACATCCCCCTCGCTAGGAACAACAGACAACGGGCATGTGACAGGTCTAGTGCTTTTGTCGAACTGCTTACGTGGAGTATTCTCCCACAGTGCGATTTCAATATCTTGGTCTTTTGGGAGTCCAACTCGCCGTATGCAGAAACAACCCGTGTTGACGTGTACGTAAATGAAGTTTATTACGTCAACGAAAGAATGCATGGGATAGAATTTCAAAGTGAGTAGTATCGGAATTGAAATGTCAAAACACATCGAACGTTTTACTTCATACCAGTAAGGGACATGTTATAAAATAAATTAATTAAACGTACCTTCCTTTCGTGCTTCCAACCGAAGAGAACATGTTTAAATGTAAATGAGAACCTTCTAGCTTACTGCTGATTTTGCAGTGCCTATTCAACGTATCAAAATAAACGTTGCCAGGCTGAGTGGCTCAGACTGTTCAAGCACTAGTTTCATGAACTTAGGTGGCTCGATCCTGGCTCAGTCCGCTGGTATTTGAAGGTGCTCAAATACGACCGCTTCTGATTGGTAGATTTACGGGCACGTTAAAGAATACCTGTGGGCAAAATTCCGACACCGCGCGTCTCCATTGGCACGTGAAGATTTATTATTATTATTATTATTATTATTATTATTATTATTATTATTATTATTATTATTATTATTATTATTATTATTATTGGGCGAGTTAGCCGTGCGATTAGCTTGCATCCGTCGAAAAGCCACTAACAATATTATTATAAAAACTGTGTTAGTCTATTATTACTGACTATTATGAAAATAAAAGGTAATCGCCCCACTCAAACTTCGTAGCTCGTAATCTGTCAGAAAACACTAAGGAAAATAGTGAACTTTTAACAGGTCCGAATTATTATTAATATTATAATTGCAGACATGTCTCCGAAATGACCGAAGCATGTACTTACAAATTGTTTTACGTCGCACCGACACAAATAGGTCTTACGGCGACGATGGGAGAGAAAAGGGATACAAGTGGGAAGGAAGCGTTCGAAGTCTAATAAAGGTACAGTTCCAGCATTTCCCTGATGTGAAAATGGGAAACTACGGAAAACCATCTTCCCGGCTACCGACAGTGGAGTTCGAACCCACTATCACCAGAATACAAGCTCACAGCTGCGCGCCCCTAACCGCACGATCAACTTACTCTAAGCTCCAATGCCGGTCTGCGTAGCTCGGACGATAGAGCGCTGGTCTTCTGATCCCACCTTGGCAGGTTCGATGGCGGCTCAGTTCGGTGGTATTTGAAGGTGCTGAAATACGCCAGTCTCGTGTCTGTGGATTTACTTGCGTTTAAAAAAGTACTGCTTTACAAAATTCTGGCACTTCAACGTCTTCGAAAACCGTGAAAATTAGTTAGTGGAACGTAAAAGTAGTAGTAGTAGTAGTAGTAACATTATTATTGCGGACGTTTTAATTAAACGGGTCCGTTACATTACCTATCGGCACTTACTGTCCAGTAATTAGCCTTCTGTCCACCTCTATGGTATAGTGGTTAGTGTGATTAGCTGCCAACCCCCGGAGGCCCGTTTTCTATTCCCAGCTCCGCCACGAAATTTGAAAAGTTGTACTAGGGCTGGAACGGGGTCCACTAAGCCTCGGGAGGTCAAATGGGTAGAGGTCGTTCGATTCCCACCTCAGCCATCCTGAAAGTGGTTTCCCGTAGTTTCGCACTTCTCCAGGCAAATGCCTGGATGGTACCTAACATAAGGCCACGGCCGCTTCCTTCCCTTTTCCTTGTCTATCCCTTCCAATCTCCCCATTCCCCCGCAAGGCCTACACAAAACCCCTGTTCAGCATAGAAGGTGAGGCCGCCTGGGCGAGGTACTAGTCATTCTCCACCGTTGTATCCCACGATCCAATGTCTCACGCTCCAGGACACTGCCCTTCAGGCGGTAGAGGTGGGATCCCTCGCTGAGTCCGAGGGAAAACCAACCCTGGAAGGTAAACAGATTAGGAAAGAGAAGAATAAGCCTTCTATTAGAAATGCCCGGCGGCAATTCCACAGTAGACCGAGCTCGATAGCTGCAGTCGATTAACTGCGGCCAGTATCCAGTATTCGGGAGATAGCAGGTTCGAACCCCACTGTCGGCGGCGCTGAAGATGATTTTCCGTGGTTTCCCATTTTCACACCAGGCAAATGCTTGGGCTGTACCTTAATTAAGGCCACGGCCGCTTCCTTCCCACTCCTAGCCCTTTCCTGTCCCATCGTCGCATAAGACCTATTTGTGTCGGTGCGACGTAAAGCATCTAGCAAAAGAAATCCACAGTAGCTATTTTTCCTTCGAGCAATGTTCACGCATGGTTGCAACTACGGTTTTTGAAATCTGTCTCATTAATAACAATATGACTGAATACTTACAGCCTTTTCTTTCAGTGTCCACCGTCCTTTCATTGACCTGACAAGTTTATGAATAAGCATAGACAACTCGCATTGTCTATTGTCAGAAATTCATCGTAGACTGTCGCAATAACAGCACAGAAATGTTGCGCTCATTTTTCATTTACTTATTAACTATTTCCTTTCATTTTGTCAGCTTGGATAACTGAGTAATGCCATTGACATCTTATAAATCACACACAACTACACAATACTTTATTCGCACGTATGTGCTGGTGCGTGTCTTCGAGGTCACTGTAAGAATCCTGTGTACATTTCACACAGAGTACCCTAGACCGGTTTTCGAGTACAGCAAGTGGCCTGGCACGTGATTCATCCTCTCCTATTGCCAAGCCTTTAGGGGAAGTGCACAACAACATGTGTTGGCCTGCGATAAGAAACAGGTTCAACAAGCCCTAGACTCTGCTACTGTACTTCCACTACGCGTGGACAGAATGACGTAACCGGCATATCCTGCTACGGCCGTTCAAAACACATTAGGTCCTGAAATATTTGGCTCAGTTATGGGCAAACTAATAGGACAAGATAAAAAGTACATAGCATATATTGTGAGATGTCTTTTTCTTTGCCGACTAGCTTAATATCTGCACGTATACACCTAACATCCTGTATAAAATAACTTGTCCTGACTGACTGACTGACTGACTGACTGACTGACTGACTGACTGACTGATTCATCATCGCCGAGCCAAAACTACTGGACATAAAGAGATGAAATTTTGGGGATATATTCATATTAAGACGTAGGTGCTCGCTAAAAGAGGATTTTTGGATATTCCTTCGCTAAGGGGGTGAAAACGGGGGTGAAATTTTAAAATGAGTGGCTTTATATCTCAAAACTTTAAAAGTTTACAGATGTAAAAATTGGTATTTAGATTCTTCTTTAAAAATAAGGAAACACGTATTTTTTGTTTTCAGAAAATCCCAATAGGAGGGGTGAAAAAGGGTGAAATGGGGAAAAATGGGTTGAATCCCTTTAATCAGGATACCGGTACCTATATCTCAGAAACTGAAGATATTACAGACCTGAAAATTGGTACTTTTGATCTCTTTTAAAAATAAAGAAACACGTAATTTTTTGTTTTTGGAAAATCCAATTAATGGGAGGGTGAAAAGGGGGTGAATTTTTAAAATGAGTGAATCTATATCTCCAAACTTTTAAAGTTTTCAGATGTAAAAATTGGTATTTAGAACCTTCATTAAAAATAAAGGAACACGTATTTTTTTGTTTTCGGAAAATCGCAATAGGAGTGAAAAGGGGCTAAAAAGTGGTTGAATGCCTTTAATGAGGCTACTTATATATCAGAAACTGAAGATATTACAGACCTGAAAATTGGTGTTTGGGATCTCCGTTAAAAATAAAGAACCACGTACTTTTTTTGTTTCTGGAAAATCCAATTTAGGGGGGGTGAAAAGGGAGTAATATTTTAAAATGAGTGTATCTATCTCAAAATTTTTAAAGGTTATATATGTGAAAATTGGTATTCAGAATCTCCTTTAAAAATAAATAAACACACGTATTTTTTCGTTTTTGGAAAATCCAAATATTGGGGGGTAAAAAGAGGGGAGGGTAAATTTTTTAAAATGAGTGTGTATACATCGTAAAACTTTAAAATTTACAGATGTAAAAATTGGTAGTTAGAATCTCCTCTAAAAATAAAAGAAAACGTATTTTCTGTTTCCTGTAAATCCCAATAGGAGGGGTCTAAAAGGGTGAAAAATGGGTTGAATGCCTTTAATGAGGATACATATATGTCAGAAACGAAAGATATTACGAACTGAAAATTTGTATATGGGATCTCCTTTAAAAATAAAGAAACACGTATTTTTTAGTTTTGGAAAATCCAATTAATGGCGGTTAAACAGGAGTGACAAATTGGGTGAATTTTTGAAAGACTATATCTACAGAATATCTTGGAAACGTAAAAAATTACAGACGTAAAAAGTGGGTGTTTGTAATCTCCTGTAAATCTAAAGAAACATAGGTGATTTGTGTTTGGAAACTCCACTTAAGGGGAACTCAAAAGGGGTGAAATTTTAAAATGAGAATTTTTACAGTTTATCTCAAAAAACTTAACATGTTACAGAAGTGAAAAATGGTATTTTTTATCTCTATTAAACATAAAGAAACGTGTATTTTTAGCTTTCGGGGTAAAAGTGACTGAAAATGGTGTAGAATTCTTTTAATTAGACTACTGATATCTCAAAAATGAAGATGTTACAGACGTGAAATTTGATATTTGCAATCTGCTTTAAAAATAAAGAAACACGTATTCTCGGAAAATCCAATGAAGGGGGGGGGGGTGAAAGAACTGAAAAATTAATTGAATTAATTGAATGAGAATACATACATCTAATAAAAACTTAAGTTGTTACAGACGTGAAAATTCGTATTTGGATCTCCTTTAAAAACAAAGAAAAACGCGTTTTGGGGGGAAACCATCTTGGAGGGCGGGAGTGTAAAGGAGTTGAATTCCTTTCATGAGGACACATAAATCAAAAACTGAAGAAGTTAGAGTCGTGATAATTGGTATTTAGAAGATCCTTTACTATTAAAGAAACAAGTATTTTTTGCGGGAAAATTCACTTAGGGGGGGGGGGGGGAGTAGTGTGATATGAAGTGAAAAAAGTAAATTATTTTATGGGGATACTTATATCTCAAATCTGAAGGTAATAGACGTGAACATTGGTGTTTGAAATCTTCTTTAAACATAAGAAGCAAGCCTTCTTTTAATTTTTTTTGGGGGGGGGGGTGCCGGTAAATAAACTTAACGGCGGTGGGGTGTAGAAGGAGGTGAGACCAATTGATTTTACTGTTCTTAATGTACTTATAAGGATCCTCGGCAGCGCGCCGGCCTCTCACAGCTGGGTTCCGTGGTTCAAATCCCGTTCACTCCATGTGACATTCGTGCTGGACAAAACGGAGGCGGGACAGGTTTTTCTCCGGATAATCCGGTTTTCCTGTCATCATCCATTCCAGCAACACATAATAATAATAATAATAATAATAATAATAATAATAATAATAATAATAATAATAATAATAATGTTCCGGACCGTCGTCAAATGTGCGGACCGCGCTGGAAACGGCTCCTGGACGGGTAATGACTAAGAATGCCGTCCGGCCGCGGGTTCAATGCCTTCTAGGCACCCAATATGACACCACGCCGGATCTCCTGAAGGATTTTATCCATATTAAAAATGATTATAGGAAAAGATGGCAAAGATTTACGGACCCAACTGACCGAGAGGAATACCTGAGCCTAGCCCGGGAAGTATGAAGTCGATTGTTGGAAAAGATTGAAAATGGGAGGAAACATGCCGTAATCTAATAGAAAACGAGTCAGATCGGGTATTTTGGTGGGTTCTCGCAGAAAACGATTCAGACCGCGAATTTCGGCGGATTATATATCTAAAACAATAAGCATTCAATTATAAATTTCAGTATAATACCGTAGCGAAGCACGGGTATCTTGCTAGTCTATATATATAAAGTAGCTTGTCCTGACTGACTGACTGACTGACTGACTGATACATCATCGCCGAGCCAAAACTACTGGACACAAAGAAATGAAATTTTGGGGATATATTCATATTAAGATGTAGGTGCTCGCTAAGAGAGGATTTTTGGATATTCCGTCGCTAAGGGGGTGAAAAGGGGGGTGAAATTTTAAAAAGAGTGTGTCTATATCTCAAAACTTTAAAAGTTTACAGATGTGAAAATTGGTATTTAGAATCTTCTTTAAAAATGAGGAAACACGTATTCTTTGTTTTCAGACAATCCCAATATGAGGGGTGAAAAAGGGTGAAAAAGGGTGAAAAAGGGGTTGAATGCCTTTAATCAGGATACCGCTACTTATATTTCAGAAACTGAAGATATTACAGATCTCAAAATTGGTAATTTTGATTGCTGTCAAAAATAAAGAAACATAAATTTTTTTGTTTTTGGAAAATCCAATTAATGCGAGGGAGAAATGGGGGTGAATTTTTAAAATGAGTGCATCTATATCTCAAAAGTTTTAAAGTTTAGAGATGTAAAAATTGGTATTTAGAATCTTCATTAAAAATAAAGGAACACCTATTTTTTTGTTTTCGGAAAATCCCAATAGGAGGGGTGAAAAGGGGTGAAAAATGGGTTGAATGCCTTTAATGGCGATACTTATATCTCAGAAACTGAAAATATTACAGACCTGAAAATTGGTGTTTGGGATCTCCTTTAAAAATAAAGAAACACGTATTCTTTTGTTTTTGGAAAATCCAATTAATGGGGTGTGTGAAAAGAGGGTGAATTTTGAAAATGAGTGTATCTATATCTCAAAACTTTTAAAGTTTATACATGTAAAAATTAGTATTTAGAATCTCCTTTAAAAATAAAGAAACACGTATTGTTTTGTTTTCGGAAAATCCCAATAGGAAGGGTGGAAAAGTGTGAAAAATCGGTTGAATGCCTTTAATGAGGCTACTTATATTTCAGAACCTGAAGATATTACAGACCTAAAAATTGGTATTTGGGATCCACTTTAAAAATAAAGAAAGTGGTATTTTTTCGTTTTTGGAAAATCCAAATAATGGGGGGTGAAAAGAGGGGTGAATTTTAAAATGAGTGTGTCTACATCTTAAAACTTTAAAGGTTTACAGATGTAAGAATTGGTATTTAGAATCTCCTTTAAAAATAAATAAACATGTATTTTTTTGTTTTCGGAAAATTCTAATAGGAGGGGGTGAAAAGGGGTTGAATGCCTTTAATGAGGATACTTATATCTCAGAAACTGAAGATATTACAGACCTGAGAAATGGTATTTGGGATCTCTTTTAAGTATAAAGAAACATGTAGTTTATGTTTTTGGAAAATCCAAATAGTGTAGGGTTGAAAGGGGGTGAATTTTTAAAATGAGTGTATCTATATCTCAAAACTTTCAAAGTTTACAGATGTAAAAATTGGTACTTAGAATCTACTTTCAAAATAAAGAAAGACGTATTTTTTTTGTTTTCGTAAAAACCCAATAGGAGGGGTGAAAAGGGGTGAAAAATAGTTTAATGCCTTTATTAAGGATCCTTATTTCTCAGAAACTGAAGATGTTTCAGATCTGAAAATCGGTATTTGGGACCTCCTTTATAAATATAGAAACGTGTATTTTTTGTTTTCAGAAAATCCAAATGGGGGGGGGGGAGGTGAAAGTGGGGTGTATTTTAAAAATGAGTGTATCTATATCTCAAAACTTCGAAAGTTTTCAGATGTAAAAATTGATATTTAGAATCTCCTTTAAGAATAAAGGAACAAGTATTTTTTTGTTTTCGGAAAATCCCAATAGGAGGGGGTGAAAAGTGTGAATAAGGGGTTGAATGTCTTTAATGAGGATACTTATATCTCAGAAACTGAAGATATTACAGACCAGACAGTTAGTATATGGAATCTCCTTTAAAAATACAGAAACACTTATTTTTTGTTTTTGGAAAATCTAATTAATGGGGGTTAAACAGGAGTGACAAACTGGGGTGAATTTTTAGAAATACTATATCTACAGTATATCTCAGAAACGTAAAATGTTGCAGACGTAAAAATTGAAATAGGTATTTGGAATCTCCTGTTAAAGTAAAGAAACAGGTATTCTAGGAAAATCCAATGAAGGTTGGGGGGGGGGGGGTGAAAAATTGAAAAATTTATTGAATTAATTGTATGAGGATACTTACATCTAATAAAATCTAAAATTGTTATTTAGATCTTCTTTAAAAATAAAACGACGCTTTTTGCGGGGTGGGGGGGGGGGCGGGGCGGAGAATCATTTTTGGGGGCGAGTGTGAAAAGGAGTTGAATTCGTTTCATGGGGACACATATCTCAAAAACTGAAGATAATCGGCATTTAGAAGATCCTTTAATATTAAAGAAACAAGTACTTTTTGCCGGAAAATTCACTTAAGGGGGGCGGGGAGTGTGAAAGTAAGTGAAAAAACTTAATTATTTTTTGGGGAATACTTATATCTCAAAACTGAAGGTAACACACGTGAACATTGGTATTTGAACTCTCCTTTAAACATAAAGGAACACGTTTTCTTTGTTTGGGGGGGGGGGAGGTAAATCAACTTAACCGTGGTGGGGTGAAAACGGAGGTGAGGCCAATTGATTTTACTGTTCCTAATGTACTTATAAGGAGCCTCCCTGGCTCAGGCGGCAGCGCGCTTGCTTCCCACTGCTGGGTTTCGTGGTTCAAATCCCGGTCACTCCATGTGAGATTTGTGCTGGACAAAGCGGAGGCAGGACAGGTTTTTCTCCGGGTACTCCGGTTTTCCCCGTCATCATACATTCCAGCAACACTCTCCAACATCATTTCATTTCATTTGTCATTCATTTAATCATTGCCCCAGTGGAGTGCGACAGACTTCGGCAGGGCTAATTCATTCCATTCTTGACCCGGTTGAATGACTGGAAACAGGCTGTGGATTTTCAATGTACTTATTCTGATCACAAACCGATCATTTTTAATCTCTCCTGGGTTCGTTTTCAAGAGCCATCTTTTCCTTTGGAGAACCTTCTTAGATTACAGTAGATTCTTCTGGCTTATAAACAAAAATTTAAACATATTTGAAATAAACGATAGATATATGATTGACCGTGGAATTGTTCACCTCTGTAATAAGGTCAATAATGCACGGAAGTATGTCATTCGTATCGCCAGAAGTCTTACGCACTTGCCTGCGGGAGACAATGGTGCTGGTCATACTGTCATTCAATGACAACGACAGCAGATGTAATTAACCGCCAAGTAGAGGTTCAGTACCGCCAAGGCACCCAAGACGACACCACGCCGGATCTCCTCAAGGATTTGATCCACATTAAAAATGCTTAGGCTATAGGAAAAGATGGCAAAGATTTAGGGACCCAACTGACCGGGTGGAATACCTGGACCTATCCCGGGAAGTACGAAATCGATTGCTGAAGAAAAGATTGAAAAATGGGAGGAACGTTGCCGTAATCTCTCAGAAAACGAGTCAGATCGCAAATTTTGGCGGAATCTCTCAGAAAACGAGTCAGATCGCGAATATCGGTGGGTTATATATAAAACGATAAGCATTCAATTATAAATTTCAGTATAATACCGTAGCGAAGCACGGGTATCCTGCTAGTGTTAAAATAAATGAGTTCAGTTGGATTCCGCGATGGAAATGCTCCGAGGGAGAATCGAACTCAGGATGTGTTGATATCGATAAGATGTAATGCCCCGACGAAATAATGTGTTATAATGCCGGAAGGAGGAAATGCCCGAGGAAATAATGTTAGAATGTCGTGGGAGGCATGTGCAATATTCAGGGTTTGAGAGTCGTTTGGTTTTAGAAATCATGCTATCTCAGAAGGCTACATTTTATGAGAGAGAAATTCAATTGAAATTATTATTTTATAATCTGGCTTGTTTCATGCAGATTCACTTCGGGTAGAAAATTTACAGGTGGTATGGGGTATGACTGACAAACCGATAGCCGGAATGGTGAGATATTTATAGAACACTGCGAGCCCGCTCTCAGTCGACTGTCTGGAAGATTTGAGAGGGTCAAAAGAATTAATAATATGATGTAAACCTCGTAATTGATAGAGATGATATTTTGTACACTGGATTAATGGTTCTTGAGAGGTGGAAGAATTGTTACGGCGAAATCTTGACACAGTTAGTTGTTGTGGCAGTAGATTTTTAATATGTGTTGTGGCGAATTTATCGAATGGTGCGGGTAAATGATGGCTCTCGTCTGTCACGCACCCACAATTGGGATTCTGGTTTAATCATTTGGATGGCCTCAGTTCTGGTTGTCTGAGGGACCATCAGGCTGATAGAATTGTACAGTAGTGATCTGTTAAAGACGTAATGATTGTGGATACTCATACGTATTGTTATTAGTTGTTTAGAGGACCACACGGAGTTGTGAGTAATGTAAATAATGTTATAGTTAAAAGAATGTAACGATGTAGAATGATTATGTAATGTCATTATATTCCATATTTATATAACAACGTATAAATACATCCACTAAGAGAGAGAGATCACTAATGACAATGTTACCATATATTGATGACAGTTATTTTCAACATACATGAAATCAATTAGATAGTTAGTTTAGTCTGCAATGATCAGTGTCCAGTTTATTTTCAACATTCACGAATGCAGTTAGATGGTCATTTCAGTCTGCAATGATCAGTGTTCAGTTTATTTTAACATTATGAAATCAATTAGATGGTCAGTTCAGTCTGCAATGATCAGTGTACGGTTTATTTTCAACATTCATGAAACCAATTAGACGGTTAGTTCAGTCTTCAATGATCAGTGTCCAGTTTCTTTTGAACATTCCTGAATTAGGCTAGATGGTTAGTTCGGTCTGCAATGACAAGTGTCCGGCATATATTTAATGTTCATGAAGTCAAATGGTTAGTTCAGTCTGCCAGGACTTGTGATTAGTTTATTCCAGTGAGAATTAATATTTGTGGATAATCATTTTAAGATCAGTTCAGTCTGTGATGATAGTGCGTCAGCTAAATTGCATTGGTGTTGATCACTTAAGTGTTTGTGATAAAATTTTATTTTGGTTTATGATAGCATTGGTCATACAACTAGTTTTGGAGTAGCACATTTCATCAATGGTCAAGATGATGGTTGTAGTAACAGAAATAAATAATAAGTCGTTCTCTATATGAGTGAGATATTTATCCGTTTTCCTTACCACAGTAATGGTTATGATTATTGTATAATAATAATAATAATAATAATAATAATAATAATAATAATAATAATAATAATAATAATAATAATAATAATAATAATAATAATAATAATTTCGTGTGGCTATTACTAGCCGAGTGTAGCCCTTGTAAGGCAGACCCTCCGATGAGGGTGGGCGGCATCTGCCATGTGTAGGTAACTGCGTGTTATTGTGGTGGAGGATCGTGTTATGTGTGGTGTGTGAGTTGCAGGGATGTTGGGAACAGCACAAACATCCATCCCCCGGTCCATTGGAATTAACCAATGAAGGTTAAAATCCCCGGGAATCGAACCCGGGACCATCTGAACCGAAGGCCAGTATGCTGACCATTCAGCCAACAAGTCGGATATGATTATTGTAATGAGTATGGTTTCTACATTCTGATGAGGACCATTTGTTTAATAATTCTACGTTAGTTGCTATTCATAACATGGTAATGACTATTACAAAGCTGTCCATCGACGTTAGTGTTTTCAGTTCAGTTGTTGGTACCGTTCATAGACGGTCGGATTAAATTAATTTAATTATTATTCATAGAATTGATAAGATTAATTTTCAGAAATCCGTGCTTATTGGATTATTCAATTTAAATTAGTTAATTATAAAATAACATAACCTGAAAGTTATCCGTGCATTAATTTAAATGTAAACACAAGCTTTTATTTACACTTTATGTATATTGCAGTTCAGTAGAACCTTTTTCTATATAATTTTATGTAATTAATTAATGAAGTAACTTTATTTCTGGTTGTCGGGTTGTCACAAAACTTGGTGCGATCATCTGTTTCATAGCGTCATTATTAATTTGATAACAGTGCATTTTGGAGCACCATCCCTTGCCGAGGAGTAAGTTAACATGTGAATTAAATACATTTTTCTTGTGCATAAATAATCGGTTCAAATATAACCTGAAATGATTTCGGTTCGATTAAGTGTCCACTCGGTGGCTGATAATATCCTACGTGGTATTTTGTGATCGGTGGATTCGGAGTCCGCTTACGTAAACTGAGTCTTCACGGATCAAGTGCATCGACCAACGGTGTTACTAGACATCCGATAGTAATTTGCAGGTTTTCCTCCTTTCATTGTTTTCGTTATTAAATTATGTTCTAAAATGTCAATTCACGTTTAACTTGACTAAATATCAATAAAAATAACTCCTGGGGTATTCATATTTTTATTTGTGTCAAAGTTATGTCAGCTGTTTTGTTAAATTAACAAACTTTCTTTTATTATTCGATGCTTCACTTCTAAGGGACGTAATTAATTTCTTGTTATAATAAATCCATTTTAGCCCACATTTTAAATTAAATTTCAACTAGTAGTTATATTCTTCATGATACGCGCCGATTTATCGATTTATGTCAACAAATAAAATGAAGAGCCTGGAACTACCTGAGATTAGAAGAATCTACATATCAAGAGCCAGAGGCAGGAGTGGAAGAACAAGACATCTCACTCATATGGGACCTCTACAAAGGTCAAAATGAAATTGTACGTTTGAGAGTATATCTTACTAACTCAGTTCCTTTCAGAAAAGGGGTAAGACAAAGATGACTTCTCTCTCTAATTCTGTTGAATGCCTTTGTTTATATGATGACGGAAGCTCTGGGAGACACACGTTTAGCAGTAAAAATCAATGTAATACCCATACAAATAATTATCCACTTAGAGGTTGAATTCAGAATTTGGTATATGGATGACTAATTATATTGAAAAGTAGATTTAGACATGAAATTAAATAATGAAATTTACAAACGTTTCTTGCTCATGACTAACATCATTCGTCAACACTGATACTAAGATATGTACTGAAAATAATGAGAATGTAAAAACAGGACTAAGAAAGGATGCCAAAGTGCGAGAGTAATGGAAAATACCAAACAAAACTTTAGAAGAATTAGATTTCTTTATTTCCCTTCTCCAGTCGTTAACCAGGAACTAAATTACTGAAGTTAGGGAATGCAATCAACACCACATGCTGCTAATATCTTAGATCATAAATCGCAAGTCTCAACTTATTCCTCTACTTCCTTACCTTTTTCTCAGTTCATTAGGGTCATACTTCGGTGTGTATTAGCACCCCTTCCGGATGCCAGCCCTATGTGGATGGGGGATGCATTCACTATTGTGTATTTCTGATGTGGTTGGTAGTTGGGAGTGTTGTGCGAGATAAGGAGAAGTGTATTATGATGAGCACGAACACCAATTCCCCAAACTGGAAAAGTTAAACATGCACAATTTAAATCCCTGACCGGTTCGGGAAGTGAATCCGAATCACTGTGGACCGAAGGCCAGTACGCTTACCATTCAGCCAAGGGGCCAGACATCACACAAGTCTCATTATTATTACAAATTTTATAGAACGTTCGGTGATAACTCAGAAACAATTTCGACTTCAGATTATGTCGGGAATTCAAAACACAGATCCATTTTAAAGCGCTTAAGCTTGAAAGAAAGTGCGATCTACTATCACCTAATGGGTATACGACGTTATTCTTTGTCACGCTTCACAGCATTTGATCTGAAATGCCTTTACTGCATATCTGTATTAATTATGAGTCCCTTGGCTGATCACTAATGCAATTTTGTCGGCGTATTTGATTTTTTTGTTTCGTATGCGCTCAATGCCGTTGACAAAATACCCTGCTAGCTTCGGCACGGTGATATACACCATGTTCATTACAGTGAAGAAAACTGGAATATAAAAGAAGGATGATGCATTCTTGTCATCGTTTAGGCATTTTCAGCGAAAACTCCAGACTTACTTTTTAAAAATAACTAGATTGGTCAGTGATTGCGAGAGAAAAATCGAAACGAGCTCCGCTCGTAGTATTTGTATGCTCCATGATTCTCATTCTGAACAAAAGACCAGCGAGCTGTTAGCATATTATCGCAGACTTTTACGCACATATCGTCAATTTTCTGGCGGAGGATACAATTGCCCTCACGCATACATTACCGGCTTCGTTCCATCAATAAATTATGGATTGCAAACATTACGAGGAAAGCTCTTTCCAAAGGTTGATTTTGTTTTGTGACGAGCATATCCTATCGATTGGCCTCCCACCACCACTTTCTCACCGACATCCAGAGCCGGAGACTCGCGGCATTATTCAACACGTTCTTGTGTCGCTGGTGACATTTCATTGTATTTTTCACCGGATGTGAGTATCACCATCCACAACTACTTCTCCGGAAAGTCGTGATCGCTGACACTCTTATTTCCGAAGTCCTAACGTGAGATATATGCAACAAGTCAAACAGTCTAAGAATGGAAGAAATATATTGACACTGAATAATCTCAAACTCGACAAATTATATATCCTCGAGAGATTATGCAGATGGAAGTGTCATTCGTAACGAAAAATGAAAGATTATTACATCGTGTTATGCTAAATTGCACCAAGTGACATATTAAAATGGAGTTAAAACCAAACGAAAGTTTAAACCACGCTCCTTCTTATTCTAGAAAGAACCCTGTAGTAGGCCTATCCATTCTCCAACAGAACGAAATTCAATACAGACAAAAGATGACTGCCACGCTAATGTAGATTAACCAATGATTTTAGAAACCATGCCGTACAGGCCATGAAAGCCCTTGGAGGATTGGAAGATAAAGGGTTCCAGTATCAATAACCTCAGCATTTAGTGTAGGAGAATGGTTAGCACTATGCCCAGCCGCGTTCGCCTCTGGGAATTAACCTGATACTCACTATTGGAGTACGCTAAGTGAACCTCAGGGCCACGTGCACCTCCAGAAGTGGAAATCTCGTTTCTTAAATTTTTGACTTCCTGACGGGGATTAGAACCCATGTCCTTTAGGGTTAAACTACCACGCCATTACCACCTCAGGCAGACAGTCTCTAACCAAAGGTTTAGTAATGTAAGAAAATGTACTTTATGATGTCCAGCGACATTACAAAATATACTGTAATTCAGTAATATTCCATGCTTATTTTGATTCATCAGTATTTTTTGTATCGATGAAAGTGGTGGTAATAGAAGGTCTAAAAAGTCCAGACAGAAGAAGGAAAGGGTAGGTAAACTTCTGGAGAGTCTTAAAGGCCATGAAAGCCATTCAAATAAGCAATAGTCAAAGAAATTAGACTGCTCACTTAATATAAGTAGACTCTATAGATTCTTCAACAAAAATGTGATTACTGATCTGAAATACAGCTTCGCAATGGTTCCCCGTATTCATGTACCAGAGTTTAAATTGGTTTTAGAACCCCAGCTTCAGACGTTTGTAGGTATTGTGTAAAACTATCATTCCTAATCAAAATCATTCAAATTACTTAACAGAAAAGGGAGCACCATAAATTACGTGCTAATGCATTTCATTTTGTTTTGAATAACAGCAAGTACCTTTTTACAATTTGATTTACTTTTGCAGCGACACAGATAGGTTTATGGCAACGATGAGACGGGAAAGGTCCATAAGTGGGAAGGAAGCTGTCGTGGCCATAATTAAGGTACCTCCCCAGCATTTGTCTGGTGTGAAAATGACAAACTACGGAAAACAACCTTCATGGCTGCTTAACAGTGAGATTGGAACGATCTGTCTCCCGAATGCAAGCTCACAGCTGTGTGACACTAACCGCATGCCAACTCGCTGGACACAGCAAGTACAACCTCTTCCCATAATACTTATTTAAGAGTCTTACTATCGAGTCAAGTATGTTGGAAAAATGTATACATTGTTGACCATAAGCACGACCACTCTACACAGATATTCATGAATGGACCGAAGACGAGGCTAGTAGAGTGGCTACAGAGGTATACTGTGTTCTTTTACATTACATCAGTCATCTAGATTTGGAGAATAAGAAAAAATAAGTTAGTTTAAGGTGCGTGTGCGTCTCAGAATAAAATCAATAAAATTCTACATTCATGTTTTTCTGACGAAAACAAGCATTTAAGATACTGTATTACCTATCTAGCGAGAGGCCATATCTATATGCCAGCAGACCGTGTTTTCAGGTCAGACAGAAAAGAGATTGAGGAAGAAGCCTAAAGTTATTTCAAAAGAAAACTACGCTGATATGCTTGAACTAGTGGGTGACGCTTGGTTGTTAGGTAGAGACTGGATGGAAACAGTTCGATAGTATGCAGCTTCGCAAATGTTTCCAGATGTCAGATAATATCCATGCAATGATAGGAATTCTCATGAATGAATGTGAAGGACATCAAGTTAATGTACACGGCTGTGAACATTATAGATTTGAAAGTGACCTAGATATACTCTGTAAAGAAGAGAGATTGGAGCTCAAGGGAAATCCAGCCATCTTATCCACTCTCAACTGAAAAAATTGAATATGTGAGCACACTTCTACTTAAACACTTTGGTGAAAATTGGTACAGGCAAAAAGATATTGAATGGTACAAGCGATTATTAATGGATACAGCTGCAGCAAATGTTGCCCCTGAGGAAGTATTATTTGACTGTTTGAAACATGGTGTGACCTTCCATTTATAAAATACATATTTCTGTCCTAAATTTTGAAGAAAGTACTAGATTTAATTATTATCTAAGTGAATGGCATTGTAATCGAACGTCCTGCTTATTACAATTCTTCAGTTAAGTTTTAGTCCAGTCCAGTTCTTGTAAGATACTTTCAGCCGTAGTTTGATTTGATTAGTGTGCCTTGACACATTCTTATAGCCTGTACGTGTGTACTTAAATGCATAAACCAGGAAGTAGCATGTCAATTGGAGAAAACTTATTTTTTGATAATTTCTTAAACTTTTATTTGAATTACAAAGTCTATTTTGAATTTTGCCCCACATTTGTAGTAAATCAGAATTTTTCAAAGTGAATGTACTTGATGCAAATATGTGAACAGAAATGGATATACAATAACGACATTTAACGGAATATAACATATTAATTATCATCCGCGAGATATAAGACTTCCTAATTTATGGTCAAAACGGATAGAAGAGATAAAATCATCAAATACACATAGGTAGCTTTGGTTGACTTTACTTTGCTACTGAGTGAGTTAAAGCAGTAAATAAAGAATTTGGTGAACTCTGTAGATTTATTTAAAAAATTACAATACTACGCATAGTTTTGTTTAGGAATTTGTACACAAATTAATTTTAAAATACTTACTCATTGCAAAATATTCTGAATATTAAGTTCTAGGCACTGAATAAATACGTATAAGAAAATGTGTGCTTTAAAAATCAAACAAATTCATATGGAATCTTACCGTAGCAAGTAACATTAATGGATACGTATGTGCATACGCAATGAAAATACATTCGTGTTTTTTGTGCACTGTTCACCCTACGATATATTATTTAAAAATTTGCTAGGAGTTACGATGTTGTACTCAGAGTCAGAACAAAAGAAATACTCATAGATTCCATAATATCCCAAAAATGAAAGGATGTTGGAAAATATACCCGAAAGTCACAGACATACCACCAATGTCTACCGGAAGCAGCATCCTTAAATGCTTCTCAGTGTTCATGTTTATTTGCACGGAGAGTGTGCGCGCTGAAACAATATAGGAAAGGAAACTGTGTATGGTAACCAGAACAATAAAACAGGACTTAAGGAAAGCCACGAACGACAAAGAAGCAAGAAGTGGGAGGTTCCAAACTCGCAGGCAGGCAAGTACAATAGCTTTAAATACCAAACTTGAACAATATATCATGAATATTCCCTAGACAATCCAGTCATGGTATTGAAGTTCATAAATCTTTGAATTGTGATGTTCAATCCAGCCGAAAATTATATCAGTTAATTTTACACGAATAAACTAAATTTATTAGTAATAATCCGATTAGAAAGACACGAAAGTGAAACTCTTACTTTACGTAATGTTCTCGCCCTACGCGACATAAATATTTATACGTTTTTTCACAAAAGTACTGCGAAAAGGAGTATGATCTCGTATTATTTCTACTGAATAGGCATATCAGAACGTTTTACTTCCTTGAATTTTTCGATCGAGGTAGTATTGTGTTCATTTTTGCGACCCCTTCTATGTGGGTCTGATCAAATATTTTAGGAGCTCTTCAGGTTAAGAATGCAACAATTACTCACTAAATGGATTATCAAGACAAAATAATACACCTTATAATATCATAATTAGCCTAACGGTATTCTCCACACGACTATGAGGCAAAGCTGAAAATATTCAGGCTAAGTAGAAGAAAAAAGGAATTGAAATCAACATAAACGGAAAAATGTTAAAAGAGTTTTGAAGATTTCTAAGTAATGTTAATTCAATAATATATGTGTTCAATCTTACAACCATGAGAACGGGCCATTATTTCCAAGCAAAAAATATTTCTGAAAGACGAGATTAAAACCGACTATAGTAACATGGCGGAAATAAGAGAGATATCTTCACAAGTCATGTTATTGCGCAGAGAACGTTTGAGTAAATATATGTTAAAGCAATGCTCTTTGAAGGGCGGTGGTGTATCAGAACCGGGCACACAGTTGTTTTCAAAACTAGTAAGACTTCTTCTATGTGAATTCACATTGAGTTAGGTTATGTTCATTCGTCAAGTAATTTCTCGTGTGTGCCGTTGCCTTACAACGTATTCGATTTGTTCAGTCGAAACGAAAGTGATCATGAAGTCTTTGACCAAGGAAGAAAGCACAAGGCGACTGATTTTTACTTCGTATTAATAATCATTGATAATACGCACTATTTTATTAGATCTGATAATAGAACGAATAAACAGGATATCCCCTGCATTTATTTAATCCAATAAACCAGGATTTATCATCATTTACACTAGAAGGAAAATTCAAACATTCTAGAATGTATAAGTGAGCAAGTGAAGAAAAAGCACATGCTCAAGATGTATCTAGTGGTAACTGTGTTATCGGCCGGCCCCGTGGTGTAGGAGTAGCATGCCTGCATATTACCCCGAGGTCGCCGGTTCGATTCCCGAACTGGTCAGTGATTTTTAGCTACATTTGAGGGCTTGTTCGATGTCCACGCAGCCTACGTAATTACAGTTCAGGAGCTATCTGACGGTGAGATGGTGGCCCCAGTCTGGAAAGCCAAGAATAACGGCCGAGAGGATCCGTCGTTATGACCACACGGCACCTCGTAATCTGCAGGCCTTCGGGCTGAGCAGCGGTCGCTTGGCTGGCCATGGTCCTTCGGGGCTGTTGGGCCATAGGGGGGTTAACTGTGTTATCACTAAACTTTATTCCCCTCTGACGGAAGAATATTGGTATTCTGACCATTAGCGAAATGAATTACGAAGAATATTTTTAATAAAGAAGAGTTTTCTTAAAATGGATAAATATTAAAAAGACATAGGTTTTTGGTAGAATGAGAACACATTTTCATCATTGGAAGGGGAATGGACTTACCAATTCGCAATCAAAGTCCAAAATTCGATATCACGAGTACCTGAACTACGTTTCACAATGCATAATTATGTACCAGTAGAGAGGATCCGATGGTGTTAACGATTATGCTGAACTAAACCTGACAGGTGACGACAAATACAGCAATGTAAGTCTATCCCATTTAATTTCTAAATACCATGAAAATTGTAATTATGTTAACATCTAATGCAAATAGGGAAATGATTGTGGTTAAGCATGATTGTGAAATACATAATAGGAGTTATTTAAGGTGTTGTTTTCGTATTAATTGAAAGGACGAGGTTAAGTTCAAGTTATGTTAAAGATTTGACTCAATAAAAGTGATTTTCAGATTCAATGATAAATGATTAAACTAAAATTTGAGAAAGAGAGGTCAGATAATCCTGAATTCATAAGATTTGCTCATTTCATTGAATCTTCATTTCAATAATTATGGATTCTTAGAAAATGCCAGACAAATGACATTACTGTGGGCAAATTACATTACACTGATTAATGGTAATTTATAACCCTATGATTACGAATGTATGAGTGCGTGGTTTACTATTGTTCATTTTAGCCATCAGGCTGATGAATGAACACTGAAATTACGAGATCTGGTTAATTTAGAATTTTCTTTGGAACAGCTCTCGATGACTTTTAATATTTATTCGGGTGGAACTAATTACTATTTGGTTGTTGAGTCTATACAGCTACAACTCAAAGATTTATAATAAGTGAAGTAGTTGCTAATTTAGTAAAATTAACATAGGAAGTTGGATGTGTATATATTTACTATACAAGCGTGAATGAATGATATGTGTACGAATGTTGCATAAACACGAGATGTTAATATAACGCAAGTGAAGTTCCTTTCAAGTGAACTCCCCTTGTTCTTTATACCTGATAATCATGATACTTTAATCCAATACGCCCTGCGGCCCACTCATGTCTTCTCCTAATCTAATAAGGACACAATATAAAAATAGATAATTAATGTTAACTTCAATAAATCCCACGTCACAGTTTACATGGGCCTGCTGGGGGTTAAATTTCAGCACAACCAGAAACAAAATCTTCTTTACGCATCACCAGATGGATTCTGAAAGAACATAATCATGCCAGACATAGGAAATAGTAGTCTAAACGTGGAGTTATTGAATACCTTCCTTCATGGGCTTAGATTAATTTCTTCCCAATAAATTCATCCTCCTCATTGCGGTATCGTGGAAACCAACACCACATTGAAGAACTACCGTATTCACACTTCGCTATACTATAGCCGTTCCTATATCATTAATGAAATGGATTTATGTAAAACGAAAATAAGTAGGAAATACAATTCATGTGTGGTTCTTGCGAGAAGATGTACTAATTTATTTATTAAATTTGTAAATTTCTAGTTTTGTACTGTAGGACTTAGGCTGCGGTGCTAACTGTTCTGTGCGGCCATACATTTCCCTGCTTTACAATATCACAACTTATTTCACATGATTTAAAAGTAACAACTACATACTTGTTAAATCTTCTAAACAAGTTTATCTTAGCATAAACTATACATTTTAGATAACTATTCTGCATTCACTTACTGCTTAACTTGTTTCGAACACTATGATTAAGTATCTTATGTCGACTCTCCTAAAGCCGGATACTGACTTGGAGCAGAAAAACGTAGCTTTACGTTCAAGTCAATACAAGCTTGCAGTTTTATTTCTTCTTCTTATTCTTCATCCTCTTAATCTGTTTACCCTCCAGGGTCGGTTTTCCCCTCGGACTCAGCGAGCGATCACACCTCTACCGCCTCAAGGGCAGTGTCCTGGGTAGGGGATACAACTGGGGAGGATGACCAGTACCTCGCCCAGGTGGCCTCACCTGCTATGCTGAACAGGGGCCTTGTGGAAGGATGGGAAGATTGGAAGAGACAAGCAAGGAAGAGGGAAGGAAGCGGCCGTGGCCTTAATTTAGGTACCATCCCGTCATTTGCCTGGAGGAGAAGTGGGAAACCACGGAAAACCACTTCGAGGATGGCTGAGGTGGGAATCTAACCCACCTCTACTCAGTTGACCTCCATAAGCTTAGTGGACCCCGTTCAAGGCCTCGTATTTAAATTACGTGGCAGAGCCGGTAATCGAACCCGGGCCTCCCGGGGTGGCAGCTAATCATGCTAACCACTACACCACAGAGGAGGACTTGCAGTTTTACACGACTGTTAATTTTGCGATCATAGCCACGGGACCGTAAGTTTACGTGGAATCCGAAACATTGAGACGTTAATCTTCATTTAAGAAATACCACATGCACTGGGCGGGATTCGAACCACGGCAGCCTTGGTGAGAAGTCAGTGACAATGCCACTCGAACGTTCGCTTGATGTCATGTGTTCAAAGTTATGGAGTGCCCCATAGCTCACCGCGAACACTCGTTGAGGGGTTGATCCGGAGCAAAATTTTCAATTATGGGCAATTTGTGGTGAGTTGCTGGACAAAAAAAGCACGAAAGCTGCATTTTACGCATGTATACATATTTAAAAGAAAATATGAAGTGGCAGCGTTGGTGTTAGGGACAGATAAAGTAACGATACATCAAATTTAATTAATACTTTGAATAACACAGGAATTCGCTGGTCGGTGCAGATATATCATTCCAACGCCTTCAACTGATTCGAACCACGGAAGCCTTGGTGAGAAGTCAGTGACACCGAGCTCGATAGTTGCAGTCGCTTAAGTGCGGCCAGTATCCAGTATTCAGGAGATAGTAGGTTCGAACCCTACTGTCGGCAGCCCTGAAATGGTTTCCCGTGGTTTCCCATTTTCACACAGGCAAATGGTGGGGCTGTACCTTAATTAAGGCCACGCCTGCTTCCTTCCCACTCCTAGCCCTTCCTTGTACCATCGTCGCCATAAGACCTATGTGTGTCGGTGCGACGTAAAGCAACTAGCAAAAAAAAAAAAAAAAAAAAAGTCAGTGAAAATGCCATTCCAACGTTCGCTTGAAGTCATGTGTTGCAGGCTAATGAATGAACACTGAAATTGGGAGATCAGGTTAATCTTGAATTTATTAAATTGTTTATTTTTAAATTTTTTGAATAGCTCTCGATGACTTTGCATATTTATCCGGGTGGAAATGATAACCATTTGGTTAATGATTCTATACAACTACAATTCAGAGATCGATAATAATTTAAGTAGTTGCTGATTTAGTAAAATTAACATATGAAGTTTAATGTGTATCTAGCGGTAAAGATAGGATTGTACCGGCTTCCGATGAAAATCAGTCGTTTCTCCTATACGATGCCATTGAAGTGAACTTTCTTCTTCTTCTTTATTTGGTTACCCTCCAGGGTCGGTTTTTCCCTCGGACTAAGCGGGGGATCCCACCTCTACCGCCTCAAGGGCAGTATCCTGGAGCTTCAGACACTGGGTAGGGGATACAACAGGGGAGGATGACCAGTACCTCGCCCAGGCGGCCTCACCTGCTATGCTGAACAGGGGCCTTGCGGGGGGATGGGAAGATTGGAAGGGATAGACAAGGAAAAGGGAAGGTAGCGGCCGTGGCCTCAAGTTAGGTATCATCCCTGCATTTGCCTGGAGGATAAGTGAAAAACCACGGAAACCACTTCGAGGATGGTTGAGGTGGGAATCGAACCCACCTCTACTCAGTTGACCTTCCGAGGCGGAGTGGAACCCGTTCCAGCCCTCGTACCACATTTCAAATTTCGTGCCAGTGCCGGTAATCGAACCCGGGCCTCCGGGGATAGCAGCTAATCACACTAACAACTACACGACAGAGGTGGACGAAGTGAACTTTCTTTAGGCTAGATATCAATGTTTTATATTTCTTCCCTTTTATCAAACAGAAAATAAATCCAATGTTTTATGTTTCTCTTGTTATCATTACCCAGGCGGAAATAAACATTTTGATAAGGAATATAGAATTAAATATACTCTTAAAATGCAAACTACAATATTATCCATATTTTCCTGTTCTACTACCCTTGTTTACTTTAGCTTTCTTCCTTCTAAGAGACTGTATGGAGGCAGGAGGTTATTCTACTTTTACGTTCTTCATTCCAGCCTCCAATCTCCCCAGCTATATTTTCTACCACGTATCGTTTCTCTTGCTTTTATCATAATAATCGGAATGTTGTGTGTCGTACAAAGTAAATTGTCTCTTCTCCGCACTACTCAATAAATGTGGTGATTTTTCTCCAGAGTCCACTGCTTTCTGTGAAAATAAATATTGTTCAGCCAGAACAAATCAGCCTTCAGTTTCGAAGAAAAATCGTCCGTTGTACAGAGAAAAGACAGCGCGGCTGAGAGGAGGAATTGTTCCAGGATGTAATATGTTGCTGTACTGACTTGCAACACGCCACTTCAAAGACTGTCAGATAGATAGATAGGGTGAATAATCCCTGAAGTGCCTCGAAATGTTAGAGTTGCATGTCCGAATTCTGTACTGACTAGCTTACCTTCGTGTTAGGCTACTCTGTTGTGTTGCAAGTCAGTCGCAACCTACAAAGTACAGTATGTTCCTAATTTTTAGGTGGTAGAGATATCCAGGTGTGACTTGGAGAAACAACGAGTGGTAGTAGGGTGGCCCTCAACACTACCCCTTCACTTCGTCTCCTATTCAGTACTGGAGTGGGGCAGTGTTGTTTGTTTACGTCGGGGCACGATTTCTGTGCATGCGTGTACCAGATAAGGATCTCATATTTAGGCTGGGAGAAAATGACAGGTAGTGAAAGTGAGCAGCTAAGTATTATGGGGTATTTTTGATCAGTAAGCGATTTAACATGGTGATAGAGTGAAGATCTGCCTTTCTTCTAAAAATGGCACTGTATAATTTCGGAGAAGGCTACGGAGATACGAACGAACAACGGAACATCAAGGAATAAACCTAATACACGCTCTAGGGGCTCTCGGAAATTTGTAAGAAGGTGATGGGCTTACAATTTTATAAGCTACATCACACCAAACTGAGCTTTAGAGACTTTGTTGGTACTACTAATTTTCTAACATTTGATGGCGTATATTCTGTTAGAATTTCATAGATCGTAAGGTATATAAAATCTGCTGTCATTATTTACAATATTCTCACGCCGCTTGAGGTGATTGTCTATAGGACGTTCGAGGTCTTTACCTTCTTTGAATTACAGCGAAGTTCTGTTGAATGTTAAAGACTAAATAGAAATTCTGTTGATATGTGCGTTAGGTTTTGGGGTACGTAATACAATGCATTGTTATTTATATTCCCTCGCTTTAATAATAATAGATTTATTGTATTCGAAATATCAAACGCTACATAAAATAAAATAATAAAAATTACAATGTATAGCCTACCGTAATTCACGTTGCTCTATATTCTATGATAGAGATCTTTCCTTCCTGGCATCAAGTTATGTGATATCTTTCACACAGTGAGTGGCATAATCTGCAAACGCATGTTTCGTTATGATGAGTCGTTACACAAATTGTATGTTGGTAACCATGTACTGCCAAGCGGGTCAGTATGTCGCTGAGTTTCTGTTCGGGTCCCATCCACACTCTGTTTATCATTGCATCCGTAGAGTAGAATTCAGGCTATATTTCTGTTTATTGCCTCTCCCCCCCCCCACGTAAATTTTCCTTGTCTTCACAGTGGATTAGAGGTCGCAACACGTTCTTAAATCTTCTATAAGGAAAGTTTCTCTCTTCAATTCATTCTCTCTCTTTAGATGCATGGTTATGAGTCTACTGACATGTGCATTGAATTTTCGTTTATGCCATTTTAACAGTATATGGGACTCGAGCATGAGCATGTGCCTAAAGTTGTACATCCCGTTCTTATTACTTGAGGTAATCCCGTGACAAAAATCGAAAATAGAAGAGGTCTTATCAAAAACATTTCCGGTATTCTAACCTCAACAGTTTGACATGAGGAGAAACTGTCTGCTACTAAATGGTATTTTGGCAAAGTGAGAGGTAGTAACATTTTCAGACAGTGTAGGCTAATCCTTGAGAGATTTACAGTGTGATATTTGGCAGCCAGAATATCTCTGTCAACGTATTCGAAGGCGTTACAGAGATCGAATGCAGTTTTTCCAGTTACTGTACTCGCCCGTTATCCATACCCAACCCAAGGCGGAGCTTCTGAAGTAATGTTATGAGTTCTGAAGCCTTATTACTGTTTGTTCATGTTTTCTCTCCTTGTCTATCAACTTTTTTTTCCGAAAGTTTTAATAGGTACTTGAATACACATGCTTATTGGTCGGAAGTCATACGATGCAGACGTGTAATTATTCTATAGGATTGGTTGGACAACAGTTAATTCCCAAAAATTGACCATTCATCCCGGAAGTGTTCATTGGATGCGTTATGGTCAACAAAATGGCGTCAGTTCTGTTTATTAATACATATCGGTGCTACGACGTTGTTGACTTAATTGTAGTGAATTTTTCGTCTCGCGTCCTGTGGAGTTAAGAAAGGTAGAAGTTTTCTTTACCTCGCTTTTCGCCACAGAGTATGATGTCAATATTGTTGTTTTATCTCGTCCTTATTTACCAGTATAGTCATGTAGTGTAGGCCCTGAAACTTCCAGTAGTCTATCAATGTCAGTACCTTTTAAACCGGCGAGTTGGCTGTGTTGTTAGGGGCGCGCAGTTGTGAGCTTGCATCCCGGATATAGTGGGTTCGAACCTCACTGTCGTCAGCACTGAAGATGTATTTTGCGTGATTTCCCATCTTAATACCAGACAAATGCTGAGGCTGTTCCTTATTAAGGTCTACGGCTGATTCCTTCCCACTCCTAGGCCTTTCCTATGCCATCGTCGCCATACGACCGCTCTGTGTCGGTGCGACGTAAAGCAGATTGTAAAGAAAATATTTAAACAATAAAAAATGTTTCTTTACTTAAAGTTTTTATCATCACAGTCTTTCACCCTGATAGTTTATACATCACAATACTTACTACTAAATACATTCTGTGATAACTTTACCTTAATATTCACAATTGTTATGGTAATAATTGACACGGTTAAATTTCTCGGTTATATCTTCAGAAAACACTAACAGATCGTCTTTGACACAGTCCATTAGCTTGGAATCCGAACTATAAGAGCGAGAGTAAGCATTCGCCGCTTCTCGTCATACAAGGCAAGACTTGTCAGCTGACAGGACTGCTGGTGACGCGAGCGGGTAATGGGGTGTTCGTGTCGAGTAAGGGGATATATCTTTTCTTTCTCATTGTGAGCATTCCCTCTGGCCTCTGTACAACTGCCTCAGTTTCCTAACTAGAGTAAAACACATCATTTAGTTTAGATATATTTGGAGAAAATCACGAATTTACAATATTATACTGTATAGCACGTAGCTTTAATGTTATGGAAATACTCATGAATTGGTCTCGGATTTTGATGACATGATATATTTTTGATTATGCTTGTTGTTTAAAGGGGCCTAACATCTAGGTCATCGGCCCCTAATGGTACGAAATGAAACGAAATGAAATGACAAATAAAAAACCTAAAATCCTCCACTGACCACAATTCAAAACGTGAGGACGAAAAATGAAAGTATGGACGGATATGAATTTAAAACGATCATTGGAACCGACCCACAGTGCCTTACATGCACAGAAGCTGGCGTAAAACAATAGTAGTACTGACCAAGGGACAGCTTCTATAGCAAGATACAGAATCGATGATTTTCGCAGTCGAAAGGAATCCAAAATCCAAGTCATCAGCCCCTCATAATGGTACTTATCGCTAGAAAAGTAGAACCATCATTTTGCGGTACTAATCATGAGTAGCGTAGAATCGCGGTATTCCACACATTATGGTACTACTCACAGGTAATGTAATTCGCACATGTATTACAGACCTACTGTGTTCCACACATTGCGGTGCCATTGACAGGCAACGCAAACATATGGTGTCCATTACCTAAGTGTACTAACCACAGGATACTATACCGTCGTGTTCCGCATATAGTGGATACTAATGATAGGCAAGCCAGAACCATGGGTTCCGTCATTCCATGGTGTCGCTCATATAGTGCTACTAATCACAGGTACTGTAAAAGCCGTCGTGCTCTCGTTAGCTACTAATCACAAACCTATTTGGTACCTATCATAATGGTACTACGCGAAAGGAAAAGCGACCCATGGTGTTCCCTGAGTGGTGGTACTAATGAAATGAAATGTCGTATGGCTTTTAGTGCCGGGATATCCCAGGACGGGTTCGGCTCGCCAGGTGCAGGTCTTTCTATTTGACTCCCGTAGGCGACCTGCGCGTCGTTATGAGGATGAAATGATGATGAAGACAACACATACACCCAGCCCCCGTGCCGTTGGAATTAACCAATTAAGGTTAAAATCCCCGACCCGGCCGGGAATCGAACCCGGGACCCTCTGAACCGAAGGCCAGTACGCTGACCGTTCAGCCAACGAGTCGGACTTGGTACTAATCACAACTAGTTTCCTGGTTCTAATACAATCATCCCTTGGTCGCCCCTTTTTCTGTTTTTATTTATTTATTTATTTATTTATTTATTTATTTATTTATTTATTTATATATTGCTATTTGCTTCACGTCGCACCGACACAGATATGTCTTATGGCGTCGATAGGATGGGAAAGGCCTAGGAATGGGAAGGAAGCGGCCATGGCCTTAATTTAGGTACAGCCCCAGCCTTTGCCTGGTGTGAAAATGGGAAACCATGGAAAACCATCTTCAGGGCTGCCGACAGTGGGGTTCGAACCCACTATCTCCCGATTACTGGATACTGGCCTCACTTAAGTGACTGCAGCTATAGAGGTCGCCCCTTTTAATCACCTCTTACGACAGGCAGGGAATACCGTGGGTGTATTCTTCGTTTGCGTCCCCAACCCACAGGGGGTGAGTGATATATTTTTATCCTGGCCAATATTTCCATTACTAAGTTAATTTAAGCACGTTTCTGGCCTTTGTGAAGAAGGTGAAGCACTTTTTGTTGCTCACATAAATGTGTATTTGACCAAAATATGCTTTAGCTATTTTTTTTTTTTTCAAATCGTCGAATAACACTTTTAGTCATATTTATGTTGCGTTTAACATTTCACCAGATATTGATACTGTGCAGCGAATCGTAACGAAATTTCTTTGCCAACCTTCTCTTGATGGTAGCGGGATTTACCAGAAATGTGCTGTCAAAGCCTGCGGGTGAAAGGCTTTCTATAATCATTTACCTGGAATTCACCTGAAACAGCATGATCCGTTTGTGATTGTGCGTGAAGCGTAAACAAATAGCTGCTTTTCTTTCTCCCTCTTCCTCCTTTCCGACAATCAATTATTAATTTCCTTGCTCTGCGGAGTGGTGGAAAGGAATTACAACCACACCCCAATTAAGTCCCTGTACAGTATCGTCTTGTATCTGCTAATGTACAGTTCAGTTTAGTTTCAAGATGCCTAAAATAAAGTGTTCTGATAGTTCGAAGTTTTCTGAAAGATTTCCGTGAACATTTAGGACTGATGGATGTATTTTTTTTAAACGGCTGAGAAACGTTTTACAATGCAACAACATTGCAATACTGGTAAACGCAAAAGCTGTGTAAACAGAGAATTAGCCGCGAAAAGCTGACAGCGATAGCTGTTACAGAAACCACACAGCAGCTCTTCTCCATAGGGGCATATATTTTTTTTTTGCTAGGGGCTTTACGTCGCACCGTCACAGATAGGTCTTATGGCGACGAAGGAATAGGAAAGGACTAGGAGTTGGAAGGAAGCGGCCGTGGCCTTAATTAAGGTACAGCCCCAGCATTTGCCTGGTGTGAAAATGGGAAACCACGCAAAACCATCTTCAGGGCAGCCGATAGTGGGATTTGAACCTACTATCTCCCGGATGCAAGCATAGGGCATGTTATAAGCATCTTTGTAGAATGATCGTTTCATCAGTCATTCCTTTTTGTAAAGCAGAGTTATTTAGTTTACAAATGTTCTTGGAAAGCTGAACGACTTATCCCATTTCCTTCGAGTCCACGTTAATAAATAAATCTCTGACTCCCTATTGCGTCGATGCAATGAACATGATAAGAAATAAACACTATTGGCGAAAACAAAATATGAATCTCCATAGATGAAACGAACGACATAGACGGTAAATATGTTACAAATGTTGTTGTAGGTACACTTAAATATGACCAACCTGGAGAAACATTTATTTTTGCGTTGGACAGGGAGAACAACGAGAAACCGTGCTCATTTTCATAGTGGATCAATAATGTCTTTGGATTCGGTATCTCAAATTGGCGCGTGTACACTACCTTGTCTTGCATATGCCCTGCACGAACAGCTGAAGTGACTCGAGGAAACTACCCTGAGATGGAAAAATTCACTGAAAACGGCAAGGAGATTTTTGTTAAGGCTGCGCTTCGAGTGCAGTTTAAAAAGGAGAAGCCATTTCTTTCACCACAGTCCGTACTAACACGCTGGGGGACTTGGATTGATGCTGCAAACTACTATTTCACAAACTGAAATGAGAATGAGACTTCAGTAACTTTGGCAGAAGTGATTCATCTTCAGTCAAAATTACACAAGCTTTTTTCATCAAACAAGTCATTAAAATTAGCCTTCATACGATCAAATTTCTCTGTCATATCAAAATCCATCGTTCTCATTGAAGGAATGAGCATACAATCGGTAATGCATTAAGCAATGTGAATCAAACTGAAAAAGCCAGTTATCGAAAGCACTGGGTGAAGTAACTGACAGGATAAGGGAAAAATTATGGTCTGAGCTTGAACGAAATCCTTGATATACAACATCGTGTAAAGTTCTTGAAGCAGAATTCGGTGAGTTGGTCAATTTGAATCGTACCCGGAAGTAACGAAGTAACCTTTCTTTCTCGAAAAGAAAAATTTTCTCCGGGAATTCTATGTCGCCATCGTTCTCGACACAATACGAAGAGCATCCCTGACTGTTTTGCCGGTTTAAATACGTCCAAAAGAAATTAATAGAGTGCAGTCAAACGAAGGCGGGTCATGCAGGAAATATTAGATTAGGAAATGAAGTCTTAAAGGAAGTAGATGAATATTGTTACATGGGTGGTAAAATAACTAACGATGGCAGAAGTAAGGAGGACATAAAATGCAGACTAGCACAAGCAAGGAAGAACTTTCTTAAGAAAAGAAATGTTCTCACTTCAGACATTGATGTATGGATTAGAAAGATGTTTTTGAAGACTTTCGTGTGGAGCGTGGCATTGTATGGAAATGAAACATGGACGATAACTAGCTCAGAAAGAAAGAGAATAGAAACTTCTGAAAAGTGGTGTTACAGAAGAATGTTGAAGGTCAGATGGATAGATCGAATCACGAATAACGAGATGCTGAATCGAATTGGTGATAGGAGATCGATTTGTCTAAATTTGACAAGAAGAAGAGATAGAATGAGGACACATCTTAAGACACCCCGGACTTGTTCAGTTGGTTTTTGAAGGAAGTGTAGGTGGTAAGAACGGTAAGGGAAGACCAAGGTATGAATATGGCAAGCAGATTCGAGCAGATGTAGGATGCAATAGTTACGTAGAAATGAAAAGGTTAGCACAGGATAGGGTGGCATATAAAGCTGCATCAAAGCAGTCTATGGACCGATGACTCAAACAAGGACAACATAGTTCTGATACTCCCTGTATGTAAGAGAGAGCACTGTTCCGAACAGGGAACGAGAAATATGGCAATACATTCTTTGGAGATAATGTCCCTAATTTTTAAATTAACGAATATACCGAAGTTGTCCCTTTAGTGAACTCTAATCCAAAATTTCAACCCAATAAGCTCAGAGAGAAAGCAGTCACTACAGGAGAAGTCGAGGATATTACTTCTGCCTGCTTTGTACAGTTTTGCTGCCGGACGAACATGCCGGGTATGACCCTCGACTGGTTGTTCATTTCTAACATTTATGATCGAGAAAGGGACAGATCCTATTGACATGGCACCTTACTGCCAGTTACATTCACATGACCTTTCATCTCGTGCAGTTTCATTTTGTGTAAACGAGTCATTGCCGATACTTAACGTCTCTTTGTCATGCACCAGCCTTTGTAATGTTGTACAACTTAGGATATACTGGAAATCTTGCCCCAGACGTGGCTCGTTACTTGGCTGTAGTGAGACAGCAAGATGCCGCTTTCGAAGGAAAGATTAGTTCTCACTCAACGTTTGTGTTCTCTGAATAGAGCATATTAAATATGACTGACATACGTAATCCATGCCCCCTATCCAGAGCTCTATTTCCAGATGAGTAATCACTGGTCACAGCAGTAGTAATTACTGTACCACGATTCATCGTAACATCACATCATTGAGAGCTGCTTCATAGATATTCAGAGGTAGAGGGATTGCTTCATTCACAATCATTATAATATCATGTTGTTGAAGTTCAGTAAAATATTCAGGAATTTAAAGATTCAAACATCAGCTTCAAATGCAGGCTAGTTTCCTTTCTTTGTAAATAAGTCTGTTTATGCTTTCGTTTGATTGACGTTGCTAAATTGGAGCACAATTTAAACTTTAAGGAGAATTCAACAATAATTTATTACTTTATCCTTCAGCAGTTACACATTTTTTCTATTTGCTTTACATCGCATCGACACAGGTAGATCTTATGGTCGACGATGGGGTAGGAAAGGCCTAGGCATGGGAAGAAAGCGGCCGTGGCCTTAATTAAGGTACAGCCCCAGCATTTGCCTGGTGTGAAATGGGAAACCACGGAAAACCATCTTCAGTGTTGCCGACAGTGGCGTTCGAACCCACTATCTCCCGGATGCAAGTTCAGAGCCGCGCGCTCCTAACCGCATAGCAAACTCGCCCTATGATGCCTGTTTAAATAAGCCTAACATCTAAGTCATGTGCCCCATAATTTAATTCAATAGCTGCTTATTAAAAGGGCCCATGTCCAAACAGCAATATTTTATAGAGGATGGAAGAAACCGGTTTTCTGTTCCCTCTAAGGAATATACACTATGTACTTTCTGTTGCTTTAAATATTAAGATCTGTACTCAACTCACATTCCGAAAGCTAACAGTTGTAAATTAGTCATACCGGTGTTAGGGGCACTTAAATGTCCTGGACATATTCCCTTTTAACAAATAATTCATTTTCAAGAATTAAAATTATTTTGAACACAGGCAACTTTTTGTGTAAAACAGGGTAAGATAAAATACATTAATGTACACACAATAGTTGAAAAATAATACAAAATATTTGCAATATTTCTTAACAATGAATCACGATAAAACTCTGTTACAGGCTCTAGTTTCTTTACAAAATGCAAGCACTAATTCAGGTTCCACCTCTACCACAGAAATTTCAGACAAGAACTGAATTGCCGAATGCTATAAGTTTTGTCATTCTTGTGATAGCGAACTCTCTGTCACAGTGCAGAAAGCTGTGACCTTTAGTGGGGGAAACTGATATATTTTACGCATCTTTTCAGAATTAGGCAAAAAATGAATTTGGTATAGGGTGGTTCTTATTCTGTCTAGTACAATTATCGGGAAATAAGCCAGGTTCATCATATTACCCGGCATATTCAGCAATAAATGCGGGAGAAAAGAACATACTTCATCGGGGACTTTCCTTCCTAGACCCACGTGGTAAATGTAAATCACAGATGATTTAGACTTTATATTGTCAATACATTTACTATTAGCTGTCTGGTTAAAACATCTCCTGTAAGTTTGCAGGCAGTAAAAACAAACCAAACCAAACCACGTGGCACTACAGCCCTTGAAGGGCCCTGGCTTACCAAGCGACCGCTGCTCAGCCCGAAGGCCTGCAGATTACGAGGTGTCGTGTGATCAGCACGACGAATCCACTCTGCCGTTATTCTTGGCTTTCTAGACCGGGGCTGCTATCTCACTGTCAGATAGCTCCTCAATTCTAATCACGTAGGCTGAGTTGACCTCGAACCAGCCCTCAGGTCCAGGTAAAAATCCCTGACCTGGGCGGGAATCGAACCCGGGGCCCCCGAGTAAGAGGCAGGCACGCTACCCCTACACTACGGGGCCGGCAGGTAATAAAAAGCTATAGATACTGTAGAACATTATAATTTCTCCCAGATTTTCTATTAGACTGTTACATTTTCAGAGCATTATAGACTTTTTCTTCTTAATGTGACTTCAATAGCTAGTTCTGCTGCTGCTGTTCGTTTGGCAACACCACTGAAGTAGAGGGGACCTGAGTTTAAACTTTAACTCCTCACACAAATAGCAGCAATCCACTTGTGGTTGACCGAACCTGAGGTTCAAATAATCTTCAAAGTACTCAGAAAAAATAACTAACATTGCAGTCTGGATACTTTTCTCTGAAGACCTTGTACATAAAATAAAATTCACCCAAGAAAGCTTGGTCAACTCCATGAACCCTAGCATGTTATGTTTTTAATAAATGTGCCGTTGTCCTAGACTTCTACCCTTTAAAAGTACTGGAAAGGTAATGGATTCTTCTGCACCACAAAGGGTAATACGGTGTACATTTTTGGACCAGATAATGAAAGCGCCTATTGCGTTGCAGTAACTGTACCTCCGCATTTGGAAAATCTATTGGATTGATGCCCATGTGTTAATGACAGAATCATCCACTTAACACGTAAGGCAGCACCACGTAAACTCCATATCATTCAAGTGTATGCGCCTACATCTGTTTCGAGCGAAGAGGAAATCGAGAAATCCTATGGAGAATTAGATGATGTAATGAAGAATATCCCAAGTAAGGAAATATAAGTTGTTCTTGGAAACTTAAATGCAAACAACGATTGGAGAAAGGACCACTGACAGTGAGTTTAGACACATCGTGGGCCATTATGGCGTTCTAAAGCGAAATGATAGTGACCATTGCAATGAAACATTCTTCTCCAATAAAGAGTCATCGTAAGTGTTGGATAAGTGATCATACGTGGCAGCTCATAGAACAGCGGAAACAACTGCAAGAAACAGGCTTGCACATACAAGACAGATACTTTGAGCTGTGTCGTGAAATTCAACGTAACTGCCGCTTAGGCAATCATAAGCATCCGTCAGGAATCTGTGAAGAAATTGAAGCTCATAACCATCATAA